>NC_073256.2:76010000-76635000 GCF_029289425.2 Pan paniscus | reverse complement strand
GAATCTAGTTCTTACTCTGTCACCCAGGCTAAGTACAGTGGATGTGATTGTGGTTCACTGCAGCCTTAAACTCCTGGTCTCAAGCCATCCTCCCGTCTCAGCCTCCTGAGTCACTGGGGATTACAGGCATGAGCCACCATGCCCAGCATCACATTTTCAAGGAGTAGTAACTGGTTATTGGGTAATATCTGTCCCAGACAGGAAGTTCTTCTAGATGCCTCACCTAGATCTTTCAGGCTGCAGTTAAAAACCTCACTGCCACTTGTTTAGTCAAGGATTCCAGTTCTAATGCTTCTAGGGTCTTTATTAGGTATCAGGGGCTGGGGGCAGTGGTGACAATAGGCAAGTGTCCTAGAACTTCCACTCACCACCAAGATCCTGACCTAAAGGTTCTCACCAATTCCAGCACAGTGAGGCAATTATATGCTGTCTACTTTACATAGGCCTTTTAAAGGATTACCAAATTTGACATTTATTGGCCCAGTTAGTACAGAAATCTAACTGAGAAAGGAAGAGACCCTATTATCTTGATTCCAAAATCATTTTCTATTTGTGCTTCAGTCAACATTCCAGCATCTGGTTAAATGTATTTAATTTCATTCCCTCAACAATAACCCATGTACCACACCAGTGACCACAACTTTGGTGTCCCAGCTCCTAAATTCTATTAGTGTTCAGAAAGCCTCTTGGTTTCAACATAATGTTCAATCAGTGCAAAGAAATTAATTAAATTAAAATTATTTTTATTGTGATTTAATTAGCTTGATTTAATTACTTTGTTCACTGACTGAGCATTCTGTTGTTACGGCCAGACCCTTGCTCTCATTCGTGGCATGAATGTTCCGACAGAATTACACATTTTCTCTGTTCAGCCATTGGAGCAGGCTGGCGGAGTTTGCCAGAAACTCATGATTTATCACAATCAGCATCATCACAAATTATAGGAAGCATCCAGCAAAATGATAACTTCTAAATGAAGTGTCTGAAAGCAGGTCACACCACCAGCCTTGGCTGTTAATCTGTCATATTTCACAGTCAGCCTGACACCCCGTCTAATTCGTCGCGCCTCCTGCTTCGCAGGGTGCCCTCATGAGGGGTCCCGCTCCTGCACAGGCCTCCATCCTTACAAACACCAAGGCTTGCCATCCTCGGCCTCCCTGCAGACCGGACTCCACACCCACCCTGGCCGCTCAAGCTGCTGTTCCTCTGTACTTTCTGCCACTCAGAGGTTCATGAACTAAAATTTAGCATCTCCTCCAATTATGAATATAGAACAAACCACAGAGCATCAGCAATCCCCAGATCTTAGCCACCAGGGAACACCAGATATTTGCACAATGACATTGCAGTTACTATAACTATCCTGGAACACTGTCTATCTTCATGCCTGCAAAGCAACAGCGAGTATGAGTCCCCTCCGTGGACAACACGTGATCCCCACGTTTCTTCCTGCAGGCCACTCCACACAGTTCAGTGTGCTGAGTCAAGCTGAGCAGCAGCCTGTTTTGAAACATGCTGATATCTTTCACAAATAAAATCATCTTTAACTTGCCTATATGTGAAATGCACCATCTTGATTCATGTGCTCAAAGCTACATAAATTCATTTTCTTATGTTCTAGCATCTGTATTTCAATATATTTGGCTTGTGGCATACTCCTATGTATTTTATTGTGTGATTTAAAACCATTGTTCTGAGAAGGAATCCATAGGCTTTGCCAGATGGCTCTAACAGTAGAGACCTAAGCTTTTTTGTTCCTGTGTTAATTTCCTGTGGCTGCTGCAACTATTACTACAACCTTGGTGGCTTCAAACAACAGAAATATATTCTCTTAAATTCAACATCAGCATCACTGGGCTGAAATTAAGGGCCCTCCTCCATTTGGAGGCTCTAGAGAAGCCATCCCCAGCCTCTTCCAGCTGCTGGTGGTTTCTGCATCCCTCCCCCTGTGGCCGTGTCACTCCAGTCTCTGCCTCTGTGCCCACATGGCCTCCTCCTCTTCTGTGTGTCCTCTCCCTCAGCCTCTCTCTTATGAGGGTGCTTTCTTGAGTCTTTTGGATGGGCATTTAAGGTCCATCAAAAGGATGATCTCATCTCAAGGTCCTTAATTTAATCACATCTGCAAAGACCCTTTCTCTTTTTCTTTTTTTGAGATGGAGTCTCACTCTGTCACCCAGGCTGGAGTGCAGTGGTGCAATCTCGGCTCACTGCAACCTCCACCTCCCGAGTTCAAGCAATTTCTCATGCCTCAGCCTCCCCAGTAGCAGGGATTACAGGCATGTGCCACCATACCAGCTAATTTTTGTATTTTTAGTGGAGGCTGGGTTTCACCATGTTGGCCAAGCTGGTCTCAAAATCCTGACCTCAGGTGATTCGCCAGCCTTGGCCACCCAAAGTGCTGGGACTACAGGCGTGAGCTACCCCACCCGGCCCCTTTTTCCAAATAAAGTAACATTTATGGGTTCCAGGAATTAGAACCTGATATCTTTGGGGCCAGCATTGAACCCACTACCGTTTCTATGCTTAATTCTTTATTGACCATACAATTCTAGCCCTGAGTCTTATGACATAGAGACATAAAATGCTTTCAAAGATGTGACAAGATTGATACCAAATTAAATTAAATACACATCCATGCCAAAGCTCATTAAAATAATTAGTTAAGGATTGAGGTAATGGTAAAAGAAAAGGCAAAGCCTTATAAGTTTTCACCAAGACCTAGAAGAGGACACAGGACTGTTTGTTTGCCTCTAGATGAATAAAATACATGCTTTGCAAACCCGGCCATTAGAACTTGTGCAGTTCTTGAGCCCTGAAGATCTCACAGGGCTTGGGTCAGCAGTTCTACTTCTCCCTCCTAAGCCTCTCATCCTGCCCCAAGGGTGTTGTATTTATGTCTTCTACAAAGTGTTGAATGAGGAACTTACGCTGCTGACCAGAAGTGAAAAGGGGCAGAGATCATGTCTTTTTCAATTAAATAGAACAAGAGGAAGTAAGTGCTAACTTCGACCTGATAGTGATTAGAACAAAATCCCTATAGTAAAGTGCACTGGACCAGAGTTTATTTTCCAAAAGAGTTCTACAATCACCTCTTCTGGACCTCATGAAAAGGGTGCATGGGTTGAACCCAGGCAGGCTGACAGTGTGACAACCTCTCCCTAGAAATCAGACCTGCCTTCCCACCCCAGCTACAACTCTTCTTGTGTAATTTTATTCACAAAACTGTCTTTCTAAGCACCACTTCCTCACCTGGGGCTGGTGGACCATGTGGGCTCCTTAAATGCAGGACTCACTCTTATTTTTCTGTGTGCAGATTTGAGCACATTGCCTGGCACACACACAAAACCGTCAATACATAGTTGTTTACTTCAGTTGAATGTCTGCCTTACCTGACTCAACACTCAAAGCAGATACCAGGAGGGATGCCTCTAGAGATAATTCTGAAACTCTCCATAAGACAGGAGGAATCAGTATTGCTGCAGATGTTGTCGCTCTTCTACTAAGTCATTTCTCAAGGTTCCCTCCAGCCATACGATATTTTTGTCTCTTTTAAAATTAGCCTCAGAGAGTGCTCATCTGTGCTGGAAATGAGTAGAAAGAGGTCTTGGTTACACAGACTCTTCAATTCAGAGGGCAGGCCCCATCGAGGGGAGCTGTGTGCAAACCTTGATGCTCATCTTCTGACTGGAAGGGACCTTTGAGACTGTCTAGTTCAACAACCCCCCTTTATAGATAAGAAAACAGAGTTGTTCAATGTCACCTGGCTTGCTAGCACAAATAACTCAGGCAACTAGAACCCAGTCCTACTGGCTTCTAGTCCAATGCTCTCTCCACTCTGTTATGTTCTTTCTTTAACATAAGGTCTACACTTGGCCTTGTAAAACTAGCTCAATGTGCTACCTCACAGCTAAGTTTTTCAAGTTGTCAAAATATAGAGTATGTAGGTGACTCCTCTCACACAGGCTGGATTGTGAGAATCCACTAATAAAACCATTAGAAGATACTCTGAAACAGTTTGGAATGGTTTTAGTTTGCTTGATTTTATAGTGTTATAGTGTACCATTTTTATTCCTTTCTTTCCCTGTATTTTTTTAGTTATTTCTTTTTTTTTTCTTTTTTTGAGATGGAGTCTCGCTCTGTCACCCAGGCTGGAGTGCAGTGGTCTGGGCTCACTGCAACCTCCACCTCCCGGGTTCAAGCAATTCTCCTGCCTCAGCCTCCTGAGTAGCTGGCATTACAGGCAGGTGCCATCACCCCTGGCTAATTTTTGCATTTTTAGTAGAGACGGGGTTTCACCATGTTGGCCAGGATGGTCTCAAAATCCCTATCTCAGGTGATCCGCCTGCCTCGGCCTTCCGAAGTGCTGGGATTACAGGCATGAGCCACTGCACCTGGCCTTTTTTAGTTATTTCTTAGTGGTTACCTTGGGATTACAATTAACATCTTAAACTTATTACAACCTAGTTTCAACAAACCAACTTAATTTCAATAATATACAAATATTCTGCTCATATATATTTCCATTCTTCCTTGTTTATATTGTTTTTCTCACAGATTACACCTTTATACATTGCATGCCGATTAACATATAATCATTGTTTTATGCATTTGCCTATTCAATTATCTAGGAAAAGAAAAGAAGATACATACCATATCAAAAGCATGATGTTGGACTTTATATTTACCTATGTAGCTACCTTAGCCAGTGCTCTTTCTTTTTCTTATGGCTTCAATTTACTATTAAGATCTACTGTCCTTTCTTTTCAGCCTGAAAGATTCCCTTTAACATTTCTGTACCAGACCTACTGGTAATGAGCTCCCTCAGCTTTTGTTTATCTGGAAATATTTAGTTTTCCCTTTATTCTTAAAAGATAGTTTTGCTAGATATACAATTCTTGGTTTCCAGTTTTTTCTTCCAGGACTTTACATAAGGAATTCTGGTCTCCATGATTCCTGAGGAGCAATTGGCTGTTAATCTTATTGCAAATTCCTTGTACAGAACAAGTTGCTTTTCTCTTGTTGCTTTCAAAGTTCTCTGTCTTTGGTTTCAAGAATTTGACTATAATGTGTCTCTGTGTAGATTTCTTTGAGTTTATGCCTCTTGGAGTTCATTGAACTTCTTGGATTTATGTATTCATGTATTTCCTCAGATTAGGAAAGTTTTCAGCCATTATTTATTCAAATATTTCTTTCTTCTACATCTGGAAATCCTAATTTGTATGTTGGTGTGTTTAATGATGCCCAACACATCACTCATACTCAGTTCATTTTTCTTCATTCTTTTTTCTTTCTGCTCCTTAGACTGGATAGTCTCAATTGTCTCAAGTTCATTTTGCCTGCTCAGATCTGCCGTTGAGCACCTCTAGTGAGTTTTTCATTTAGTTTTTGCACTTTTCAACTTTTCTATTTGGTTCCTTTTTATAATTTCTATCTCTTTGTTGATATTCTCATTTTGTTCATACATTATTTTTCTGATTTCCTTTGTTCCTTTGGCATGGTTTTCTTTAACTGATTTCACATATTTAAGACTGTCGATTTACTGTCTTTGACTAATCATTCCTGTGTCTCAGATTCCTCAGGGATGATTTCTGTCAAATTATTTTTTTCCTGTGAATGAACCATATTTTCCTATTTCTTTGTATATTTTGAATTTTTGTTGTTAGCAACTGAATATTTTGAGTGTTATGTTATGGTAACTCCAGAGATTTAATTCTCCCACATCTCAGGAATTGCTAAATCTTGCTTTTGGAGGACTAGGGTCAACCATTTTGAACTTTTCTAAACAAATTTTGCAATTGTATATTACTTGTTTTTTGTGGTCAGTGAAGTTTCTGCTCCATTGCCTCTGCAGTCAGCCAATGACTGACAGATATTTCCAGACTGTCTACCTCCCAAAAGTGTCTGAGGGGATGGAGGAGTGAAACTAGCAGGTAGGGAATAGATCCTGTCTCTTTAAATCCCCTCGGGAGCTGCTTTAGCCCATGGGGGTTGAAACAATGGCCAACCTCTGTGCCAGCCCCTCCACAATCAAAAGCAGTGATCAGCAATCAAAACACACAACCCCAATTTTTGGAGGATAAAGTTTCTATTGCCCCACTGGGCGGCAGAAAGCCGCATCAGGAATGCATACCACCGCCCCCATGGCAAGCAGATGCAGGGCTAGGGGATGAGGGCGGTAGCCACTGCTAGACAAAGAGCTGAAATTCACTGAAAATTGCCAGTCTCTTTATCAAGCTCTCACCTGAATGTTCAATTGTTCTATTAGACTTCAGAGTTCCAAAATAGTTGATTCAGACCGTTCCTAGCTGATGCTCAAGTCCTAAATTCCTAAAGCTTCCTACTCCACCGTCTTCCCATGACATTACCCAGTAGTGCTTAATTTTGATTTAGAAACAAGATAGACAGCAGGGCTGGTGGCAAACACCTGTAGTCCCAGCTACTCAGGAGGCTGAGGCAGGAAAATTGCTTGAGCCCAAGAGGTGGAGGCTGCAGTTAGCCATGATTATGCCACTGCACTCCAGCCTGAGCAACAGAGTGAGAACTTGTCTCTAAAAAAAAAGAAAGAAAGAAAGAAAAGAAACAAGATAGAGAAAGTAATTATTAATTCCAAGTTCAAAGTACATGTTTTCCCAAACATGAAAAAGCATTTTTTCAATGTGGGTCTTCACTTTTTCATAGTCTCTCATCAGGGATTAAACAACCCAGTGACTTTTGTCTGCCATCTTTAAGTCACAGATATTCTTTAAAAATTCCTTTAGGAGGCAGGAAAAGTATGAAATATGCTGGTAACTTGAATTGGAAAAAAATTTAAAGCTAGAAGGTCAGAATTGAAAGATCAAAGTGATGGCACTCAGTGAGGTACATCTTCTAGGGAATCAAAAGAGAAAATGAGTTTTCAAAATTAAGGAAAGTTTGATCAAGAGAAACATTGGGTCTCAGGGCAGAGAAGCCCCCGGCCTCCTTGTACTTATTGTATGTACTCTTCACTTAGCGCTTGGCTCCTGGTGGCTTGTGGCATCTCCATATTATGGTCCTCCTTGACCATTTAACTTTCACATCATTTAAGTTCTGCTGGGACATGGGTTCTTTACTCCAGCACAACTAGCTCCCTCTTAAGAACAATAATTATTTCTTAAATATTATAATTAATGTGAAAGAGGAAGAAGACAATGCAGGAAGAGGGGGTGGGGAAGGATGTCTTAGTTTTCTAGAGCTGTCATAAAAAATTAACACGAACTTGGCAGCTCAAAACAAGAAATTATGTTCTCACAGTTTTAGAGACCAGAAGTCCAAAATTAAGGTGTCAGCAGGGCCATGGTCCCTTTGAAGCTCCAGATACTGCCTTGCCTCTTCCCGCATCTGGGGGCTCCAGGAAATTTTTGTCTTGTGGCAGCATAACTCCAACCTCTGCCTCCATCTTCACCTGACCTGTTCCTCTGTGTGTCTGTGTGTCTGTTTGCCAGTTCCAGTCTCTGATTGATAGGGATATCAGTCGTTGGATTTAGACCCACCCTAAAACCAAGATAATCTCATCTCAAGATCCTATACTTAAATGCCACTACAAAACCCTAGTTTTTAAAAATAATAACAAACACTTGCTTTCCCAGACATGCAATTTTGTCTTGCATCAGTGCCATGAAGTAGGCAACATTAGTGCTCTTTTACAAAGAGTGAAATGGGGCTCAAAAAAGTAATGCAGGATTATGCAGGCATTCAACTGTGGCACTGGGAATCAGACACAGGTTCTAAATCCTGTGCTTTTTTCTCTCATCTATGATGTCTTCCTTTTTACTCCTGCTATTTCCTTTTCCTCCTTTTTCCCCATTCCAAGGGCACTCACAGGCTTAGGATATGCACCCATTACCCTGTGATCCATGGTTCTCAGCACTCTGAGTACCAAAACCATCCAGGGAGCTTTTCTCAAAGCTGATGACTGGGTTCCAGTCCAGGCCAATCAAATCATAACCTCTGAGGGTGTGCCCTGGACATCAGCAGTTCATCCAAGCCCCCTCCAGCTGATCCTCATGTGCAGCCAGGATTGAGAGCTACTGCTGTAGATGTTTGTCTCTCTTCTAAGCCATAACAAATAAAATATTCACTCTTTCAAATATCAACAAATTTTTGGAGCAATTCTTTTTTTTTTTTTTTTTTTTGAGATGGAGTCTTGCTCTGTTGCCCAGGCTGGAGTGCAGTGGCATGATCTCGGCTCACTGCAAGCTCCGCCTCCCAGGTTCATGCCATTCTCTTTGGAGCAATTCTTAATAAACCAGTTGACTAAAACCAAAAACAAAGTGGCCAATGACACTTAAGCTGACATGTTTAGTGTCCTTCCCTTCCCAAATTCCACTGAAAGAATCAGAGAGTCATACTAAGTGGGGAGAAAACTGTATCACATCAAGGTAAAATAAGCATGGTATCAATGGGCTAGAAACTTTGAGGAAGTCAATGTTTGTGTAATTTGGTGCCTGTGAAGGGATGGATCAAAGTACTGACAGCCCTGTTCAATACTCACAAAGGAAGTACCTGTGGGAATCAAGTAGGTGATTCCCCAAAGATCTGGGAAGTTCTCAAACTTGAAATGGAAGAGGATGGGACTCTGGAGGGTGGCAAATGAGAGCAGTTTGGCAGCTCCACCAGGGCTTCACAAACAGAGCTGCTGGCCTCCGGGAGGGACTCGTGGAGGCGGGAGACTTGGGGAGTGCCCCCATCTCACCTCCCCACAGAGGCTTAAAAAAAACTATTTGAAAAAAAGCAGTGAATTCCTCAGGGAAAACTGCCTTCCAACAACTTCTCCCAGCTGAATATATCCCTACACAAGGAAAATAAAACTGCCAAATAAATAAAAACATAAAATTTCCCCTTCGGGAGTAAGAGAACAGGAACCAACACAATCACTGACAAAACCATCTCAAGTCTCCAAACTGAATAAATATAGATCTCCTTCCAAAGGAAAAAGCAAATCAAAAGAATAAAAATAAAATTACAGATCATCTTGTTACAGTGGGCAGCTAGTCAGACATGAACAGGACAGGAGAGGGCCTCCACCCTCCACCTCCCCCACCCAGGAGAGTCAGGTGACCATCAGGTGACAGGAAACACCTGAAACTGGCGATCAGCAGCTTCCCAGTAAGATCTCAGGAGCTGGGCGAGTGAGCTCGAGCATGAGCATTATGAGGCAAAAGAGTTTAACTGGTATATGACCTTCCGGGGGCATTCCATGGGAAAAGGGATGCAAGACAGCAGAAGCATGCCAACATATAAAACCCCAAGTCAAAAGGCAACCCCACACTTGACCTGCAAGATGCTCCCTTGGCCCTCTTCCAACTGTACTTTACTTTCTTTTCATTCCTGCTTTAAAGCTTTTTAATAAATGTTCACTCCTGCTCTAAAACTTGCTTCAGTCTCTTCTTCTGCCTTATGCCCCTCAGTTGAATTCTTTCTTCTGAGGAGGCAAGAATTGAGGTTGCTACAGACCCATACAGATTAGCCACCAGTAACTCAGATACCCATCATCAATGACAATATGAAAAGATCAAGTACACAAACAGAAAAAAATTTTGGAAACTCATAGCAAATGTTTATCTCTGAAATATACTTATTTCCAAAAGCAGAAGGTAAGTTTAACACAACCTTTAATTTTGCATAAGGAGAAAACAACTGATAAATATTCCTAACCAATGAAAATCATGCTCACTAAACATTTTCTTAAATCAACTTTAACTTGCGCAGTGTGGCAGGTTAAATTTTCTAAAGATGGCCAATCTTTCAACCCACATGCTCATTTGCAATGGGTCCTTTCTCTTCCAACCCAAGGAGGAATCTCTTTCTTCATACCCTTGAATCTGGAAAGACCCCCATGACTTATCTGACCAACAGAAGCAACACTGTGCCAGCTCTGGGCATAGCCCTCAACCACCCCAGCACTGGCAGCATTCACCTCCTGCCCACTGGAAGTCAGCAGCTGGAAGTCAGAACCCAATGGGTTCATCTTGCCCACTGCCCAAACACAGCCGATTTATCAAGATGAGGAATTGCAATACAGAGAGTTTAATACACATAGAGCCAGCTAAAAGGGAAACCAGAGTTTTATTATTATTCAAATCTGCCTCCCTGAATTTTTGGAGGCTAGAGTTTTTCAAGGATTGCTTGATGGGCATGGGGCTAGTGAAGAGGAAATGCTGATTGGTTGGGGCTGCAATCACAGTGTTGTGGAAAACGGTCCTCCTGCACTGAGTCCACTTATGGGTGGGGGCCACAAAGGAGTTGCTGGTCCAGGTAGGGCCATCTGGTCATCAAAAATGCAAAAGCCTGAAAAGACATCTCAAAAGGCCAACCTTAGGTCTACAATAATAATGTTATTTACAGGAATAATTGGAGAAGTTGCTAATCTCACGACCTCCAGAATAATGGCTGGTAATCACTTAACTATACCTATATCTTAAGGGAATTCAGGCCTCTCTCATCCTCCTAACCTGGTGTCTTTTCATGAGTTTTAAAATTAATAAACTTATTAATTTTAAGTTTTTAAGTTTAGTTTGAAGAGGGCTATTATTATTTAAACTATGCACTAAATTTTTCCCAGAGTTAGTTTGGCCCATGCCCAGGAATGACCATGGGTACTTTGGAGGTTAAAGGCAAGATGGAGTTGGTCAGATCTCCTTCACTGTCATAATTTTTTCACTGTTATGATTTTTGCAAAGGCAGTTTCATGACCACACTGAGACCACCATGCTGTGAGAAGCCCAAGTCACACAGAGAGGCCCTAATGGGTGAGACAGCATACAGAGAGAGAGAGAAAGACAGTTACAAAGACAGAGACAGAGAGGCCAAGGCACACCAGCCATGAGAATGACAAAGCCAGCATAGAAGTGAACCCTCCATCCCAGCTGCACCAGTTGAGGCCACGTGATCAGACCCACCACCCAGCCGAGCTTACCAAATTCCTGACCCTAAGAATCATGAGCAAATATAATTGCTTGCAAGCCATAATGTTTTGGGGTAGTTTGTTACACAAAAATAGAAAACTGAGAGAGGCAGCCAGTAGCAGCCTGGGGTATCTTAAAGAGAAAAGGGGGAAGGTGGGGGTGGGAGTGATGTATACTTCCTGAATGTTGAAATCCCAAACTGTCTTCTCGATTCAGTTCTCAGAATGCTGGCAGCCAAGGTATTACCCTCTGGGCAGGAGACTGGCAAATTCTCCTCTGGGAAATATGAACAGCTCTAGAAGACCTAAAGCAACTCACTCAGGGATTCCTCACAGCCACCCTGCTGAGAGGCTCATTTTCACAGGACCCCAGCTATAGGCAGGCAACCCCCATGCCAATAAACATGTGTAAACAACCCAGGTTTACTCTGCACCTCAGGAAGCCTTTATCATGAAAGAGAGAGACCAAATACACAGAAAAAAAGGGGATTTGGAAGAAACAGACACTATGCAGGCAAGAGAAAAGTTAAAATCAAAGTGAGCATTACTGTCCTTGGGGACAAAGATGTAGAAGATACTGCACCCACAAAACAAAGAAGAGCAGGATGCTATTAAAAAGGAAAAGTAGGCCGGGCACAGTGGCTCTCATCTGTAATCCCAGCACTTCGGAAGGCCAAGGCAGGAGGATGGCTTGAGCCCAGGAGCTCCAGGCCAGCCTGGGCAACATGGCGAAACCCTATCGCTACAAAAAATACAGAAAAATTGGCTGGGTGTGGTGGTGGGCGCATGTAGTCCCAGCTACTCGCAAGGCTGAGGTGGGAGGATCACCTGAGCTAAGGAGGTCGAGGCTGCAGTGAGCTGTGATTGTGCCACTGCACTCCAGCATGGGTGACAGAGTCAGATTCTGTCTCAAAAAAAAAAAAAAAGGAAAAGTCATCAAAGAACAAAAAAAAAAGTTGCTAGATTGTTAGACATTTAAAATATAATAATATAAATAAATAACTCAGCTGAAGAGATGGAAGATAAGTTGAGGAAACTTTTTAGAAAGAGGAGCAAAGGACTGAGATGGAAAATAAAAGAGAAAAGATTAAAAAATTAGAAGACCAGTGCAGACTAACAATTATCTGTTTCATCCAAATAATAGAGTTCCAAAGAGAGAGAACTAAAGAAATAGAGGGGATGAAATCACCAATAAAATAATTCAAGGAAATTTCCCAGAATTGAATGGCATGATATATACCAAGTCACATCATCATGAAAGTTCACAGCATTGGTGAGAAAAAGAAGATTCTGCAAGAGGGAATGGAGATTTCAAAGGAAAGGTCATGTACAGAGGTTAAGAAGTCAAATGACTTAGAACTTCTCAATGGCAATACAGGGAGATAGAAGACATGGGTGCAATGCCTTCCAAATTCAGAGAAATTATTTCCATCCTGGACTCACCTACCCAAACTGTGCATCAAGGGCACGTGATTTTCACACAAATTTTCAGACACATAAGGTTGCAAAAAATTAACCTCCCACACACTTTTCTTAGGAAACTGGAGAACATGTTTCATAAAACAAAGGAATTAACCAAGGAGGAAGAAATGAGATCCAGGAAACAGGCTTCAACACAGTAGAACAATAAAGGAAATTCCCAGGACATTAGTGAAGAGGGATCTCAGGATGACCAGCAGCCGGTCCTGAGGAGAGCTCAGCAGAGGGCTCCAGGGCAGACCTCTCAGAAGATGAGGAGACAGAATGGCGGATGTGAATCCACATCTCAAGAGGAGATCCAGATCACAGGCATAGAATCAGAGTTGAAAAGTGCATGGAAAACCAAATAAATAAACCAAGAACAACTTTAATCCAGAGCAGCCCTCCCCAGCAGAACCAGAATGTGAGCTCCGTGTGTAATTTTAAATGTTTTGTAATCACAGTTTTTAAAAGAATGCAAATTCATTTTAATAATACAGTTGCTCCTTGATATATCGGGGGAGGGGACTTTGATATATCGGGTTCCAGGACTCCCTCAAATACCAATATCCATGAATGCTCAAGCCCCTTACATAAAATGGTGTAGTAATTGCATAGAACCCATGCACATCCTGTTGTATATTTTAAATCATCTCTAGATTACTTATAATATCTAATGCAATGTAAAGGCTCTATAGATAGTTGTTATACTGTATTGCTTTTTTATTTGTTTTATTTTTAATTTTTTTCTTGGATGTTTTTGATCCTAGGTTGGTTAAACTCATGGATGCTGAATCCATGGACGGGGAGGGCTGACTGTGCGTTATATTTAATTCAATATATCCAAAATATGTCAACATAAAATCAATAAGAACTAAAAATAAAATCCTAACAGCCCCCGCCCCTGCCAACTGACTGAACTGACCCCCTCTTGGCCAAGGGGATCCCAGAGAAAACTTAAAAACTGAGTTCCTGGCCATGATGGGATAGGACGTCAAACACGTATATCCCCTTTCTTTTACGGTTTAGACACAACCACTGACAAGCACTAATGTTAAAACAGAGATCATAAGGCTGACAGAACAGACTCTTTGTGGCAGTAAGATACCGAATTCGAAACAGAACCTAAGGCCATGCTAGGCAAGGGTTAAGTCATGCACCCCTACACTTAAAGAGTATACTATGTCCTAATGGCTACAGGGTTTTTCTTTTTCTCTGGCAGCCAAACAAGCAGTGGCCCTGAGATAAGCAATATTGAAACAACTGCAGCTCACCAGCCACCAGACACTGCCTGACTAACCCCCAACCCCTGTTCTACAGCCATAACTACAGCTTTGATTGGACAAGAGCCTTATTTCAGTAACTTTCTCCTGATAAGAGACCACTGACTATAGACTGGTTCTGGCTGGATTACAGAGGCTGTACACTGAGTGCCTTGGTGTCCCTGCTTCACCTTTTGACGTATAGAGCTTGATTGTGATACACTTCATTGTTGTCTCCACCACAAGGTGAACATGGCTTGTATGTAATATACATGTTTGTTCAGAACACATGCATTAGGACCCCCTTTGTGAACATCCATAGCACCATGCCTGGCCTCCTAGTTTTCTTTTTCTTTTCTTTCATTTTTTTTTAATTTTATTTATTTATTTTTTTTGAAACAGGGTCTTGTCCTATTACCTAGGCTGGAGTGCAGTGGCATGACTGCAGCTCACTGCAGCCTTAACCTGCCAGGCTCAAGTGATTCTCCCACCTCAGCCTCCCAAGTAGCTGGGACTACAGGCACATGACCCCACACTCAGCTAATTTTTGTATTTTTTGTAGAGACGGGGTTTTGCCATGTTGCCCAGGCTGGTCTCGAACCCCTGGCCTCAAGTGATCTGCCCACCTCAGCCTCCCAAAGTGCTGGGATTATAGGTGTGCACCACCATGCCAGCCCTAGTTTTCTTAACAAACATAACAATATTAGTTATTGTTAATAATATTGATTAAACTCATACAGGTTATGAATCTGATTTTTTTTTTTTTTTTTTGAAATGGAGTCTTGTTCTGTGGCCAGGCTGGAGTGCAGTGGGGCAATGTCAGCTCACCGCAACCTCTGCCTCCCGGGTTCAAGAGATTCTCCTGCCTCAGCCTCCCTAGTAGCTGGGACTACAGGCGCACACCACCACGCCAAGCTAATTTTTTGTATTTTAGTAGAGACAGGGTTTCACCATGTTGGTCAGGCTGGTCTCGAACCCCCAACCTCAGGTGATCCGCCGGCCTCGGCCTCGGCCTCCCAAAGTGCTGCGATTACAGGCGTGAACCACTGCGCCCGGCCTTGCACAGTGGGTCACACCTATAAGCCCCGCAATTTGGGAGGTCAAGGTGGGAGGTCACTTGACCCCAGGAGTTTGAGACCAGCCTGAGCAACATAATGAGACACCATCCCACAAAAAATACATAACAATTCGCCAGGGGCAGGCCTGTGGTCCCAGCGATTTGGGGGACTGAGGTGGGAGAATCGCTTGGGCCCGAGAATTTGATGCTGCAGTAAGCAGAGATCACACCACTGCACTCCAGCCTGGGCGACAGAACAAGACCCTGTCTCTAAATAAATAAATTAAATTAAATGATCTCTGGCAGATTAGTCCACGGGTGTGTGGAGAATTTTCTAGAAAATACTATCAATGTAGGATTGTCACTTTAAAACATCACCCGCTCTCATTGGTCCATGGACAGAGCAATTAGGCAAAGCTAGGAGGCAGCCCTGAGTACTCATAAGAGGGAAAAGAAAGCAAAAGGGATGCCAGTGGTGGCAGATGCTTCCTCCTGGCCAAATCCCAAATCCCACCCTCAGCACCCACACCCTGAGCCGTGGGCAGGAGAGGCCTGAAAACGTCTGTACAAATAGCTTCCGAGAAGCCCTGGGGATAAAGGAGCCAGAGGCAGCCACACATGGTTCCCAGAAGCTGAATGCTGCGCAGACGACAGGGTAAGTATGCACTGCACCCTGCTTCACCCACACCTCAAGCCGTCCCCTTCTGCTGGGGTCTGGCTACTGCACTCGTCTTCCCCTTGGTAGCTTCACGATTTATGTCTCTATGCGGCTTCCGTTCCCCTTCCCTCTGCCAAGCCAGTACCACCATCCTTCACCGCCCAGTGCAGAGCTTCTTTCTCCAGTGAGTTTTCTCTGACCACTCCTGTCCTCACCAGCCATCTTTGTTTTTAATTCTCATGCACCTCTTTGTGTATGTCTTACACAGTTTGGGCATTCATTATATGCTATTTTAAATTGCATGCTCTTGTTTCATATGTAAGTTCCAATCTGCATGGTAACAAGGACAATACCCTATGCTCTTCTTGCATGTTCCATCAGACCTAGCGCAGGACTACGTCCATAGTATAGGTTTAAAGAGTATTTGATGGTCGATTATTGACAGTGAGATTTCATATGCATTTATGCATTTCTGTGATACTTTTTATCACAGAAACTATGGTATGTTATAGATATGTAGATAGATGAGAAAGAGACAAAGAGAATTTCCATTTCCATACATAGGAATTTAAGTGCAAAACTGAGTCGTTTCTTCAGTTCATGGCATGTTAATTATCATAACTGGGCATTTTAAACCCCCTCTATTCTTTAATTTTATTTGAATTTTTTCCCTCTAACCTTGATCCCCATGGCATGTCTCCTTCCTCTCTCTCCACCCAGTGTCATGTATAAGAAATTTGTGCCTGGAAACGTAAAAATACAATATTGTTTGTATGTGTATGCTTCTGTTAACATTATTAAAATGACATCGTGCTATAGATACTGTCCTATTTCTTACATGTTCATTCAACAGTCTTGCTAAAGATTTGTGTTCATTCATTACTTCAGCTGCTGCATGGTATTCCAGCATAAGTTCCCACCACATTTTCTCTATTCCCCAAATGATGGGTACCTAAGTTCCCTCCAACTCCCTGGGACCCAGAAAGATATGTAGGACATCTTTACTATGTTTATTTCCACATGAATCTGTGCAAGAGTTTCTCTGGCATATATTGGGATGCTGGGTCATGGCATATGCAAATATATAATTTGGCTATAATTTACCTTGTTCTCCAGAATGACTTCACCCATCCTGCTTCCACCTGCCATAGCAGTGACCAAAGCAGCTCTGGGACCACAGCTGAGCACCTCAGAAGATAAGTCCTGGGGTGATTCTTGTCATCTCCATGAAAAGGAGAAGACAAAAAGGCAGAGGCTGCTGCTTGAGGATCCCTTCACCTGGGCTGCATAGCTTCACCCATGCTGACCAACTTCCCCATTTCAAGCTTCAGACTCACAGCTGTGCTAGTTAGGGTACAACTTGTTCAGACAGCTGTTTTCATTCACATCTCCAAAGGTCCTCTACCTTAGAAGAAGAAAGAAAGAGGGAAAGAGAAATAAAAGAGATTAATTAAGAACACTGGGGCCAGGCGCAGTGGCTCACGCCTGTAATCCCAGCACTTTGGGAGGCTGAGGCAGGCGGATCACCTGAGGTCAGGAGTTGGAGACCAGCCTGGCCAACATGGCAAAACCCCATCTCTACTAAAAATACAAAACTTAGCCAGGCATGGCGGTGGGTACCTGTAATCCCAGTTACTTTGGAGGCTGAGGCAGGAGGATGGCTTGAACCTGGGAGGCAGAGGTTGCAGTGAGCCGAGATCATGCCATTGCACTCCAGCCTGAGTGACAAGAGACTCTGTCTCAAAAATAAAAACAAAAAACAAAAAAACAAAAACACACACATCTGAACCCGCAGTTTCATAAATGGTAAATAAAAATGCCACGCACCACGAATGAGAAATAACGTGGCTCTGGGTTGGCGTCTCTCCCCCACCAACCAGGGAATGAATGCACCCCTTCACCAGGGGCAGCAGAGGGAGGTAGCTCTGTCTTCCTGCCTGCATCCTCCTGTTTCATCATCCAGGTTCTGTGTGGCCCAGCGGCCTGGGGCTCTTTTGTTTGCCCCCTCCCTGCCCTCCATCAGGGGTGCCTAATGGGGTTCCTGAGTGCTCTTCCGCTGTCATCTATCCCCCTCCATTGTGTCCTGAGCCGTCCACGAGCTCATGTGTGAGCTTGAAGATCAGACACCACAGACACTCTTCCCCACTCTGCCTCAGCTGCCAAACCCGGAGGAGAAGGAAGGACTGATCAGACACCAAGACAGAAAAACAGAGTACCTGAGAAAGGCAGAGAGCTGTCTCCTGCCTCAGCCCCCAGAGGCCCGTGTGCCCCTCACTTCCCTCCCTTGATTCCCACCATCTGGGGTCTACCTCTGAATTGACAAACTCTTGCTTGGTCACATCTGGTTCAAGAGAAAGAAACAAGGAGTCTGGAAACCTAAACTAATAGGCAGCACTTGGCACGCACAATAGAAGCAGCTGCTGTTTATAGCCCTTTTTAAGGGTGGCCTCGGGCCGGACCTCACACTTCCCTCCCTGTGGGGCATTGTTTTACACAGAGCATCTGCAACCTCACAATCTTGCAACTCAAAAAAAAAGAAAAAGAAAATTCATGCATCCCATGAATCTATGAAGCTATAACAAACTCTCTTTCCTGGGAGAACTTCCCAGGCCTGCTCCTATTTCCCTCTCAGAGTAAGGCAGGTCCATATGGTTCCTAATGCCTCAATTTCTCTATCCATTAAGTGGGAATATAAAATCAGCCAGTCAGCTATCCAGTTAAAATGCTATCCCGGCCGGGCGCGGTGGCTCATACCTGTAATCCCAGCACTTTGGGAGACCGAGGCGGGCAGATCACGAGGTCAGGAGATCAAGACCATCCTGGCTAACACGGTGAAACCCCGTCTCTACTAAAAATACAAAAAAAAAAAATTAGCCCGGTGTGGTGGCAGGTGCCTGTAGTCACAGCTACTTGGGAGGCTGAGGCAGGAGAATGGCGTGAACCCGGGAGGCGGAGCTTGCAGTGAGCTGAGATCGCACCACTGCACTCCAGCCTGGGCGAAAGAGGGAGACTCCATCTCAAAAAAAAAAAAAAAATGCTATCCCATGAAGGCTTTTTCTAAATAACAGCCTACGAAGTTTGAAACACTTCCAATGTCTAAACTGGGGGGAAAAATCGGCATGAATTCAGATTGTCAGTTCAAGACTAATACCACATTGCAGAAGAGGCAAGTAGCAAGGCCCATCCTGCTTGGTATTGTGATCCATGCCTCTTTTCTGACCCCAGGGTTTCTTTCCCCTGGTCTTGTACCCATAGAAACAAGCGTGGACTTGGCAGGCAGGAGGAATCATCAGACTCCATCAGCTCCCTTCCAATCCCCATCCTTGATTTCAGACACCTGAGCAGGCTCCATTGGGCAAGGTGGCGCCTAATTACCTCCCTTCTGTTTTTTCCCTCCTCTCCTCTCTTGCCTTCTTCCCTCCCCACCCCCTCAGAGGACAGCCTTTCCAAGAAATAACACACACACGCACACCTGGCACGGTGAGATAGGGAAGCTCACCATGGATACCGGGCTACCATTCCCACTCCGGCAGCGGCTCCTGGGAATAAGTAACTATCTCTAGAATGCTAGAAACTCCAGATGTGCACCGACTAGTGCCTTGAGACCCAGCATCCCTGTCTCATTATGCATATTTTTTTCCACAAGTTTCATATATGCATATCAAGCTTTCAGAAGGGGAAAAAATTGGAAATGGTAATCTTCCTTTTAATATGCTACCACATGCCAGCCCCGAACAGCTGTGCACACACAACATGTTGGACTGGACATGAAATATAGCCCACGACCATTTTTTAAGCATTCATTCCCAGGACTTACAAAACACATTTACTTGGAGGGAGGTCACACAGTCTTCCTTCTGCATAAAAAGGTGGCTTTGAAATAGGTACAGCCATCTGGAAACAGCCTCCTCTGCTATTGATATGTAAAATGCACATATTACACCATCTTGCTCAGGAGCATGCAGCAGGAGGCTGAGACACACACAGGCCATAATTGTTTAAATATACAGGCCTCTGGGTCTCTGCAGGGCTTACCTTGCTCTGAAAAACCATTTGCCAGCAGTGTAGGTGACTCTGAACAGGCTGGGGAGGCAATTTGCTCACATGGGGCATTCATCTGTGTGCAGGAGGACTGTCCTAGAGCCCAGGTTTGAGAGAAATTTTTTCAATACTCCACTGCTGCTCCAAGCTTGCTAATAAGAATGTCTCAGGTGCATGACTAAAAGTAGGCAGCAAACACACTATCAAAATAATGACCCCAGCTCTTTTGCTCATTATAGCCAAGCATTTGCCTCTCACCCCAAGAAGACTAAGATCCCACTCTTAAGAATGGGTTTTGTTCCACATTTACAGACCAGGAGCAACGAGTCCTATATTCCTCACTGATGTCCACGTAGTCAGGGGGATGACTGACTCCGTCAGTTTACTAACATTTGCTCCTTAAAATTAGCATTCTCCCCCTCAGGAGTATTTTCATTGCCAGAGCTTTTCCAAATACATTTTTTTTTTTTGAGGTGGAGTCTCACCCTGTTGTCCAGGCTGGAGTGCAGTGATGTGATCTCAACTCACTGCAACCTCTGCCTCCTGGGTTCAAACAATTCTCCTGCCTCAGCCTCCTGAGTAGCTGGGACTACAGGCACCCATCATGACAATGGGCTAATTTTTGTATTTTTAGTAGAGACGGGGTTGCACCATGTTGGCCAGGCTGTTCTTGAACTCCTGACCTCAGATGATCCACCGCCCCCTTGGCCTCCCAAAGTGCTGGGATTACAGGCGCGAGCCACTGCACCCAGCCCCCAAATAAATTCTTGACCTCTGGAGGTATTTAACTTTTGTGTTGTTTCTGCCATTTTTGTTTCCTAAGCTTGTTTTTTAATCTTTGCCTTTTTTCTAAATATAAATATGTAAGGTAGCTAAATTTAAATATATATATATATATATATATGTATTAGCTAAATCAGCACCTAAAATTTAAAATGACTAACCAAAGGGTACCGAGTTTCAGTAAGACAGGATGACTAAGTTCTGGAGGTCTATTGGACAGCATGATGACTATAGTTAATTGTATTGTATTGTATCCTTAAAAATTGCTAAGAGGGTAGATCTTCAATGTTCTCACCCCACACTCACAAAACGATAACGACATGAGGCAATGGCTATGTTAATTAACTTCACTCTGGTCATCACTTCACAAGGTATACATATATCAAAACATGATGTTGTACACCGTAAATATATACAATTTTTAATTGTCAATTATACCTTAATAAAGGTGGAAAAATTTTAATTGTATCCCAAAGAAATCTTAGAAGAAATACAGAGCTCTGAAGTAACTCAAAAGGTTAAGCAGTTAAATGCACAAATAGAGCTCCTGTTACACAGAGAGAGGAGAGGGGAGAGAGGGGGGGAGAGAGAGGGAGGGAGGGAGGGAGTGAGGGGGAGAGAGGGAGAGCCTGTTGGAAGGAGGAGGCCACTGTAGGTCAGCCTGTCCTTTACATTGTGAAGAGTTTGAAAGAGGCTAATAAACCCAGCAGCCTATGGCAAAGGTAATTTATTTTATATTCCTAGTCATCACGTGCAATATTTTTTGCAGGGGGAGAGCAAATATAATTCAAAGAAAGTGATAAACAATAAAAACAGTACCTAGTGATGCTTCCACCCCCGTTCTGAGACTGTGCCTTCCTAGTCCCTTTTGTGGTGCGTTTCACAGCCTGTTTGCACACCACCATCTTGGAGGCTCCTACCTGACAGGCTGAGAGGGACAGCAACTCTGCCATGCTGGGAGTCAGTAGCCCTTCTTGGAGGCGACAAAATTCACATGAGATAACTAACTTCCAGGTGTGGGCACACATGTCTGCACCGGCACCTCCCAGCCCCAGCCCCTGGAAAACACATCTTCTTGGCTCCCAATCGGATCCCTGCTGGGAATAATTACTAAGTGGACAGATCTCCACCTGGTGGATTCCCTGAGTCCACGTGGAGGACAGCTTCTCCTGGGCTTGAAGTGAGAGGCTGAGCCTGCTCCACTCCCAGCTTGCACTCGCTACATTCTACATGGATGAGGTCACGGGACTGCAGATGAGGTAACAGTGCAGCCTGCCCAAGAGCTGTAAGAGGTTACCATATGACGAGTCGTGTAAACACAGCGAGGTCCCCGTGGGACCTGAGGACGGCTGGACTCTGCTCCTGGCTGCAGAGTGATGGGAGCTGCGGGACTCCAGGAGACTGTCTGCACTCTTAAAAGAGCCAAATTACTGCCTAAGCTCATGTCACACCTACCCGGACATCAGTCTCCCAGCCTCAGTTGAGAGCAAGGTTCCTGCAAGAGGAGGGCTGGCTGGCCCTGTGGAAGGTGTGCATGAGGGCATGCATGTATAAATAACACAGCCCCATGAAAGAAAAGCTTTCCCAGGCAGAAAGACACTGCACTGAGGCCCGTACAGCACTCTGCAAGTATAGTGCTCCACCTCTCTTCACTCACCCGGTGGAGGTGGGTCCACCTTTCTAACATCTAGACACACCTCCTAATAGTCTCTAAGTTAGAAACGTGCTTGGGAAACAAGCATTTTTTAAAAAATCAATAAAGAAATTCACGTATTAAAGATCTTCTAAACAACTATAGAATGACAGATGCATTTCCAGAGGTGGAACAGTCCTGCTCAATGGTTCCAGGGTCCTGTACTTCTTAAGGTCAGAATGTTCTTTCCAGGGTCAAATTGGATTAACTAAATTTGGCATCTATCTCATGTATTCCTTATTTATTTCTTTTATACTGAGCCCTACCAGGTACCCAACACTGTAGAAATCCCTGGGAATGTTGTAGAAAACAGAAGGTCACATGCTAACAGACAGTCTAGGAATGCTTACAATAGAGGGGCACATGTGTCATGGAGGGGAAATGTGGGAGCCACAGAGGCAGAGGGCATGGGGAGGCCATCCAGAGAACCTTATTAAGTTGAGACCAGATCAAGAGAGTCACAGTAAGAGTCACAGCAGCAGTGGAGAGGCTAGCTAACATTCACAAGGGGTTAGGGGTTTCTCAGTGCTGGGTGTTACAGGGCACATCACACACCTTGTAACAATTCTGTGAAGTGAGGTCACTGTGATCCCCATTTTACAGTGCTCATGGAGCTTACAAGAAGTTAAGTAACTTGCCTGAGGAAGTAGTAGAATCAGGATTTGAACCAAGAGGGTGAGACCCCAGAGCCTGCACTCCAGAATCACTCCACCCCAAACACTATCAAAGGGACACAAAAACAAGCAGACTCTCATAGCCACGCATGGGGCTGGTGCCCTACCAGCAACAGAGGCAGCTGGGCAGGCAGGCAGGCAGGGAGGGGAGACCCTGGCAGAGGAGAGCTAGATGATGGGGAGGGTATTTTATGTGTGTGTGTATATGTGTGTGTGTGCATGAGTGTGCATACACATGTGTGCATAAGATTGAAAGACAGAGAGATTTTGCAAGCATACCAAAGAATTTGAAATTTCTCCTAAGGGTCATGGCAAATTGTTTGCTATGGGTTGAATGTGTCCCAAAAGTTCACGTGTTGGAAACTTAATCCCCAATGTGACAGTGTTGGGAAGTGGGGCCTAAAGGGAGGTGTTTAGGTCATGAATAGATTAATGCCATTATACAAATGGAAGTGGGTGCACTCTCTTGTGCTCTGGCCCTTCCACCATGAAATGACACAGCAAGAAGGGCCTCACCAGATGCCAGCACCTTGATCTTGGACTTCTCAGCCTCTAGAATTGTGAGCCAATAAATTTCTGCTCACTATAAATTACCCACTCTCAGATATTCTGTTATAGGAGCACAAAACAGAATAAGACATCATTGAAGTACTTTAGGCACATTAACATGATGTTCAGACTTGTTTGAAACATGGCTCTGGCTGCCATGTGGAAAATGGGTTGGAGAGCAGTGAAGGGTGTGTTTGCAATAATTCAACTGAGGGATGATGGCCAGAATTGAAAAGGAGTGGTGAGTACACTACCAACACAGGAAGTCAAGCTCTATGCAGGAGGTAGAATCTGCAGGTCTTGGTCATGGTTTGGACCTGAAGTGGTG
This sequence comes from Pan paniscus, assembly GCF_029289425.2. Taxonomy (NCBI): domain Eukaryota; kingdom Metazoa; phylum Chordata; class Mammalia; order Primates; family Hominidae; genus Pan; species Pan paniscus. Next base: position 76,611,573 of record NC_073256.2, on the reverse strand, counting down.
TGAGGGTGAGAGAAGAAGGAAGGTGGAAGAGGGAGAAAGATGTTTTCTGATGGAGCTGCAGGATGCTGGAAGAAGATCAGGTTTGGAGGTGCCCATTAAGCACTCAGACATGCAGATCTGAAGCTCAAGAACAAGATCTGGTCTGAAGATAAGAGATTTAGGAGTCATCAATATGACCTATTGCTCAATGAGAACCTTGTTCCTTAATGCGACAAAAACATCACTAATACCCCATTCCTTTAACTTGCATTTTTTGTGATGCTATAGAAAGGCACACTCTCCCCCACTGGAATACAAGCTACATGAGGACAAGGATTTTTTTCTCTTGTTCTCCTCTTATTTCCCAGTGCATGACATATGGGACATAGAAAATGATCCATAAATATTGTAGAATAAAAGAACTAAAGGAAAATGCTTTCTAAAATAAACATGTAAAAATGATACAAGAAGAGTTTTAAAAGTTTTAAAGCATACCCAAAAATTGAAGATTTAAATTCTCCCTCAAACCTTTGCCCCTCAGACCCACCACATAAGATGAGGAGATAATCGTCCCTAGGGCTCATCATTCTCCCATCCTTGGTCACCTGTGTGCTCACTTCTACAGCATCAAGATTTATAACTATATTTGTCCATATGCTGTATTATTTATAACTATATTTGGGCCTTTATTGTTTTGTTAGCATAGATTGACTCTAAAACTTTGAAGTTGGAAACCACATCTATAATACTACCTTTATTGCATAAATATAATCTACTGCAGTGCTTAGGAGTGTGCTTTTTCTCATAGGAAAGTCAGTACATAACACACACACAAATGGTAACAATTAGAAGTAATGGATACATTAATTGGCTTCATTTTGGTGGCCATTTCACGATGTATACATGTATCAAAACATCAAGTCATACATCTTAAGTATATACAATTTTATATGTCAATATCTTAATAAAGCTGTTTTTAAAAAACTTCAATATAGTAACCATACCATATATCACTAAGCCTGTACTGTCTATAGAAAGAAGTACCAGACATCAAGATCAAATACTTTCTGTTTAATTAAATTAAATCAACTGCTGTCATGCCACATTTCAGCTTACTTCATATTTAAACTATAAATTTCTTCTGAATATTTATTTTTCCCACGATTGCCATTACCTTACTATTTTCTGATTAACAGAAGACATATGTCCCCATCTTATCATGAAAATCTCCCAGGTTCTTCATTATATCAGGTGTGCCATGTAATCCCCTTTCTCATTCAACCCATTCTTGGGCCCTCAGCTCTCCTGTTGTAATTTGGACCAATTGTTTCCTAAGACTGCTGCACAGCTGTCATCCCCGGGCTCCTTTTCATTGCACTCCTAGGCTAGTCCCACTGTTTCTCAGATTCTCATTTTCTTTTTTCGTTGAGACCTTTTCGTTTCAATTTTGCTATGCCATATCTCAGCCACACTCACATTCTCTCTGACTTCTGAAAATACCAAAAATGTTCCCCTCCCCTGCCTCAGATCTTTCCATAGCTTGTTCCTTTATATCATTCAAGTCAGGTTTAAATGTTGCCTCCTCATCCAGCCCTCTATCCATCTAAAACCACAACAATAAAAAAAAAAAAAACCTGTTTGTCATTCCCTATTAAAACAACTTCTTTCATCTTCAACATAACACTCTCATTATCTAATATTTTTATAATTTTATTCGTGGTTTTCTTTTGGTTTTTTTTTTTTTTTTAAAGACAGAGTTTCATTTTTGTTGCCCAGGCTGGAGTGCAATGGTGCGATCTCCGCTCACTGCAACCTCCACCTCCCAGGTTCCAGCGATTCTCCTGCCTCAGCCTCCCGAGTAGCTGGGATTACAGGCATGTGTGACCACACCCAGCTAATTTTTGTATTTTTAGTAGAGATGGGGTTTCTCCATGTTGGTCAGGCTTGTTTCAAACTCCCAACCTCAGGTGACCCACCCGCCTTGGCCTCCCAAAGTGCTGGGATTATAGGCATGAGCCACCGCACCTGGCCTATTTATTTTATGTCCCTTTCAATTAAAATACCAAGTCCAGGCTGGGCGCGGTGGCTCATGCCTGTAATCCCAGTACTTTGGGAGGCCGAGGCGGCCAGATCAGGAGGTCAGCAGATCGAGACCATCCTGGCTAACACAGTGAAACCCCATCTCTACTAAAAATATAAAAAATTAGCCAGGTGCGGTGGTGGGCACCTGTAGTCCCAGCTACTCGGGAGGCTGAGGCAGGAAAATGGCGTGAACCCGGGAGGCGGAGCTCGCAGTGAGCCAAGATCGTGTCACTGCACTCCAGCCTGGGTGACAGAGCAAGACTCCGTCTCAAAAAAAGAAAAAAAAAAAAAAAACAAGTCCAAGAGAGCAGGGTTTCTTTTTGTTTTTTTTTTTTTTTGGTTGTTTCCACCTGTGAATTCTAGCCCGTAAGACAGTAAGAGACATATAAAAGAGGTTCAATGAACACAACTGAAAAGGCTCTCAGATGGCCACATTCACACACAATACCCAAGTCTCTTCTGTGTATCCTCTGACATGACAGAAGGGAGGTCAGAATCTTACTATCTCTATTCTGAAATCTTGCTACCCTGAGACCATAAGCTCTCAGAGAGAAGAGTAGCTATAAATTGGTGTGACAGGATGCTAAAGGACTAGAGAAGATGCTTAAAGAAAAACAGATGGTTGTCATTTAGCTAATTGTTAGGTTTTGTTTAGCTAAGAGGGTATGTAAGCCAAAAGAAAGAGAGAAATTGTTGGGTTTTGCTACTAGAACTATTTGTTTTTAAAATCCCTCCCTTGCAAAGCATTAAAATGCTGGATACATTGCAATATTAAGTGAATTGGTTAACTCTCAAGATAATAAGGGAAATCCCCAGAAACATAAAGTAAGACAAAACAAGATAAGCCATGAGCAAAAAAGTAAGAAAATCAGGAGTCAGGGCTACTTAGGAAACAAAGGCAATATCAGGATTCTAGAGCAGTGTTGGCAAGCTACAGCATACAGGCCAACCACCTGTTTTTGTAAATAAAGTTTTATTGGCACATAGCCATGCCCATTCATCTATGTATGGTCAGTGACTGCTTTTGTGCTGCAACAGCAGAGTTAAGTAGTTGCAACAGAGACCATATGGCTCACAGGCCTAAAATATTTACCACCTTACCCGTTCTGAAAACTTTTAATAGTTGTTCAGGGAAATGATGTCTTTTGGGCCTGTACAAAGAAAACGAGAAACCCGAGACTCACATATAGTTTAGATCTTCAAAGGGACACACCCTCCAGGGAAAAAGTGGACTAGAAAAAAAAAAAAAAAAACTGTTGGTAAAACAATCCAGAGGGAAATCTACCTTCACCACAGCTCCAAGTAAAAAATATTATTAATAATAATAATAGTAATAATAATAATAAAAACAATAATGATGGTCTCCCCTGAAAAGTTTTAACTATGAGACTGCTAGTTACAACTTTTACATAGGTCTCAGGTTCAAATTTTTACTGTCTAGTGAATCTTGAAAACTCCAAACACAGAAAATAAATGTCTGGCAGAGGGAAGTGCACATCTCCAGAACAAAGCATTCATTACACAGTTACATGAGGATTCCCAACAGTTTAAGTTCAATTAAATATGTTTTAAAAAGAGAAAAATTTTACCAAACCTCAAGACAGCCAATGACTATAAGTGGAAGTCAACAGAAACAGCAAGTGTGATTGAAACTCCAACAACTTCAAATATTAGAATTATCAGATATAGAATATAACTATGTATGATGTGAAGGTAATTAATGCCACTGAATTATATACTTAAAGGCTAACATATTAAATTTTATGTTATGTATTGTCTTAGTTTGTTATCTGCTGCTCTAACAGAATATCATGGACTGGGTAATTTGGTTTTTAAAGTTATTTGGCTCACAGTCTGGGGGTTGGGAAGTCCAAGAGCATAGCACTGGCATTTGGCAAGGGTCATCCCACGGAAAAAGGCAGAAGCAAGCACACAAGATGGAGACCAATCAGGCCAAATTTCTTTTTAACAGAAACCCACTCCTTCCATAACTAACCTCCTCTCACAATAATGGCATTAATCCTCTTCATGAGAGAGAGCCATCATAACCTAACACCTCTTAAAGGCCCTACCTCTTAATGCTGTTACAATGGCAATTAAACTTCAACCCAAGTTTTGGTGGAGACATTCAAACCATAGCATATATATTTTACGATAATAAAAACACAAATATACTTGTGTATTTTTGTATCAATTTTTTTCTATGACTTTTTATTTCCTTCAACATTCATAAATATAAGCATAAATATAAATATATATTTTACCATAATAAAAACACAAATATATGTATATATATTTGTGTATATATATATTTATGTGTATATCTGTATATATATATTTGTATATATATGTTTGTGTTTTTATTATGGTTATAGAGAGAGAGATATTAAAAGAAATAAAAGATGATAGAAAAAAATTAATAAGAAAAAGAGGACTATCAAAAATGATCAGATTTAACAAAGAACCAAATAGAATTTATAGAAATAAAACTATATCTAATTAAAATAATATGCATTAAACTACATATATATATGCATGTACATGTGTAGATGAAAGATACATAGATGAATGAATGCAAAGATAAATAAACTAATAGATAAGTGAAGCAGCAAAATAAACATGAATGACTAAAGAATTTGTGAACTGAAGACAGATCTTAAGAAAACACTCAGAATGCAGCAAGAAAAAGATGAGAGAATACAACGAGTAAGAAAAAGGGAGGAAAGAATGAGAAGTTCTAACATACACCCAGAGTCCTAGAAGAAAGAACAGAAAAAATGGGAGAGACATCCCAAAAAGATAATGGCTAAGGAAATTCTAGAACTAATGAATGACATGAATCCTCAGAGACAGGAAGTATAATGCAGGACAAATTTCCAAATATAGCTAGGCACCTCAGCTCACACCTGTAATCTCAGCACTTTGGGAGGCTGAGGCAGGAGGATTGCTTGAGCTCAGGAGTTTGTGATCAGCCTGGGCAACATAATGAGATCTCAGCTCTACAAAAAAATTTAAAAATTAGCTAGGTGTGATGGCATGTGCCTGTGGTCCCATATACTCAGGGTGTCAAGGTGGGAGGATCACTAGAGCCCAGGAGGTCAAGGCTGCAGTGAGCCTAGATCATGCCACTGCACTCCAGCCTGAGTGACAGAGTGAGACCCTATCTCAAAAAATGATAATAATAATAATAATAATAGTCACACACACTAGGCACATCAGGTGAAGCTGTAAAACACCAAAGCAAAAGAGAAAATGGTTTAAGTCACATGAAATGAAAGATAGCTCATCTACTACAAAATGACTATAGTCTGACAGCAGACCTCTGTCAGAAATAATAAAGCACAAAGACAATGGAATCATGTCATCAAAGGCTGAAAAAAAAATTGTCAATCTAGAACTGTGTCCTCAGAAATGTTACCTTTCAAGAATGACAGCAAAATAAAAACATTTTGGTGAAACAATAACCGAGACAGTTTACCACTCATAGCTTCTCATGAAAGAAACATCTAAAGGATGAATATGTGGAAGAAGGAACATGATCCTTGCAGAATGCTCTGTTAGAACAAGAAACACTGAGCTGAATTGCTCAGAGAATAGAGTGTTTTGAAGCAAGAAAAGAAAGGGAGATAAGAAAGCTGGTAAAGAAAAATGCTTTTTGAAAATCAAGAAATATGTGTAATGGGGGTGTTTTATTGTATTTTTGCAGTGTGAAATGCATTGTGGATTCTTCCTGTTGATGTTCACAATATCTTCAGTAAAATATATTGCATTAGTCTGTTCTCACACTGCTAATAAAGACATACCTGAGACTGGGTAATTTATAAAGAAAAGGAGGTTTAATGGACTCACAGTTCCATCTAGCTGGAGAGGCCTCACAATCAAGGCAGAAGGCAAAAGGCACATCTTACATGGCAGCAGGCAAGACAGAATGAGGACCAAGCGAAAGGGGAAACCCCTTATAAAATCATCAGGTCTCATGAGACTTATTCACTACCACGAGAACAGTATGGGGGAACTGCCCCCATGATTCAATTATCTCCCACCAAGTCCCTCCCACAACACGTGGGAATTATGGGAGCTACAATTCAAGATGAGATTTGGATGGTGACACAGCCAAACCATATCATATACATTTCTCTTAAGTATTTTGTGGTGTTGAGTCTTTTTCTTGAGATGGCATCAAGAGCCAGATAAACGTTCAATGTGTACATAAAGCATGAGCAGGGTTAACAGGTCCTATATGTTGGGTACTGATAAAGAAAGGGGCATTTTCTAGATGTGTACCCTAGCTCTAATAGGCACAGCCTAAGGGATTTCTGGTGGGAGCTACTGGCATTATTTCCACAGGGCACTTTCATGTTTTTCTCTCCATACCACTCACCATCAGCAAAAGGGATTACTCACTAGGTTGGATTATGGAGCAATCTTGTTACTCACCAGGATGACTAGGGTTGTACTATGTTTTGGAAGAAAAGTTAAGCAGCACCTCCATTTCCACCAAGGCCAGGCCTTGGCATTGCTGATGGCAGATTCCAAGCACAACCTTAGAAGAAAAGGGAAGTGAAAACTCATATGACTAGGCACCAGGCACTATGTTATGTCATTTAGCCCTCACATATAAGGTATATAGGACTACAAGGTAGGTATAGCTATTACATAGTGGGAAGGAGGCATGAAAAAGAGAGACAACAAAGTGTAATACACCTTACCAATTGAAAATAAGTTTGTTCCTAATAATTACATTTAAAACCAATACATATTTGATGAGATCAATGATCTAAGAAGTTTTCTAGCTAGAGGCAACCTGACTATTGCCTAAATCAAGGGTTAGCAAACTACAGCCTGTGGCCAAACCCAGCCTACCACCTGTTTTTGTACAGCTATGAGTTAAGATTGGTTTTTATATGTTTATAATGGTTGAAAAAATCCACAAGAAGACTATTTTGTGACAAGTGAAAATTATATAAAATTCAAATTTCAGTACCTGCTATGGTAATGAATGGATAATGGAAGGTTATGGCCACCTTTCAAGCCCCAGAGGTCGTTGCCCTCACTCTAATTTTGATGATTCATGTGTGACTTATTTAATTGTTATCTATTGCAGATATATAAAAGAATGCTTTTATTCTTTTTTAAAGAATCTAAATTCAAATCGTCTTTAATATTACCAAGTTTCTACTCCCATCACCCTTCAGAACATTGACATTTTAACTTTTTGACCTACCCCAAACCCTCCTGCTACTTCCCAGGATACAAAAAGCACATCTGCCACACAGCTGGGTGCAATGAGGAGCCCCCATGCAACAGTGCATTGAAAACTGGTTTGGGAGAACTGAGGGTTAAGTGAAGTCCCCCAGGAATTCCAATCTGCTGCAGGCTGCTAATTCAGAAGCTGCCTGGGGCCTAGGTCTGAATATTTGTATCCCTGAAAATTCACATGTTGAAGACCTAATCACCTCTGTGTTGGTACTAAGAGGTAGGGTCTTTGGAAGATGATTAGGTTATGAGAGTGGAGCCCTCATAAATGAGATTAGTGCCCTTATAAAAGAAGGCCCAAGCCAGGTGTGGTGGTGCACACCTGCAGTCCCAGCTACTCAGGAGGCTGAGGAAGGAGGACTGCTTGAGCCTGGGAGTTCGAGGCCACAGTGAGTGATGATCACACCACTGTGCTCCAGCCTGGGTGAAAGAACAAGACTCTATCTCTAAAAAGGAAAACGAACAAAATGAATAAATAAAAGAAGCCCCAGAGAGCTGCCTTTCCTGTTCCATGATGTGAGGACACAGCAAGGAAAAAAAACCAACCATCTATGAACCAGGAAGCAGGCCGTCGTCAGACACTGAACCTGCTTGTTCCTTGACCTTGGGCTTCCCAGCCTCCAGAACTGTACAGTACATTTTGGTTGTTTATAAGTCACTCAGTTGATGGTGTTTTGTTATAGCAGCTGGAAAGGACTAAAACAATACCATAAAAATTTTATTGGAACACAGCCATACTCATTCATATACATATAGTCTAGGCTGTTTTTGCACTATAAGAGCAGATTTCAGTAGGTGTGGCAGAAATAACAGAGTAAGGGATGAGCAAGGCATAAGGAAAGAGGTGGAACTATCATTCCAATAGAAGTAGTGCCCACATGGAAACAAGCACCCCAAACACCCACACGCACTGCATATGCCCCAGTGCTCACCTCCTGCTTCTGCTGCTCTGTCTTCCTAATCCCTCCCTTTAGTTCTGAAGCATGAAGTGCTCCCATGACTTCCCCATATTTCTCATGCCTGCTAGAAGGCCTTGACCACAAAGCTACATATTTGCCTTGACCATGGCCACAAGCCCCGTGTGGCTCCCACTGACGCAGCTGACTCAACCCTGGTCTGGATGGCCCGTTTGCAGAAGGCACTTGGTTTGGCCGCAACATGAGTCATTCTGGATAATTATAAGAATTGATAAACTCTGCAGGAACCAAATTCTGCTCTCCCATGAACTAATGCTTCTGTCCTGGTCAAGGTGGATAATGGAACGTTATGGACACCTTTCAAGCCCCGCAGAGCTCTGCAGCTCCTCTAGCCACTTGTTTCCTTCAGGAGGCCACAAATATGCCCACCCCAAATTTGCACTCCAGCATACCTTTCTCTCCTGATATAGCACAGTCAGTGGATTAAGACGGACCTGGTTTAAATCGTAGCTCTCTCACTGGACTGTGTGACCTCGGAGAAGCCACCTCACTTCTCTGAACCACAGCGTCCTCACCTCCAAACTGATGATGGCAAGCCCCCTCTCTAGAGTGTTGAAGTTGGCATGGCAGGCAAGGCTTCCTGGTGCTTTACCTCAGCCCCACCTCCCCACACCCTCCCACTTCCCTGCCCACTGGAACTGCTCCCTATGCCTCTGCCTTGCTTTGGTCACTTCCTTTCTTGTTTGCATTCCTCTGCTTTTCCTGCCTTCTGTCCTTTCAGTTCCGCTTCCCTGGGAAGTTTCCAACACCCAGGATTTCCTGAGTGCCATTTCCCTGTACTGTGTGGCCACCCTGCTTACCTATCTCATAGCCCTCACTCCAATGCTTCAAAATTATTTCCAAGCCTCCCTGACTGCCTCATGAGGTCCTCCAAGGTGGGAAATTTGATTCCTTGTTTGCCATTTCCAAACTCACTGCCCGGCACATTGGACTCTAATGAAGGCGGAGGGGACTAGGATAGGGGTGTTCAAGTCACAGCATTCTTGAGTTCTGGAAATCGAGACAGTTTGTCCCTTCCATTGTCTATAACTCTGCAAAATCTGACCTCTTTGAACTGAAAACTGCCCTTAAGGGCACTGTGACACAAGCCATGGCAACTCAGCAGGAAGCCTTGTGTGCACCCCACCTACGGGCACTGGCTCTGCAGCTCCAGGTTTCAAAGGCTGAAAACTGGGGGCTGTCTATCCTACAGCCCCCGTCACGTGTGTGTACAATCGGCGAACTCTCCAATACAAACAACCCAGGAAAGACAATACCAGTCTGTTCCAAAGAGAGAGGAATTCTAAGCAGTTGCTACTTCCTGGATGACTGAGTATTCTCTACCCTGACAACATGGACAGTCTGAACAGAATTTATTCAAAACAGCTTTTCCCCCCTAGTTTCAAATTAAGAGGTGCAATGTTACCTCTGACCGGTTTGCAATAGTGGTATCGGAAACAGGGAGGCTTGCCGGGGATATTTCAGTACTGCCACCTCCATGAAGTATGCAAATTCAAGTGTAAAAACCTGAAATGAGAGTGCAGGGAAGAATGCCAACTGCATGCTCACTGTTTTCTGGGAGACCTATAGGTATAATTTCTACCTCTGATCAGTGTCATTGTGCAAATGATTTTGCATGTACCATACAGACATTTATTTTTTTAGCTTGACTATCAGGCAAAGGAGGAAAACACTATGGCCTTTTATAAGGGAAAGTGTCTCCCTAAGGAAATAATTGAAGGCCTCAATTGCTCAAGTCTTTCAAAAGACACTGTACAAAGCACCCCTGAAAACACTGCGGGGAATAATTCTGTGTTCACTGGGGAACTGGCTAGATGATCTAATAGGTCGTTGCCCTCACTCTAATTTTGATGATTCATGTGTGACTTATTTAATTGTTATCTATTGCAGATATATAAAAGAATGCTTTTATTCTTTTTTTAAGAATCTAAATTCAAATCATCTTTAATATCACCAAGTTTCTACTCCCATCTCCCTTCAGAACATTGACATATTAACTTTTTGACCTACCCCAAACCCTCCTGCTACTTCCCAGAATACAAAAAGCACATCTGCCGCACAGCTGGGTGCAACGAGGAGCCCCCCACGCAACAGTGCATTGAAAACAAGTTTGGGAGAACTAAGGGTTAAGTGAAGTCCCCCAGGAATTCCAATCTGTTGCAGGCTGCTAATTCAGAAGCTGCCTGGGGCCTAGGTGTAACCACAGCTAGGAAAACAATGCCTTAGCTGCCTTATCCTGAGCAGCATTTAGCATTTATCATGGTCAGAAAACCACCTGTTACTTGGGAGAGATTCAAAGGAATTCTGAGCCATAATTAAAGCAATAATGAATAAAAACATATTGTGAATTGCTACCCAAACCCCAGGCAGATGTGTTATTTAACTGTGGGCTTGATCTGCACTATTAATTTGGAATAAAAATAACAGACAACAAAACACAGACAGAATCAAGACCCTGCCTGCCCCGGGGTTTTGTTTCTTTTCAAGTCCTTGGCAGTTGTGGTTAGTAACCCAAATGCAAGCAGAGCTGACTTTCTTGCAAACTGCAGTGGTGTCTGACAACCAGTAGAACAGAGCTGGCAGCCAATCGGAGTCAAATGAATCACTGGATCCCTGTACAGATCCATAAATGACAGTTGAAGGAGATGGGCTAGTGGCATGTGCCAGTGGGGGTTGCATCCTCCCACTTCTGAGGCCTTTTGACCCGGCTGAAGCCAGGAGCAGATTTTCTCCCCCAGGGGAATGCACACCTGAGTACTCGGATCTGGCCAGGAGATACTCCTGGTTGTTTCACTGGGAAACCTCTGAAAACACATTTCTCTGACTATCTGTAGAACTGCAATTAAACACAGAAACTCGACCAGGCATAGTGGCTCACCCCTGTAATCCCAGCATTTTGGGAGGCTGAGGCCAGCAGATCGCTTGAGCCCAGGAGTTCGAGACCAGCCTGGGCAATGTGGCCAAACCCTGTGTCTACAAAAAAATACAAAAATTAGCCAGGCGTGCTGGCACGCGCCTGTAGTACCAGCTAATCGGGAGTCTAAGGTGGGACGATGGCTCGAGCCCAGGATGTCGAGGCTGCAGTGAGCCAAAATCCCACCACTGCATTCCAGTCTGGGCAAGCGAGACCCTATCTCAAAAACAAAACAAAACCAAACAACTCACAGGTAAGGAACAGTGGCAGGGAGAGGTCATCTCCTACTTAAAAGTTCTGTTCTGTTTGGCAGTGACTAGTTTGTTATTAAGGCTCTGACTCCATCTCATTAAGCTCTTTCCAAATCTTCTGAGAGGAACATGCTCTTGAGAGGGTGAGGGGAAGGGCATGGGGCTGTGAACTGAAGAAGAGAGGGGCAAAGCAATTTTGTGGTACACGGGTGTTCATAACTTTGTACTACACTTTACCCTTAAAAAAATTCAGATTCAGTTGACAGATCTATGCAAATGTATGAAAAGTGGAAAAAGACAAGCTAGCATTTGTTTCAGAGGTTGAAAGCATCACTTTGATTTGCAATGATTTCCAATCTACCTCTTTTTCCACAAGGAAAAATTGCAAAGACAAGATCCCTAAATGTCACAAAATAAAGCCTGCCAATGTTCTGTTGGCATATAGTTTAATTCTTGAACAATTACCCTGCCATATACATTTATTCTTAAATTTTATATATTGACACATTAAATTTTGAAACTGAAAGAGAAAATGACACATGTAAATACCCTCAAACTCAGAACTGACTTTAAAATTCGATCTATTACTGTGTATGCATGAGTGTGTGTGTACTAAATCTATGACAAGTGCAAGTTGCTGGTTTATTGCAATTGACTTAATATCACTCTCAAAGACTGAGTGTACATTCTCATGCCCTGAAAAAGTTTTGAGTAGATCTCTTCTGGGACAGGCTATCGTGTATATTTAAGACATGATCTCTACAATAGTAAAAATACATTGCACTATTATGAATTCCTAGCTGAGAGTGGTCTTTGTGTGGCTGCAGGCATACTACCACCCTGCAAAGGCTCCCCATTGCCATTCACGTTAATTGCAGACTGTCCTTCAAGACTGCCCAAGTATGACCTCAAACACCTTTTCTGGATTCCCCTTCCATTACTCAACAAACTTCAGACCAGCGATAGTGGACTCCTGGGTGCTCTATAAAGCTTGCTTATCTGGCCGGGCGCAGTGGCTCATGCCTGTAATCCCAGCACTTTGGGAGGCCGAGGTGGGCGGAAACCACCTGAGGTTGGGAGTTCAAGACCAGCCTGACTAACATGGAGAAACCTCATCTCTACTAAAAATACAAAATTAGCCAGGCGTGGTGGTTCGTGCCTGTAATCCCAGCTACTCGGGGGGCTGAAGCAGGAGAATCGCTTGAACCCAGGAGGCGGAGGTTGCGGTGAGCCGAGATCGTGCCATTGCACTCCAGCCTGGGAAACAAGAGTGAAACTCTGTCTCAAAAAAAAAAAAAAAAAAAAACTTGCTTATCTTTTTCCTCTTTATGTTTTTGCTCACCCGATTTCCTCCTGTTGAAATGATCTTCCAAACTATCCCCATCCCAGCTGAAGCCTGATCCCAAAGACCATTTCCTGAGTGCCATGACTATGCCTTATTCATGGCTATATTCCCAGCAGCCAACACAATGTCTGGCAAGGGGTAGACACTCAATATGTATTGAATGAATGCATTTTCACAGCCTTTTCCAATATTAGTTTTTCAATTAAGTCTTTTCTGATCCTTTCCTCTACAGGACTCCAGAGCATGGTGCTGGAATTCTTTGGTGGGACCTTCCATGTTCAATCTGGTATTACAGTGACTTGTCTACTCCTCCTCCCAGCCCCTCCCCCACCCTGCCCATCCTAGCCTCCTCGACTTGCTATCTGCTAAAGCTATTAATTCATCCACCTTATACATGTACCTTACATGCATAAAAACAATAATACTGTCATTTGAGTAATGCAGAAATGTTTACAAAGCACTTCACATTCATCATCTTATATCATTCCTACCATAAGTATATCAAATAGGAAGGGCCACCATTTAATAGATAATAACAATAGGTAACATTTATGGAGGGCTTACTACCTGCATTAAATACACAACCTTGTTTAACCCTCACAATTCCATAAGGATAGCTGTTTTTGTCCTCCTTTTACAGAGAAAGAATCTGTGGCTCAATGGGCTAAGTAAAAGACCAAGAGCACCCAGTTGGTAAGGGCCAGGGTGGTGGCAGGTGGGCTAGCTGGGTCTGGCTCCAGAGTCTATGCACCTAGTCATTTCACCCCACTGAAGCTTAGAAAGCCTATCTCAAAATCTCAATGCTAGGGACAGCAGAATCAAGGCAGGAAGTCAGTTCTTTCTACTACATGCTACTCTTCTTCCTCTCTGGAAAGACTCCTGAACAAAGAACTGGATTTAGTTTGAGAGCTGAATCTCAGTGCATAGTATAGCAAAGTGGGAAGAGCACTGACTCTGGAACCAGATTTCCTGGCTTCAAAGTCCAACTCTACCATTTACTGGCAGAGGGGTATTGTGCAAGCTGGTTAATTTCTCTACCCCATAACTTCCGCTGTGGAGGCAATAATAGTATCTACCACATAAGGGTTTTGTGAGCACTAACTGACAATATTTGAAAAGCGCACAGAGGCCAGGCACAGTGGCTCACACCTATAATCCCAGCACTTTGGGAGGCTGAGGCGGTGGATCACTTGAGGTCAGGAGTTTGAGACCAGCCTGGCCAACATGTCAAAACCCCCTCTCTACTGAAAATACAAGAAGTAGCTGGGTATGGTGGTGCATGGGTAATCCCAGCTACTTGGGAGGCTGAGGCAGGAGAATCGCTTGAACCCGGGAAGCAGAGGTTGCAGTGAGCCGAGATCACACCACTGCACTCCAGCCTGGATGACAGAGCAAGACTCTGTCTCAAAAAAAGAAAAAAAAAAAAACGAAAAGTGCACAGAATAGTGCATGCTTTATGCACACTTGGAGACTTGCCTCATTTAGAGGGCGTTCTGAAGCCAATGAACACTCAAAAAAAACCTTGTCTTTGCCTTTGTTTGGGTATCCAGACTCTCTGCATGCTAGCATCACCCCTAAGCATTCCAGAGAATGATTTCACTCCATGCAGAACTGGCTCTCACATCTGAGACCATCCTGGCCCCAGTATGACGACTTGGTGGTCTCACCTACTCAGCCTCACACGTGCGCACGAGAACTGACTGGGATTGAGGGTAATGCTTCCTGCCATGGACACACATGTCTCCCAGTCTAATCCCACCCCAGCCCAACTCCCTCCCGGAATTCACTCCTGGCCCATTAGGAATACACTGACGACCATATAGATGCTCATTTTGTCATTATTTCACACATGGTCCTCCAGATGGGACTGACATTCTACACTATCTCATTTTCCATTTGTGTGCACTTAACCCAACTAAAAGGCCACCAGTGGTGCCTGTCTGTACCAGCTCCAAAGCCCTTTTATCTGCCCATCTCTCTGCTCCCAGCTCTCTGCTTCTCTCTTTGTTTCCTTCTGTTTCTCTACCTCTCCCTTTCTGAGTCTCTCCCTCCATCTCTCTTTCTCTGTTTTTCTGCATCTGAGGTTTTTCTCTCCCTTTTTTCTCTTTTCTCTCTCTCCCTTTCTCTCTCTCTCTTTCCCACATGCACACAGACACACACACATACACACACACACACTCACCCCCCAACATGACATGCTAATTGGGCTCCCAAGTGAGTTTGCCTCACCCCTAAAGGCAGAAGTAAGTCGAGATGGGTTAGAGAGGACACACTTCACACCTGTCAATTAAGCTCAATTGCTTGCTGCGTGAAACCAGACCCGAAGCCCTGGGCAGGCCGACCTGGCTGGATGAGGCCAAGCCTCAGCTGTCCCTCCAAAGTGGGCTGAGGGAACAAATGCTCCCTCTGTTCTCAGTGGATGAGAGCATCTCTTGGAATGTCCGGGGAGCAGCTGTGGGCCCCTCCATAGGGTGGACAGAGGAGACTGTTCCCAGCGAGTTTATAGAACTATATGTACTGCAGTTGGTCAGCTATTTTTACAAAATTCCAATTACACAGCAGAAGGACAAACACTGCATAAGGAGGAAATAGATGATGTCCCAGCTCTCATGTCGCTGGAGTGTATCAGTAGCAAGTAAAGGTCTTGAGCCTGGACTGACCATAATAGGAAGGAAATATTACCCAAAACAAAGGTGCCTCTATTAATATATTACTTTCTACTTAAAAAGATCTGCCAACTGGAACAGAGCCCATCAAGAGTGAACCCTGGACGTTGCTGCAAGGCAAGGGTGGAAATATTTTTAAGGGTGGGCTGAGATCCAAGGCTTCATCTGTCATTTTCTTCACTTGACAATTATTTGCAGACTTACAGTGTTGAAAGTATGAGACAGGGGATGTCCCCCAGCCTCACAGAGCTTACGGTTTAGAGGAGAATAAGGACAAGTGAACAAGAGGTGATCACTCTGTGTGCTGAGTGTGGAGAACATGGAAATCCAGGGTGCTGAGTGTGGGGGCCAGCGGTGGCTAATGTAGGTGTGCAGTCAGGAAGGGCCTCCTGAAGGAAGAAGCATGGAAGCTGGGGCCTGACTATGGGTGAAGGCAGCTCACAGAACTCAGGGAAACACAAGGAAAGGGAAGCAAACAACAAGCAAAGGGAGGGAAAGAGTGTTCCAGGCAGAAGGGACAGAACATGTAAAGGCCAGCGTGAGAGAGTTTGGCAAGGAGAGGGAAGCCCCATGACAAGGGATCTCATGGGCCACGTTAAGGAATTTGAACCACATCCCAAGATCAATGGAAAGTAATCACAGAACTTTAAGTAGAATGTAAGGGTACAATGTAATCAGAATTGTATTTCAGCAAGATGTCCCTTCAGCTGTAGGAAGAAAAGAATGAAGGCAAGTGGGTGGCTGCTGTAGTAACCACAGTGGAGAGAATGAAGGAATCAAGAAGCATTTAGGAGGCAAATCATTAGGGCTTGATGGTTGATTGTATGAAAGGCTGGCTAGAAGAAGGAATTGGAAGCTGGGCATGATGGCTCACACCTATAATCCCAGCACTTAAGGAGGCCAAGGCAGGTACATCACCTAAGGTCAGTAGTTCAAGACCAGCCTGGCCAAAATGGTGAAACCCCATCTGTACTAAAAACACAAAAATTAGTGAGGCAAGGTGGCACATGCCTGTAATCCCAGCTACTCGGGAGGCTGAGGCAGAAGAATCACTTGCACCCGGAAGGCAGAGGTTGCAGTCAGCCGAGATCACAACCTGGATGACAGAGTAAGACTCTGTCTCAAAAAAAAAAAAAAAAAGCAATCAGGGATGACCTCTTGGCCTTTGGTTTGAATGGTGATGCCATTCCCTCCTGCAGGGACTCATGGAAGAAGAGCAGAGTGGTCAGGAGGTGATAAGTGCCACTTGGGGGGTGTTGATGGTGGACATCTGTGTCACTCAGACTCTAGGGTGGCCCCATGGTCCATCCTCCTGGTGTTCACCCCCTTGGATAATCCCTTTTCCTTGAGTGGAGGCAGGACTTGTGATTTCTTTATAATCAATAGAATGTAACTCCTATAAGACTTTTTCTTAGCCTGCTGAAACTAGAGGCTCTACTGACAGCTTTATGAAGCAAAAGCTATATTGGAAAAAGCCACGTGGCAAGGGGCTGTGAGTAGCCTCCAGAACCCGAAGATGGCCCCAGCTGACAGCCAGCAAAAGTCTGGGATCCTTGGTCATATAGACACAAGGAAATTAATTCTACCAACAACCTGAGTGAGCTTGGAAGCAGATTCTTCTCCAGTCAAGCCTCCAGATGAGCACACAGCCCAAATGACACCTCAACTGCAGCCTCATGAGAAGAGGCAGAGGACCCAGTCAAGCCATGTCTGGACTTCTGGCCCATGGACACCATAAGATAATAGATATGTGTTGGTTTAAAATAACACAGCATCTAATTGGAGATAGCCAACAAGCAATTGGATATTGTCTCTGGACCTCAAGACAGAGGTCAGTCTTGGAGTTTATTGGCAATTATTCGCACAGAGATAGTAGCCAAAGCCATGGGAGAGCATGCAGTGACAAGGAGAAGGTCTAGGACAGAAACTAGAGGACTCACCAACATGAGTAGATAAGAAGCCTCAAAAGATTCTGAGTAAGAATGCCCAGAGAAACAGGAGGAAAACTAGAAATACAGTTGTATTCATAGTAGCCAACATTTACTTAAAATGTTCCCTGTGCTAAGTACTGTTCTAAATGGATAAGAGGTGTTAACTCATTTCATCATTACAGCCCCCCTTTGAGGTAAGTACTATTATGTTAGTATCCTTCTATTATAGATAAGGCAACTAAGGCAAAGGGAGGATAAGTAACTTATCCGAGGCCAGGCAGCTAGTAAATGGCAACTCAGGTGCTGTCTCCAAGCCCACATTCTTACCCACTTAAGCAAAATTAACTCCTTCTGTTATAGGAGCAGAAGCCCAGTGCAAATTGACTTAACCATAAGACAGAATTTACAGGTTCACCATAACTAAAAAGATGAGGGGTGGAACAAACAACATATAATCTTTCAGGCACACTTGGGGAAATTGGTGCAATGTCATCCTTTCTCCTGCCCTTGCCATCTTCACCCCTGCCTCTCTCCATTTCTCAGATCAGCTTTCCTAGCATTGCCTTTATTCTCAGACAAGCTCTATTGACAAAGACAACTCCTGGCACATCCAGCCTGATATTATCTTCAAGGAAGAAGCCTTGCCTGTTGCTTACTTACCTTACACCAATCCTAGGGGCCAGGGAGATGAGTTCCTTTTGTTTGTGTGTCCTCCAAATTCGGACATCACACACCGGGGCCTGTTGTGGGGTGGGGGGAGGGGGGAGGGATAGCATTGGGAGATATACCTAATGTTAAATAACGAGTTAATGGGTGAAGCACACCAACATGGCACATGTATACATATGTAATTAACCTGCATGTTGTCCACATGTACCCTAAAACTTAAAGTATAAAAAAAAAGATTAGAAGACTATATACCAAAATGTTATCAATAATCCCTTGATAATAAATAATTTTAATGTTTTAAAAAAATTCATATGTTGAAACCTAATCTCTAATATGATGGTATTGGGAGGTGGGGCCTTTGGGAGGTGATTAGATCATGAAGGTGGAGCCCTTATGAATGAGATTAGTGCCCTTATAAAAGAGACTCCAAAGAGCCACCATGGCCCTTCTTCCATGTGAGAACACAGTTTGAAATACTGTTTATAAACCAGGAAGTGGGCCATCGCCAGATGCCACATCTGCCAGCACCTTGGTCTTGGACGTCCCAGCCTCCAGAATAGTGTGAAATAAATTTCTATTGTTTATAAGCCACCCAACCTATAGTACTCTGTTATAGCAGCCTGAAAAAACCAGGACAACTCTCCCCTACCCCAAATTTAGAATCAATTGAGAGATAAGTGTAGAAGGCAAACAGAGTCCACAGAGTCCACATGTCAGATTTAAAGGTGATGGGGAGGGGAGCTATAGTGGAGACATGACTTAGGTGTTTGGCAAAAAATTAGGTTTCTAATATTGCACCTAAGAATAAAAGTTACCCAAGTCATAGGCCACACTGGACAACTGCCAGCTTCCCTAGCAGGGGCACATCTTGGGAACACAGGCTACCCAGCTATGCTGGCCACGTGGCATCCTAACGTATTTTCTCATCATAATGCACCTTCTCTTCAGGCAGAAGAGTAGGAGAATGAAGCTGAGCCACACATGCCTCCTCCTAAATTTACCTACCTCTTTACCCTCCTTCCCGCCCACTCCCACCATCCCCTACGGAACAATGGAGGTGGGGGGGAATCCCAGATACATTGTCATTAGAATGACTTAAATTTTAAAACCTGACAATACCAAGCACTGATGAGGACATGGAGCAACTGGAAGTCTTATCCATTGCTGATAAGAACACAAAATAGTAAAGTCACATTGAAAGACTATTCTTATGAAGTTAAATGTACTTTACCATATAACCCAGCAATCCCATTCCTAATTATTTACCCAAAAGAAATGAAAATCTATGTCCACACAAAGATCCGTAAGTGAACATTTATAAAAGTTGTATTCATAGTCACCAAAAACTGAAAACCATCCAATATCCCATCAACAGGTGAATGATTAAACAAACTCTAGTATCCACACAATGGAATACTACTCAGCAATAAAAAGAAACACATTACAGACACACGCAACAACACAGATGAATCTCAAAAGCATGGTGATAAGTGAAAGAAGCCAGTCTCAATCTGCCATTTTCTGTCCCTGAGTGAGTCTCTGGCATCCCATATTGCCTGTTTTTCTCACAGGCTCTATTCCATTCACTGATTCGCCACCTCAGGGGAACAATGGCCACGGAGTCCACAGCCACTGCCGCCATCGCCGCGGAGCTGGTTTCTGCCAACAAAATTGAAGATGTTCCTGCTCCTTCTACATCTGCAGATAAAGTGGAGAGAATCGAGAATGGTGTGTTGGGAAACACCTTGGATGGTGTGCATGTGGAAGAGGAAGAAGGAGAAAAAACAGAAGATGAATCTCTGGTAGAAAATAATGATAGCATAGATGAGGAAGCAAGGAAAGAGTTGAGAGAACAGGTTTATGACTCCATGGGAGAAAAAGAAGAAGCCAAAAAAAACAGAAGACAAGTCTTTGGCAAAGCCTGAAACTGATAACAGGACAGTGAAATGGAGAAGGGTGCAAGAGAAGATATGGATATAAGTGAATCTGCAGAGGAGCCACAGGAAAAAGTTGACTTGACTCTAGGTTGGTTAACTGAAATCTCTGAAGGGACAAAAGGAGGAGGAGCACCAGAAGGACCGAATGAAGCTGAGGTCACTTCTGGGAAGCCAGAACAGGAAGTACCAGATGCTGAGGAAGAAAAATCAGTTTCTGAAACTGATGTCCAAGAAGAGTGCAGAGAAAAAGGAGGTTGGGAGAAGCACGGAGAGGTAATTGTGAGCATAGAGGAGAAGCCAAAAGACGTTTCAGAAGAGCAGCCTGGGGTGACTCTAGAAAAGCAGGGCACTGCAGTGGAGGTAGAAGCAGAGTCTTTAGACCCAACAGTCAAGTCAGTAGATGTGGGTGGGGATGAGCCAGAGGAGAAGGTAGTTACCTCTGAAAAGGCAGGAAAGGTGGTTCTTGAGCAACTGGTAGGTCAAGAAGTGCCACCTGCTGAAGAGTCACCGGAGGTGACAACAGAGGCTGCAGAGGCCTCAGCTGTGGAGGCTGGATCAGAAGTCTCTGAAAAGCCTGGGCAGGAGGCTACAGTTCTCCCTAAGGATGGTGCAGTCAATGGACCGTCAGCTGTAGGAGATCAGACTCCTACTGAATCACAGACTTCTATAGAAAGACTGACAGAAACAAAAGATGGCTCAGGACTAGAGGAGAAGGTCAGGGCAAAGCTGGTTCCTAGTCAGGAGAAGACTAAGCTGTCTGTAGAAGAGTCTGAGGCAGCTGGAGATGGGGTTGATACCAAGGTAGCCCAGGGAGCTACTGAGAAATGACCTGAAGACAAAGTTCAGATAGCTGCTAATGAAGAGACAAAAGAGAGAGAAGAACAGATAAAAGAGGGTGAAGAAACTGAAAGCTCGGAAGAGGATGATAAAGAAAATGATAAGACTGAAGAAATGCCAAATGATTCAGTCCTTGAAAACAAGTCTCTTCAAGAAAATGAAGAGGAGGAGATTGGGAACCTAGAGCTTGCCTGGGATACGCTGGATTTAGCAAAGATCGTTTTTAAAAGGCAAGAAACAAAAGCCCAGCTTTATGTTGCCCAGGCACATCTTAAACTCGAAGTTGGTGTTGAATCTGAAAACTATGTGCAAGCTGTGGAGGAGTTCCAGTCCTGCCTAAACCTGTAGGAACAGTACCTGGAAGCCCACGACCATCTCCTTGCAGAGACCCACTAGCAGCTGGGCTTGGTTTATGGGTACAACTCTCAGTATGATGAGGCAGTGGCACAGTTCAGCAAATCTATTAAGTCATTGAGAAGAGAATGGCTGTACTAAACGAGCAGATGAAGGAAGCTGAAGGATCGTCTGCTGAATACAAGAAAGAAATTGAGGAACTGAAGGAACTGCTACCCGAAATTAGAGAGAAGACAGAAGATGCAAAGGAGTCTCAGACTACTGGGAATGTCGCTGAACTGGCTCTGAAAGCTACTCTGGTGGAGAGCTCTACTTCAGGTTTCACTCCTAGTGGAGGAGGCCCTTCAGTCTCCATGATTGCCAGTAGAAAGCCAACAGATGGTGCTTCCTCATCAAATTGTGTGACTGATATTTCTCACTTTGTCAGAAAGAAGAGGAAACCAGAGGAACAGAGTCCCTGGAAAGATGATGCAAAGAAAGCCAAACAAGAGCTGGAGGTGAACGGAGGCAGTGGAGATGCTGTCCCCAGTGGAAATGAAGTTTTGGAAAACATGGAGGAGGAGGCTGAGAATCGGGTTGAAAGCCGGGCGGCAGTGGAGGGGACAGTGGAGGCTGGAGCTACAGTTGAAAGCACTGCATGTAAAGAGGGGGCACAGCCCTCCTCCCAAGGGAAAGTGTTTTTGTATATAATGTATTTTTTCACTTTTGGAGGATTCTTTTTGTATAACTTCAATAAAGATTGTAAGCAAAGGTTGAGGCTTTGATGATTTTTTTCTTAATTATTGGCTGAATCTGCCTTGGAGCACTCCTGGTTTTATACAGTAGCCAAAGGTTTTGTTTTGGCCTCTGTACTGATCTGTGTTCCTGATCCTAATTCCTATCTGTCTAATGTGGAGGTGATCAAGTGTGGCTGCAGGCCTTTGTTTTCCAATGGTGCTATATTCTGCTTTCAAATACTTCACTGAACCTAGCTATCTTGCAAACCTTCAGTGGTGCTGTCCCTGGATGGGGGCTACAAAAATGAGACTTGGTGAAGATCTTGCTCTTTGGTGCTGAAAATGGATGATGGACTTTGGCTGTGATCCAGGCCTAGGATGGTGCTTGTTCTATATCCACCTAGTCTTCAACTGGGGCTATAATCCTGTCCTGGAAAAAGAACTCAAGAAAACCTGTGTCGGGGGAATGATTCATAAGGAAAATGGTCTGCATTTAAGTTCTGGTTTGAAAGTAGCCAAGGGACTGATGGTGGACCCTCCAGATGTGGTTGGAAGCATAAGTGGGGAGACTGGCTGGTTGAGTTTTATTTGTTATTTTCTGTATAGAAAGATTGAGATATATCAACACTTGGAATTGTTACCCACCTGCAGAATTGACTTCTCAAATAAAGATGCTAAAAATTAAAAAAAAAAAAAAAAAGAAAGAAGCCAGTCTTAAAGGGCTATATGCTGGATGATTGCATCTGTATGACATTCTGGAAATGGCAAAATTATAGGAACAAAACTCAGATCACTCTTTGCCAGGGGCTGAGAGTAGAGTGGGAGATTTAATACAAGGGGGGATGAAGAGACCTTCTTGGGTAATAGAAGTATTAGATAGCTTATTAATAATAGCAATTACGTGACTGTATGCATTTGTTAAAATTTATAGAACTGTGTATCTTAAAAGGGTGAATATTACAATTTATAAGTTAAACTTCAACAAACCTAAAACAAAACAAAAACAAAATAGGAGTGTTATGGTAGTGCAGTGGTTCTCAAACTTTAATGTGCATCAGAGTCACCTGAAGAGCTTGATAAAACAGACTGCTGAGTCTGACTGGGAATCATTGTGATTCAGTGAGTTTGGGTGAAGCCTGAGAACTTTCATTTCTAGCACATTCCCAAGGAATGCTGACAGCACTGGTGCAGGGGCCATGCTTTGGAAACCAGTGCTCTAGTGAAATCCCTCCACATGGAAACAATTAGCAGGAAACAAAGAGCAAGAAACAAGAATTCCTCCCTAACCAGGCATTTGGGCCAGTCCAGCGCAAGTGGTGGATTGGTGAGGGAGATCAGTGCTTTCATGTACAATCCCACCAGTAAGGCAGGGGAAGTTTCCAAAAGGAAAAGGGGCTCGTTTTCTAAAGGAGGAAGATCAGAAGATAAGTAGCTGTATTAGACTGGGTTCGCAGAGAAATAGAAACAATAGGATAGATACAGATGTAGATATAGATATACAGAGAAAGAGAGGTTTACTATAAGGAATGGGCTCATGTGATTATGGAAGCTGAAAAGTCCAAGATCTGCAGTCGGCAAGCTGGAGACCCGACAGAGCCAATGTTGTAATTCCAGACAAGGTCTGAGTCTGAAGGCAGAAGACAGATGTCCCAGCTTGAGGACAGGCACAGAGAGTGAATTCTCCCTTACTCGGCCTTTTATTCTGTGAAGGCCCTCAATGGATTGGAGGAGCCTCACCCACACTGGGGAGGACAACCTGCTTTACTCAGTCCACTGATTCCAGTGCTACTTTCATCCAGAAACACCCTCACAGACACACCCAGAAATAATGTTTAACCAAATATCTGGGCACCCCATGGCCCAGTCAGGCTGACACATAAAATTAACCGTCACTGTAGTGTACTGGAAAGAGTCCTGATCCAGACCCCAAGAGAGGGTTCTTGGATCTCATGCAAGAAGGAATTCAAGGCAAGTCCATAGAGTAAAGTGAAAGCAAGTTTATTAAGAAAGTAAAGGAATGAAAAAGAATGGCTACTTCATAGGCAAAGCAGTGGCCTGGGCTGCTCAACTGAGCATACTTACAGTTACTTCTTGGTTATATGCTAAACCAGGGGTGCATTATTCATGAGTTTTCTTGAAAAGGCATGGGCAACTCCCACAACTGAGGGTTCCTGCCCTTTTTAGACCATATAGGGTAACTTCCTGATGTTGCCATGGCATTTGTAAACTGTCATGGCACTGGTGGAAGTGTTTTTTAGCATGCTAATATATTATAATTAGCATATAATGAGCAGTGAGGACGACCAGAGGTCACTTTTTTCACCATCTTGGTTTTGGTGGCTTTTGGCTGGCTTCTTTACCACAATCCGTTTTATCAGCAAGGTCTTTGTGACCTGTATCTTGTGCTGAGCTCCTGGCTCATCCTTTGACTTAGAATGCCTAACCTCCTGGGAATGCAGTCCAGTAGTCTCAGTCTCATTTTACCCAGCCCCTGTTCAAGATGGAGTCACTCTGGTTCAAATGCCTCTGACAGTAGCCCAAAACAATGCTGACTTTGGAGGAGCACTAGAGAAGGCAAAAGAAGTGTTTCTATAAGAAAGGAGTGGGAATGCTGTCAGATGCTCAGTTAGGCAAAGGAGATAAGGACTCAGGTGCGTTCACTACATCTAGCAGCAAGGAGGCTACTGTGACCTTGGAAAGATCAGATTTAAAGGGGTAGCAGTGGTGGAGCCAGGTTGCTGAGAAGTGGTGATGCAAGGTGGGAAGACAAATGCAGGAATTGACATGACCCATTCAGTAAGCGTAGAAGACACATATGGGGAGGTAGGCACAAGGGTTTGGGTGGAGCATTGCATTTCCTTTTCAGTATGAGAGATACTTAACTTGGGAAAGGAGCTAGTAGATAACAAGAGGTTGAAATTATAGGAGAAAAAAATATGGACATGGAGTGAGGTCCCTGAGAAGGCAGGCAAGGAGTGCAAAGAAAGAAGATGGGGTGCAGATGTAGGTAGGTTTGTAAGTCTAGTGGAGGGAAATTGAGTGTGTTCTCATCTGCAGGCTTCTGTTTGTTCTGGGGAGGATGTCCTAGGTCAATCAAGGGAGGCACTGAAACCCTGGATTGCAAAGTTAGTCTTTGGAGTCAGAGCTCAAATTTGCTGCATAACAGTGGACAAGTTTCTCCAGTGCTTGATCAATGTCTATGAAATGGGAATGTTATAGGACCTTTCCAAACATAAAAGTTTTTCCAGCTGTGCCTGAAACATAGCAAATGCTCAGTGTTTGCTCACTGCCAGTGAAGAGTTTAAGGAGTGAAGAGAATATCTGAAGTACAGACTGTTAACCATAGAACTTCGAATAGGTCGCAGCTATCAGAGACGAACTCTACCAAAGGAAAGAGAAGCTTTGTTAATCTAGTCAGCTGAGAGTCCAAGCAATCTGGGGTATATTACTAGCAACCCTCTTCAAATTCTCACAAGATAGTTAACCTCATTTGTAAAATTATGAGAGACAATGTGCATGCTGGGGAGGGATTAGAAACTCCCAGATTCTACTACCCCCTGAACTACCACCAGCTATGGGAATGTGAGTGATTTGTAGGCAAGGCCATTATTAAGGTCACCTGCAAAGTTGCATCAAAACCCAACAAGTTGGTGTTTCAGAGGTTCAGAAATTAGTCACCTTCTTATAATTGACACCATCAGATGGATTGATCGTGTAAGATACTCTGGATAAAAAGAGTCGGGGTAGTGGGACCTTAGCTAACCTGGAGAGACTGAAGGGGACTCCCCCACCCCCCAGCTCAATTCACCAGCCACCAGCCAAGTCTGCTGGGTGAATGACGCTGCTTGCATTCTGCAAGGTAAGCAAAAAGATAACAGAGCTTTTTTTCCCCAAAAACATTCCATCTTCCATTCTGTGTGCCAGGCTGAGCTTGCATTTCCAAGGGTTTTTTCCCCTTGAATTCTTTGGACAGGAGTACATAAAAGTGCTGACCCGGATGTGGTCCCAATTTAATCACAGGAAAAGCAGAACTGCTCCAGTTCCTTTGCTCCTTTTCCAAAAGGTGAGGCAGTTTCCAAACTTCTGTTTTTCCCTGTATGGCCTTTTCCTTAGGAAGTCACCAAATGGCAGTTACCGTATTTCATCAGTTCTAATGCATGTATTCTTCACCTGTTAACATCTCTGATATGGAGATGCATTTTATAGTCCACGGCACCTCAGCTTTGTGTAACAACTAAGTTGGCCCGTCTTACAATTAATGTCTTTGTTTTGATGGACTGTGGAAATGGTCCTTCAGCAAATGCTTTGGTACAGAGACTTTCTGTTTTGCCTAACTCCACTCACAGCTCCATGCATTTGATACAATATCTCTATTATGGCAGAAAACAAGCATTAGACAGATGTAGTGACCTCCTGAAGGCCACATGGTTAGTAAGTAGCAAGTGGGATAGTGCAAAGTCATGCTGCCTCCTGAAATATTTTAGCTGGACCAGCATCATCAACAAACCATTGAAACACCAACCTCCATGAAAAGCAGAGGGGAGATGAACAAGATTCACAGGAGGATTAGACCTTAAACTGTATATCATGGTAATGTACATCAAAACTTCAAAACCAGCTATGGGATGAAGCAACCATAGAACTGTTATGCTTTCTGGGCCTCGGCATCCTCATCTACAAATGTGGTCACAAAAACAACAATGGCTACCACTTATTGAGGATTTCCCCTGTAACCGGAACTGTGCCAAGCATTTTCCCACATTGTCTTACTTAATTCTCATGATAGCTTTTAAAAGTAGATATCGTTTTTCTCATTGGAAATGGTTGCTTTGAGTGTTTAGGTAACTAACCCAAGATTACAGATTGGAAGCAAGGGAGCTGGAACTCAGCCCTGCCTTTCTGTCACCAAGGAGTACCTAACCCTTCTCCTATTCAGCCCCATCAGGAGAGGTAACTGAACCTGATGACCCTTAATGTCCTATCTCTAAGAGGAAATGGTCCTGCTTTCACAAATAAGTACACAATGCCCCTATGACTGGTGACCATGCACTATGATGAGGTGTTTAAATCTAATCTGGTTTTGTAAGGACTTCAAAAAGTTAAACGTGGAATTACCATATGATCCAGCATTTCAACCTCTAAGTATATACCCCAAAGAATTAAATGCAAGGACTCAAACAGATACTCGTATACTAATGTTAATAGCAGCCTTGTACATAGCCAAAAGATAGAAACAATATCACTGATAGAAATGTCCATCAACAGACGAATGCACAAATGTATAGACATACAATGGAATGGTATTCAACCTTAAAAAGGAATGAAATTCTGACACATGGTATAATATGGATAAACCTTAAAAGCATTATGCTAAGTGAAATAAGCCAGTCACAAAAGGACAAATGTTTATGATTCCATTTATATGAGGCAACTAGACTAAGCAAAGTCATACATACAGAAAGTAGAATAGAAGCTCCTAGGGACTGGGGACGGGAGAATAAGGAGCTCATGTCTAACAGGCAGAGTTTCTACTTGGGATGACAGAAAATGTGTGGAGATGGATGGTGATGATGGTTGCACAACATTGTGAAAGTCCTTAATGCTACTGAAATGTACACTTAAAGCTGGCTAAAATGGGCCAGGCATGGTGGCTCACACCAGTAATCCCAGCAGTTTGGGAGGCTGAGGTGTGAGGACCACTTGAGTACAGGAGCTCAAGACCAGCCTGGGCAACATAGTGCAACCTCATCTTTACCAAAAATTTTAAAATTAGCCAGGTGTGGTGGTGTAATACCTGTAGTTCCAGTTACTCAGGAGGCTGAGGTGGGAGGGTGGCTTGAGCCCAAGGGATCGAGGCTGCAATGAGCCATGATCATGCCATTGCACTCCAGCCTGGGTGACAGAGCAAGACCCTGTCTCAAGAAAAAAAAAGAGTGCTGAGAGTGGGCATCCTTGTCTTGTTCTGATTCTGAAGGGAAATGCTTCCAGGTTTTGCCCATCCAGTATGATGTTGGCTGTGGGTTTGTCATAGATGGCTCTCATTTTGAGGTATATTCCTTCAATGCTTAGTTTATTGAGAGTTTTTAACATGAAGGGATGTTGAATTTTATCAAAAGCCTTTTCTGAATCTATTGAGATGATCATGTGGCTTTTGTTTTTTGTTCTGTTTATGTGATGAATGACATATACTGATCTGTGTATGTTGAACCAACTCTGTGTCCCAGGGATGAAGCCTACTTGATCGTGGTAGATTAGTTTTTGATGTGCTGCTGGATTTGGATTTGTTGAGGATTTTTGCATCTATTTTTATCAAGGGTATTGGTCTGAAGCTTTCTTTTTTTGTCGTGTCTCTGTCAGGTTTTGGTATCAGGATGATGTTGGCCTCATAGAATGAGTTGGGGAGGAGTCCCTCCTTCTCAATTTTTTAGAATCATTTGAGTAGGAATGGTACCAGTTCTTCTTTATATATCTGGTAGAATTCAGTTGTGAATCCATCTGGTCCTGGGCTTTTTCAGATTGGTAGGCTGTTTTTTTTTTTTTTTTTAAAGACAGAGCCTCACCCCGTCACCCAGGCTGGAGTGTAGTGGCACAATCTTAGCTCACTGCAACCTCCACCTCCCAGGTTCAAGCAATTCTCCTGCCTCAGCCTCCTGAGTAGCTGGGATTACAGACATGCACCACTGCGCCTGGCTAATTTTTGTATTTTTAGTAGAGACAGGGTTTCACCATGTTGGCCAGGCTGGCCTTGAACTCCTGACCTCGGGTGATCCACCTGCCTCGGCCTCCCATAGTGTGGGGATTACAGGTGTGAGGCACCGCGCCTGGCCTGGTAGGCTTTTTATTACTGATTCAATTTCAGAACACATTATTGGCCTGTTCAGGGATTCAGTTTCTTCCTGCATGTTCTCACTTGTAAGTGGGAGCTAAATATTAAGTCCACGTGGGCACAAAAAAGGAAACAGCAGACACCAGGGCCTACTTGAGGGTAAAGGGTGGGGGGAGGGTGAGGATCAAAAAACTATCTATCATGTACTATGCTGGGTGATGAAATAATCTGCACACAAACTCCTGTGACACGCAATGTACCTGTGAACAAACCTGCACATGTACCCCTGAACCTAAAATAAAAGTTTAAAAAATAATGAATTAATTAATGAATTAAAATTCAATATTAAAAATTAACAAAAGAAAACTAGGTTTTATGGACACAAAGATGGAAACAATAGACACGGAGGACTGCTTGAGGGTGGCGGGTGAGACAGTGTGTGTGTGGGAAGGCAACGTACTCAGTACTATGCTCACTACCTTGGTGGTGGGATCATTCGTACATCAAGCCTCATAATTACCCACGTAACAAACCTGCACATGTACATTATGAACCTAAAATAAAAGAAAAAAAATGGTTAAAATAAAATGTTATGTTATGTACATTTTACCACAAATTTTAAAAATTGCTCCCGAAAAGCGATTTGGGACGAATTGTGCTATCCCAAATCAAGAAAAAGAAAAACTTTGAGACTTGCATAAATGTAGAAGTAAGGAATTATGTTCTGGGAGTATGTTCTGGAGAAGCAGGTAAGGGCAAGAGGGGGAAAGTTGCATATTCCGAGAAGAGACAAGAAATGGAAAAGGCGGAGGACATGAGTTCTGCTAGACAATCCTGGGCACAGACCCAGAGTGTCTCTGAGCAGATGGCAAGTTTGGTCTTGACAGCAAGGAACGGCTGAGGGATTCCATGTCATTGAGAAATAAACCATCTAGCTCAGGACTCAGGGGAATGACTTTAAAAACACACACACACACTAGCCCTTCCACATATCAAACAATACAGTATCCTTCCTCAGACCTATAAACAAACATCTGTGCATCCTAATGGTAATTGCAATAAGGAAGTAGTTGACTTAGGAAGTCACTAGTTGGCCTTCAGGAGACATTCATGCAACCTGAGATGTTAATTCCCATCAGACTCCGAACAGAGAGTGTGGTGCTGCTCATGATAAATGTGTGCTGACGGGCAGTTTCTGTGTTGCAGGAAGTGTTTCCCAGGAGGGCTGTGGTGGAACAGTGGGAAGCCATGAAGGACCAGCTCACGCCACACCTGCCTCCTGTTGAAACAAGCAGCACCCAGATCTGGTGCTTTCACATTGTTTTTACAAAGAAAGGAATAAACTACTATGTTCAGAGAATCAGGAAGGACTCTAGTACTCACCCCGTCTCAACTCTTGTTTGTGTGGGCGTTGCGGGCAGAGATGAGAAGGGAGATGAGACAATGCATGTCTCACCTGGGTATTGTGGAGGCTGCGGAAGAGTCTGCACTGGTTTCAAGATTTATCAGAAAAACAAACAAAGGAAAGTATTCTCTGAAACAGTAGCAAAAGTCCCAACTCCGGATCAGAGGATGATCATCTCATGTAATAACTCCAGTCTATTTCCGTCAGCCTGTGTGAATCTAAGAACCAACCCAACTACATCCATGCATGCAGTCAGGGGGTTTCACCTGCCCAGTGTGGGCAGATGGGGGCCAGGGGTTGAGGCCTGGTCATGGCCTTGGCAGCTCACTCTGTCTTTCTGTGTCTCAACTTATGCTAAAATGAAGAGGTAGAAATAAGTAGTTTCTAACGTGTAATGTCTCTATTCACTCTGCATTGACAACGTCTAATAATAAGAGTGATGGGGCCGGGCGCGGTGGCTCACGCCTATAATCCCAGCACTTTGGGAGGCCGAGGCAGGCGGATCACGAGGTCAGGAGATCGAGACCATCCTGACTAACACGGTGAAACCCCGTCTGTACTAAAAATACAAAAAAATATTAGCCGGGCATGGTGGCCGGCGCCTGTAGTCCCAGCTACTCGGGAGGCTGAGGCAGGAGAATGGCGTGAACCCGGGAGACGGAGCTTGCAGTGAGCCAAGATCGCGCCACTGCACTCCAGCCTGGGTGACAGAACGAGACTCCGTCTCAAAAAATAAATAAGTAAATAAATAAATAAATAAATAATGATAAGGGTGATGTAATACATACCAATAAAATTAATAAAATAGAAACAAATTTAATGACCCAAATTCTACCACCCTAACATAAATACTTTAGTTTTATATTTACCTGTCTTTATTCTGCAGGATAAACAAAGCATAACTGGTTCTGAAAAGTACTAAACTGTTTTTTGCTGTTTTTTCTTTCTTCTTTTTTTTTTTTTTTTTCTGAGACAGGGTCTCGCCATATCACCCAGGCTAGAGTGAAGTGACGCAATCCTGGCTCACTGCAGCCTCGACCTCCCAGGGTGAAGCATTTCTTCTTTTCAGAAAAAAAAAACTTATTAATACATTTTATTTTTTTCATGGTTAAACCCCTATACCTTCTAAACTCCAAGAACCTATTCTGAACCATGGTGACTCTTCATGTGTGTGGTATGGGCCGAATTGTGTCCCCCCAAAATTTATACGTTAATGTCCTGACCCCAGTACTTCAAAATGTGACTGCATTTGGCGATAAAGTTTTTAAAAGAGGTGACTAAGTTAATCGTATTAATGGGGCCATTATAGTAGGCAGTAATCCAATGCAATTGATGTCCCTAAGGAAAGAGGAGATTGGGACACAGACAGATGTGTACACAGGAAGACCATGTAAGGACACAGGGAGAAGACAGTCATGTACAAGTCAAGGAGAGAGGCCCTGGAGAAGCCAACCATGCTGACACCTTGATCTCTGACTTCCAGCCACCAGCACTGTGAGAAAATAACTTTCTGTTGTTTAAGCCACCTAGTCTCTGCTACTTTGTTACTGCAGCCCCAGAAAACTAACCCAGTGAGATATGATTGTCTTCTGGGTAAACTATACTGATCACACTAACAGTCATTGACCACAGAAGTGTATTGTGACCAAGACCTTCCATATAATACCAAGGCAAACACCTACACACACACACACACACACAAGCTGAGCTGTTTTAGTAGGTACACACCTATTAAATTGTAACATAAATGTGTTTTGCAACAATTTTTTTTGATCCTGTAACAGAACTAGGGTCTTGCAAAGTAACCACATCCTCTGCCTTCAGCTGCTTCTCCCTTCCTGCCAGCCAGCCACACTCACTAGATACTTTGAGAGGAGCCCGGGACAGGGGGTTAAGTGGACTGTGTCCTTCCAGTCCAGCCTGCCTCTTGAATTCTCTCTGAGAAGGTTTGGCCAACAGTCTACTTTTCCAAAACAGAGACCAGAAACACCCCTCGCACTTTCTTCAGAGAGGGTGTAAGCATCTCCAGGGATCAGATGGCTCATTTCTACAGACCTAAGATGATAGATGCTCCAGGGACTCACCAGCAGTAGCCAGAGCAGCCCCTTTACCTTCCAGGAATGGGGAGGAGGGCTTCCCAGCAGCACTAAGGTTTGCTTTCGGATTCAAAGCACCAGCTTCCCCGGCAGAGACCTGGGTATAGAGAGTGGCAGCTGCACAGAGACTCATCTGTGTCGTGACCAATACAGCTTTAAACAGGGACAAAGAGAACAGGGAGAGCCAGGCAGTCTTAATTTAGGGAAACAGGTCACAAGGCTCTTCAATTTGGAGTTGGTATAGCCAAGAACCCCCAAGAATTGAGAAGGTAAACAATGCACCTTCCCCACCTTCCCTACATCATTCTGAGGAGAGCATGGAGGCTGAAAAGAGTGTGGCCCTCTCTGCTCATTTTAGCTACAGCCCAGCACCACGGATGACCTCCAAAAAGTGGGCAGTATGAAGCACTGGACCACGGCATACTGAGAAGCACCTGCTGCATGCCCAACAGGATGGGGCATGAACACCCCTGAGGATTTCTGGTCTACTAAACAACCAGCAACAGCAGCTAGGACGATTGCTAAAAGGCACAGCAACTGTAATGAATATAACAACCGGCTGCTGCTGCTGCTGCTGCGGTTACAACCTAGTTTCAGCATTTGCCTCAGCCAGATAATTCATCCTCTTTCTCATGGGGAACTCTCCCCTGACCACTATTACCTCCTCTCATTAAAAATCAGCCTCTGCATTATCACTTCCTTTGCACTGTCACTGAGGCCACAAAAATGTAAGGGAGAGAGTGACACCCCGCCTAGTCCTGCCCATGGGTACTTTGTCCTACCTCCCCAGTGACATCATGTTTTTGCAGAGTTAGGGAAGAATGAGCCAGGCTTCGCACTGAGACTCTCCAGCAAGCTAGGGCTGACCTAAAGAAGTGTGTAACAGGAAAAACGGCCGCCAAAGCCATCAGAGGAATGCTAACCTTGTATTGTGTTCAGAGACGATTTTAGCGAACACAACTTCAGAAGAAGGCATTGACAAGACAAAGGCAAGTGGCTCTATCTTTATGTGCAGCTTTCCACACACATCTTCCCACTTACTCACAAGTGTGTGAAATATTAATATCCACATTCAACAGAGGAGGTCCTTTCCATCAGGCCTTTGCCCAACGTCAACTTCTCAGGGAAGCCTGCCCTGGTTATGCTATCTACAATATCAACACTGGCCAAGTGCGGTGGCTCATGCCTGTAATCCCAGCGCTTTGGGAGGCCAGGGCGGGAGGATTGCTTGAGCCCAGGTTTTCAAGACCAGCGTGGGCAATAGAGAGACCTCATCTTTACAAAACAACAACAACAAAAAAATTTAACAGCTGGGCATAGTGACATGTGCCTGTAGACCCAGCTACTCAGAGGGCTGAGGAAGTAGCATCACTTGCGCCTGGGAGGTTGAGGCTGCAGTGAACTATGATCACACCACTGCACTACAGCCTGAGTGACAGAGTGAGACTTTGTTTCAAAACAAAAACAAAACAAAATATCCATACCAACCCCTATGTAAACACATCCGATCCCATATATCACCTTAGCACTTAATCATTCTCTAGTATGCCATCTTACTTCCCTTATTGCCTGTCTCCCAGGCTAAAATATATAACATTTATAATTACATATTCCAAAACCTCCATGAAGTCAGGACAATGTCTGTTTTGCTCAGTGCTGTATCCCCAGCAGCTGGAATAGCGCCTAGCATGTAGTAAAGGCTCATACAGATGTGTCGCGTGAATAAATAAGGGAACTGAGGCTCCTAAGGTTGAATCCAGCAATGCAAGCTGCAAAAAGGCAGAACTCAAATTTGCCAGTACCAAATTTTCCCCAGGCACTGGTGGAAGTGGAGAGAAACTGCTACATTCACTGGCATCATGGGAGACAGAGAGACCATCAAACAAAAGTAGGTACAATAGGACCCAAGGGGAAAAAACACAAGCTGTTTGCATTTCTTTGAGAAAGGCTAGAAAAGCAAAGGCAAGTGGTAGGACTCATGAGAAAATACAAAAGTGACAGCTAATTCCAGGCTGGTGAAGGAAGAAAAACATAGGAAGATGAGGCAATATGAAAATAGGAACAGAGCTCTGGGGTGGAGGAACCTACTCCATCCCCAGGGCTTTCTTTAACAGCAGATGGAAAAATGAAGAATTCATATAGTATGCTTGCTTCATGAAGAGTCAGGAAAAGAAAGAGAACAATAAAAGAGTCTAGGTGGGGCACAGTGGCTCATGCCTGTAATCCCAGCACTTTGAGAGGCCAAGGCAGGCGGATTGCCTGAGCTCAGGAATTCGAGACTAGCCTGGGCAACAGGGCAAAACCCTGTCTCTACAAAAAAAAAAACAAAAAAAAAACAAAAAAAACAAAACCAAAAAAAACAATTAACAGGCCTATGTGGTGCGTGCCTGTAGTCCCAGTGACTTAGGGGCTGAGGTGGGAGGATGGCTTGCGTCTGGGAGGTTGAGGCTGCGGTGAGCCGAATTAGCACCACTGCACTCCAGCCTGGGTGACACAGTAAGTGACACCCCATCTCTAAAAGTTTAAAAAATAAAAAAAATGTCTAAACTTTGTAACAGCCCAAGAGACCTCTGAGGGTTGAGGTGGGGATAGGACTGGGAGGGGCTGGGATGAGAAAGCTGTGGAAGGAGCAGATGGTATCCTAAACCAGGATGGGGAGGGGAGGGGAGGGAAAGAAGGGAAGCTTGTTTCGGAGTGGCCCAAAGGAGAGGCAAGGAGATAGGTAGAGGCTGCACACTTAGGACTAGCCAGGTGGAGTCTAAGAGAGCACTTGGCACCTCTCTGGAACAGAAGCAACACAGATAGCCAGACTGAGCTAGGGCCCGACAATCAAGGGAGGTTACGACAGATGTCAGTGATGGCCATTCCCAGAAGCTATGCCTCGAATGTCCCCTTTTCCAATCAGGAATTATGCGGAGGGTCAAGTAGCCCAGAGAAGCTCCCCTTGGGGTGTGAGTCCTGGACCTAACTGATGCAAATAATCCTATGGGCTTGCACTGTTGTGGGTACCACCCCATCCCTAGGCACTCAGAACTCCACCCTGGAGGGGAGACGCCTTGTTAGGAAAATACCTCAGGGGAA
Source organism: Pan paniscus (assembly GCF_029289425.2). Lineage (NCBI taxonomy): Eukaryota > Metazoa > Chordata > Mammalia > Primates > Hominidae > Pan > Pan paniscus. Next base: position 76,576,251 of record NC_073256.2, on the reverse strand, counting down.
ACGATGGTTGTGGGAGTACATGATGACAGATTGGGGACAATGAGCAGAAAATGAAAGATGGGGACCAGGTGGTGCCCTGACCAGGCCAGGCCAGCTTGCCAGCAGACCCAGTGGTGGTGTTTGGGCACGTGACAATCTGCTGGAAAGGAACTCCCGAAGGGTGGTCTCAGAACCAAGATATGGGCATGGATTTCCCAGAGAGAGGTACCAGATTCTGCCCCAGTGTGAAATGACCACAAGGAAGCCTGCAGTCCTCTCGGCTTAAGTAACCACCGAATCAAAAATCATCTATATAGGTGAAATGATAGGATGGCTGGGAATTGCTTTATAATTCTCCAGCAAACCAAACAAAATGTGGGAGGGGATAGAAGGAACAGAGTGGGGAGGTGTTGTACATATTGAAGGTGGGAGAGGGTACGCGGAGATTTATTGGACCAGTGGATGGCAGTGTCCTTTCCAAACCAGAAGCAGCACCACCTGAGGGCTCTAACAAGTTGCAAATTCTCAGGAGGGAGCTGACCCCAGATCTGCTTAAAAATACACAACAAAAAACTCTAGGGCTAGGGCCCAGCAATCTGTGTTTTAACAAGCCCTCCAGAGGATTTCGCTCCGCGGTTCGGATGCTTGATCAAATTTGAGACCCACTGCACAATACCTTTCTCTCTCCTTTTGTGCAAGTGCTCTGATTTCCATAATAAAGGGTTTAAAAAAACCATCCCTATGGGCATTTTTGTTGTCGAGTTGTTTATTTCTTACATCACTTGTCTTCAATTGCTATTTAACTATTGTTTTGATCTTTTCCTGGAGCCAGAACAGAAAAGCCAGAAAGCAGAAGCCACTGAGACTCTCTCTATCCCGCCGCGCCCCCCGCTCCCCACCGCCCAGTTTGCAAATGTAAACTTCCTGTAAGAGACGCCCCCGGCCGGCGCACACACCGCTCACACCTGAAGGCTGTGTCTACAGAGGGGCCCGGGAACGACTCCCAGGGCGACGTGCAGGCCGCATTTCGGAGCTGCCCCACTTTCCCCGGCCTTCACCGGGTGCCCTCAGCGTACGCCCAGGTCCTGGCCCCAGGCGCTCTCGCCTCCCGCAATCCCAGAGTCCGGGCCCAGGTGGCACTGCCACGCGTCGATCCTGTGTGGGCACCCGGGCCTCGCGAGAGACGACCCCTCTAGAACTGACTTTTCAGAACTGCAGCTCACGAGATATGGGTCCCCTCATCTTTTCCGTTCTCCCTTTCAGAAGTTCTTTAAAAAGACGGGGAAGGAGGTGAGGAGAGCTGGAGGTCGAGTCACAGGGCAGGGCCCTCCACGCACTGTCGCCTCCTCCCCGCTGTTTCGGGTCCTGGATGAGGGTGCGGAGCTCGGAAGACCTGGGCGGTCGCAGGAGGTGAAGGGTTAAGAAGCGGGAGGCCTCCTCCCCCTCCGCGTATCCAATGCCCCTTCCTCCTCCCCTCCCTGTTCCTCCCGCCACCCCCCTTGTGTGCTGTAAAACAATCCCTTTGTTTCCTCTTTAAGACATTAGCCTCAGGGGCCATTATAGGAAAGAAAGGTAGCCAGGCCCTTTTATCTGCGAGAATCCATTAAGCATGGCCTCTGTACAGCAGGCCGGTCGGTTATGGGCTGCTCCACGAGGGGTCCCAAAGTGGGAGAACCCCTCCCAAGCGAGGACCCAGACGCACCTGTCTCCCATGTCACTACCTCCCCCTCGGGAACTGGAATTTAGGGGGAGTGGAACGCCGGCAGTTTTCAAACGAGAGTGAATATAGAGCCACGGTGGGTCTCCCGCAGAACCCCAGTTTCACACCTTCCTGCCCTCGCGCCATCTCTTCCTGCACACCCGGGAAATGGGATAAACTTTCGACGGCAAGATGGGAAATGACCCTACTCTTCGTTTCCTCAGCGGGTCTTGGTGCGGGGCCGCCACCGTGCGCGGGAGAGGGGACGCAAGCAGCTGCTGGTCCGGTCGACCAGACGCGCACGTGTCTATCCGCCAGACAGCTGTGGGTCGGTCCGAGGGTACGCGAGGACGCCTCTGTCCCGCAGCCCCGCACGCATTTGATTGTGGTGCTGAGCAACAGCTGCGAATTTTGTCACTGGGGGACCGAAAGAGGGCCTTTTACCTTTCTTAGGAAGCTGTGATGCAAAATGCCTGCTGAAAGTACTGGAGGTTTCATGTGTCTCATCAGAAAATAATCTAACACCGATTCATTATTTATATCTTCCCCCAAGAACCAGTCGCCCCAAATGCCCACTCTGCCCGTGCGCTCCGTCTCACCTAGCCGCCCAGTCACAACAACAAACACTGCCCGCAGGCCCAAGGCACAGGCTCAGTGACTGCGGCTCCGAATTCTGGATTTGGGGACCAGGCGCAGGGGGAGCGGAGAAGGCGTGGCAGCCTGGCCAGGGCCCGGGGAAGGGCCAGTGTGACACTTTTATCAAGTTTAGTGGGCGGAATCTTTTCTTTTTTAAATTGCCAATAATTCGGATTGTTGGGAGTAACGGTGGCAGGAAAGCCACAAAAGAAAACTCTTTCTTTAAATTCTCTGTTGTATCCAGGTCAAAGATACAATATCAAGTCAGTGTCTCTTGTTTGAAATCTCCGTGGAATGACCTTCTTTGGATCTTCTCCTGCTCTTTCACCATGAATATAAATATTTTCTCCACTTACCATATGTTACCCACGCACTTCCACAGACCCCACCGCCACCGCCCTGCTGGGCTCCTTGCAAAAGGAAAGTCTGCCCTGCTCTCTCCTCTCAGCCGGGAGGGCAGGGGGAGGAGGGAGCAGTGTTGTTCAAGGGACAATGTCACTTTCCTCTTCATCAAGATTCTTTGTCAATTGCTGGGGAAATAATTGACCTCAAGCTACTTCAGTCACAACCAATAGAAAAATGGAACGGTGATGTGTCCAGCTGTTAAGGGGAGGCAGGCTGGAAAACAAAGGTGGCAAGGAAGGGGGCTGACATGAAAAATATGTAAAGCTTCATGTGCAAATTCTTGGGAAACAGTGGAATTTCACTTTAAAATAAAACAAAAAGACAGAATTGTGTTCATTTGTCATATCTCCAAGGTTGCGGTTCTTGATTTGTGCCTTTGGATAACTTGAAAGGAGAATCCCAGCACAGAAGCCCTTTCATACAGCTGCCGTCTTTTCGGTTCTCTGACCCTTTCCTTAACTTACACAATGGCACTTTTTCCCAACACCCTTCACTCAGTTAGCAGCCAGAATGATTCAACTCCATCTGATTCAGGGGCCCAGGGAATAATTTGGTGGTTCTTTGAGTATTGTTTGGCATTTATTGTTTTTGGTTTAGTTTAGTTTTTGTTTTGTTTTTTTGTTTGTTTGTTTTTTGTTTGTTTTGTAACTAGTAGGAGAAAGCAGCCTGAAAGAGAAAAGGAAAAGTAGGAGGAGTGAGAGGGATAACCAGAGAGAAAGCCAAGAAGAAATTCAGCAATTGCCTTTCCTGGCTTCCCTTAAAGAGATGATGGTTAGGAGTGGTTTGTTAAAACAAATCTCATATTTCAGCCCACAAGATGTCCCATTTATGAAGCTGATCCTGTTCCAAGTTAGACCAATCAGGCAAAAATCAATAAGGACATTCAATGCCACCAATGTGGTAAGAAGCAAGAACAATATCAAACAGCAACTCAGCGAGGCCTCAAACATGAGCTCTTAGCCTGAACTGTGTCTTCTCCAAAGAGGAGAAAAGAGGACTTGGGGTAGTGGAGGGGAGGGGGCAGTGGCAATCCAGATGCTACAAAAACAGCCCGATATCTTCCATGGTACACATTTACCTTCCAGCGTGCGACTAAACCGGTGTAGTGGATGTGTGAGTGCTGATGAACAGCCACCGTGGAAGAGCCAAGGTCCCTGCCTTCTCCAGGCCCAGCATTGAAACACAAAAGGTGGAGAAGAAGAAGAATATTAATATGGCAGAAACCCCTGTCACCTGGGTGAAAGAGCTCATCAGACTCACAAACACATTTTTGACAGCTTATATCTTCTCCATGGAGTTGCAGGGAGTGGTGAGTGAGTGATCAGGCCAACCTTAAAAGCAAGCACATCAGCACACAGAAAGTAAATGCTATCAGTGCAGATTCTCAGTGACAAATATTTGGTATCATTTCAAAAATTTCCCCAAGAGCATGATGCATTTTTCTCTAATGGAATTTTTAAAATTTTTGTCTGCTCTAAGATGTCACCAGGTAAATGCGATAATTTGTACTATGGTCAGAATGTTTGTGTCCTCCCCACATTCTTATGTGGAAATCTTATACCCCAAAGCCATTGTAGTAGGAGGTGGGACCTTTGAGAGGTAATTAGAACATGAGATTAGGACCCTTATAAAAGAGGCCTGAAAGAGACTCCTCCCCCTTCCATGTGATGATGCAGCTAGAAGACACCATCTATGGACCAGGAACCAGGGCCTCACCAGACATTGAAACTGCCTGCACCTTGATCATGGAGTTCCCAGTCTCCAGAACTGTGAGCAATAAATGTATGTTGTTGATAAGCCCCTCAGTCTATGGGATTTGGTTCTAGCTGGATGACTGGACTAAGACAGTCAGCATATATCAATTTCTCCAACCTCTCCCAAGTGCTTTCAAGATCTTCTCCAAGGCTTATTCATGTCATAGAACAAACAGCAGGTATACTTTACTTCTCTCAGAATTACTAACTCCAACCAGCTGAGTGGTGTTTATTTAAGGAAAGACTTCACTGCTTAAGGAATTCTCTAGTGTTCATCACGGTTTAGAGCTGCTTAACCCTGTTTCATTTGAAGCTAGAGAGATTTTTACATATAACATCCTTGAAAAGAGCTGGTTCTGGACTAGTTGTATTCTAGCTGTATCTAGAATGCACCTAATTGTTTACCTAATGGAACTTCACCTAATAGAAGTTCACCTAATGGTTCAAAGATGAAGCTGTTGAATTACTGTCTGGTAATGGCAATAGATTTGCACTGAACTCTCTATGTTCTCTTTCAGTCTTCCTTATGACCCCTGGCACTCATTTTCAAGGTGGGAAACCAGGATTGGGGTAAAATCTGTGGATATAGTAGTAAGGTTAATTGGCTCCTGTGAAAATGAAACCTACGGCTTGGCCTCATTAGCCTTGCATTAAATCTAACATCTCAAAGTGCAGTTGAATGGACATAGTTCTTACCTGGAATATATTTGTAATTTGGTAGAATCCAATATGGTTCTCACCAAATATTGCCCCATCCTGAGATGTGCTGGGTGAAACAGAGGAAATTACAATAAGATGTCAATCGATATTCTAGATTAATGAAAGTCAAATGCTTTCAAAGTATGTTTTTCATTCTACAAATAATTTAGGTTTAAACATCTTAAAACACATTTTATTATGTATAAATTATGATTATATTATGTAAAATTAAAAAATGCCTAGAAGAGAAGCTAAAAAGAAATAAATCAAATGGTTTATGTTTTTATTTGGATGGCAGGATTATGAGTAAATGATTTTTTCTCATCTCAGTTTTCCAAGATGTTATTGAGTAGTTATAATTACTTGCTAATGGAATAAAATATATGATCATTCCATAAATATTGGTTAATGTTTATGCATAGGAATCACTCAAAAAAAGTGACTTGACAAGTACAATTTCTGTTTTCTGAAAAAACAGTGACTTGAACAAGCATAAGAAGAAGTAACAGGAGGAAAGGAGCAGTCATGAGTGCTTCCTACCATCTGTTGGGCACGTCACAGCGTTATCTCATTTAATTCCCTCTGCTGGTAAAGGAGACGCTGATTTTACAGAGTAGGGAATTGAAGTTCTGAGAGTGCATGTAAATTGCTCAAGATCTCACTGGTAAAGGGGCCACTCACACTCAGTGTTTTATGCTTTCCTCCTGCTACGTGAAAGACGTAGTAGCAGCAGAAACATTTAATAGGTTAGACAAATAAATAAGTGTAACATCCTGTCCTACCAAAAATCACTGTATTGAACTGGTCTGACTACACCCCTTACATAGAATCCCCCTCCCCACCATACATACACACACACACACACACACACACACACACACACACTGCTGTCACTGATTGGACCAGAATGGTCACCTGACCCAAAGCTGCTGAGCCATTAATTTCTCAATAATTTACATAAGGAGATGCATAAATTGTGATAAAGTCTAGCGTAAGCTTTTCAATTCAGATCTTAGGCCAGTTGGGGGAGTAGAAAGGATTGGTTCTGTAGAGAGCAAAGATAACAGAGGATGGAGGCCACATGGATAAGCAGAGAAGACGTGCCTACAAAGCAGGGAGGGAAGCAGAAATGGAGGAACAAGAGGCCATATGGTCCTCCTGTGTAGTTCAGAAGAGCTTTTCCCATTCTCACAGCTTCCCTGTGGACAATGTTTCCCATGGAGCCCTCTGTATTTGAACAATACCACATTTTATTTGAACTAGCTTGAGTGAATTTCTTTTCCCGCAATAAAAATATGTCAAACTACAAGCCAGGTGCGGTGGCTCATGCCTGTAATCCCAGCACTTTGGGAGGCCAAGGTGGGAGGATGGCTTGAGCCCAGGAGTTAGAGACCAGCCTGGGTAACATAGTGGGACCCCTGTCTCTACAAAATTTTTTTTTTAAAAATTACCCACGTGTGGTGGTGTGCGCCTGTAGTTCCAGCTACTTGGGAGGCTTGTGGTGGGAAGATAGCTTGAGCCTGGGAAGTCAAGGCTGCAGTGAGCTATGATTGTACCACTGCACTATAGCCTGAACAACAGAGTGAGACCTTGCCTCAAAAAAAAAGAAAGAGAAAGAGAGAGAAAGACAGACAGAAAGAAAGAAAGACAAAGAAAGAAAGAAAGAAGAAAGAAAGGAAAGAGAAAGAAAGAATGAAAGAAAAAGGAAAAGAAAGCAAGCAAGAAAGAAAGAATGAAAGAAAGAAAGAAAGAAAAAAGAAAGAAAGAAAGAAAGAAAGGAAGGAAGAAAAAGAAAGAAAGAAATCTCAAACTACAGAAGCAATAAACACACACTTTGTCAGAATCTCAAGTCACAAGTCTCTGCCTGGCTTTGCCAATCATGACCAGTGCTCCCAAACACATATCCATGTGGATGTCTCTCAGGAACCTCAGACTCAGTATTCATTAAGTGAGTGAACCCATCCATTTCCCTCCACATGCTCCCAATGTTTCCAAACTCAATGAATGTCACTAATATCCTCCCAGGTTTCTGACCTGTGAGTTCCCCTCAACCCTCCCTTCTTAGCTGCCCATATCCAACCTATCTCAAATCCTCTCAAATACTGCCCCTATCCTTCTGCTTCTCTGCCCCACCCCAGTGCAGGCTCCACCGCCTCCTGTGTTACAGGCCACAACCTCCTTGCTGGTTTCCCTGCCTTGGTCTTGCTCCTCTCCAACAGCCAATACTCAAGTCTGGTCAGTGTACACACAAACACATACACACACACACACACACACACACACACACACACACACTCACGTGCTCGCGCATGCGCGACAGCATTTAAAACCCTCCCATGGCTTTCCTTTTAGGGTAAAATCAAAACTCATGTGCATGGTCTCCAGGGCACTGTTCATTGTAACCTCTCCAGTCCTGTGTCTCAGCATCCTGCCCACACTCTGCCCAGGCTGAACCGCTTTCAGTTCCTCAAACATGTCATGCTTCTCTGCCTGAAGGACTTTTGTGTACCCTGTGCCTCTCAGTGTGGAACTCCTCCCCTACCTAGCGGCTCTTACTCTTCTCTTGTGCCTCAGCTTAGATTTCATGTCCTCCACAAAGTCTTATCTGATCTTCTGAACTTAAGGTTAAGTATCCCTAGTATGTGGCCCTGTGACCTTCTGTGCCTGACCACCCAGAGTACTTGCCAACCTTCATTGTAATTACTTGATTGTCTTTCTCCCTGGTTTGACTGTAAACTCCCTGTAGGCAGGGTATTGCTCTGTTATATCTCCAATGCTGAGCCCATCCTGTGATCAGAGAAGAGAATGTGGAACCTAGGGGCCTGGTTATATAGCAACTAGAGCATCACAGTCATGAGGTGCTCAGGATCTAGGCATGTATGATGGTCTTGGAAAAGAAATAGCTGTAAGAAGGAGTCAGTAAGAACAAAGGGGCTTTGGACCAGTCTCAGTAGATGAGGACAGTGGTAGAGAAGAAGAGTATTCAGGAGAAGTTGGAACCAGTATGGCTCCAAGACATTTGGAAGTTGAGAGAGGATTTCTGGTTTAGCAGGAAGATGATGATTTGGTTTTGTGAGAGTCTGATTGGGTTTGTGATGGCACAAGAAGTCCAAGTGACACTTAGAGTGGCAGGACACCAGCTGCAGAGAGGCAAGGGCCAGAAATGACAATTTGGAGGTAACTTGTCTAGAGGTGATGGTGGAAGAATGAAGGAAGGAGCTTCTACAGTGTGAGCCAAATATAGGGCCAACAGGAACTTGACAGTTAAGTCAAGAAGAGCAGAAACGAAGATGGAAGAAGGACTTCAAGGAATGAGTGAGAAAGCAGAGACTAGAGTCCATCCCCAGAGCATAATATGAGGTTATGAAGGCCAAGAGAGGAGAGAGATTAAGGAGGAGCTAGCTTGCAAGATTCAGTGCTGATTGTTGTAATGGCCAGCCTGTATTTAAGCCCTTTGCATGAGCAAGGCATGTTTTGAGGAACTTTTCATCAATGATTTTGTTTAATTCTCACAGCAAGTCTATGAGATGGGTGCCACTATTATTCTCACTCTATAAATGAGTTACCTGAGGCTCCAAGAAAGCCTACAGCTTATTGAGGTCATATGGCCAGAAAGCAGCAGAGCTAGGACTCAGACCCATTGTCTTGGAACTCAGAGCTGGAACTTGGGAGATCAAGGGAAAGATGGAATGGCGGGGTTGGGGAAGGGGAATATCAGTTTTCTGTGACTCTAGATAGCTTGATGAAACAAAGCAGAAATCTCTATTGTGGAAGAGAATTGAAGTTGAAAAGATAGGAAGCCTAGCTTCTTATCTGATGAGTGGGGCCAGGAGAGGGTGACAGTCAGAGGCCAGGAGAGAAGGAGGCCCAAGGCCTCTAGACCCATGTCCCTGCCTCTGCCTAGCAGCTGCCTCTGCCCAAAAGAGTGAGCTAAGGTGGTTTCTCCAGAGTCTTCTCTGCTTCCTGACTGTAAACAGCCCCAGGGTTGCCATTCTGGGCGCTTTTCAACAGGCCAAAGGGCCGTTGAGAGCTGGCAGTGCAGAGATGAACTGCTAGCTTCCAATCAACTTCCCAGGGCCCGTGTGTAAAGCCCCCTGCAGCCCTGGCAGGAGACAGAGGCCCTGAGAGGAACAGGAGGTAGGCAGACCCACCCATTTAGAGACCCCGCTAGGGGAACTGCCTGAGGCAAACAGCTGGGGTGTCCACAGCACCCCATTTTAAAAGATGCCAGAAACAGTCAATCTTAGTGCGTGAGTTTACTTACACCTGACAACAATTCTTTCCCCAACATGGAGACCTGGGGATGAAGGCGGAAGAGTCCTCCCACCCCCACCTCAGCCCCTAGTTCCTCTTCTTCCTGCTGCCTCATTTACTCTTCCTTTATTTCTTCCTCTCCCTCATATTTCTTCACAAGGACTGGAAAACCCTTGTCCATCAAGAACCTAAGTTTAGGAAAAAGAGAAGCAGGGACCGGGTGCGGTGGCTCACACCTGTAATCCCATCACTTTGGGAGGCCGAGGCAGGGGGATCATTTGAAGTCAGGAGTTCCAGGTCAGCCTGGCCAACATGGTGAAACCCCGTCTCTACCAAAAAATACAAAAAAATTAGCAAGGCATGGTGGCATGCAACTGTAATCCCAGCTACTTGGGAGGCTGAGGTAGGAGAATCACTTGAACCCGGGAGGCAGAGGTTGCAGTGAGCTGAGATGGCGCCACTGCACTCCAGCCTGGGTGACACAGTGAGACTCCATCTAAAAAAAAGAAAGAAAAAAAAAGGAGAGAGAAGCATGAAGGGAGGAGAGAGAATCTCTTTTCCCAGGAACTCCGAGTTGACTTGGTGCTTTTGTGGGGAGAACAATCATATCTGTGGACTCACTACCCAGGCCAGGGAGTGTGAGTGAAGAGCCGCAGGCCTCCAGGAAGACATGTGGGGCAGATTTGGGGACTGAATTTCAGGCCGCTGGGACATATAGGCAGAAGGAGAATCAAAGGAAGAGGAGAAAGGAAGCCATGCCCACGTCAGAGAGGACTGCTTCCAGTGGGTACAAAATTCACCTGAGAGGAATATTGGTCCTCCATTGGATGAGTCATGGATCTCTCACCTCAATCCTTTGCAACCCAGCCCCTCCCACCAGTCTGCCAGCTCCCAAGACACACTCCTTTGCACCTCCCTCCTGCACATCAGACACCATTTATTTGTCTTTGTTCTGCTGCTTCTGCTGCTTTCAATAAATATGGCTGGCTTTAAAGTCAAGGCAAAGGAGATTTACAGATAAAAGGGATGGGGTCTGAACTGTCAGCTGTGTTGCTGGCTTGCAACTGGACCTGAATCACAGTAGATGCCGGTTACAGGCAGTCCACAGTAATGACAGCACCCCTGGGGTTGTGCAAATCACCAACGCTGGTAAGCACAGAGGAATCGGTGGGTGAACGGACCCTGAACCCCTTCTCCACTCTATTTCTCCCCATCCTGGTGACAGGGGCCTCCACGCGGCTCATTTCAGCCTCAGGCCTTTATGTGGATGTCTGCCTGGACCATTTCTTCCAAGGGGCACCATGGTTGGCTCAAATATCAACTCCTCAGAGAAACCTCTCTATTCTGTTTTATTATCTTCAAGGCACTTATCTCTATCCAAAAGTTACTTTTAAAATTACTTCCTAGCCCCCACCGCCACCCCATAAAAGTTCCATGAGAGCATGGCCTTGGGGTACCCTGTTCTCACCTGCATCTGGGGCACATAGGAGAGCACCTGGCTTTTACCAAGGCTGCTCTGTAAAAGTGTGTCAAATTGAATTCATTGAAATTGAAGCTTCCACCAACAAAAAGCAGCCAAATGTTTAAACTGATTGTTTATCAGCAATTAAAATTTAGTTTCAAATCATTATTTTTGCCCATCTCTCAAAACAATAGTCCATCTTCTTCCTAATCAGTTGCCTCTTTCCTTTCATCTCACCAGATCCTACATTTGGAATGTCGAGAATATCTGTAGACTCCCGACAGTTAAAGGAAACCTATGGCTTTAAAAAGACGGTCATCACTGAAGATTGCATTAAACACGCTGTAAAAAGAAAATCTCCAAAGGAGATAAAGGGCCTCGGGGGTGGGTGGTGCCTGCCCAGCTGCCCCACCCCTGCAGGGAAACCTGCCCGCAACCTCCTTAACCCTTCCGTGGCCCGCACCTCAGGAAGATGCTGGGAAAGATCAGAAGAATCCAAGCACTACTTGCTGACTGGAAGAAAACAGCAAAAAGGAGAAAAAAAAAAAAAAAAGACCGATTCCAGTGTTGCTCCCCACCCCCATCCTTTCTTCTTCCAAAGAGGCTTCTGTTCAGAGAAATTAAAGGACTCTGATAGCAGATCACAAATTCAGGACAGAAAAGCTCCACTATGTAGCCAGAGACTGTATTGTGGGTAACCAGACGTTGGGCACTTTTTTTGCTTATGAACTTTTGGACACCACTCGAATAAAAGACTATTTGTTCCTGGACAAACACTCACCAGCAAAGAAGCTTTTAAGAGGAGGGGATATTTTTGTTTTGCATTTTCTCTTTGTGAAAAAAAAAATGAGACAGTGAAAGAGATAGAGAGACAGAGACCAAGAGACACTTGCTCTACTTACTTTTCACGTAAAAGAACTTAGACTAATTTGTTTACTATTGCTGGGGATTCATGTTTACAAGTTCCTGCAGCATTGTGGTAAAAGAAATGCTATTTTTAAAAAGTAAAAACCCACACAAGTCTCCATATTCAGGGTTCTTCTTCCCCTTCCTGCTTTCCTCACTCCCCACTTTCATTTCACAGATGGCCACAAACACATGAGCCAAGTCGAAGCTCAGGAGGCCCTTGTCTTTCTCTCCCAGACCCCTTTGAGACTCCCCTGTGAAAGGGTCATACCTGAACTTGGAAGGCAATCTCTAGTTCAAGTTCAGTGGAATTCTACTTGCCACAAAAGTCACACCCCACCTGTGCTCCTTTTCAGCAGACCAAACTCCTGGCAGTCCTAAATACACACCCTAGATTCCAATCCCCCAACCCTTGCAGTTTTCATTTTCCTTATATACAGGGACCATTTCTGAAATCAAGCTAGCAAGATGTTGAATAATGTCCTTTTTAAAAGAGGGTGTGCCGTAACTGGGTCACTAACAGTGTGACTAATCACGGGTGCCTGTAACCACAGTGACTGTGGCTTCAACCTGACTTGGTCATTTGTAAACCACAAAATGACCCAGCCATCTGCAGGGGCTGCTGGCTCTGGAGTTCAAGGCTCTTCCCACGCCTGTCCCCTCCTCACCCACAGGAGCAATGGGAGCAGCCCCTGGCCGGAACCACCCTCCCCTTGCCTCTGCACTGGCAGCATCTGGGAGGGAGCTACTCACTTCAAACCTCTTCTTACTCAAGTCTTTACAGGCCTGTGTTGTAGAGGCAACCGCAGCAGGCATTTGCAACAGTTGCTCTGGCCTGAGTTCCATTTAGCAACACCAAGTCCAAAGGAGAAAAGGAAGGGGTCTAGAATACATTTTTTTTTCCAAGAAAAAAATCAAAACAAAACTGGAAAAGTGGCCTGAGAAAAACTTCCCCCAGCTAGTTTAGGGCTCTTTGTTGTGCCTAACATTTATTCATTGCACTAAAAGTTAATAAAATCCATAAAGTTTTCCCCAATCACTAAAGCAGCTTAAGGAATTTTCAAGACAGGTGTGTCCTTTTGCCCAAGGGTCCCCAAATGTATCCTAAGTTAGGAGCACTAAGGCTGCAGTGCCTCAATGCAGGTCCCTCCCAGGGATCAGCCCAGATTGGGAGCTGCAAGGAGGAACAATTAACTCCTTACCTTCTGGAGACCCAAGTTCATTTTGGGGCAACCTGCAGCGCTTTAAGAAAAATCTTGGCCAGGTGCAGGGGCTCACGCCTGTAATCCCAGCACTTTGGGAGGCCGAGGTGGGTGGATCACCTGAGGTCAGGAGTTCGAAACCAGCCAGGCCAATATGGATAAACCCCATCTCTACTAAAAATACAAAAATTAGCCGGGCGCGGTAGTGGGCGCCTGTAGTCCCAGATAATCGAGAGGCTGAGGCAGGAGAATCACTTGAACCCGGGAGTTGGAGGTTGCAGTGAGCCGAGATTGCGCCATTGCACTCCAACCTGGGTGACAGAGAGAGACTCCGTCTCAAAAAAAAAGAGAAAAAGAACAAAGAAAAATCTTAGGGCCAAAGGGCTTATTTGTAATTGAGGAGGATGATTGGTGGTAGTGGTGAGGAAGATCTGCTCTCACTACCTCTCAGCATGAACCCTCCACCCCATCTCTCTGAAAATGGCCTTACTTTTTTCTTCATGGTCTGGGTAAAATTGGTCGAAGGTACACAAAAGACTAAGCAACCTCTCTTTCAGCCCCACCCCCTTACCTGTGTTCAACCATTCTCTTAACCATCAATCCCTTTTTTTTTTCTCTCCTTATCACATTAACTCAGTAGGGCAACTGCTGCTGTCCTGGGGAGGGAAAGAGTTTTCTCCAAAAGGACAGACGGAAGCAACAAATGGGAAGGAAACTGACAAAGCTTGTGAAATCCCAAACCGGATTGGTAAGAACAACGTCATAAATTATGGATCCCTCGAGCCGCCTCCGGCCTGTCACTGCGTGGTCTGTCTCCCCGGCCCTGCCCGGCGCGAGCGACACTTGTCCACGAGCGCGGGTCTCTCGGGCCTCAGATGTCCCCGCCCGGCCCGGCCGCAGCGCCCCGCCAGGTGGCCCAACTTAGGGCCGCGGGGGGCTCTGGGCGCTCAGCCTGGAGGGACGCGCCAGCTGCGGGGACGACGCCCCCCAGCCAGCAGAGCACAGGCTCACCATTGTTTCCGGAGACCCCCACGGGAACACCCTGAGCTGGCCTGGGCGCTCCGGTCCTAGGGGCCAGGGCCGAAGAAGGGAATGCGAAGGGCGCCGGGGGCGGGCGGGCGGAGAGGGTGCGGGATGTGCCCGCCTGCCCTGGGCGCGCAGGGCCCGCGGCCTTGGTGGGCGGTGTGGCGGGACCCAGGGCAGCGTGCGACATCTGCGCGAGAGCGCGGGGGCGGGAGGGGACGTCGTCACACTCAGGACGCCCATCTGGACAGGCTTTCCTCCCGTGCCAGAAGCGAGGAGGGAGAAGTCAAGGTTAAACGCTGCGGCGGGGCTGCGGGCGGGCACTGGCGGGGGCGCACAAAGCCGCCGGCCCCTCCACTCGCGCCCAGCTCGGCGCACGCCGCCCCCAGCCCGCCAAGAGCCCCGCGCGGGCTACCGTGGCCCCACCTTGCCCTTTGTCTTTCCTCCGGAGCAGATGTGCTGTGACCCCTGTAGCATTCGGGCTGTCAAGATTAAAGGAGCCTCCACTCTGTTTCGAAACTGCAACTCTTGTCCCCCAGACCTCATCAACCCCACCTCTTGTTTTTGTTTTGTGTTTTTGGCCACAAGTCAACCACTCATCATAAGGTGGGCAAACCCCTCGGTCCACATTTAAATTTGTTTGTGTGACAAATTGTCCTGCAGTTCCACCCTCTTAGCTACTGTAACCAGCACCAGAGAAACAATGAATTAGGAGATTAGAGTTACCGAAAAACGACTCATCCTGCAGATGTTGTCTGCTGAAGGCTGTTCTATGGACAAATATGTAAAGGGTCTGTGTGTGTGTGTGTGTGTGTGTGTGTGTGTGTGTGTGTGTGTAAAGCCAACAGCCTCACATTTGTTCTTTGGTAATTTGTCTTCAATATGCCTCCCCCCGACCCCCATGATGAAAGGTCAATTATCAGACTCAAAAATAAGCAACCTTATCTGGCAAGCCTGTACTCCCAGAAATGAATGGGAGAGCTGGGGTTTCTCATGCGGCAGAGAAAAGGGAACTCCAAATCAAGCTGAATTGTGTGTGAGTCAGACTCTGGAGAAAATCGTGGGTAAAGGAAATGTGGGGGGCGGTTTCCTGGATTTCTGCTGCAGGAAGAAACCACCGAAGGGAGGAGGGACGGCTGTTAGGGGAAGAAGTGAGGGAGGGGTGGAGGAGGAGAGCGTGGGCCGGGAAGGGAGGGAGAAGGGCCTCCTTAAGGCCGAGAGAGAGAGGGGCGGGGTGGATCGGTAGGAAGGCCTGGGCTTTCTTTGTTTAGTTGGTGTGGGCTGGGGCTGGGCTCAGTGAATGCGCCTAAGTGTGCACCGCGCGGTCAGCTGCCCGGCGAGGTAACAGCTGGCACCTGTGCGCGAAGTGCAGCCTGCATTAGCAGCATCATTATTCAGCATTAGAGCATTACAAAGATAATTACTGCGAGTTAGAAAAGCAGAGGACAGAGGGAATTGAAACCCCAGACCCCTTGGCTTATCAAACTCCCAGGTTACGAGTGTAATTTCAAGCTTTGGGAAAGCCACCTCTCGCAAAGCTGTGAGTCTGCCACGTTAAAGGGGACGCTCGGAAGACCCCACAGCTGGAGCCAGTGGCCCAAGGGCTCTTTTCCAGGTTTCATCCTGGCTCAAAGATCAAATTAGTGTCATAGATAGGATGCTGAAGGTCATCACACTAACATTTTCTGGTCTCCAAAGCAGTTCTACTTAGACTATCAGAACCAGCCTTTTTAAATCTAGAATTAAATGGGTCAAATGGAGCAGAGCAGGTACTTTGGTCTTTGAGTAACAATGATAGCCTCAACAATTAACAACTGTCCAGCTCTTTTTGTGTCAGATCCAATGGAAACACATTTATGAATTCTCTCCCTCAATCCTCACAGCAACCTTAAAAGGAGGGCATGATTATTACAGCCATTCGATAGATGGGAAAAATGAGGCTTTGAGAAGAGTCAGCAAAGTTCTTCAGCATTTTCCTCCCACATTTACTCTGTGCTTTTTCTTGGTCTAGAGCAGTGATCCCCAACCTTTTCAGCACGAGGGACCATTTTGTGGAAAACAAATTTTCCACAGATGTGGGGGGATGGTTTTGGGATGATTCAAGTGCATTACATTTATTGTGCATTTTATATCTATTATTATTACATTGTAATATATAAGGAAATAATTATACAACTCAGCATAATGTAGACTCAGCAAGACCCTTGAGTTTGTTTTCCTGCAACTAAATGGTCCCATCTGGGGGTGATGGGAGACACTGGCAGATTTTCAGGCATTAAATTCTCATAAGGAGCATGCAACCCAGATACCTCACATACACAGGTCACAATAGGGTTTGCACTCCCATGAGAATCTAGCGCCAACACTGATCTGACAGGAGGTGGGGCTCAGGTAGTAATGGGAACAATGGGGAGCAGCTATAAATGTCAGTCCTGGTCCATGGCCCGGGGGC
The DNA here is from genome assembly GCF_029289425.2 of Pan paniscus. NCBI lineage: Eukaryota > Metazoa > Chordata > Mammalia > Primates > Hominidae > Pan > Pan paniscus. The sequence continues at coordinate 76,559,780 of NC_073256.2, read as the reverse complement.
TGGGGACCCCTGGTCTAGAGAAGACTCAGGCCTACTGTGCCTCCGATTTCCCATTGGTCAGACAGGAATACAATCCCGCCCTACTGCCTAGAGGTTGAGAAGTACATGCCTTTGATTTTGGATAGCCAGTAAATCCCTTTCCCAAAGCTTGAAATTTGCATGAATGCCAGCTCTCCAAACACACATTCTCTCTGCTTGTATCCTTGGTTGGGTCAGAAGCAAATCTCACAAAAGTAAGTACTGTACTGTGTTGTGATTTCTGGAAAACAAAGTGTGTTTAAGAAGTGACTTCTTGGCCAGGCGCGGTGGCTCACGCTTGTAATCCCAGCACTTTGGGAGGCCGAGGCGGGTGGATCACGAGGTCAGGAGATCGAGACCATCCTGGCTAACGCGGTGAAACCCCGTCTCTACTAAAAATACAAAAAAATTAGCCGGGCGTGATGGCGGGCGCCTGTAGTCCCAGCTACTCGGGAGGCTGAGGCAGGAGAATGGCGTGAACCCAGGAGGCGGAGCTTGCAGTGAGCCGAGATTGCGCCACTGCACTCCCGCCTGGGCCACAGAGCAAGACTCCGTCTCAAAAAAAAAAGTTACTTCTTTTATAGCTTGGTATACTAATTAGTGAAAAGTGTTTCACAAACTGGTTCAGCAAAAAGTTTGCACTTGGCACATCTGGCTAGCTATGTGGGCCATAATAAGGTGAAGAACTTGGGAATCAACATTAACTTGAGCTTCATCTAGGCCAGTAAACTCATTTCCCATCTCCTGACTCAGACACAGTAGGCTTGAGTCTTCTCTAAACCCGGGGTTCCCTAACCCCCAGGCCACAGACTGGGAATTTTTTCTAACAACTTTTTTTTCTGACACTGTAGTGAATGAAGTCAGAGAGGACATTTAGTTTCTGGTGTACACGTTGAGTTTATACAATCAGATTATGATACCAAGGAAGTACTATTATTAATAATATAGATCATAATTATTAATAGAAATGACTAACATGAACTGGGAAATGATGATGGGTCAGTTATGACACTGAATGCTACACATTCATTATCTCATTTAATTCTTACAATGAAAGCCCTGGCTTCTACTCCTTCCCTAGTCCCCTCTCCACCCTCTAGCCAGGGAGCTCTTTTTTTTTTTTTCAGGAACACATGCACTTTATTGAATGCCATTGTAGAAAAGTGTGTGAGGATAAAGGGCTGATACAGGGCGAGGAATGGAAGGTGGAGTGTGTGGGAGACAGGTCATGGTCAGAGCTCCTGGCCTGGATGCTGCCTCCTGTTCTATCGATAGACTTGGAAGATCAACACTGGGATGATGATAAACAGAATGATCATGAGGATGTGCAGAACCAGGGCCCAGATGTTCAGGCAGTGGGGGCATAGGCCTGGGTCCTGCTCAGGTCACCAACCATTTTCCTGTTCCTAGACTTCATGGAATAGGTGAATGCTATGAAGCCCAAGCAGCAGGAGTTCATGAAGCGGTTGTTAAACGGGGACCAGATGACATGGTCGGGCACAGAGGTCTTGCTGCAGATGTGGATCATGGTGGACGTTGAGGGAGGAGGGTTGTAGGGCACCCTCAGCACAGCCACCCCTTACTCCTCCCTGAGCATCTCATAGTTGCAGGGTGGCTGGTGTTTGAGGGAATGAAGAAGGTTTGGACCATGTGGTTCATGGTGTCCAGCGAAGACCAGCTGTCAGGAGCTCTTTTAAAAATGTGAATAAGGCATGGTGGCTCACGCCTATAATCCCAGCACTTTGGGAGGCCGAGGTCAGGAGATCAAAACCATCCTGGCTAACATGGCGAAACCCCTTCTCTACTAAAAAAAAAAAAAAAAATTAGCCAGGCAGGCTGGTGGGCGCCTGTAATCCCACCTACTCTGGAGGCTGAGGCAGGAGAATCACTTGAACCCAGGAAGTGAAGGTTGCAGTGAGCCGAGATTGCACCACTGCACTCCAGCTGGGGTGACAGAGTGAGACTCTGTCTCAAAAAAAAAAAATTGTGAATGAGGTCAGGTCCTGCCCTTGTATTAAAGGCTTCCAGTGGCTTCCCACTGAACTCAGGAAAACTCCAACTGCTTCTCTGGGCCTACAAGCCAGCACCACCTGGACCTGCCTCCTGCCAATTGACTCCATCAGCCCATAGCACATGCCTCCACCTGCTTGGCTTCTTCAGCCTTAAAGACATTCACACGTCAGGGCCGTTGCACGCACCCCTTCCTCTGCCTGCAATACCTAGCCCTTGCCTGGCTAATTTATTTTTTTAATTCTTCCATTTAAATGTCTCCACCTCAGGGAGGCCTTCCCTCAAATCAATCAAATCACCCTCGTAACCTATTCTTTTTCTTCTTAGCTTAACACCATGTAAAATTATCATTATCATTATCATTATTATTATTATTATTATGCCTCCTTACACCTCCATTTTTCTCCCTGATCCCTAAGAGCCAGGAAGTCAGGGATAGGCATTGCTCTCCATGTATCTTCAATGAATAACACTTTTGGACCATGCAACAATGTTTGCTAAATTAATCGAGAAGCACCCTCAGAGGTAGATACTATTATTATTGTTATGATTATGATTATGATTGTGATTATTTTGAGATGGATTCTCACTGTCACCCAGGCTGGAGTGCAGTGGCATGATCTTGGCTCAGTGCAACCTCCACCTCCCGAGTTCAAGCGATTCTCCTGCTTCAGCCTCCCAAGTAGCTGTGATTACAGGCACGTGCCACCACACCTGGCTAATTTTTTATATTTTTGGTAGAGACAGGATTTTACCATGTTGACCAGGCTGGTCTCGAACTCCTGACCTCAAGTGATCTGCCTGCCTCAGCCTCCCAAAGTGCTGGGATTACAGGCATGAGCCATCATGCCCGGCTGTAGATACTATTATCCCCACTTTATAAATGAAGAAACTGAGGCATGAGGATGTTTAATAACTTGTTAAAAGTTACACAACTGGACCTGGGATGGGCAGGTGACTATCTCAGATTGCTACCATTGAATGAAACCAAAAACAAAATGATAAACTCCCATGATCTTCAAAAAATGTTAAAATCAAATCGGACTCTGTAGAAAATGAAGTTATCTTGTGGACAGTTTAAATTATTTACGTAAAGGAAATATCTCCAAATACGTCAGAGATTAACACATCAGCTTGCACATTTATTCCAGCCACACGGGTTAATATTAACATATTCTGTGACTTCAGATGTAATGTTTCCTACTATTTCTGATTTCTTAAAAGGTTTCGAACTATTTGAGAACTTGGACTGTTCTCTTCAAACTGTATGGGCAGGTGGGCATTCCGTCCAGTCATTTCTGCCCTCACCTTAGGGAACAAGCCGAATGTGGTTTTATTGCACAAGCTTAAAAGCCAATGCCGCCACAAACCCAGTGACCTTCTAGCTACTTTCTAAATCTTTAAATAACTTAGAAACAGCCGTCACCCAAGGGAAGGGTGGAATTTAAATTAAAGAGAAGGGGCTGATTTTGTGCTTACATTGCTGAAGTCCCTTCAAAATCAAGTGTCCCTGGTTTCTCCAGACAGGAAGTAGACAGCTTTTTTGTAACAAGGAAAACACCATGGGTCTTATCTCTGTGTTGCTTTCACAGCTTAGATAAACCTGTGTGTCCTACAGAGGAAATGCAACAGGGTTCCAGCAAGAACCTGTATGCTGCGGGAGAAGCTCCCTCCAGAGAACTGAAGTCTTCCGTTTCCTTCCAGCGGGAACCATAGCTGCTCTGTAGGAAAATACAGGAATTTGATTCACATAGAACAAAAACCAACAACCCTGAGGGGTAAGGGGATTTTCCTGAAATATATGAGTTTCCCTGGTTTCACATGATACTGTGTATGGTTTATACTTCATGTACCACAGAAGGCTGAAAATGGTCATTTCCTGGCCCCTCCGGTGGTGGTTTTCCAGCCAGAAAAGCATTCTGACTAACCAGTCAATGCAATTTTTTTTTTTTTTTTTTTTTTTTTTTTTTTTTTTTTTTTTTACTTTGAGTCTTCATGTTACTGAAAGAAAGCCGACTTGTCCTTGCAGGGGTTGGGGGAGAGGGTGGGGTTTCAGAGAAGCAACCTCGAGTTGGTCTTGTTATCAATCATCTCTGCCTATTGTGAGAGTTTGAACAGGCAAAACCTACCCACACACACTGGCGTGATATGCATTTTCAGTGTGTTACTTAAAGCATAAATGAGACGTCATCTGCTTTTCCATCAGATTAGGTTTGGTTTTTAAATATAAATATTCAGACCAAACTGAGATTTTTAGAACTTTGTAACATACAAACTTGATTGTGAAAATATAGACAAGAAAGATTAAACTATTTTTAGTGTTTTTAAGTACAAAACTCTGTCTTCACTGGTTTGCTTACTCTTTCATATGTTCAAATGTATATACATGAGCACCAGTGTGTGTAGTAAGGGAGTGGAGCTTTCAAATCTTGAGATCTCTACACAACGTTTATTTGCTGTTACACTTAAACGAGGTTGAAGTTCAGCAAAGGCAGGCAAAGCAGGCCTTCAGTTTGCTTTGGTTTCATAGACACATCGATCATTTCTTCTCTTTTGTGTGGTCGTTGTCAAAATTGTCTGTACATGGAGGCACCAGCAGGGCCCATTCAGCCCTTCAGGAAAGGCCCCCTGACACGCAGAAACTCTTAGTATACTAGATGCAATCAACTGTCTGTAGAAATGATAGACTCTGGGTGATAGTCACAGAATGCATGGCTTAGAGAAATTTAAGAACCCCAGGCCCAGTGGATGGTGAGCATACATTTCTAGGAAGGCAATATCATGTCACCAAATGGGTCCCTGGGCTGGTCACAGTGAATGAAAAGAACTAATCTCAAGAAAGACTCTTCCAAATTGAAATGATAAACATGGGGACTTTTAGAAAGATAATTTAATCCAGAAATTGTCACTCTTTCCCTAATACTGTTGGGGAGAAGACGGGGAGGAGGATAGCCTGACCATAGCTAAAATTATTATGTGCCCTGAGATGGACCGCCCTGCAATGGAGATGGATACAGGAGGCTCTTATGGACAGACACCAGCAGCCACCAGTGTTACACATATTCTTGACCATTTGGCTGGTATATTTTGCACTAAGTATGCATAAACTGGACTTACGCTTCACATGTCAGTTTCTTGTGATTTTGATTAAGCAACAGGCAGTCCTAAGCCAAACACCTCCAGGTGCCCTAACAAATCATTTCTTGCCCTGAGAAGCCAGGACCAGACTAGGGACTCACTTTGGTAGTGCCCCTGGGAGACCAGTCTGACCAGCCAGGTGGCCCCCTAGATGACCTCTCTGGCTTCTCTCTAATTCAAACAAACAAACAAACACACTGAAATGAAACCTCAGGACATCGCAGGAACCCATGAGGAATCCCTGTGAACTATCATTTCTTTACAACACTCATACCAGAGTTGCAGCTCGAACATCTGATGTTTAACATGATTCATTACTATTCATCAAAAGGCAGTTATTTTTCAATACAATTTTGAAAACATACACCCCTGAGTCAAAGTTTCTGAGGATTTTTTCCTCCAGGAATAAATGTTTGAGAAAGAACCTTCCTGAATAGACATACATATTTTTAATAGAGCAAGAAGCCTGGAATACGTTCCAAGAAAATTAAAGGAAATGCCATGCTTATCACTATAAGGTATGCTCAATGTGGAGAGTAAGACCTCTTAGGAAGTAGAAGAATGAATAAATGAATGAGTGAATAGGGTGTCTCTCGGTGAGGGAATGAGTGAAGACCGCTCCCACTGTTTTCTGGGGAGATATCTGTTCTCAGGATTTTTTCACTGCTGGAAGGAAAGTTGAGTGAGGTGATTATGCCAAGCAGCCGGGAGACAATTAACCCAGGTTTCCAGAGAACATCCTGGTCCTGTCTAGGCTGGTGCTCGCCTCAAAGGCTTCCTCATCAGCATAGAGTTACTCAGGTGATCCTTCAATTTCCCTGAAGGTGTTAGACGAGTAATGTAAAAATCTAGAAGAACTGAGGTCATAATGTGATAAGTAACAAAACTTTGCAAGCCTATTAGAGGGGAAAATTGGAAAGGTTGCAGCCAATTATTAATAAGACAGATGAACATGAGCTGTCTAGAAAGCACTTGGACTCTGGGAGACATTGCCAATGCAGAAATGCGCGGAGCAGAGGAGGGGACCAGGCAGCCGCAGACAAACCCAGCCAGGAGGAGCGTTTTGATCATTCATGTTAAGTGAACTAACATAAAATCAAGATTTTTTTTTTTTTACATTTAGAAAAATTTGCATTTTCACCTCTGTCTCACACACATACGAAAGAAATTCTTCATTTTTAGTCTGAATCTATTAATCCAGGCCAGAAAGAGAAGGGTAAAGTGATTGACCTCATCTAAAACACCAAAAAGTTCTGCTTTTAGGAAAATGAAATCACCACACTTCCATTGCAGAGGGTCAGGAGCCCTGGGTGCAATATTTAAGGAGGCCTTCACTTTAGGGCCCCCGCAAATGCAGTGCTGGTGCCTGGGTGAGAGTCTCCTTCAATTTTATGCTAGCCTGGTGCTAGTTCTGACTACCAGTAATCACAGTTGGGAGGGAGGAAGACAGCATGGTAGATAAAATGAAGATTCCTTTATTAAAATGAAATTAAAGAACTGTTGGGCTTCCCATTTTATTAAATTTTAGAACTCAAATTACAAAGCTCCTAAATTTCAATTACATTGAAGTAGTCACAAATCTATGCCATGGCCCTGTGTAAGACTATGCTTTTAGAAGCTTCTCTTACTACTCCCGTCTGTGGTTTAATAAAATTGTTTCTTGCTACCTTTGAAACCCATCTGCCATGCTTTGTACTCCTGTAGGTGTGGAATAGCTGAGCAACGTCTTTTTTAACCTTTGTTTTTCTTTTTTGGGGGATGGAGTTTCGCTCTTGTTGTCCAGGCTGGAGTGCGATGGCGCAATCTCGGCTCACTGCAACCTCCGCCTCCTGGGTTCAAGCAATTCTCCTGCCTTAGCCTCCCAAGTACCTGGGATTACAGATGCTCAACACCATGCCTGGCTAATTTTTTTTTTCTGTGTTTTTAATAGAGACGGTGTTTCACTTTGTTGGCCCAGCTGATCTCAAACTCCTGACCTCAGATGATCAGCCAGCCTCAGCCTCCCAACATGCTGGGATTACAGGCGTGAGCCACTGTGCCCGGCCAAGCTTTGTTTTTCTAAAAGCATCTCTTGGTCACCTTTTAGCTTTTCTTACCCTCTTTCACTTTTTCTTGTCCAACTCATCTTCCTTCAGTCACTGAGGTTGTTGGTTTCTAGAGTTTTCATCCAGCCATGCATCCACCAGTGGTATCACCTAGAGTATAAAAAAAGCACATTGCATCTACTCTATAAAGATCTTTCTTTCAGCAAGTGTTATGTTAGGTTTATATAGCATAGACAGAGATAATGAAGGCTGGTCCTTTAGGACAAATACCAAATGTGTTCTTTAGGCCATGAAGTTCTGATTGTTGTACTCTGAGCAAAGCCACCAATAGTCGTACCTTCTATGTGGGTCCCTTAATTTATAACACAAGATGTGGCTCTATCATCCTGCTGGATCATCCTAGGCAAAGGCATCGGACCTGAAGGAAACAATCTGGAGGCTGGTTGGTGGCTCTGAGCTGGCTTCCCATGACCCTGCTGATTAATAGGGACACTCTGTCCTAGATGCTAACAGACCCAATTCGATACACTTCCAGGGAACTCAATGTGAGGCTGTAAAAGAGGAACAACAGCAGAGTAAGCAGAAATAGGAGGAGGCTCAGAAGAGAAAGTAAACAGGAGGCTTGAGGGCGTGGAAATTGGGAGGCAGTAAAAGGCAGAGTTAGTATAGTGAGGAGGTAGAGAAAAGGAGGCGAGAGAGACTGCATGGTAGTGACTGCAGAAACAGAGGCAAGAGAAGTGGGAACGGAGAGGATCTGAGAAGCTGACGTAGGTCGTTTTTGCCTGTGAGCATCCACTGCCATTTCTTTGGCCACAGCAGCCTGGGGCTCCTTGGGTCCCCCACCCCGTCCCGCTCTCTGGCCTTTTGTTTTTTCAGGGAGTGGATTGAACCCAGCATAGCCCCCTGCTCCAGGCCCAGGACTGGCCAATGAGAGCACCACTCACACCTTCGTGGCCTGGCCTGGTGCTGGGATTAGCATATGACCCAAACCAGGGTAGCAACAGCCAATGGAACTGGCTTCCAGAATGCCCATTGTAACTCTCTGCAAAGGGACACTCTCTTTGCTGTAGTGGGCAAGCTAAAATTGCCAGGAGCTGACATATGGAGAAAGTGGGTCCCAAAGTGAAGTCAACCCAGAGAAAAGCAGAGCTGAGAGATGGAAAGAGAAAGGCTGAGTCACAAAGGGGGACTACCTCTAGATGGCTCAGATACAAGAGGTGCCACCAAGGGACGCCGGTGGAATGAACATCGCCTGGCACTTGCTTCTGAGGACAACATAACTGGATACAGCAAGGAAGGAATCAGCCGCCTTTATTCCTAGCATATGTATATAATTCCAAAACAATGCCTGCTGAAATAAAGACACTCAGAACACAGTTGCTGCTTAGCCAGTGATGGTTATTTTTATGAGGACATGATATACTTATTATCACCCAGTGGTGTCATATCTCACACTCTCAGGGAACAGTCACAAATTTTCAAAATTACCCTTGAAAACCCCTTAGGAGGCTGCCACATTGCAAAGTGGGGATTCTCCAAAGCCCAAGACATCCAGATTTTCCTCACTGCCGGGCAGATCACTGCTTCTTGAGCAAATCACCAATTGGAGTTGTTGGTCTCCATGTCGAGGCTTGTAGAAAAACCACCTCTTTCAATGCTAGGGTCACTCAGCTCACACCATGGGAGGCCCTTGGGAACAGAGACCCACTGGGGGGATGACAGACTTCCAACTCCCAGCTTAGCCTTCTTCCCGGGGTGTAGTTCATTGAGCAGCACCCACATATTAACTGCCAGGAAAATCTATCTGGAAAGTAATCTGACACTTGGATTGTCTCTCCCCCAGCATGTTAAGAAAGCTGCATTTTTGGAAAGTAAACTTTGTGGTAATTCTAAAAGAGTTCTTGGATTCTTCAAAGTGTAAGAGTGTAGTAACGCAAAGGTTGGCTTTCCGCAAAAAACTGTAATAGTTGATGATAAAACCAACACACGTACCATTTCCTCCCTGACCACCTCTGACCTTATTAAGTGAGCATCTTTGTGAGAGCTCTGCCCGGGGGAAACAGTGTGGCTAAAATTCTTACCACTAGGACACACGAGGTAAAGGTATTGATTATGTCCTCCCAGAGCCAAAGATTCAGCTTAAAGGAAGAAGCTTGATTCAGTTAGCACACACATTACATTCTGAACGCAGAATAGATGAAGATTGGATATCATTTGAGAGGGCACAGGAGGACCTACAAAAATTGAGACCACAGAGTATTGGCAGGGCTCGGGGGTGGAAGGAAGGAGCTTGGAATGAAGAGTGAAAGTCACTGAAGGCAAATATTCCAATTGACTGGATCCACACCTGGCACCTGGGAGGATTAAGGGGGTGGGGCAATGCGTAGAACCAAAGAATATTCCTTTTTATTTTTTTTTTATTTATTTTTTTCTGAGACAGGGGCTTGCTCTGTTGCCCAGGCTGGAGTGCAGTGGCATGATCACAGGTCACTGCAGCCTCAACCTCATGGGTTCAAGGGATCTCCCTGCCTTAGCCTCCCAAGTAACCAGGACTGCAGGTGTACATGCCCCGGCTGATTTTTTTTGCTTTTTTTTTTTTTTTTTTTTTTTTTAGAAACAGGGTCTTACCATGCTGCCCAAGCTGGTCTTGAAATCCTGGGCTCAGGCAATTCTCCTTCCTTGGCCTCCCAAAGTGCTGAGATTACAGGCATGAGACGCCACGCTCAGCCTCAAGGAACATTCTTGACAGGCCAGAAATAATCGTCCAGAAGGCATGGGACCCTATTATTTACTGGTTCCTGGCCTCTCTCTACTCCTCCTCCCTGTGAAACATAGCAGACTAATATAATTCTTAAGAGTTCAGGGTCTGAGTCAGATAAATGTAGATTCAAATCCTGACTCTGTCACCTGGTAGTTGTATGCCTCAAAGCAAGTTATTTCACTTCTCTTTGCCTCAATTTCCCCATCCTGCCAATGAAGGTGATAATAATTCTTCATATCTCAGAGATTGTCATGAGGAATATAAGAAATAATGGCACATAGAAAGTGTTTGGTAAATATTTGCTGCTATAATATTTTTACCATCCTTAATTATTTATGCAGTGTCTGTGATAATTTATGTGTGTATAGATTATTGAGAAGCCACCATTCTCCTCTGGGGATGCCAAGGCTGTATGGAATGCATAGGATGTCACTTTGATCATGTGTGTATGTGTTTACAGTCAGCAGAAATTAATTCACATACTAGATGTGTCTTTTACTGCGGGCTTCTGGGTCTTGCTTAGGAAAGACCTTGAGCAAAGGAAGAAAGAAGCTTCAACGTCAATAAGTGAATTTTAATCTTCATCAGAGCGGGCTGTTATTCAAATGAAGTCAAATGACATGTAAGACTTCCTGGACCAGCCTCCCTTGATAGGCAGGTGGAAGCTTTGGTCTTTACATTCCACGAGTGAGTTTGTAAGGAACTGGCCTTTTCAAAGACCCCAAAATCACACCAGAAGGGAAACATCTGGAATATCTTCATAACAGCCTCCCTCACACACACACTTGTTGAGAAGTGGTTACTCTTCTTTAGAATTTCATATTTCTATTTGAGGATGGATTTTCCCAATGTTGGCCCCAATAGGGAACTTGCTCTTGTTTTTGAAGAATCAAGAGACATCTTTTGATAAGAATACCACATAGATTGTCTGCTAAATATGTTTTCTGCTGAATACCCGATTAATGGTGGTTTGCTCTCATCTGGGTTTTGCATAAGGAGATTTAGATCCATGAAATCATCTACTCATCTTTTAGAAAGTAAACCGGTTAAGAAAGTAGGCTCTGGTAATAGGTAATATTCATTACCGTTTCAAACAACTCTTTTTTTTTTTTCTGTTTCATCACAGTCCTAATTAATTTCATGGCTCAGGTACACGAAGAGATTTAAAGCGATGTTTATAAAATGAATTAGCCTCTCCCTCATCTTATTTAGAGTTCTCCATTGTGAATATACTCAAATTGTAATGGAGAGGCAATTTATGAGAAAGCTCTCTGGTGTCCTTGATTCTGTATCCTCTAGAGGATTTGTTATTTCAGCTCTCCTCCCTTGGGGCCAGAAGACAGACCATGTGGCTGAAAGACAGCAGCTTTGATGCTTTTCATTGAAAAAGAATTGTTCTGGAAACATCCCATTTGGGATATTTTGATGAGGCTGAACAGTGGGAGTATGGAGAAGAGAAACGGGGTACATCTATATCTCATTGGTACCAATGCAGGTTTAACATGAATGAGGTTGCAAATCTAGGTGTGTGAAGCTGTACGCAGTCCTGCACAGCCCTGGAATGGGGCTGGGGAGACCTAGTTCTAGTTCTGCTTCTGCCCCTATCTCGCCCTTGACCCTGGAAAAATCACATATTCCCCTGGTCTCCTACTTTCTCAGCAGTAAATGAGGGGGGTTGAAACAGATGAGCTCTAAAGTTTTTTCCAGCCATGAAATTCCATGATTCTGGGTACAACTGTAAAACTATTCATTTGGCTACTTCTTATTTCCACATATCTTTGGGGTTTGGGTGGTTGATTACATATATTCTCATCTTTGAAATTATTTCTCTTTGCTTATATTGATCCATATAATGATTTTTAAAAATATGGTTAAGCTAGTCCCTCGAGCTGTGTCCAATAGGCAGCCAGTGGTCACGTGACTATTTACATTTAAACTTGTCCTGCCATTACGCTGGCTGCATTTCAGGTGATCCATGGCGCATGTGGCTAGTGACAACTGTACAGAAGAGCACAGACCCAAAAAATTTCTGTCATCACAGAAATTACTCCTGGAGAGCACTGTGATGAGGAGGAAACCCGTTTCTAAATAAGAAACTGGCTCAGGGGCACAAGACTGGCTTCCTTCCCGGGGGATATTCTTCATTCTAATCCTAGTTTGATAAATCATGATCTCTAAAGCCAGTCCCATAAGCAAATACTCAAATTTTTGGCAGAATTTAAGGCATCCCAAAGGCCTGTTTACAAATACCATCCCCCATCCCGCCCGTGTTGCCCACTCTCTGTCTCCCTCACCTCCCCCTCATTTCTCTCCTACCTCCGCCAGTCATGTACAGGTAGTGCCAGGGCCACAACCAGTATCCCTGATATACCAGCTCAGAAAAGCGGCAGCTGGAGAAGACAGAACATAGCATTTTCCCTCCATTCAAATGTGCCATTGCTTACAGGGCACAATATCCTTTGTTTGTGTGTTTCTTGTTGTTTTGTTTAATGAAATATTACTGTGAAATATTACTTTTAATGAAATTTTACTGTGAAATATTACTTTTCAGTAGTAATATTACTTTTCGGAGGCCCCTGTGTGGGTTGGTGAAAAAAGGAAAGTTGGCTGTCGCACGGGTGATGAGCATAAGCAGCTCTTTGTGCCTTTTGAGTTGGATTTGAAAAGAAATATATTAATTTTCCCATCTTCCATGGCTCTTAAACAGAGACTTCAGAGAGAGTTTTTGGTAGTATATTTAGGCAACAACTTCTGGTTTCAGTGACGAGGCAAACACCATATTCTGCCCCTCCTAAGCCTGGCGAGTGTCCCGGGTGAGCTGAGTGTTGCCTAGTCCCTGCTGCTCCCACCACCTCATGCTGCTCAACTGAGTTGAGGAAGCAGAAGCTTCACTCTGCAGCTTCACCTCAACATTCCTTTTGGTCGCTGTGGCCTACAACTTCCCCGTGTCTTTGTTTCTGTCCCATGAAGGGAAAGAAAGTGGCTTTCAGGGTACAGTTCTGGAGGCAGGACAGTCCAAGGTCAAGGGGATGCGTCTGGTGAGAGCCTTCTTGCTGTGGGGACTCTCTGAAGAGTCCCAAGGCTGTGCAGGGCATCACATGGGGAAGAGGCTAAATCTCTGTTTTCTGGTTTTAACTTTCTATTTTGAGATAATTTTAGATGCAAAGATGAGTTGCCAAAATAGTACAAATTGTTTCTGTATACTCCTCATACAGCTTCCCCTTTGTTAACCCTTAAGTAACCATAATATAATTATAAAATGAAGAAACTCGTATGATTCTGTTAGTCAAATTGCAGACTTTTATTTGGATTTCACCAGTTTTTTCACTAAGGTCCTTTTTCTGTTCCAGGACCGAATCCAATGCCCCACCTTGCATGTAGGTGTCATGTCTCCTGCTCCTTGCCCATCTGTGACAGTCGCTCAGCTCAGTCTTTCCTTGTCTTTTGAAAAATGCTACTCAGGTATTGTGTAAAATGCTCCTCAATTTGTCTGTGCCTGATGTTTTCTCATGACTAGACAGAGGTAATGCATTATTGGGGAGATATTACAGAGGGGATGTGGTCTTCTCAGTGTATCATATTTTGAGGTACCTGATGCCAATATGTCTTATGACTGTTGATGTTAACCTTGGTCCCTTGGTCAGGGTGGAGTCTGCCAGGTTTCTCCATAGTAACATTATTACTTTTCCCTTTGTAATAAAAAAGGAAGCAGGGAGCAAATGAGATAATTTGAGGCTATGTAAATGTCCTGTTTCTTTTCAGACTTTCTCTCACTAGTTTTATCATCCCTCAGTACTAAAATTGCCTGCAGCAATATGAATATCTGAGTTGTTCTACACTATTGGTTTAATAACAAGCATGGGGCATTAAGAAAAAAAGCACTATGTTTTATATATATATATATATGTATATATACACACACATAAATATTTGTGTATATACACACACATATATGTATGTGTGTATATATATATACACACACATATATATATACACACACACACACACATATATATATATATATTTTTTTTTTTTTTTGAGACAGAGTCTCACTCTGTTGCCCAGGCTGGAATGCAGTAGTGCAAACTTGGCTCACTGCAACTTCTGCCTCCCTAGCTCAAGAGATCCTCCTGCTTCAGCCTCCCAAGTAGCTGGGACTACAGGCACACGCCACCACCCTCAGCTAATTTTTGTAATTTTAGTAGAGATGGGGTTTTGCCATGCAGGCCAGGCTGGTCTCGAACTCCTGACCTCAGGTGATCTATCCACTTCAGCCTTCCAAAGTGCTGGGATTACAGGCATGAGCCACCGCGCCCAGCCAAAAGCACTATATTAAATATATTTATCAATTATAAGGCCCACCTTGATTTCAGAAATATTGAAATATGAAAAAAGGAGAGACATTTCTGAATGGTTGCAATTCAGCCAGTTTGCTGATGCTAAAAGTCTCTGAGGCTCTCAGCGGTGGGAGTAGTTCCCACGCCTTCTCAGGCCCCTGAGTCTACACTGCATTCTGACATAACCCTTTTATGGAAGCAACTGGGTACAGTGGATAAAACAGGATGATAGTTCTCCATAGGTGTCTTTTGAAACACCCATTTCAAGAAATGAGAACTCACGACCAAGGAACACGCAAGTTCTAAGAGTTTGTGTCATCTCCAGCTTGTAGAGATTCTCAATGCACATTAAACAGTCTTACATTCCCTGAGGCATCTGGCAGTAAAAAAGCATGTTCAACTTTCTTTAACTTAGAGTCCAAACCTGGTTCTTGGCAGGACCCCTTTTTTCATGTGCAAACACTGGCCAGCAGGGACTGTGTGCCAGCAACGTGTTTGGGGAGTCCCAGAGGAGTGTGCGGGTCTGGAGTCAGATATCAGGAGTCTGGCTCCTGCTCATTTCTTAGTCATGAAACCGTGCTCCCCCTCAGCTCCCCTTCTTTGCTTCCCTTCCAAGACTCACTGATGTTTGGGTCCTGCTGCTAGTATTCCACTGACATGCTCAAAAAAGGAGCTGAGTGCCCCACTGTAACCCCCGATTCTCATAACTCCTTTTCCTTCCCTCTCCTCTCTTTTATTTATAAAAATGTGTTCTCTCCTGCTTTTCCTCTACCTCTCCACCCACTTCTCCAGTCCTTTCCTATTTAAAAATTTAGTGTTGCTGGTCCTAGGAGTCCGCAGTTCTGTCCACTATCCCTAGCCAACCTGGTTGGCTCTCAGGCCAGCAACCACCCCTCCTGTGCCTATGAATCCCAAATCTGCGTATCCAGGCTAGACCCACTCTCTTGGTCTGTAGATCCAACTTTCCAACCCAAATACCTTTCAAAACAGACCTTATGGTAATGAGGAGAATCTGGGTTTGGTTATCATGCCTAGTTGGGGCAGACAGCAGGAATGCCTCAAATGCCCCAAACTCTGAAAGTCCATAACCAAACAGTATGTTTTCTTCCTGCACCTGTCACTTCCTCCTGTATTTCAACCTCGGTCAATGGCTTTCCAGCTCAGACATTCAAGCCAGAAACATTAGGGTTATCTTTAATTCTTCCCTTTCCTTTGTACTTCATATTCATTTTATCACCAATATTAATAAATTGTGCTTCCAAAATATTCTCGGGCCAATCCCATCCATCATCATGACCTTCATGTTTCTTCTGAGCCTTGTAATCTCTCGCCATTGGCAATAACTCACTTAACTTTCCTCCTAATTATGGCCTCCTCCCACTTAAAACCATCTTCCAAAGTTCTCTTTCTAAAACAGAAGTTTTGTATTTTCTTCTTGCTTGCTTAAATGTCTTTACTGGTTCCCCTTAGAAGATAGATATCCAGCCTAGTTTTCAAGATCTTGAAATCTATTTTCTACGTCCCTTTTTAGCTAGGTTGTCCCACTAACTTTGGACTATTTGACATTTCCTGACTATGCCATCAAGTTTAATAAATACTTACACTCTAGAATTCTCTCTTTACACGTCCCTCATTCTACTCGTCAGTTTTTCTTTAATAGGCCCTTATTTAGCCTTCAAGACCCAATGCAAATATCATTCCTTCTACTAAGTCTTCCTCAGTTATCCAAGTTGAAATGAATGATCTTCTCCTCTGCGCTCTCAGGGCCTCATACTTATTTAGATGAGTTTCTCACACAAGACTCTAAGCTGTATAATCTTAGGGACTTTATTTTATTCATCTATCTATTCCCAAGGCAATAGCTACTCAATGAGAATTTTTTGAATTGTTGATGTATCCCGTGACATGGTGTAGTATATATGAATCAAAGTTTTGGACAATCCCCTTCCTAGTTTTAGGGAATTCCCAACTCACAAGTTTTTTGAAAAGCAGAGCCCAGTTCCCATTATCAGAGCTGAAAATGCCAGGTTTCCTTGGCCTCCCTGATTGCTAGGGCAAAGCCATGACTCAGCTCCACCACGAAATTCTCGTGCCCTGCCCTAGGAGTCAGAGTGTGGCACAAGGAGGTGGCACCATAAGAAATTCTCCCTGGTGCAGTAATGGTTGTAGCAAGTCAAGATCCCAGGATAACAGATCCCATAGTGTTGGTTCTTGTGTCTCATGAACAAGGTGTCAGATGTGGGAGACAAGAGCCATAATCTTCACTGGATACGTTCTGTGATCTGATTTGGGGGAATTATTCCTTGTTCTCTCACCCTTCTAGAAATTCTCTGAGATGTGTGGTATCTTGTTTAATGAGTTTCTTTTCTGTTTAAATGGACCACAGTAAGTTTCTGCTGCTTACAACTAAAAATGCCCACAGATGGGGAAATTGGAACCAGGAGTGGTTATCAGAAACAGACCTTATGGTAATGAGGAGAATCTGGGTTTTGTTATCATGCCTAGTTGGGGCAGACAGCAGGAAAAAAATGCTGGATGTGACTCTGTCAGGTCTTATGGCTTGGTGGCAAAACGGTTCATCATGACCTGTCATCCTTCAAAAAATTCCCATTCCCTCACAGCAGGCTTCAGCGGGGATATGGGTCCCTGCCAACAGTGCTATGAAGGTTATGAGGAATTAAAGATCTAAGGGTGGGGTGGTTGTCTCTACAGAGGGGGTCAACTTAAAAAAAAAAAAAAAGCTCAAGTATCTAAATTCTTGACTCAAAGCATCATCTTTAAACTTGGAATTTTTATAGGAAACTCTTATTTCTTGCAGCCATAGATATGAGGAGGTCAAAAACTAAACTCAAAGTTGGATACTGTATGCTTATGGATTCACAGCTTTCCTAGGTCTCTTATGCAAAATGTAGCACATTGATTAGGAATGAGTAAAAGCCTGCGATTGAAATGGGGACTTGCAGGGATCCAGTGGACTCAGAGTGCGAGGATATCCTGGCTCCCCCTGAGTTCTCCATGCGGACAAGGAAAGTCCATCCTCTCTTTTGCAACAAAGCTATTGCTATCTTCTGGAAGAACCTCCCCAGCTACTTCATCTGGGCAAAAATTATCCTTATGACCCACATCTACAACTTTCTTAGACATCTAATTAGCTTTTTAAGTAGAGTCAGGTCCCAGAATGTTCTGGAAGGCCAAGTAGAATACCAAATCTTAGCCCCCAAAAAATTGTACACCAAAGAAGTAATTTAGTTTAACACAAATCTGGCAAATACATATGAAGATGTACTGTGAAGAGCCACATCAAAGTGGGAAGTATACACCTGTAGATTGAACTGAATTTCACGGGTATAGGTATATTTTCCAGAGAGTCTGGATTCTTTGAGCTAGCCCAGACAGTTGGGAACAAATTCAGTTGTTTACTTGTTTAGTCAGCAGAAACCTGTACTCAATGATAGTCCCTGCTGAATGAGATTGAGATGCCAGGCATTAGTTGATAAAATATAGTTGAAGGATTCCGAAGACGTGGGGGTTGGAGAGTGAGAAAGGATGGGAGCAGATTTATCATGAGCAAGTAAGTGAAACACATTCCCTCAAACCTTACTGCATCTCCAAAGAGGGTCCCAAGAAAACACTCCCTTCACCAAAGCATTGAGAGATGCATGGATCAGGTGAAGGCTAATGCTTTTTATAGCATCATGGTTCCCATTTTCTACAGGATAGATTGCTGATGCTCTTAGCAAGCACCACCTCCTGGAGACCCAGAACACCACTGTGGTCCTCTCATCAAAGAGGGAGCTTTTCGGGAGTGAGGTAAGAAATACAGTTTCAACCAAAGTCCTCTCCCAGGAGATTCAGTGGAATCCTGAATCCTGAACCCTGAACCCCCACTGATGGCATGTGTCATCTCAATAATCAGTCCAGTCCTCATTTTAGCTCTCCCTTAGAGGTGGAGTAAAGGCTACAATGGTGGAAGAAATGAATGGAAGTCCTTGACACATGCTCTCCCTAGCAAATAGTAAGTAAAAAACTATGTTCTACCCTTGGGGGAACTGCAGAAATGGTTCTTTTTTTTTTTTTTTTTTGAGACACAGTCTCGCTCTGTTGCCCAGGCTGGAGTGCAGTGGCACGATCTCGGCTCACTGCAACCTCTGCCTCCTGTGTTCAAGCAATTCTCCTGCCTCAGCCTCCTGAGTAGCTGGGATTACAGGCACCCACCACCACGCCCAGCTAATTTTTTTTTTTGTATTTTTAGTAGAGACAGGGTTTCACCATGTTGGTCAAGCTGGTCTCGAACCCCTGACCTGGTGATCCACCTGCCTCGGCTTCTCAAAATGCTGGGATTACAGGCATGAGCCACCGCACGTGGCCCAGAGATAAATTCTTTTGCCAAAGACTTGAAAGACAGAGGGGCTATACCATACATAAATCAGCCAGAGCCAGTTTCTGTTGCTTCTGACTAAGGATGTTCATTGATAAAGGAACTGGAAACAGAAGTAGTTATAAGCAACAGAGCTCAGGGTGATGCAGAGGATAAAAGCATTCTGGAGAAGGAATGGCAGTGGATTATCATAAGGCTAATAAAATGGTTGCTCTAATTGCCACCACTGTTCCAGATGTGGTCTCTCTCTACTGAAATAAACCAACTCAGCCCCTGGTATTTTCCATGCAAGTACTGATCTCAAAAATGCTTTTTTCCCATCCTAATAAATACAAAACATCAGAAGATTGTTTTTGGCAGGCTGGGCACCAGAACCTTTTCATCCTCTTGCTTTAGGGCTCTGTGCTAAAGGAAAATTGATCATTTTGCTTTCCCAAAAGACATCAAATTGGTCTACCACATTGATAACATCAGTATGATAGGACTCAGAGAGCAGAAAATAGCAGGTGCCATGGATTTCTTGGTAAGATAGCATAAGCCAGAGGTATCCCATGAAAATAAAATGAAGGACACATCAGTAAACTTTCTGGGAGATCCATGGGGGTACTGAAGGCATATCTTCTCAAAAGTAAAGAACTAATTGTTTCACCTTGCAGCCCCTAAGAAAGAAGTACGACACTTTGTGAACCTCTTTGGAGTTTGGAGGCAACATATGCCACATTTGGCTGTGCTTTCTCCCCCAAGTACCAGGTAATTGAAAGGTTACTAGCTTTAAGAAGGGCCCCACCAGTCTCCAACTGGACAAGTCTGTGGCAGAAAGAGCTCTTCCATTTGAGCCTTAAGATTGGATCCAAGGGTGTTCAAAGTGCAAGTAGCAAATGAGGCAACTATATGAAGCCTCTGCCAGGGTTTCAGAAGTAAAGCCACAACCTCTTGGCAAGAATTATTTTTCTATTGAGAAAAGATTGCTACTGGACCCTGATGGATGTTGCAAATTTAATCATAGAATACCAGGTGAACCTGAGCTCTGCCTTATGAAGTAGGTTTTATCTCATCCTCCCAGCCAGAAATTCAGGCATTCCCCAAAGCACCATCACTCAGGCTGTGCAGATCCTGAAGGCATAAGAAAATTGTATGGGCAGATGGCTCACACACCCAGGTACATTGCCTACTATGTTATGACCCTTCCCTCAACCTACACCTGAGCCTCGTGGGGAATCCTCCTGATCAGATGACTGAAAATGGAAAAAAAAAATCTGTGTGTATATGACTTTGCACAATGTGTGGGTGTTTGCTGGGAGAGACTGCTGAAGAGTGACACTGACTCTTGAAAAATAGTAAAGAAAGGCAATCATCCCAGCATAAATAATTGGTTCTTCTCATTATTTATTCTACCAAGAAGGAGATAGGAGCTGAAGTCAGGCTGTGTGGACAGTGATTAACTGTTTGGCCACCTAGTAAAAAATTAGTAAAGAGCAAGATTAAGAGTTGGTGACCAGATCAGGGAAAGAATATAGACTGACCTCTGAGAACAGGCACCAAGAATGCCATGATAACGCTCACCAAAATTCTTCCCAGTGAAGGAGGCGCTCTTTAATAAGGTGGACATGACCATCCTCTCGGGATATCAGTCAGCCACTATCCTCAGAAACCCAGTGCCACCGAATAGGTACATGAAGTGAGAGGCCGTGGAGGGAGGAAGCTATGCATGGGCTCAGAGACAAGCACGGGCCCTCACCTGGCTGCATATCCACCTCACCTGGCTGCGTATCCCACTTGCCTACTTCAGTGATGAACCCTGAGTGTCAATGTGGCACCATATTCAGGAGCAGCAGCTTGCCTTCTGGTAGCCTGTTGATTACACTGAATCTTTTCCATAACTGTAGAGGTAGCAATTTGTTTTCACTGGAATGAACACTTATTATGAACCTGGATTGCATTGGCATTCCTTCCTAACAAGCTTCTTCCTTCATGACACACATGGCCTTCATGAATCCCTTATCAATCATGATGGTATCTCATACCCACATAGAATTCCTTCTCACTAAAGCATTTTTTTTTTTTTTTTTTTTTTTTTTGGAGATGGAGTCTCACTCTGTCGCCCAGGCTGGAGTGCAGTGGCGCGATCTTGGCTCACTGCAACCTCTGCCTCCTGGGTTCAAGTGATTCTCCTGCCTCAGCCTCCCAAGTAACTGGGACTACAGGTGCGTGCCACCACGCCTGGCTAATTGTTTGTATTTTTAGTAGAGATGGGGTTTCACCATGTTAGTCAGGCTGGTCTTGAACTCCTGACCTCAGGTGATTAGCCCGCCTCTGCCTCCCGAAGTGCTGGGATTACAGGCGTAAGCCACCGCGCCTGGCCTAAAGTATTTATTTTTGAGTGAAGGAAGACAGGCAATGGGCTGAAGTCTATGGGATTCTCCAAGCTTGCCTTGTAGCCCACATCTCAGAAGCAGCTGCCCTTGTAGAACAGCAGCATAACCAAATGAAGACTCAGTTCTAGAAACAGCAAATGTAGGGGGAAATCCTGGCTCTTAAACTAAATGATATTGCCAGTGAATCATCATTTTTGACCTGAAAAAATGGTGAGTTCACGCCACTCGATGTAATGGTTTGGGACATACAGAGAGTGGGAATCAGCGATCCACATGCAGTGGATCCTTCCTGTGAATAGGGATGGTTGGAGGAATAGTAAAGCCTCACAACCACTTGCAGCTATTTTGTTTTCTGACCCCAGAGCTCTGGGCTTTGTTAGAGGTCTTAATAAATAAGGGAAGAATGCTTCCAGCAGGCAAGGCAGCAATGGTTCCATTGTAAATTTGAAGCTGAGACTCACACCTGGGCATTTCAAAGTCTTCTTGCCACTGGATTGAAAAAAGAAAGTGTAGGCCGAGGCAGGTGGATCACCTGAGGCCAGGAGTTGGAGACCAGCCTAGCCAACATGGTGAAAACTCGTCTCTACTAAAAATACAAAAATTAGACAGGCATGGTGGTGTGTACCTGTAGACCCAGTTACTCGGGAGGCTGAAGCAGGAGAATAGCTTGATCCCAGGAGGCAGATGCTGCAGTGAGCCGAAATAACGCCGCTGCCCTCCAGGCTGGGTGACAGAGTGAGACTCTGTATCAAAAAAAAAAAAAAAAAAAAGAAAGAAAGAAAGAAAAAGAAAAAAGAAAGTGTGTGGTGTGTGGGGGATGGTATGGGTTTTGACTGAAGTAATCCGTCTGCTAAGAAAGAGGAAATGGAGTTCTGCTCTGCAGTGGACAATAGGAGCATAGATGGGGTGCCTCAGAGAACTGCAAGGTTCTTGCAACCTGGAGTTGGTGAGCTTGCTAGGTTTCCTCTTCCTGCATAAATGAACCAACTCTCCTTCTGTGTAAGTGAACCAGAGTTGGTTGCCATAACTTGTATCTAAGAACTCTGCCACACTGGGCTATGCCGGGTCCATAGCTGTAAAATGGAGGTAAGAAAATTGCCCATGGATAGGCTGATGGTTAAGGACATGGATTTATGTATCAGAGAGTTCTTGATTTGAATCCTTTCTCTGCCACTGGCTAGTGGCATCATAGGGAAGTTATTTGACATTTTGAAGCCCGTTTTCTCATCTATAAAATAGGAATGACAATAACATCCATATCATAGGCTTTTGCAGGGATTAAATGAGATAATCCATGTAAAATGCATATAGCAAGGATTAATAGTGTTAGCTATTATAATCTATGTTTTTTTTGAATTGATATGAGTCTTAAGAAAAAAGTACCCAATATAGTGTTACTTATTATCTAGGCTGTATCTGCCCCTTTCATTTCCTTCCACACCATCCTTGTTCTTGATGATTAACTACATTTCACCCTTGTGACAGTGGGAGGAAGGGCATTTTGTATGCTGGTGGAAGAACTGGGGTGAGAGAAAGCATACCCAAGTGTTAGTACCTGCTTCTCACCAGCTGGGTGGGCTGAAAAGAGTTGGTTCTTCCTCATAACTTGAATGGGTTGGTTTCCTCCAGCTTTTTTCCAGCTCCAGCATGTGAATGCATAAGGGGAAGCCTGCGCTTCTGCTGGACCATCACATCTCTGCAGTATGTCCTGTGATGGGGAAGTTGATAGGTGACAGATAAAATAAAAAATTATTCAGATCCCAATGTTCCGAAGCACTAGACCCAATGACGTTTTCTTTTTTTTTTTTTAAATAGATCATGTATTTTTTTTTCTTATACTTTAAGTTTTAGGGTACATGTGCACAATGTGCAGGTTAGTTACATATGTATACATGTGCCATGCTGGTGTGCTGCACCCATTAACTCGTCATTTAGCATTAGGTATATCTCCTAATGCTATCCTTCCCCCCTCCCCCCACCCCACATCAGTCCCCAGAGTGTGATGTTCCCCTTCCTGTGTCCATGTGTTCTCATTGTTCAATTCCCATCTATGAGTGAGAACATGCGGTGTTTGGTTTTTTGTTCTTGCAATAGTTTACTGAGAATGATGATTTCCAATTTCATCCATGTCCCTACAAAGGACATGAACTCATCATTTTTTATGGCTGCATAGTATTCCATGGTGTATATGTGCCACATTTTCTTAATCCAGTCTATCGTTGTTGGACATTTGGGTTGGTTCCAAGTCTTTGCTATTGTGAATAGTGCCGCAATAAACATAAGTGGGCATGTGTCTTTATAGCAGCATGACTTATAGTCCTTTGGGTATATACCCAGTAATGGGATGGCTGACCAGACCCAATGACATTTTCCCCCAGATATTTCAGTCAAAAGGATCAGACCTTTCTGAGTTAAGACCTTAATGAGTTAAGACATAACAAATACTTAGAACAACTTTAGGGTAACTATATAAGTATAAACCATGATACTACACACTTCCTAGATGGGTAAAGCTTAAAAAAATGTTCCCGGCCGGGCATGGTGGCTCACGCCTGTAATCCCAGCACTTTGGGAGGCCGAGGTGGGCGGATCACGAGGTCAGGAGATCAAGACCATCCTGGCTAACACAGTGAAACCCCGTCTCTACTAAAAATACAAAAAAATTAGCTGGGCGTGGCAGCATGCGCCTGTAGTCCCAGCTGCTTGGGAGGCTGAGGCAGGAGAATGGCGTGAACCCGGGAGGCAGAGCTTGCAGTAAGCCAACATCGCGCCACTGCACTCCAGCCTGGGTGACAGAGCAAGCAAGACTCCATCTCAAAAAAAAAAAAAAAAAGTTCCAAGTTATTATTTGTTTCCTTTAAAAAACAGGATGTGTAACTGACTTGGAAAAAATGACCCAACCTTTATAGAATAGGCTAGATCTGAGTAATTTACTGAGTAAACAAATAACTTGAGAAAGGAAAAGATCTAGTAATCCTCAGAATGTTGAATGAGGGATAATTACTTGGGATATGATGTCATTACTTTACACATTTTATCTTTAATTCTGATTAAGGTTTTCTGAATTTTATTCCCCTAACTAAATTTATTCTTCTAACTAAGTATATTTTAAAGTGTTGACTAAACAAAGCATTCTAAAGAGAAAGGCCCAGCAGGGAGTATATATATTTAATAATTCACAGTGACTATATCCTTGTAAATTACAACTCTCCTGTTCTTGTCTTTCTCACAGGTATGCTGAAATGACAAAAAGAGAGTGATCATTAAGTACCTTTCAAATGTTATTATACTTAACAAGAAAAGTAGCGATGTCTTGAATGAGAGGCTCTTAATTTAGGTAATGAAGCTTTCACAGGATTATGGGAAAAATATTTTCTAAAGCAATATAACTGGCATGGTTTCAGAAAATATGATCATCTACTTAGAGAAAAGAAGGATCAACAACACACCATTAGAACTAATCAAGAGTTTAGAAAGTTTGTCAGTGTGATCAACCTACTAAAATGAATAACAGTTTTTATGCCAGAAAATACCCAACAAGAAATTTTAAAATAAGATCCTTCATTCATAATGGTACCAAAATCTACGAACTGGTCAGGAATCCTGAATTCATCTGTGGAGAAAACTAAATTTGATTAAAAACATAAAAGATGATCTGAAAAAAAATGGGGAGCTATTCCATGCCCTTAGATGGCTAACTTGTTACTGTAAGGATGTAAATGTTTTTAAATTAATCCATGATTTCAATGCTATCATAATCATGACTATGAAGTAAATTTTTGAGGAACTCAAATTTTATTACCATGTATATGGAAGAATAAAACACCTAAATCCATCTTGAAAATAGTAGAGTGGATCTTTCACACTATAAAAAAAAGCATAGCATAAAGCCATAGTAATAAAAAAAGGTGTGATATTGATGCAAGAACAAAGAAGCTAATAGAATATTACACAGACACACACACACACAAACTTAATATATAATAATAGTAGCAGTACAAACCAATAAGGGACAGAATTTTTAGTAGCTGATAATGGGAAAATTGTCTCACTATGGAGAAAAGTAAGATTGCATGTTGACATAACACAGATGAAGGTGACACCAGATAGATGAAAACCTAAACGTGAAAGGTAAAACTATAAAGTCAAGAAAACCTAGGATAAGACTTTTCTGATAGAGGGCCAGAGACTGACTTTCTAAATAAAACCAACTTGGAAAACAGTAACACCAGTAGAAAAATGGGCAAAAGGGCTGAACAGGCAGTTTATAAAGATGAAATCAAAAGGTTAACAAACATGAAGAGATATACAAAACTCACTGGTAATTAGAGAAATGCAAAACACAACCATAGGCAACAATTAAGAAGATAAGTGATAGGAAATGTTGGTGAGAAAGCGGAGACAGAAAAGTTCATATGCGGTTGGTGAGGTAGATTGACCAGCACAGCCTTTCTGGAGAGCAACCAGCCATTTCCCAGCTGTAATCACCACAGGAGCGCATCAGTGATCCTTCAGTGCAATTTCATTTCTGGGCACAAATCCTAAGAAAGTTTGCACTTGGCTGGGCGCAGTGGCTCATGCCTGTAATCCCAGCACTTTGGGAGGCCAAGGTGAGCAGATCACGTAGGTCAGGAGTTTGAGACAAGCTTGGCCAACCTGGTGAAGCCCCATCTCTACTAAAAATACAAAAATTAGCCAGGCATTGTCATGGGCGCCTATAATCCCAGCTCCTTGGGAGGCTGAGGCTGGAGAATTGTTAGAACCTGGGAGGCAGAGGTTGCAGTGAGCTGAGGTTATACCATTGCACTCCAGCCTAGGAAACAGCGAGGAGACTCCATCTCAAAAAAAAAAAAAAAAAAGAAAGTTTGCACACAAGTTCATAAAAAGATATGAAACGCAAATGCTCTTTGCAACATTCTTTGTAGTGGTAAGGAGTTGGGGACAACATGATGCCTGCCACAGGGAAAGTGGGCCTAAAATGTGGACACAGGCACTGTGCAGTAGGCTAAACAAGGGTCCCCAGAGATGCCCTTCCCTAACCCCTAGAACCTGTGAATGTTACTTTATATGGCAAAAGCTACTTTGCAGATGTGATAAAATTAAGAATCTTGAGATGGGGAGATTATCCTGGGTCACCCAGGTGGCCTGATGTAATGACGCCAGTCTATAAGAAGTTCTCAGGAGTCGGAGGAGAAGGCAGGGTGATGATGGAAGCAGAGATTGGAGCAACAGGCTTTGAAGATGGAGGAAGGGGTGACAGCCAAAGAATACAAGGTGCCGCTAGAAATGGAAAAAGGCAAGGAACAAGATTCTCCTCTTAGCACTTTCAGAAGGAACCAGTCTTGACGATACCTTGACTATAGCCTAGTAAAATAAATTTCAGACTTCTAACCTCCAGAACTGTAGGATAACACATTTGCGTGGTTTTTAGCCATTAAGTTTGTGATAATTTGTCATAGTAGCAATAGTAAACTAAGACATGCTGAGTTCATGCAAGAGTTAGAAGAAATGTAGTATATACACATAGAAACACAAATTAATCTTAAAAATGTCAATGTTACAAGAAAAAAGTTTTTTAAAAATCAGATGTGTGAGTTGGAAAACTCAGTATTTTTAAGATGTCATTCTGCCCAAATTCATACATAGATTCAACATAATCTCAAGCAAATTCTCAGGAAGCTTTTTTGCAGAAATTGACAAGTTGATTTTAACATTTATATGGAAATACAGAGGAATTGGAATAGCTAAAATAACTTTGAAAAAGAAGAATAAAGTTGGAGGACTTATATAACTTGACTTCAAGTCTTGTTCTAAAGCTACAATAATCAAGATAGTGTGGTATTTGGCATCAACATAGATTAATAGATCAAGGGAATGGACTCTAAAGTCCAGATGCAACACCAAAAATATGATTCATAGAAGAACAAATTGATAAAATGTGCTTTATCAAAACTCAAAACTTCTGCTTTTCAAAAGACTTTAAAGGAAGTGAAAATAAGTCACATAGTTGGAGAAAATACTTGCATATTAAAGTGTATATATGGTAAAGCACTTGTATCCAGATTATAAAAATAACTCCCAAAATTTGATAATAAGAAAACAAGCACTGTGCCCTACAAATTGGCAAAAGGTTTTGAATAGACACGTCACCAAGAAGACAGATGAATGGCAAATAAACACATGAAAAGATACTCAACTTCATTAATCATTAGAGAAATAGAAATTAGAACCATTATAAGATGCCATGGGCCAGGTGCAGTTGTTCATGCCTGTAATCCCAGTGCTTTGGGAGGCTCAGGCAGGAAGACTGCTTGAGCTCAGGAGTTTAAGACCAGCCTAGGCAACAAGGTGAGCTCCTACCTCTAAAAAAAAAAAAAAAAGAAAGAAAGAAAAAGAAAAAGAAGAAAGCAGGGAAGGGAAGGGGAAGCGGAAGGGAAGGTTAGCCAAGCTACAGGTAGCATGCACCTGTAGTCCAAGGTACTGGGAAGGCTGAGGCAGGAGGATTGCTTGAGCCCAGGAGGTTGAGGATGCAGTGAGCTGTGTTCGTGCCACTGCACTCCAGCCTGGGTGACAGAGCAAGACTCTGCCTCAAAAAAAAAAAAAAAAAAAAAAGAAGAAAGAAAAAAAGCCACTATGTGCTTTTTAGAATGTCTAAAATTAAAAGAACTGCCTATACCAAGTGCTGACAAGTATGTGGAGAAACTAAAACACAAACACTTCTGATAGGAAAGTATAAGGCAACAACCACTTTGGCAGAAAAGTTTGACAATTTCTTAAAAAGTTAAACATAGGCCGGGCACAGTGGCTTACGCCTGTAATCCCAGCACTTTGAGAGGCCAAAATGGGCAGATCACCTGAGGTCAGGAGTTCAAGACCAGCCTGGCCAGTGTGGTGAAACCCCACCTCTACAAAAATACAAAAATTAGCTGGACATGATGGCAGGTGCCTGTAATCCCAGCTGCTTGGGAGGCTGAGCAGGAGAATCTCTTGAGCCTGGGAGGCAGACGTTGCAGTGAGCCAAGATTGTGCCATTGCACTCCAGCCTGGGTGACAGAGTGAGACTCCATCTCAAAAAAAAAAAAAAAAAAAAAAAGTTAAACATAAACCTACCATGTAATCCAGACATTCCACTGTCATATATTTATCTAAAAGAAACAAAAGCATATGTCTATTAAAATACTTGTACATGGCCATTCATGGTGGCCTTATTTATAATAGCCAGAAACCAGACATAACCCAAATGTCCATCCACAGGCGACTAGATAAATAAACGGGTATATTCGTACAATGGAATACTCCTCAGTCACAAAAAGAAGTGAACTATTGATGCATATAACATGAATGAATCTGAAGAACAATTATGCTTTGTGAAAGAAGTCAGATAAAAAGTATATACCATATAATTCCATTTATGTAAAATTCTTGAAAATACAAACTAACCCACTGAAAGCAGATTAGTGGTTGCCTGGGTATAAGAGGTTGGGGAGGGTAGAGGGTAACAGTAACAGAGAAACATGAGGAAACCTTAGTGGGAGACAGGTATGTTCGTTATCTTGATTGTTGTGACGCTTCACAGGTGTCAAAAGTTATCTAAACCGGTCAGTATAATGTATGCCAATTAGACTTCAATAGAGTGTTAAGATGAACTTGTACAAGTTTAAAAAATAGAACAAGATACGTAACAAGATACCATTTACATAATTAAATATATGTATACATACAAACACTACACATTTGAAAAAGTACTAGGAAAAATACATGCATACATATGTAATAAACACACTAGAAATCTGGCTTCTGGGTGGCTGGGTGGGTGGGTGCTGAGGAACTACATCTGGGGTAAAAAAGAAGAAAGAAAGGAAACAGGAGAGAGATGTCATGCATGTAGACCAATGATGAGTGAGGGGCACAATGAACTAACTCTGTATGAAAAAAAAAGTTTTCTCTTTATTACAAAAAAAAGTTTCCTAGGTCAACAGAGACACATTTTTGTCTCAACTTTAAAAGGGAACATTTCTGAGATTTTAATAAAACTGATGCAATAATTTTGTCTCCAAAGAAAGGCAGCTTCCATTTTAGTGCTTTTGGAGATAAGCTTGTGGCTTGTATGTACCACATCTCTGAAAATCCTGTTAGAAATTCTGCTAGTGGCAAAATGCTGCAATTCAGTAAGGGCATAATTAGCTCGATGTTTATAAAGCTCCATCATACCTTCTACATAGGCCCATTGCACAGATGTTTAAGTACTGTCAAGCTGTGTTTTCATATGTACAGCTAATAATTCCTAGCTGTGGTTTCCCTTTAAATAAAGCCAACAGTAACCAGAAGATGCGCTTACCAGAGGTTTCCCTATGCAAAACATAATTTACTTTTAGTTTATTGCAGAAAAATGTAGGTGGGGGCAGTTAGAAAATAATTAAAAGTGTGTGCTTCCTTATAACATGCTATCTCTACTAACTGAACTTCTAACCTGACATAAATACATTGCATACTGTAACCTGTTTCTCCTGATTATTAACCTTGAGCGTGGCAACCTATAAATCATGCCTGAAACAGCTGGCGCTCAGCATTGCCCCAAAGGTACATGATTACGATCGTTT
Source organism: Pan paniscus (assembly GCF_029289425.2). Classification (NCBI taxonomy): domain Eukaryota; kingdom Metazoa; phylum Chordata; class Mammalia; order Primates; family Hominidae; genus Pan; species Pan paniscus. Next base: position 76,530,118 of record NC_073256.2, on the reverse strand, counting down.
TATATATATCTTGGTATGCAGACATGAAAAATTCATTGAAGAGGTTGGTATTGTAAGACTTATTGTAATGAATTTTCTCAAAAACATAGATCATGCTTAAAATAGGTGTCTGCTTATTATAATGTAGCCATTTATATCTTCTTGAATTACCTTGCCCATAGCTCAGCCATTTTCTTAAAGTCAAACATGATGATACCTAAATAGATTTACTGCAGTCACTTTGCACTGCTTAAAAGTAGAAGTTTGCCTTTTTTTCCCTTTTTTGTTAATACTTACAGAATCCAAGGGTACAGATTTTTTTTTAAGGGGGAATTATCTGGAAAGACATTCCCTAAAGTCATCCCTATTTACTGGGTTTGTCAACCATGAACACATAGGGTAGAAAAAAAAACCCAAAATGTTATGCTTCTCACAACTCACCGAAATGTGGCCCTACTCCTTGCAAAGAATGGCTCTTCATATCAACACTTATTAGAATGATAAAATGTTAGAGCCAAAAGGGCCCCCAAGTGTCACTGAGACCCTCACTATGCAAATGGAGCAACCCCAGGGAACTGGTGACTTTCAATCAAGGTCGCACATCTGGAAAGGAGGAGGACCCAGATACGGCCCCCGTTCTCAGGTTTGTAATACTAATAGCTGGGAGAGTGTTTATTAGGTGCGGTTCAGGGCTCAGTGCCCGATGCATGTGAACTGGTGGAATCCTCACTGCAGGCTTCTGAAATGGGCTCTAGCCTCCCCGCCGCCATCCGCCTCGTCGTCATTATTGCGACCAGCCATCTGGGGAAACAGGTCCAGAGAAATGAAGTAGCTCGCCCGTGGCACACAACCTGCCATTGGCTGAGCAGGACTCAACCGGACTCCCGTCAGCGCGAGCCCATCTGGTGGATCACAGCATAGCTCTGAGTGAGCGGCCGTATCACACGGAACTGCTTTCACTTCGCCTGGTGGTTTCTTTTTCGTTTTCTGATGGGGTTGGCCAGGCTTGTAAACTGTTGCTGTATGAATTCATGAAAGACACAGTTTATTAGTTCGCTGGGGCTGCCATAACCAGGTACCACAGACTGCGTGGCTGAAACAACGGACATCTCTTTTCTCACCGTTCTGGAGGCTGGAAATCCAAGATCAAGGGGTCAGCAGGGTTGGCTTCTTGGGGGCCTCTCTCCTGGGCTTGTAGATGGTTGCCTTCTTCCCCTGCCCTCAGGAAGTCTTCCCTCCGTCTCTGCCTGTGTCCTTATCTTCTCTTCCTATAGACACCAGTCAGGTTGGAGCAGGACCCACCCGTACGAACTCATTTTCCCTTAATCCCCTCTTAAAGGCTCTGTCTCTAAGTGCAGTCCCATCCTGAGGCGCTGGGCGCTCTGGTTCCAGCACGTTCATCTGGGGAGGACACAGTCCTGCTGGTCACACATGTGCCTTCTTCTGTTGGGAACCCTACTTATAAAAACACCAATTAGAAACAAACAGGCTCAGTCGCTGTACGTGTACGTTCATTCTTTACCTGATGGGAGCTGTTAAAACCAGCAGCACCTCACTTGCTGTGCCCTTTAAAACTGAGTTTGGGAAGGAAGAGGCGGTTTCCGGCAGAGGCGCTCCGTGCCCACCGTGCAGCCCCATCCATCTCCCACCTGTGCCCAGCGCGGCCGCAGTCCGCCCTTTCCATCCACCGCGGGACCCAGAGGCATCACTCTGTGTGGGGCCCTGGCCTTCACGACTGAACAGCATAGCAGCAAATAATATTAATAAAATAAGAGGGCAGAAATTCAGACTCCCCAAAGGTGGGCACCTTATGCAGAAACCCTTTTTCCTTTCACCTTTGCTTCTTCCTGGGAAGGAGGAAACCTGAGGACAGCTCTCCAGGGCCCGTTGTGTTTTGTTTGATTTTTTGACTGAAGGGTGAGTAGCAACAAGAGCATGGTCCTGAGTGTGCTGGGGTGGAGGGTGTGGCAGCTATGGGCACTGTCTGCCATCTGGCAGGGGCGGGCACACTTTGGGCACCCAGGAACCTGTGTTAGCTTGGCAGGGATGCCGTTCAGGCCCTATGGCCAGCCTCCAGAAGTCAGACAGGGAGAAAGGACTCATTTCTGTTTTCTGGCTTTGTGTGAGGGCCCAGGGGAGGGACCTCGAGGTAGATCAGATTGCCTGGAATTTCTATCAGCCTCTATGCTCATGAATGAGGAAAAGAATTCATTCCACTAAAAACAAACACACATGCACAAAGCACTGGACAGATACAATGGGGACAACACTCTCTGTGGTACTGTCACCACGCAGGGACAGCACGCACAATAGTTGACATTGTGAACGTGTTTATTTTGTACCAGTCTAAGTAGTTCTACAGGCATTATCTCATTCAGTCTTCAAAACTGGCCTGCATGGAAGGTGGTATTACCGTCCCCACTTGGTGCAGGAGAAAAAGGAGGCTGTCCCAACTGCTGGCTGTCACACAAGCGGGAGGAGAGTACCCTGGGCAGGAGGCATTTTGAGGGGAATGTTCCACTTGCTGTGGTTTTTCCTCTTCAGGGACTGGTTTTTCATCAGTTTTCCATTTCTGAAGTGGCATTAAAAGTAATCCCCAATCACTCAAAGCTGCTTTTCTGCCTCTCTTATTACCCTCTCAGAGAGGAAGTCACAGGTGCTTTGAGGTCCAAACGAAATTTAGGGATCCTCTCTCTAGAAAAATACATGCACACATAACTATGCATCCAAATTCAAGGGACTTAGGGCCACCCACATCCCCTCCCACAAAACCCATCCATGGCCCCAGGTTAAGAACCCTTGTTTTATAGCAGGATTTTTCAAAGTGCAGGCCACCAACCACTACTGCATCACTAAGTCAGTTTAGAGGGGAACGATCTCTTATTTATTTATTCTAATGAAATAGAATACAACAGAAAATATTAGAATGTATTGGAATAAGAGTATTGTGAAGCTTTAAAAACAATTTTCATCCAAATCTGGAAGTGTACGAGGCCCCAGGGCTACTTGTATTGCTCACTGGTGTTTGAGAACCGACTTTCTAGAAGCCTTACCTCCTCCCACCCACTCCAAGCTCAAGTCTGCACTGCTGTCTTCAGCCAAGAACTGCCTGTGTTTCAGGACAGGCAGAAGCCTCATTTCTATAGAACACTCCTTATAGGCCAAAACCACCCTGGCCATTTGCTCAGTGTTTTTAGGCTTCATTCTCCTGTACCACTTCTTTAGAATTTGTCAAACGATGTGAAGCTTTTAAAGTGATCATTTGTTGAGTGCCAGTTCAGTGCCAGACGCTAAGAACTTTGCATATTCAGGATTTCTTTTCTTTTTTCACTTTTTCAAGACAGTCTTGCTCTATTGCTCAGGCTGGAGTGCAGTGGCACAATCTCAGCTCACTGCAACCTCCACCGCCCGGGTTCAAGCAATTCTTCCACCTTAGCCTCCCAAGTAGTTAGGATTACAAGTGCCCGCCACCACGCCTGGCTAGTTTTTTGTATTTTTAGTAGAGACGGGGTTTCGCCATGTTGGCCAAGCTGGTCTCGAACTCCTGGCCTCAGGTGATCCATCTGGCTCAGCCTCCCAAAGTGTTAGGATTACAGGTGTGAGCCACTGTGCCCGGCCATATTCAGGATTTCGAATCCTCACACAACACTAGAAGGAAGGCATTATCATTATTATGCTTCCAAATTTACAAATGAGGAAGGTGAGGCTCAGACATGAACTTGCTCTACAGGGCTGCCACTGTGTGTGTGTGGCAGGAGTTACCTGGTTGCTGTCATTATGTGGTAGAGAAACCACACTATGTGATTTGGAGTCCAAAGACCTGCCTGCAAGATTCAACGAAACCACTTGCTAACCTTGCCTCACGGAACCTTAATTTCTTTAATCTCTAAAGTCACAACTGGCCTATTTCTAAGTTGTATCCATTGAGACAATGCATGGATAAATGCCCTGAAATCTGCAAAGCACGGGCAGATCTGTTGTTTATATTACCTACCTCAGCAACACTCTTAGGCACTGGAAGAACCCTGACTATATGCTTTTTCTCTCACCCCTACCCTCCAACACACCCTCCAATTGCCCATTAAATACTTCCCAATTGGTTGCTACTTAAGGACAAGATGATGCCTATTATGCCCTTTGTTTAGCATAACCCCTGGCATGGCTTTCAAAAGAAAGTGTCCTTAATACACAAAAAGACTCCATAACATTTGTCCCTAAGAGAGCAGAGACTTAATGTGGAAAGGCCGAAAGCAAAACATGGCTGCATTTAGTCCATCAAGCAAGAATGTCCAGATCCAGAAGGAAATCACCTTGTGGACACCAGCAACAGGATGCCATCCTCAGGGCATTGCTGCCTCCGTTTTTAGGTCACCGTTGGTGGCACCTCTAAGAGAAGGGGAATATCATGATCATGTTGATGCAGGAGAGATGTGAGTCTTAGAGATTTAACTGAAGTTACTAAACTTTTTTCTTTTTTGCACTAATTCAGAAGCCTAGATGGTTTACATTTAAAGCAAAACAAGATTAGTTTAAAGCTGTTCCTGCTCTGGATAAAGTGATCAGGTGCAGGAAGCTAAAATTACAAGGAGCAAGGACAACCGATCAAATCCACATGTCCTCTCCCAGGGTCTCTGGGCTCAGTAGCTTCCTCCTTATTCAACACATTTAGCCACAACTGACAATCAAGTGGCTAGGATAATTTGTACCTATAACAGCTATTAAAACAGTAAGTTTGTCTAACCCTTCAAGTTGTTGTGGATTTCAGCATCTCCTTGAAGGCAGGGAGCACGTAATGCCCCATACGTACAATCCATGAGAATAAATGTGCTAGATCAGCATGCACCTAAAATCTGCAGATGCGTGTCCAGTAGCAGGTATATCGTAGTACAAAATAAAATTGTAAACTACTTTGGGTAAGCTTTCTGACCAGAACAGGCATGCTGGAAGCATGTCAGCTGGAGATGACATTTTGGCCATTTAGTCATTTGAGCTCCAAATACAAGAAACACCAAGTGATTCTCAAAGTTGCTTTTCTTCTTGCATATATTTTACAGCATGTTCTCCTAGGCCTATGCACCTTGGAAGGCCACTGTTGTTTTGCTCATTTGGCCTACCCCCAAACCACATAAGAAAGCAACATAAATACAAAAAGCTTTGGTTTCCCCGACATCGACATCATAAACAATATTCAGGTTTTTGTAGTAACTATCCCCAACAGCAAGATTTTAATGATCATAAACAATTGATACCTGCACAGTCCTCAGCAACAGATGGTTTTATGGTTGAAATGTAAAGGGACATTTTCTGCTTTAATTTTATCCCCCACTGCCACCACCACATATTCTGATGGTCAATGAAATTCTTTTCGCAAAGTGGGCTAGGGGCTGGGGGCTGAGGTTCGAGCCAGCACTTTGTCGTTCAGTTGCCACGGCTGTGTTACTATCAGAACACACAGGTTCTATACAAACTGGGACTGCCAAGAAAAGGAGTTTGGGGGGCAGTTTGTAACTTTACATTTTGGAGAGTAAAATTTCTTTTCATGGTTTTAAGTAACCCTTGGGGCAATTCTGAGTTAGTCCAGCTGCTCCTCAGAAGCTAGCCATGGCTGGAGGAGCAGAAACCGGGAGCTGAGAAAGAGGCCAGCCTCGTCTGGGGAAGAACAATGCCTCCGCAGTCAGACACAATGGCCGCCTCTCATTTTCCACCAACTCTTACAATAAAATGGAAAGGACCATGGAGCTGCCTTGCAGGGCCCCCTGAGCCTAGAGAGAGAACATTAGCTCTGCAGCTACAGATATGCAAATCCACTATGAGAGCTACAATAGCCTAGGAAAGCCCTGTGGGTGGGGACAGATGAAGCAACACTGTTCTGCTGGGGCTATTTTCCATCCTTGTAGGAGCCATAGGTTCCAGACTTTGTCATCTCGATTTCTACAAGCCGGGGCTGGCTTTTAGGGCCATTCAGATACAAGGTAGAAGAAAGGGCAATATTCACTATCCAGAAATCCCAGTGAATATCCTCAGTAACATGCAGAAATATTTAGACTGTCAGTTGCATAGATCATATCATTAACTCAGCATGGATATAAAGCCTACTTGTTAATTGCTTTTTTTTTTTACTTCAACATCTTTCAGCCATTCTTCAATAATCACTTCTGTAATGCAGCATGAGATTCTGGAACTTTCTGATTTGCTCTTCAGATCACACCATCAGTTATTAAAATATCTTGTAGCTTGATCTATTTTAGGTTTTTGTTTAAGATCCTAGACCTGAATTAACATTGATGGTGGGTTTATCCCAAGATGGCCCACAGCTAGCCATCACGTCCGCTGGAAAAGTCCAAATTCTAGTTCTGGCCACGACACTTGTGTACTACTTGGCCTTGGGCAAATGACCCTGCCTCACCTGGTAAAGGGCTGGTGGCAACAAGACTGGCCTAACTTACCAGGGTGTGGTGTGGATCAACTCACCAGTGCCTATTAACAAACACAAATGCTGAATTCTGAAATGTTGAGCTTCCCGACTCCTAGGGAAACATAGTGAAACATGTTAAACAGGATGAGTTTTCCAAACTGTCATGCGCACTCCCCAAAACTATTAACTTTACAGCCTGCTTAGGTTTCAGTCATCCAGCCTATATCCCAGTTGAAGTCTCTTGAACTGAGGCTGACAATTATGAGGTTTTGGATTGCAAACCATTGCAGTACCTGGCTCCTGTCACAGAAGAGAATCAGGTTTCTCTCATTTGTAATCTTGAAATCGAGCTTTCAGATCAAAATGCAGAGGTGGCGAGGGGACAATGGAGGAAGCCACCTGGAGTATAAAGTGATTCCTAAGCAGTATTTTGACCTAGTGCTACTATTTATTATATATTAGAAATCTATTAGGCTGCCCTTTAGCTACAACTCCAAATTTATCATGACATTTATCTGGGAGCCCAGGAAGGACCTCATGAGAAGGGAAGGCTCACAGCAGGATCCTACTGTGGAGAGGCACCAGCACACTTAAATAGCATGCCTGCCAACATGTGAAATGGGATTCTGCCATCTTTGTTCAAGTGAAGAAAATTTCAACCTGCTTAGGAGCTAAACAAATTTTAAGAGTAAATCATTCTGCCAGGCACGGTGACTCATGCCTGTAATCCCAGCACTTTGGGAGGTCGAGGCAGGCAGATCACTTGAGGTCAGGAGTTCGAGACCAGTCTCGCCAACATGGTGAAATCCCATCTCTACTAAACATACAAAAATTAGCCGGGCATGGTGGCAGATGTCTATGGGCCCAGCTACTCAGGAAGCTGAAGCAGGAGAATCTTGAACCTGGAAGGCAAAGGTTGCAGTGAGCCGAGGTTGTGCCACTGCACTCCAGCCTGGGTGACAAAGTGAGACTCCATCTCAAAAAAAGAAAAAGAGTAAATCGTTCGGAAGGTAAAGATATTAGATGTCAAAATATTTCAAATTTTGTCACTAGCTTATTATTTAATTTCATTTAAATTACATAGTACACATTTGATTAAGGAGATCCAAATTAAAATTCAAATCTACATCTGTAGATCCAAAACAAGGTTTATAGACAAATAGACCTATTGGGAGGGTGGCGCTATGTTGCACTGCATAAAATAACTTAAATAGTCCAGAATACTTAGAAAACAATCATCCTAACCCTTACCAGAAAATCTTCAAATTAAGTGACTCCCCTACCAAAAATCTCAATAATGAAATGCTTAAGAGTCTTACATTAGGTAAAGTATTCCCGAAGGTAATTTATTCATCTATTTTGCCAAATATAGCTTATTTTACTATGTCTGTAAAACTGTGGTAAATCTTACCTGTGCTTAAGAAAACATAAAATTGCTCATTAGAGAGCCAAGTTGAATGAATAAGATGTATTCTTTTAAGTGCTTGTTAGAAGTCATTTACATTGTTTTGCTTCCTAATTTAAATTTATTGATGGCCCTAGAGACACAGAGATGTTTGCTGTAACACACATTGCTTCAACAATGCTCACTCTCACCTCCTCTACCTGTCAGAATTAATGTCTAAAACTCTTCCCACAGACAATTAACAAATAATTTTCATTGAACTAAAAAGAAAATTTTATAATGTACATGATGGAAAAATTTATTTTCCCAGTATCTTCTTCTAACACTAATCACAACATTCTTATTTTAAAAAATTAGCATGGTGAACATTCTTTATCTGTTAGTTTTTAGTAGTAGTCCTGAAGAATTAATACAAATTATTCACTGAAAAGTTCATTTAAATTGGAGGGTCTACCTCTTCAAAACATATCCCAAGTCCATCCACGGCTTTCCTTCTCCATTACTGCCCACTAACTTGACCCAAGGCTGCTACAGCCATCTCCCAGCTGGAATTGCTGACTCCCCTTTACAAGGGAGTTTTTTGAACTGCAGACATAATGATCCTTTAAAAACATGAAAATGACCATTTTTCTGCATAAAACCTTCAGAAGACTTCCTACAGCACTTAGCATGAAACCCAAATCCTCCACCAGATCCATCCAGGCCCTATGTAATCTGACCATGCCTCCCAACTTTTCAAGGCAGATGGCCTCTCCACTCCTTATTCCAAGCTCATTACCAGCTCAAGGTCTTTGCATTTGTCATTCCTTTTGTCTGGACAATTCTCCAACTAGAATATAGTCTGCCTACTGCTTCTCATCACTCAGGTGTGAGCTGTCTCCTCCATAGAGAGCTTTTTCCTGGCCATCCTATCACCTTAAGAGTCTTCCTTGCTCTGCAAACATTTTATTTCTATTCTATTATGCATCTCTTCGTACTAGGATGTAAGCTGCATGACAGCAGGGGACTAGTCTGTTTGCTTTCATTTCTATATTCCCAGCACAGCCTCTAGCACACAGCACCCAATGTTGCTGATGAATGTTAATTACACTAGCATAGTGGTTAGGAGCCTGGGCTTTGGAGTTACATCAATTGGGGTTCAAATACCAGGCTGGCGATTTACTCTCTCTCTAACTTATTTGGACAAATTCTTTTTAAAGACTTGATTTCTTTATAAAATAGAAATACTTGTGGGGCAAAATAAATCCAAATTTAAATGAGGTAGGTGGGATTCATTTCCTTAGCCAGAGGTAAGTCTCTAATTCAAGACTTTCTCTTAATTCCCAACCTCAAACTTAAGATGTTATGAAGGGGAATAAACAGCAAACTTTCAGTTATCCTTATGTCATAATTTTCTTTCAGAGACCTAAAAGCACAGTATTTTAGGAGCACATACACAGACTTCTGCAGTCAGACCACCTGAGTTCAAGTCCTGTTCCTGCACTTACTGCTGGGGATGATGCCAACTCCCGGGCCTCAGCCTCCTCAGGGAAGAACAGAACTTCCATCAGGGAGCAATGCCAGGAGAACCCTTGGCACCTCAGTGCTTCCTCCACGCTAGGCACACGATCATACCCATTAGTATCTGACTGAATTGAAAATACTTTACTCACGCCTGTAATCCTAGCATTTTGGGAGGCAGAGGCAGAGGCAGGTGGATCACAAGCATCAGGAGATCAAGACCATCCTGGCTAACACGATGAAACCCCGTCTCTACTAAAAATACAAAAAAAATTAGCTGGGCATGGTGGCAGGCGCCTGTAGTCCCAGCTACTAAGGAAGCTGAGGCAGGAGAATGGCGTGAAAGTGGGAGGCGGAGCTTGCAGTGAGCTGAGATTGTGCCACTGCACTCCAGCCTGGGAGACAGCGAGACTCCGTCTCAACAACAACAACAACAACAAAAAAAAAAAAGAAAGAAAGAAAATAAAATACTTAGGTAGATTCAAGATCTACTACCAAGAATGAATTTCACTGGAAGAAAAAAAATGCATTTTTCAATATGAAAATGTGAATGACATTAAAGCCACGTCAACGGACGAATACCGGATGATGCACATAACAAGCCAGTGAGCCCCAACAACTCAGGGGTCCTCTGGCCACGAGCAACTGATGGCTTTGCTTTGAAGATCATCATTGCTCTTAGAATTTTATTCTAACAGTGTCACGTTATATTCTCTATTTACAGAGGCTCATAGGAAAATTTCCAATACTACAAAGAACTTTAAAAAAAACACCCTTTAATGACTCATTTTATTAAGCAAATTCTCCCTGCTAACATCTTTGTTACTTAAATACTTAAATTCCCTATACTTCATGCAGACCTAGTTTCACTTTCCCATGTTCAAATAATTCCCTTTCAAAAAATATTCTCTTCAAGGCACTTTCCTCCAGTGTGCACGGCCCATTCACTTTCAGCAGACAACGATGATAAATAAAAGCAATCACAGGATCTGTAAGGTGGAGGGCTCAGGTTGTTTCTTTCCCAGAATCATTAAGGGGCATATTTTCATCTTGGGGCATAAACGAACTGAATCTTACTGTCTGGGAGGAATTTAGACCACCTGTCTGGCAGCACACTGGCTGGGGGTGGACTGTGTGCGGACGTCCTGGGGGAAGGGTGTGGAGGAAGGCAACACACACGAAACACTCGTCCACATCCCTTCCCCTGCTTTTTAACAGGATGGAAATATGGCTTTGTGTTGGTTCAGGTGACATAAAAAGGTGAAAACAGTAGATCTCAAATTATATTTTACTTTAAATACCAAAGGTCAAAAAGGGGTCCACAAATCAGTAGCTCCTGAGACCGTGCGTGCGCGCGTGTGTGCTTAAGTGGGTCTGTTTCAATTCCACATGGGTTTTTCCACACACTGGTTTCTGGCATCGAGTGCTGGTCTGCAGGACACCAGAGTGCCTTTGTGTCCCTTGCTGACACTACCGCATTGTGTTTTTCTACCCATTAACCAAGGATAAATGACCTAGATATTGTGCCTGTTAAAGCCTCATTTTTCTTTTGCCCTTTTGTTCTTCAGTGTACCACATTATCACACGCTGCACACATTTCTAAGTATTCTCGGTCTCAGATGCCCTTTTGAGGGAGTAATAGGAGCTTTTTGTATGCATTTCTGTTGAGCTATCTGGAGTGGAATTATGTGAGAGTAATTCAAGGTTTTCCTTCCTGTCTAGTCTTCGAGACAGTTTAGTGTCTTACCAAAAGCTAATCTAGTATAAGAGGATATATCAAGAAACTGTACAAAAGCCAGAATGCTGTATTTGCATCTATTGCGAATACAAAAAATAGAGTGAACGCCAGTTTCCCTATATACTACATTCTATAATTACATCTCTGCATATCATGGGTCACTTTTATTAAAAGCATCATTACTACAGTTGGCAGCAATTTACATTTTATCTTACATGATAGCAGTTTTCAAAGAAAAAAATAAAAGGACATCACAACAAAGAAAAACAATACATTTACAAAGTCATGTCTGTAAACTTCAAGGCTAGTTTAGAGCTGAGGTAATGCTGTTTTAGCTTTGTGGCTAAAGTAACAAAGTCCTTTAATTTAAAAAAGGTACCTGATTCTCTCTTCTCTCACTCTTTATTTATTCATCTATTTATTTTGTTTTTACCAGTGCATTACAAGACCACGAGACAATGGAACTGTAGTTCTGTCTGGCAAGAACCCTCCCAGTAGGTTAATTTTCCAAAGGGACCCTTCACATTCAACAGCTGCCTTATTATTGCTGCGCCTCGGGACAGAGGCGTTCACACTAGCGTGGAGATTGTCAGAGTGTATGGATGTGTGTGTATGCGCGAGTGTGGGAACCCCCATACAGTCAAAAAGGGAAACAAATGAGCAAGTATGATATGTATGGTAAATTTCAGCTTGACCTTCACAGCAAAAAAATTAAAAATTAAAATTAAAAAATTAAATATATAACTTCATACTTCCTTTGAGCAGCACTTTCTTCCATTAGTGCCACTCAGTTACAAATTGCTCTTTATTATAATACCAATGGTACCAAGAGAAAAAAAAAAAGCAGAGCATTATGTAAGTTTCCTTAAAAAGACATGATCACCTCTCAAATTTCATCTCTCCTAGGGATAATAAATAATGCACTGCACAATACTTAATGACCAAGATACCTTTTGACACACCTGTATAACATGACTTGAACTTTTTTTTTTGCTACACTATGTTACAGAACAGCTTATAAAACTAGGTATGAACATTAACTGTGAGTGTAAACAGTAGGACTACCACTTGTCAAAAGTTTTAAACACTTGAACTGGAACTGGTACTGGTTATTCATCATTTTCATTGTTTTCTATTTCATCCCCCCCATCAAGTGAGTCTAGCTCTTCACCCTGTGCTATTTCGTCTTCTAAGAGGGAGGACTCTGCAGTCTTATCCAGGCTCTCCTCGGCATCGCTGCCTTCAAGGGTCTCTCCATCTTTAAAGGGTCCTCCCTCAGCCTTGTCAGCAGCCTTTTCTTCGCTGGAGCCCACGGCATTCTGAAGTCCTGCCAATGCTGGGAACCCAGGCAGCGTCAATCCCCCCAGTCCTGGAGGTAGAAACATGGATGGGTAGAAGAGGCCCGGGGCCATTGTGGACAGGAGGAAAGGGTTGAAGGCTAGCGGGTTTGAGGGCAATCCAGCCGGGGCAGTAGCAGCACCAACAGATCCATTCGCAGAGTCAGCAGCCGAAACAGCATCTGTGCTTTTCTCAGAGTCTTTGTTCTCGTCTTCATTCTCATTTCCTTTCTCCTCTCCTTTTGAAGTGCTGTCTTCCGGTTCTCCTTGACTAGAAGCAGTAGTGGTGTTTCCAGTAGCAGCTGACAGAGGGTTATTCAACAGCCCGCCCAAGCCAAACACGTTGGGCAGGCCCGCCATTCCTGGCAGCATCAGGGGCAGCACAGCAGCAGGGTTCTTCGCATCGCCTCCGGCGGTGGCAGCTGTTGCCAGTCCTGGAGGGAAGCCCATGAGGCCTGCCAGCTGGAGCGACTGGAGATTCTGGAGATTCTGAAGGCTCGTCAGGTCCATTCCAGCAAACAGGCTGTTCACCAGCAAAGGGTTGATCCCTGACGTGGAGGCCACAGCAGCGGCGGCCGCGGCTGCTCTGGCGATCTCACTTTTGGGCCTTCTTCCTCTTCTGCTCGCTCCCTCTCCCCGCACTACAGGCCCAGTGAGAAGGCGGTCAAACATCGACTCAGGAACAAAACCCTGGAGGACAGGGGAGGCAAACAATGGCTATAAAGGCTGTCGAAGACAACTTGATCTCAATGTGAGCCTCTGTGGTGAACCTGCCATTCCAAATGGAAATACCTAAGTAGTTCTTCCCTCCTAACAGCTCAATGATAAAACTTAATGACAGCAAAACTTGTTTTTATTATTATGTTAGCTTGCTGAACTGCAGAAAAATTGCTCAAGGCTACTCATCAGTGAGGTAAATGTCAAGTTAGCTGCATCCATAACTAACTCAAGAAATCATACATCAGAAAGTACATTATGGGGTACAAAAATAGAGTTAGACAGGATGAGTAAGATCTAGTTTTTGATAACACAACAGGGTGACTACACAGTCAACAATAATTTATTGTATATTTTAAAATAACTAAAAGAGTATAATCACATTGTTTGTAATACAAAGGGTAAATGCTTGAGGTGATGCATACCTCATCTACCCAACGTGATTATTATGCACTGTGTGCTTGTACAAAATATCTCATGTACCCTATATATACACCTACTATGTACCCATAACAAATTTTTTAAAAGGAAAGTACATAATGTATAATTATATCAAATCATCACTTTGAAGCCAGGTGCCGTGGTTCATGCTTGTAATCCCAACACTTTGGGAGGCCAAGACTAGAGGATTTCTTGAGCCCAGGAGTCTGAGACCAGCCCGGGGCACATAGCAAGACCCTATCTCTACAAAATAAAAAAAAATTATCCAGGTGTGGTGGCATATGCTTGTCATCCCAGCTACTTGGCTAATCAGGAGGCTGAGGTGGGAGGACTGCTTGAGCCCAGGAGTTTGAGGCTGCAGTGAGCTATGATTGCACCATTGCACTCCAGCCTGGGTGACACAGCAAGACCCTGTCTCTTAAAAAAAGAAAACACCGTGCTGTACACCTTGCATATATATTTTATTCATCAATTAATTTTTGTCAATTAAATATCTGTCAATTAAAAAAAATTTTTGGCTGGGCACAGTGGCTCACACCTGTAATCTCAGCACTTTGGGAGGTCAGGGCAGGCAGATTGCTTGAGGTGAGTTTGAGACCAGCCTGGGCAACGTGGCAAAATGCCTTCTCTACAAAAATTACAAAAACTAGCCAAGCTTGGTGATGTGTGCCTGTAGTGCCAGCTGCTTGGGAGGCTGAGGTGGGAGGATTGCTTGAGCCTAGGAGAATGAGGCTGTAGTGAGCTGTGATTTCACCACTGCACTCCAGCCTGGGTGACAAACACCTTGTCTCAAAAAAAAAAAAAAAAAAAAGAAAAAGAAAAAAAGATATTGTATGGGAGAAAAATTATAAAATAGTATAACATAATATAAACCCAGGATGTTTTATGCCCTCTATAATGTGTTATTTTGGATATTTCAAATATATGTAAAAGTATTTTTGAAATATGGAAAATGTAATTATATTTTAGTATCTACCCTAGAAAAATGAAAACTTATGTTCACACCAAAACCTGTACACAATTGCTTATAGCAGCTCTAATCATAGTTTCAAAAATCAGGAAATAACCCAGATGTCCTTCAGTGTGTGAGGGCTAAGCCATGCAGTGTCACATCTATGCAATGGAGACAGCTACTTGGCAACAGAAAGGAGATAACTGTGACACATGCGACCATCGATGACCTTCCATATGATGAGCGAAAGAAACTGCTTCAAGACTTATGTCCTTCATGCTTCCATTTCAGGACATTCTCAAAAAGACAGGGATGGACAACAGGTCAGCGGCAGCCAGGGGCTGCGGTCGGGGAAAGGACGGTGTGAGGGAACTCGGGGTGGTGGGGGTGGGGGATGGAACCCTATTCTGACTACGGTGTCAGTTCACAAACTCACACGTGTGTTAAGATCAACAGAATGTTACACCGAAAGACATTTTTAATGTATAATTAAAACAAAGAACCAGCATGTCATGAACGAATTTTTAAAAAGCTAATGGTAACAAATCTTTTAGGCAGAACTGTTGTATTTTTGTTTTGTTTTGGTTTTTTTATATCAGAAATCACAGTTAATCTTAATGATCTCAACCACCATACATCCTATTCCACAGGTGAGCTGTTAAGTAGGCTTAGCTGGGGCAATCCCCCCT
Source organism: Pan paniscus (assembly GCF_029289425.2). Classification (NCBI taxonomy): domain Eukaryota; kingdom Metazoa; phylum Chordata; class Mammalia; order Primates; family Hominidae; genus Pan; species Pan paniscus. The sequence goes on along the minus strand of NC_073256.2, from coordinate 76,514,945 downwards.
GGAGAAGTCTACCTCTAAGATTGTGAATGTATGTTTCCATACAAACCTTTTAAATTGGAGCTGATAAATGAATTCACTTTGGATTAATGATGTATTGATGTAAGAAATGATGTATTAATGATGTATGAAATGATGTATGAAAATGATGTATTATGTCAATTCTTTTAAGCTAAGTTACAACTGAATAATTAATGGCCAACAGAAAATAAGAAAGACTAAGGAAAACAGTTTTGTATAGCTACCTTTCTTGATAGAAATGCAGTTTGTACTTACAGACTGCTTAACTATATCAGTCCAGTCTGGAGCAACTGCAAATTCAGGATTTTCTTCCAGCCACCTGGGTAGATCCTTCATTGGAGGCGCCATAGCTCCACCCATCTGGGTAGAGGCATTTGACAAATGATTAAAAACACAGTCTTCCCTCCCCTTTCTGTTAATCTACTCCCTCCCCCTTCTATAATACACACATACACGCACACACGCATCCGGGCAGACAGGATTCTTTTCCCCTATAGAAGAAGGCAGGATAAAACACTTCCTTCTGGGCTAAGAAATCGCATAGTGATCAATTCCCTTTCCCAGCGTTTACCTTCTTCCCATTTCGTTTATTGACAACAGGCACCCTTTCTTCTCCTGTCAAAGTGTTTATATCCAATTTATTAGGGTTTCGACATCTATGTCGTTTCTGTTTCGGTTTCTGAAATGAGGAAAACAGCACATCTGCATTCTTCTGCAAAAGAAAAAACATATTTAGTAAAACTGGTATTTAGTACTTATTCTTCTCTATATAAATGCCAAAGAGAACTGTCAGATCATCTTCAATTATTATGGAAGTTTCAAGAATCATTTTAATTATTAATATTAGAAACCATATTTTTCTCTTTGAAAGAAAAAACTCCTATTTTACCCGTCCATTAAGGAATACATAAGTGAGAATTGGCTTTTCCTTTTGTCTATCAATAACCTCACTTAAAGTTTTTCTTTAAATGTTTAACCAAGTCATGATACTTTTAAAGGAGGCTTTCTGTAGTACTTTTACTAATTTCTAGTTAGTGGCTCCAATGAACACAGAGATGATACCCCATCAACAACATGAGACTGTCTGTAATGAGAACTAACCAACAAACAGACAGATCTTGTAGGGGGTGGGGGTACATTCTGAGTGGCAAGAACTCTAGGCTGAACCCAACAAAATAAAATGTAAAACTCTACATTTAAGTTTTAAAAAATCAATCACATAAATATAGAAAGCAAAAGACTTGCATTGCTAGCTAGCAAACAGTTCGTGTGACAAACCATTTGGAGATATGAACTGTCTAACGTTTAATATAAGGCACCAGGATTAGTTGCCATAAAAGCAGCTAATACAATCTCGGGCTGCACTAACTGGTCAAATCTCTGGAAGTAATGGCTTCATAGCACTCTGGGATGGCGGGGCCTCGTCTGGAGACTGGAGAAAGTGCATTCAACAGTGTTACCCCAATACTAAGACTGCCTGGAAACGATGCCGTGGAAAGAATAACTGAAGAAGTCACATGAGTTTGATGGGAGAAGCAAACAGTAAGGAAATGCATAACGCGCATCTTCAAATAACTGTAAGGCTGCCTTCAGTAAGACAGACCTGAAGCTAGTATCTGCAATGAAGAAGATTCAACAACAAAGACCTGGGAAATGTTTGAGACCAGGAAACATTCAAGGAAAAGGCAGAGGGACCAGCTGTCAGGGATTTCTGTGTTGTAAGGGAATGAAGTGGACCGGCCTGCAAGATTCCTTCCAACTCTAAACTCTGCAATACTCACTGGTACATAACTTGGCATATCAACAGTGTAAGTAGGGTGCAGCTTCAGCCATTCAACTAAATCCTTATTTTTAGGAGCATCTTCCCCCACCAGCCTAGTCCCATCTTCAAGATTGATAACAGGGATCCGTGTGTCTGGGTCCAGCTGTCCGGGAGAAGGAATGTTTCTTGTTGGTGGGGTCTCTATATCTTCTTCAAAAGCTTTGGTCACCTCAGCATCCTCCTGCAGAAAGTTCACAATGGTATGAATTCTCACACGAAGAGAGAGCCTCTGACAATGTCCTACTTCAAGAAAACGCTATCCTAGAATGGATCTTTTATCAAAAAGGGAAAATAGTTACTAGAAACAATGTCTAGTTGTTTGGGAACAGCTATTAAAAGTTAGAAAATGAGGCTGGGCGCGGTGGCTCACGCCTGTAATCCCAGCACTCTGGGAGGCCGAGGTGGGCGGATCACCTGAGGTCAGGAGTTCAAGACCAGCCTGGCCAACATGGTGAAACCCCATCTTTACAAAAAATACAAAAATTAGCCAGGCATGGTGGCACTTGCCTGTAATCCCAGCTACCTGGGAGGCTGGGGCAGGAGAATCACTTGAAATCAGGAGGTAGAGGTTGCAGTGAGCAGAGACTGTGCCACTGCACTCCAGCCTAGGCAACAGAGTGAGACTTCGTCTCAAAAAAATAAAAATAAAAAGAAGAAGACAAAACTTTTATATCATTCTTCACACTGTAGAACTAGTAATTAGGTAAAAAATTTATAGTCCACTAAGGTTCCATGCTCTGAAATCCTAAGCCAGCCACTGGGAATACAACATGGGGGGTATAGTCTGAGCTGATACGCATGAAAGGCGGCCTCTCAGTCTCTCTTGGAGATCCCCGGATAATGATATTAAAGATAATTTATACTAAAGGAATTTCTAAAAGCCAGTCTATATGTAACTTATTGGCACTCTGTGCACAATATAATTTTGTTGGTAGTGGGACACTTTGTCTCAGACATGTGTGGCAACATTGGAAAGACCACCACTAACTGAAGTCTACAGTTATTTCAACCTCCAGACACCCATTTCTCCTTCCCCACAGCTCTACCATGGCCCAGGCTTTTGTCACTTCCCACCCAGGTTATTGCAATATTCCTAAATGGTCTCCCTGATTCTAATCCCACCTATCTTCAATCCAACCTCCACACCACTACGCTGGAGTCAGTTTTCTAAAATGCAGCCTTTCCCAGTTCAAAAAATTATGTCACATCACTCTCCTATTTTTTTCAATAATTGCATCCCTATTACCTCCAGGACAAAATCCAAGTTCTTCCGAATGGCATCAGGGCCCTCCATGATTTGCATCCTGCCTTCTCTGCAAGCTCATCTCTGCTGAAGCTCACTTCCTCAGCAAATTCCTCAGTTCTTCAAACCCAAGAGGCTCTCTCCTCTTACACATGTTCTCTGCCAACCCTTTTAAAATGACCAACTACTACATGAACTTCAAAACTTAATTGAAGTACAGCCATCCATAGGGAAACTTCTTCATCTGTTTCTCCCCATATCCTCTTCCCTCCACTCCCAGGCTTCCTTTGGGCTCACAAAGTACCCTAGACATCCCTTGGTCATGGCACACATGAACAACCAGGACACATTATGATTTATGTGCTACCCCATCCTAAACACTGCATTCTCCAGTGCAAGCACTTGTCAGGACTGTATTTTTTGACTCACAGTGCTGGCACAGGGAATAGTGCCAGCTTGTCCACTGTTGCTGAATGCACTCTTACTTTTTCATGGCAGCACAGTTAGAGTGCTGATAAAATACTAAATTCTAGGATCTGCCCTCTTTCATCCAGGTAACACTGTTGGCCTTTACATCTTTTCCTACTTGGTTTATTTACAGATCGAGCAGTGCTTTCCTTGTATTTTATGTGCATGCACATCACCCCCGACAACACCAAATGAGGAATCCCTACATTTCAAAATGTGACAGTTAAAAAAAAAAGTTTTAAAAATACATTCTCTAACTTCAATTAGGAATTCTCTCAGGCTTTCTAAATGGGACTTTAGAAAAAGAAAAATATCAACAAATTCTTAACAACGGCTTAAAATAGTGAAATGAATAAAATCAGTCTCAGATTTAAAATAGGATGTGTACTTGCAATAGGAAAAAAGCACGTGTGTTGCATTATTAATTCCTAACACCTGATCCAGAGACAAAGCTGTGTCGTGATCCAAATACTGAACATGATTGCCTGTAATCCCAGTACTTCAGGAGGCTGAGGTGGGTGGATTACTTGAGCCCAGAAGTTTGAGACCAGCCTGGGCAACATGGTGAAACCCCGTCCCCACCAAAAATACAAAACAATTAGCCAGGTATGGTGGTGCACGCCTGTAGTCCCATCTACTAGGGAGGCTGAGGTGGGAGAATCGATTGAGCCCGCAAGTTGGAGGCTGCACTGAGCCGAGACTGCGCCATTGTGCTCCAGCCTGGGCGAAAGAGTGAGACCCTGACTCAAAAACAAACCCTGTTTCAAAAACAAAAAAACCTACAAATATTGAACATGATAATAAACAAAAAGTAGTGTCAGCTGCAGAAACTTCCCAATTTGTTAAAGTTTATGGAGAAAGAATTTATCAGTCAACAAAATCTATCAAAGAAGTAGTTTCAAACAGGAAGGCTATTCACTAGTGCTATAACTCTGTCTGAGGGCCATACCCCTAGAAATGGCATTTTAACTTACGGAAAACATGTAAGTCACAGCTAGTCCATTACAAAGTGTACTTTTACAGGATTCTGAAAACAATCATACCATCAACAAATATGACCATTACGATGATCACTGCATTGGTAATCAATTTTGAAAAAAATTTTCTTTATTTTTTTGAGACGGAGTCTCACTCTGTCACCCAGGCTGGAGTGCAGTGATGCAATCTCGATTCACTGCAACCTCCGCCTCCCGGGTTCAAGCAATTCTCCTGCCTCAGCATCCTGAGTAGCTGGGATCACAGACATGTGCTACCAGACCAGGCTAATTTTTATAATTGTAGTAGAGAAAAGGTTTTGCCATGTTGGCCAGGCTGGTCTTGAACTGCTGACCTCAAGTGATCCACCTGCCTTGGCCTCCCAGAGTGCTGGGATTACAGGCGTGAGCCACCATGCCCGGCCCAATTTTGAAAATTTACTCTTAGCCACCTGAATGCTTCTGTTTTAATTAGACCCCACCAGAGGGCAAAGAAATTTCAGTGGATGTTATTTTTCATTTCTGAACTTTAACTCAACCATGTCTTTTCCTGCCTTCTTATTAAGCTTTCTCTGAGTTCAAGAAATAGAAAATGGGCAAATAATAATAGGGATGGTGTAAGTAAAAACATGTTGAAACAGACAACTGCCTTCCCTCAATCTCAAATTTCAGTTTCCCAAACTGTGTCCCACTGCTTGAAGAAGGGTCCAGGATGGCCCAGTACCTGGAAGGCTTCCTGGAGCACCCACTCCTCACAACACAGACAAGGAGTTCCAGCCACTATGGTGACTGGGGCTTCTGGTCAACAGGTTCAAGATATATAGTGCTAAACCATTTTTAAAAAAGCACATGTAATTGTGCTCTTTGGGATAAAATTCTGGTCATCAGTGAGTCAGGCACCACATTTTTGGGTGAGATGTAGTTGAAGCAGATTAAGAAAGAAAATCATTTTGATTATACTGCATTCATTTATTTCCTCTGAACTGAGAAAGGAAAAGTCAAAATCCATTGGTTCACACATTCTATTCAAACCTATTCTAGCAAAAGCACAGCTCAAATTTTTAAAATATCTACTTACGGAGATAGGAGAATTTGCAGTCACTAGCTTTTTATGTTAACCCAAATCTTAGGTCCAAAATGAAACATTTATACTAATTTTAATAAATGCCAGGCCTAAAACATATCAATGAAACTTGTTCCACCTCAAGAATTCAGAGATAACAATTCTAGATTCAGAAGAACATGTTTCTAAGGTTTGGCTGTTCTTCTGAGAGCAATCAACACATCAGAACTTGGGAAGAATACATCCTCAAGCTACACTTCGTTCAGGCCAAGTGATCTGTATCAATGATCAGAATCATGACTGTTTATTGTAAAACTATTTCTTTAGTGGAGGAAGCTGGCTTTCATACAGTGCTGCTGAGAGAAACACAGCCCAGCATCGTGAGCATCACGGGACCCTCAGCTGTCAACATGTGCAATCGCCATGCAGGCAAGCTCCCCAACTTACTGCACTCAATGACGTCCGTTTGTGGCTCATGAAAAGCAGATCAAGTCCCTCCACATTTTTCCTCCTTCCCCGCCTCCTCTTCATGGGAGGCTCTCCATCCACTAGGGAGCCATTAAGGAGATGCCTTGTGGGTGTGCGCGAAAGGCCTGCTTGGAGCAGTTCCATTTGAGTCTTAAAGGCATCAGATACTGGTGTTGAGACATTAGGCAAGATAAACTTTGAAGAAAGAGATGAAAAATTTGAGGTAGAGCTTGTTGCCTCTCTTGAGGCCTTTGATAAATCTACAACTTTTTCTTGTCCATTTTCTGAGACCACCTGAGACTCTCGAAGCTGGGCAACCATCTCCATGAGATTTCGCCTCTTGGCAGCTCTTTCGGCCTCAATTTCGATTTTTCTCCTCCTCCTCCTCCGCTGGCGAGGGACAGAGAGGTTGAGGGCATCTTCCTATTGAAAAATTCCAACAGAACAGAGTTGCAGTGAGCCAAAACAGTACTGCTATATGGGCTGGCTTTTAGAAATAAGGAACAAGAAGCTTAAGGAATTAAGCATTCATGACTGGTGCACAGAGCTGAGGAAACAGCAGCTATCTTATTTCTAAGCAGGGCCAGTGAAATATAAGCTCGCAAACTCAGTTAAGGCTTAGAGAGCTCCCTTTTAAGCTGCAGAAACAAGCCATTCTAATTCACCTTTGACAACTGAGGAGACGTAGTGATGTCCTCACTCCCACTAATGCTGGCTTGGCCGACCATGGAGAGCTCAGCAAAGCTCCTCTTCTGCAAGGGGCTGTCCACTGTGGTGGGTGTGTAACCTGGGATGAGGCCTTGGAAATCAAACATCTGGCGCCTATTTACTGGCCATTTGCCTTTCAACACTGCTTCACAGATGTTGTCTAAGCGGTTTATCATTACTCTATCCTGGAGGGAGAAGAAAAGTCACAAGAAATTTTAACAAAGCCCTGGTTAAAATTACTAGATAAATACATCCATCAAGATGCAAAAGAGCATAAAATGTTTAAAAGTCAACTGGAGGACAAAAAGTAAAAGAAAACAAGGCAAGAAATCAAACAAGAAAGTAAATAAACAAAATCTCCTATAATGGCATTGCTCTGGCAGAAGGTCCTAGGTGGCTACAACACAGAAAACATGCTATTTTTAATTACGAACACTGAACTACATAAAACAGAAAAATGTACTACATAATCACCACCTTCAAAATATCTTCATATTTAAAAAGTAACTCTTGTACAAGCTCCATAGAGCTCTGCTGGTGGATGTCAGTAGATGACAATGGAAACCCTGCATTAGCTTCTTGCCGCCCTGGCCCTTCAGATCTACAGGCTGGATTGCAGTCCCAGGAAGTAGGACATCATTAGCGTCACTATTAATAAAGTTCAGCATTATGAAGTGGGCACCAACCTAGGAACACCTAATGAATGTCAATTTGCATTCCCTACCTATTATCACTTCAAATTTCATTGAAGCGTGTACATTAAAAATTTCTAATTACAGCTTTAGACTGAGTTTCCATAGATTAAAAGTGCCTGCTACTATAACCTTTGACTGATCTGGGAAACTCCCTCCTACACTCAATAAAGGAGGTTAGCCTAACAGGGGAACTAAAGGGATAGACAGAGGAAACAAAATGTCTTTGACAGTACATTCTTTGGTCAAAATTTTCACCTTGTTTCTTACACAATAATACTGGGAAAGACGAGCCTGGGGGGTAGGCTGACTGAAGCTCATTTTTTGTGTTGTTTTAAACCAGACAGCCCTGTTATGGTGATTAGGATGATTATTTCCTCACCCTGAAAAACAGACCTAAATTACACAGGGAATTATTATAAAATTATACTATTTAGCCAAAAAAGTAATTTCCATTTTGCTTTTGGTTACAGATAACTACATTTGGAATTATCTCATAATGCGTCAAAAGCAAATGGGTCAACAGTACACCCTCTTCCAAGTCAAGAAGCTGGTAGGTTTCCAAAACTATAAAGTTGTCTTAAATCTGAAGGCTTTATTTCACAAAAAAATTTTAAAACACAGTGATAATCCATAGATTATGCTAGACAACGGGGGTAAGTAACCTAAAAGCCACATGGAGCCAAAGATCAATCCATATAAACACTTCTATTTCTTATTATCTTTCTTTCATATCACATTTCCCATCCTATTAGAAAAGTGTTCTACAATTTTTTTCTTTGGGCTTTTTCAGATCATTCTTTAAAAGTATAAGAAAAATCTATAGTCTTCATATACTGTGTCAAAAGTTTACCTTAAAATTACTTGAAAAATCAAGCTAGAAAGATTTCCTCTACCCTAATCCTTTTTGGTCAGCAAAACAACAGCAACAAAAACCTGCCAACCTTAGGCCAAAACGAGAAGGCAAATGTTCTTTCATGAAGGAGCTGAGCTACTGAAGGATCTCCATCCTCCATGTAGAATCCATCTCGGGTTTCATCTCTAGCAGTGCTCATGGAAGCATTGCTTTCTTCATCAAAATTCTTCCCTCTAGAGACAGCTCCTGCTGAGAAATGAGTTAATGTGCATTACTCACAACCACAGTATCAGGGAAACTGAAGTTTAGAAAGGACATGATTAAAAATGTGAATACTAATCAGCTCCATTTTATTGAGTACCTACTACATGGCTAGAATGGTATTGGGCACTGTTGTCTAAAGCTTACAACAGCCCTTTAACATAGATGGTGTTATTTCCATCTTGCAGATGATGACACAGAGGCTTAGAGAGGTTAGTCACTAGCCACCTAGCACTGTGCAAGTAAACCTTACAAGAGGCTGATAGCCAACCAAGTCATTGACTCAAGAGTCTATGTTCTTCCACACAGAAAAAAGGGCTGACCTTCTGTCAAAAGTTGAAGGTTCCAGCTACAGCACAGTACGTGCTCTATTTTTACTCTGGGCCAGTTTCAGCAACCGTACTGTGACTTAAAAAATTGGTTATTTTTAGATTCTATTCCCACTCTTTACTTCTGAATCAAAACATAACAAGCACCAATTGTTTCAAAATGATTAACAATATTTACTCAGTGAATGACCACCTTCCCTCACATTGGTCAAAATTAAAATCACATAGAATTCTTAATACACTGTCACTACAAGTTAACTTCCATCCTTAAACCAGAAGTTGCTAATGTGTCCATGCAACCCTTCTTAGAGTTTATGTTCTTCAAAATACCATGGTTAGGTGCTATAAGGTGCGAGAGCAAAACACAGATATAAGCATAACTTGAAATTATCCCTTCACAGAAGAAAATGTACACTAAGTACTCGTGAAAAAGAAAAGAGCAGGTGCCGTGCTGCCAGAAAGCAACGCATCTCACAACCAGCTGCTGCAGCGTCAGGAGAGGGGCCAGTGGTAAGGCCTTACCTTCGGGCTGGGAAGACTCTTCCGACTTATCGTCATCCTCCAGCTTTTCCTCTTCATCCTCTTCGGAACCTTTCTCTGAAATAGATTTGGACCCAGTGTCTGCGCCGACCTCAGCACCTTTCAGTTCATTTTTCACAGAGCTGGCCTCTGCCTCACATTCCTGCTTGCTCTCCTTCCCGCTGCCATCGGTTTCTTCTTCCTCTTCTTTGCCCTCACATTTCTCCTTGGCAGCTGGGTTTTCAGACTCCTCCACTTTGCCTTCGGCTTGTTCCAGTACCCTCTCATCTTGAATATGAGCAGATGAGATGACTGGAGGAGTCTGGACAAATCCAACTGCGAGTGGGTTCAAGGAAGATGTATTACCTGCCCCTCTGTTTTGAGCAAAGTTTTTATGTGCATCCAAGAAGGATAACTCAGGGTCATTGAGGATGTGATAATCCGTCCGACTGACCCCGTGTTTAGCAGCACCAACCAGCAAGTCTCGGTCATGCCGTCCACACTCCCACCACTCCGGCAGATCCAAGCTTGGCTGGCAGAGCTTAAGCCTCTCTCCCAGCTGGGGGTGATGGAGAACCTGCTCGCGGATCTTCCGTAGGAGCTCAATGCGGTACAGAGTTCGAGAGGCTCGCTCCTCTGTGATCGGCTCAATTATGGAGGAGAGGTCGGGCGGTTCTGTAACACAGAAGGGCTCATATTTACTTGGGGAGAATTCAAGGGCATTCTACATTGTACACTTTCTTATTTTTCACTTTACTCATCTTTTTGTATAGAACTTTGTTGCTAAATGTACCTACCATCATCTGGCTTGACGGGCATTCGACATACTCGCCTACACATGGCCACAAAACAACTGAAGTATTTCTCCAAACTCTCATCAGATTTTTTGTCAAGCCTGGCAAAGGCTCGAAATTGGTTCCAGTCAAATTGCTGTTTCACAGGGTCAAAAATAACCCCAAAGGTGGATACCACACGGTAAAAATCAGCCTCTTCTCTTCTTGTCCACCTGTTAGAAAGATTATATTAGCTTGCATCATACTTCAGGAAAAGACTTAATATTTACTGTTTCTTTTCTTCTTTCCCCCAGACTTTATACACGGTAGTTATTTGGGGGTGGGGAAACAGACTGCTTTGTTGGAGCGAGCCTTTCTTTGGTGGTCACTACCTTTGATATGAGTCCTGTCTCTTGTGGGTCTACAGGAGCAGGGCAGAGGGGCATGTACCGGGAGCTGAGTGGAAACCTTGAAGAAACTCACTTTTGCCGCTTCTCAGATATAATAGCTTCCCTTTCCGCTTCCAGAGCTCTCACTTCCTCTCGAGGCCGCCGTCTGCGCCGGTCAGTCTTCATTAGGGCCTCTTGCCTCATCTGTTGCCTTTTATAGCTGCGCTGATAGGCAGTAATGAGCCGGCGCAGACGTGTAGTCAGGGTTGAAGTGTTAGGCCAGTAAAGTTGGCCTAACTCAGCATTACTCTCACTGTGCTTGCCTGGGGAAGTGGAAAAACATTTTTGAAATGTGTAGCTGCAATCTTGCAATACACAGAGTATTCCAACAAAACAGGATGACTCATTAAGATTCAAATGACAGTGTGGGAAAGGGCATCTCAGTGCCCTCATTTTTAAAATATAAATAAGTAATAACATTCGCTTGGAATATATACACTTATTTCTTTTTTAACTCCTTAGAAGGGATGAAAACATTATTTATTAGTCCTACATAAAGAAACACACTTTACAGCATAAACTTCTTATAAGGTACTCTCCTCTAATGTATATGCAATAATCATCTTGAGTATAAAAAATAACTGCATAATTGTTGTGTAATGATTTTATATTCGGTAAAAGGTCAATATTCTAAATAAACTGAAAATATTTTAGGTGAATACTTAGCAAATGCTCTATGCTCTATTCCCAAGAGCTATAGTTTAGATGCTTAAAATTTTTCACTAGTGTAAAATATAAATCAGCTAATTATCATCAAAGAAACAGTTATCCTATCTAAGAAATTCAATGTCATGAAAACACAGCCATTAACAAGAATTAAAATGATTCACAAAACAGGTCAGTGTAGAAGAAATAAGGTGTTAAGACACTGCCGTCATGAAGCAGGACAGTCCCTACCACGTGAACAATGACTGCTCAGTGCACGTCTGCTCGGCTACACAAGCTTTTCTGGGACCTTACCTGTGGCATGTATTTCCATGGATTCTTCCTTATCCTCTGAAGGAGAATTTGCAAATTCCTTGAAAGCAAAGCAAGAAACAGAATTAGTTTAATTTGGGGTCTCATTTTTCTTTGTCTTTTAAAGAAAAGGTCATTATCTATAAAGTTTAACAAGTCTTATGTGGGCATATAATATTTTAATGGAGCTATAAAAGCCAATATACTCAAGTTCATACATCTATTTCATCTTTGAACGGTGTTCTGGTTGGTTTATATTCTGGGTCTTCATCTTCTCTATCAAATTCTCCCCTATGTAAAACAAACACAAAAATTATTTGAATCATACTGATAAGCAAGAGAAGGAAGGGGGGTGGGTAGGAAAGAGTAACAATCTGCCCAGTGCTACTTTTAATTATGGGTTTGACATCAAAAGCAACTCTATCAGTATTTAAAACATGCAGCCATGGCAGTGTGGTGGAGGGGGTCTGGGGAGATTGCGGGAAATGACATTTGGAAAAGAAAAACAAGTTTCAGATTATCAAGATAATGTATATTGTTTAAACAGTCATTACGACATACAAATAGAGTAGACTGGTAAACATCTCCTGAACTTCAAATCAGACACAATACAGTGTGTACTGCAGGGTAAGAACTGAACCCTGCCAATAGATGTGAAACTGACATAAAGTTTATTCAAATTTTAAAATGTCCTTCTTACCCGTCACCACCATCTGCTAGCATGTCTGTTCCTCTTTGCTCGGCAGCTATGGCCTTGGCATCAGGCATACCGACTCGTTCCAGAAAGCACAGCGCGGGGTCAGCTCGCATGGAGTTGTACTTCTCATAGCCTGTGCCGTGCCCATCCGTGCACAGAAAACACACAGAAACAAAGAAAGGCCCCATCACTGGCAAAATCACAGCACTGCCACAACACAAGTTTGTTTTTCAGTCAAGGTTAGCATCTCTGTTGAATCCAAGTGGACCTTGTTTTAGTAGAGCATTCTATGGAACGCTCCTTCTAGGGAAGCTACTGGGGGCCAAGTTACACTTCAGGGATATTATCAGAATTACCACAAACACTAATAGAAAAACAGGTTGAGAATAACTGCAAGATGCCTGGGAGGATTTCTGACCCTATTTTTCCCCAGATCTAATTTTGCTTGACATTTAGAAGGATTCGCAATGTTCCTTTATGACCTCTGCAGGGGTGCACTGAGTCCACCCCCATCCACTCTGTGAATAGCATCAGTCCTGCAGGAACTCGCATGGCTGGCTGAAAAATCCCCATATACGTAAGGCCAGCGAACCTGTCTTATTAGGTTTAGGATGATGCATGTCAGTAAGATGACACGGTTCCCTCTATGGTTTTCAAACTGCAATTTGCTTTTTGACTGCCCAAGTTGACTAGATGGAAAATGGCAGATCCCAACAGTGCACTGCGGGAAAATGATTTTGAGGCTGAGCTCACAAAATGTGGCTGCAGTACATAGGCAGAACAGCACAATTCAATTAGGATGTGTACTACAACACACCGCTCCTAACTGCTGTAGAGCCGCAAGCCAAACTGTAATCATGAAAGGTTTTATAAGCCATCATTCTCCCCTTTAGTCAGGCTGGGCTGCTGAGAATACCTCCGCGACCTCCAGAGAATTGGGATTATAATCAGGAATCGCTCACTGTATATATCATGCCAGTTCTGCATCCCCAGCCTTTCAAAGTTAACAAGGCTGCATCCCACTCAGGGGAGCTGCGAGTTCTCAGCACTGACATTTGTGAAATATTGCTTGGAACAAAGCCCAGGAGGCACTTGTACAGATTAATAGCAGAGGTTAAGCCCACCGTCCACTTTGACACTGGTTGGCAGAGTTAGCAAGGGAAGCCGCGCTGGAAGCAAAGTTTAGGGAGAGCTATAGTACAACTTGGCTATTATTAAAACAAATATGGTTTGGGTTTTATTTACAGCCAAGAAAGAAATGTTTTCTTCTCAAATGCTCAACAAACATTCAAAAACAGCATCTGATATTTACAGTTCATATTAGATTTTTAGTACAGAAAAATGGTAGACGCCAAGAGTCCTTTGGAACTATCCTCATTAATATTATGACTTTGGAAAAGAGTATGTAAAGAGTTCTAAATAAAGACCAAGCCATACAGTTGAGATGTATTCAAACAGAAACGTCACTTACCATGTTTGAACACTCCAATTAAGAGGGATTTGTCTGCTTCCTTATCCCACCAATCTGCAGGAACTTCAGCATGGAAAGGTTCAGGGATCCACACATCGGCTTCACTGAAAGACAACATTTATAAGAAATATTAGTATTAAAAAAGAATTCCAAGTAATGAATGTGATACATAGCTCACATGCCCTCTCTCCCACGATAAACATCTGAGCATGGTGGGGAGGTATCAGCAAGGTTAAAAGAAAGGGCATGAGTCAGTAGCCCTCTGCCATGACCAGAAATGAACTTTATCACATGGTATCCCATTTTAAGGGTCATCTCAGAACACCAGTGCTTTAGTTCACATCTCTTTACACTACAAACATAAATGCAAACAGCCTTTTCCTGATTCTCATCACATCCCCAAGCACGAAGGACAAATACCGCATTCAAGATGCAAAAAAGGAGATGGGTTACTAGTGGTTTATGAAGGTTCTGAAACACAATCCATGATGTTTTCCGGCTACCCAGATTATCTCACTGAGGTTGAGAACAAATGTGAGCTCGCACTAACCTTGAGTCAGCACCCTCTAAGATCTTATCTGCCTGGTCTCCTATCACTTCTTGTCTTAGGTAGTACAGCATGCGGACACGCAGCAGGACCCTGGAGAGGAAGACAGAGGGGGGAAAAAGTTCTTAACTTCAGGACTGTTTGCCAACAGTGGCTTTTGGCAGCTGCTGCTGTTCATCCATCATCCTGCCAAGGCTGATTAGCCATGCTGTATGGTAGGCTTGAAGCGTGACAGATGGTGGCACATAATCACCTCTGTGTGGTGCTTTCTGCTGGCTTCCAACAGGCCTGCCTGGCAACCGCTCACACTGCACAGAGAGGGCCCGAGCTCAGCCCAGCCCAGGCGCACTTCATTTAGTTCTACCTAGTGCAGCTTGTGAAGTTTAGACACGTACCCTACCATTGCCTCTGAAGTATTGAGGCAAGTTTGTAAACAACTGAGCAGATGGCTTTCAGTAACTGTTCTGCTTCATTATCTCATAAAATTTCCTCAGCTGCTGCCTTAATACCATTTTTGGAAGCACATCAGAAGTTGTAGGAATAAACGAGATATAAAATCTGGTTTTACTACCTTACAATAAACCCTCAATATGGAATGTCAGGTTTTTCAGATTATACAACTTTGCTTCCGAGAAAGGAAGATGGCGACAGGGTGGGGTAGAAGGTGTGTCCTTGCTCTTCTCCTGTATGAAATACTATGTTAGACATTTTTATTCCTTCTAGTTTACTGTACCTGCGAACCTAAGCTGTAGTAGCTTGAAAAAAAAATAAAACATTAGAAAATTAAAATGTGTCCAATTCACTGACATTCTTAATCATTCTCAAGAAATCGATTTTTTAAAACCCTTGGAATTCTAGGAACTAGATTTTCAGTCCTGCATGGAGTTTCTCAATGGCTAAAACATAATTCTTTCAATAAAGTCCACCTGGTAAGTCCCAAAAGCCAGTGTCTACCAAAGCTAGCATCCCCTGCTGGACAGCCCTGGTGTGCATTCAGGACTGATACGTGAATCGTAGCCTTCTTGGCCATGAGTACATGGTAATACAAATGCTATTTCCCCAGCTGAATAATCCCATCATGTACTTGTACAGCACTTTACAACCAATGTCTCACACTTATACTAGCCCTTTTGATCTTCACGATAACCCTATGATGAAGCAGGGCAAGTTATAATTTCCGTTTTCAAATGGGAAAACTGATGGTAGCAGAAGATAAGTGACAAATCTAAGGCCAGAGTTACCTTGCACATGGCACAACTGGAACTAGGTCTTCAGGCTCTACTACACCATGCTGTTCTCAGGGTATGGAAACTGTCCCTAAAACTTCAAAATAACAACTAGGATTCACCAGAACAGACAACTCCCAATCACACATCAACAGATGCTCCTCAACAGGCCCTCCCCCAACCATGAGCCTACTCACGGCCAGCATGGGTTCTGGATAGGCCAAGTGTGAGCTTATAAATCCCTGAAGAGACTCACTTTGGATAATTCATTTCTATTTCTTTAGATTTTTTTCTCTTGTTAACTCATGAGATTAAACATTGACTGTACCATACTGACCAGATATTTTCTAAGAGTGTAAGTGGGGTCGGATTTTAGGGAGCACTCTTATGCCACAGCAGTAACCACCAAGTTTCTGAGATACCAAAAGGGTTGGAGGTAATGGTTCTGAAGACACCTCAGAGCCTCACCACAGCCCCAAGGAGCAGGGAAGACTTCCGAGCTGAGGCTGCCCTCATCTACTCGGGTTCAAACCTGGTTCTGCCCCCTAACTGGCTGAGGGTCCTTGAGGAGGTTACTCAACTTTAGTCTCAGTTTTCTTGTCAGTTAAATGGGGATAAAAATCATACTAATCTTAGACAACTCAAACAGATAATCCATATAAAGCGCTTGGCATGCTGCCAGTATTATGTGCTCAGACTTTGTTGCTGCTACTTTTACAAAGAGAAAGGCATACTTATTTACATCCTGCCTTATCCAGTTGAGATCTTGCTGCCGAGGTCTACTGGACTCACCAGGAAAGTGAGTCCTCAAGAGGATGAATAACTTGCTCAAGGTCACACGAAGCTAGGACATAGAGCTGATCAGTAGCATTGTTGCCTGAACTAGTGATACGGAAAAATGCATATTCAGAATGAGGAAACAACATATGCAGATGTTAGTTTAATAGGAACTGTTAACAGAACCCCAAGCAATGAAATAAATTTAGTTTCAATATTCTTCAATTATCTATAATCAGTTTTTGGAAATAAAGGTAAGAAATATGATTCTAAGCTCACAGGCAGAAAAAATGGACCCAGCAACTGAGGTAATATTAAGCAAAAAATAATACATGAACTCCCCAGTCTTCCCTCCACTGTACGCAGTTAGTTGAAAGTGGGATCATATAATGCTGACTACTATTCTCTAACTGATACTGGTTAAAAACCAGTCCTCTACAATGTTCATAGCACCATTATTCACAACAGCCATGATAACCAGCCCAAGTGTCCGTCAACAGATGACTGGGACAAACAAAACGTGGCATATACACACAATGGAATACTATTCAGCCATAAACAGGAATGAAATTCTGACACCGTAACACAAATGAACCTTGAAAATATTAAGAGAAGTAAGCCAGGCACAGAAGGACAAATAATCTGTGATTCCCCTAGGAGATACACAGAATAGACAAACTAATAGAAACAGAAAGTAGAATGGTGATTGCCAGGGGCCAGGCAAGTTACTGTTTAATTGATACAGTGTTTATATTTGGGAAGATGGAAACATTTCAGGTACA
This sequence comes from Pan paniscus, assembly GCF_029289425.2. NCBI lineage: Eukaryota > Metazoa > Chordata > Mammalia > Primates > Hominidae > Pan > Pan paniscus. The sequence goes on along the minus strand of NC_073256.2, from coordinate 76,497,845 downwards.
GATAGTGAGTATACAGCATTGTGAGTGTAATTAATGCCAATGAATTGTTCACTTATAAATGGTAAAAATGGTAAACGTTGTGTTGTGTATCTTACCATGTTAAAAAATAATCAGTCACCTAAAGGTATGCTCTCCTGCAACTTGACACCACATTTCAAGAAAAATGTTAAGGCTGTGCAAAGGCAATAACTATACCATTTAAAAGTCTTAATAACAGAGCTGTCCCTCCATATCCGCAGGAGTATGGTTCCAGGACCCCCTCAGACACCAAGATCCGCAGATGCTCAGGTCCCTCAGTTGACCCTCCAAATCTGCGAGTTCTGCATCTGCAGACGTGAAGGGCCGGCTGCATGTATTTTTTAAAGAATAAAAAGGGAATTAAGCTCTCCAGGTCCACCCTCTAATAACATACTTGTTACAGTGATGCTTCAGGTGTTTCTTGTAGCTGTCCTCCTGGAACAGGGCATCTGGGTTGCAGCTGGCCAGCCAGTCGGCATCCTGCACCACCGGCTGTGTGCTCTGGGCTTTCACCTTCTTTCCCTTCCTTCCCCTTGGCACAGGAGCTGACAAACCTAGAATCACCATCATAATAATAATAGAAGACTTTTACATTCCAATTATAGTGTCAATGGCAGAGAGCTTAATGCACGAGGCAGGGAAATATGGGGTTTATGTCACATCTCTTTATCAACAGTGTGTCACAAAGGTTCCTGGTGGCTTTGTGACCCTGTAGCACAAACAGCATGGTGGAGACCTACCGGAATGGTTGACCAAGGCTCGAGTCTGGCCATCTGCTGTGGGTGTGATCAGATCCCAGATGAAGCTTTTGATATTCTCATCCCCTTTGTAATGATTAAGACAGTACACCAGGATGGTTCTGCAGATGGTTTCTACATCTTGCTCAGTGAGTTGGCGTTTATAGCGTCCGTGGGAAAGAATGTCTGTCCACCGTCCCCAACTGCAAAGCAAATATCCAGCATGCAGAGGTGCCTGTGAGTTTTGATTTATGGCTTTACTTTAAGTCAGGTACCAGCGTTGGGAAATCCTGGGTCAAAACTAGCAACAATTCACACTGGATGATAGGAAAGAAATCCAGGGTGCAAGAGTTAAAAACACTCCTTTATACAGTAAGCTGCCCCTCAGTTCACTGCTCCTAAGCGCATGAGTTGAACTTCCACAAGAATAACACCCACAAAGCTAACCCTGGCCTTTCCAGGTACATGAAGGCTGTAGCAGCAATTTTCAGGACATGAGTGCATCCGAGGGCCTGGAAATCATGGACTTTGCTTCACACTGTCATGATTAGTACATTTTGATGTTGACCAACCATCTGAGACAAAAGGCAACTCAAGATAAAAGGTGTGACTACCCCAAAATCAAGGATGCGATGCTGAGCAGTATGGCCGCATCAACCCACCTCTAAGGGGATGCCACAGTCACTGGTGAAAGGTTCTGGAAAGCTCTGAGGTTCCTTTTGAAACGGAGTAATAACCCCAAGCATAAGAACCATCACAGGCAAGATATTCTGCCAACCCTCAGGTCCTCATGAGAAATGAGTGGGAGAAACGACTATGGACAGAAGACAGAAGCAAACAGACAATACACCATGGGGCCTGACTGCCTGTTTTGTGTTATAATCCCAGGCTAAACAGTGCTGTGCTGTCTCATCTGGGAGCTATGGAGTAAGACCACATAACAAATAGGTACGGGGGCAGGCAGCAGCAGGTGCTATGTGAGCCATGTCTTCTCCCAGGCGACAGCAGACTGAGCCACCAAGGCAGTGCTCATGGTATGAACAGCCCCTCTGCTGCAGACTGAGAGTTGTGTTTGGAGCAGAGAGCAGCGCACATCCTCCCTCAGGCCCTGCCTCTCACTTGGTCTCTTGTCACTCCCTGGTCCTCTCTGGCTCCTGTGAACTTCTTCAAGTTTCTCCAACCACAAGGCTAGCTCTCACTGCTAGGCCTTGGAACACACTGCTCTATCTGCCGGGACCTCACTTCCCTTCCCTACCCAAACCCCAGCACTCCCTCTTACCCTGGCTGATTTGTGATATCCACCAAGTCACAAGCTGTACATGCCACCTTTTGTGGAATTCCTCCTTTCATTCCTCCTAACCCCAGAAGTGGGGAGACAACACTGGAGCTGTGTCTTAACAGTGAGCTGACAGGCTCTATGCTCCACAGCAGAGTGCTTCCCTGTCACAGTATTGTCACAGTCTGCACCACTTCTACTTGCTCACCTGCCTGCCTGAGCCATGACTGTCTTGCTCAGAGCTCCACCCCTAGTGACTGAGAGGATCCTAGACAGTGCCCAGCACATAGGTGTTCAGTACATAGTGACAACTATGGGAAGAGGGAAGGGCTCGACTGAAAGACAATCTGCGCTAAGCACACTTCTTAGCTGTAGGAGTTATTTATGTGTTCCATTCCTAAAGTTACCCACAGAACTCTCAAATCTGATGATTGTGCTGAAACATGGCAGCAGGCATGGGTAGCAAAGGGCTTTTGCGGGGCAGGGCTTTTGGGATGCAGGGGGTGAGTCTCTGCCCCATGTAAGAAGAGACAAGAGAGGATGTCCAGCTTCACAGATAATGATGGACTTCTGTCGAACAAGCATTTATCAGCACTGTGTGTCTGCTCACACTGCACTACACACTGAGGGCACAATGAAGGAGCTTCCATCCTCAAGGAGCTGCAAACTGAAAGAGGGAGGCGACTCAAAAATTGTAAACAACATGATGAGTGTGATGGGAAGTGCAGGCCAGACTCAGTTGCAGAGCACAAGCTGATGACTGCGTCGGACACCCACAGAGAGCAGAAGGGAGGTAGGTCACCTCCCAGTGGAGGTGCAAGTGGGGGGTCCTCTAGGCAGTGGGAAGAGCTTGTGCAAAGACACAGATGAGATGGAGCGTGGCGCACTGAAGGAGATGAAGCCGTCTGTCCTAACAGAAGCTTGGACTACTCATGGGAAAGAACCAACAGAAGACAAGGGCCCAGAAGAGCTCTGGATGCCATGTCAGCATATGTTTGTGTTTACTCTGAAACTAATGGTAATTCATTGGAAGAAATCATCCAAGACAGGACGTCATCAGATCTGTAGAAAGGTTACTCTAGCTGCAGTTTTTTTTTTTTAACAGGAGTTGCCTGTAGTCCCACAATCTGCTAGAGAACTCTTATTGACCAATTCAGATATTTACTGAGCACCCTGCCATTCGAAGTATCACTTTGGGCATCACAGTGATTCAGAGATAAATTAGACATGGATCCTGCCTTTCAGAAACTTATACTCCAGCAGGAAAAATACAACACTTTCACAAAGTTCAAATGACCATTCATGTTTCGTATGAGTTGCAAGGAAGAATTTAACAAGTGACATTACTGCCTTTGACAATTTTTTATAACAGAAATATTAAAAGCTTACGACAGTCATAAATTTTATGCAAAGCTTGTAAAGTGAGAAAAGATTACATAATTTTGACACTTTGTTCTTAATTATTAATAATCAACATGTAACTCTAGATCTGGCATAATTCCTTAAGGTATACACAAGCACCTTAACTTCAGGTGACCTCTGAACCAGAAGCATCTGAACAACTTAGATTATGTTAACCAAATGGCTTCAAAGCCCTGTAAAGTTACTGCAGAAGCATTCATTTGACTGTGCAAAGGGGTGTCACACAAATTCAAACACAAATATAGTTTTTCTCTACCAGTTGGGAATTCTAACTACTGTTACAATAAAATTCTATCTTACGTAGTGAGTCCTACTTACCCATAGACAAGCAGATTCTTCTCCACCCTGAAACATTCACTCCTTGCATAGCCCTGTGACTTATCCTGGGGACGCCGTGGCTTTGCACAGGGCTTTTCTTCAGAATCACTTTCCAAGTCTGAGAACTCCATCAGCTCATCTTCCTTCACTGCACTGTAGAGCCTGGTCTGCTTTCTCACTCTTGGAGTATCAATAACCAGGTTGTTCTAATAAAAGAGGAGATACATTTGAAATTTCTCAAAGAGTGGCTCTTGGTTTAGATCAGATAGGTGTTCGAATGGGACTTCTTACTCACCCTCCCATTTAAGGCATCAATATCCAATTCAGCCTTCTTAGCCCACTTTTGCCAGAAATTTGGATCATCCAAGGAAATATCTGTCCTATTTCCAGATGCAACAAAACTGGCCTAAAGAGAAAAAAGAAACGCATTACTTTGAGAGGCCTTTCTCAGAAGCAGAATGTAAAGCAGCTTTTGTTTATGTATTTGCTCCAATATTGTGCATTCCTCCACTTATGCCAGACACTACAGTAGATGGGACTAGAATGACAGACTGGCCCTCAGGCAGCTCACTGACCAGGGCCTGAGACCAAACCAAGAATTACACTGCAGAGTGATAAATGATAGGGAGCAAGTGTATAGACCAGTGCAAGTGATATACAGAGGAGGGGCCCCTAACCTGGTTCAGGCAGGGTGTTGCTGGAAACCGAGAAGAAAAGTCTCTTCCATAAAATGATGCCTGAACCATTTTAAAACATTTATAAAACAGGAAAGCATGTGGAAATGTTCACAGCAGAGCATGTGCCAAGGCACAGAGAGTAAAGGGGATAAGGGTAGTCAGGGAAGAAGAGCCAGAGGTCGAGCTGGTGAGGGAGAGAGAAGCCAGGTCAAGCAGTGTCTGTATATGTTATTAACAGAGTTTGAACTCTATCCCGAGGGAACCAGGAACTATTTGAAAATAGGAATAATCTCATTATGGACACAATCATAACCACAGTCACAAGTTGGAAAGGTCATACCAATGCTTGGAGCATGGAGGTCAGAACACAGCAGAAGAGGCCACTGTAATAATTTACAGAAGAAATAACAAAATGGAGAAAAGAAGGCGGTTTAGAAACATATTCTTTAGGCCAGGCATGGCGGCTCACACCTGTAATCCCAGCACTTTGGGAGGCCGAGGTGGGTAGATGGCTTGAGGTCAGGAGTTTGAGACCAGCCTGGCTAACATGGTGAAACCCTGTCTCTACAAAAAATGCAAAAATTAGCCAGGCATGGTGGTGCACACCTGTAATCCCAGCTACTCGGGAAGCTGAGGCAAGAGAATTGCTTGAACCCAGGAGGCGGAGGTTGCAGTGAGCCGAGATTGCGCCACTGCACTCCAACCTGGGCAATAGAGCAAGACTCTGTCAAAAAAAAAAAGAAACATATTCTTTAAAAGGTAAAATTATTGGGAAGCTGAAGGTGGAAGGTCACTTGAGCCATGTGTTCAAGTCTGGCCTGGGCAACATAGTGAGACATCATCCCAAAAATAAAATAAAACAAAAGGCAAAATCAATGGAGTCAGAATCTGGGTACAAGTGAAATATGAAAGAAGAGGAAGCCAGAAAAACCTCAGCATCCATCTCAGGCATCTGAATGATGTCAGTCAGGTGGACAAACAGAGATAGGGGCAGGAGGAGAGACAGGGGTGATAAGTTTGGCTGTGCACATATTGAATACACAGTGCCTGTGAGCTCTGAGAAAATAATCTGACACAAGGCTGAAAGATGTAAAGGAGAAGATGTGGGTCTCAAAACCCACAGGAGAAGAGCCTTTCCAGATTGGAGCGGCTAGGACAACTGGATAGCCACATGCAAAATGAATGTTGGACCCCTACCTCACACCATACACAAAACTCTATCCAAATGGGATCACAGACCAAAATGTAAGAGTTAAAAACTATAAATCTTGGAATCTAAGTTACACTAGTGAATAACATTATGCTAACTGAATGAAGCCAGACACAAAAGATCATATAACATATGATTCCATTTATATGAACTGCCCACCGTCCAGAGTAGGCAAATCTGTAGAAAACATAAATCTTTGTGAGCTTGGGTTTGACAATGCACTAAGAACACAAGCGATAAAATAAATTTGGTAAACTGGGCTTCATTAAAATTATATGCTATTAAGAAGAGAGTAGGAGAAAATATCTGCAATCATATTAATACAGAACCTTCATACAGAACATATTTTAAGTCTGAAACATTAATAAAAAGAAACTCAAAAAATGAACAAAGAACTTGAATAGAATTTTTTCCAAAGATGATCTACATCTGGCCAATAAGCACATGAAAAGATGCTCAATATCATCAGAGAAATGCAAATAAAAACCAGAGTGGGATATGACCTCACACCCATTAGGATGGCTAAAACTAAAAACTCAGATAATAAAAAGTATTGGGGAGGATATGGAGTTCCATTTCCTCCATATCCTCATCTATACTTCTTACTATCTGACTTGGAAGGAAAATAGTACAGTCACTTTAGAAAACAGTCTGGCAGTTCCTCAAAGGGTCAAACATGAAGTTAACATAGGACCCAGCAATTCCACTCCTGGTATATACCCAAAAGAAATGAAAAAAAGTCCATACAAAAACTTGTACACAAATATCCATAACAACATTCTTCATAATAGCCAATAGTAAAAACAACCCAGATGTCCATTATCAACAAGTAAATGTGGTATACCCATACAATGGAATATTGTTCAGCAATAAAAAGGAATGAACTACTGATCCATGCTATAACATGGATGAACCTCAAAAACATTATACTAAGTGAATGAAGTCAGACACAAAAGATCATACATCATATGATTCCATTTATATGAACTGTCCACTGTCCAGAGAAGGCAAATCTGTAGAAAAAGAAAGTAGATTCATGCTTTCCAGATATGGCAGACTGGTATGGATAGGAATGGGGAATGACTGCTAATGAGCATGAGGACCTTTCTGGGGTATATGGAAATGTTACAAACTTAGATTGTGGCAATATTTGCTGAAGTCTGTAATATGGTAAAGGCATTGAATTGTACACGAAAGACAGGTTAATTGTATGGTCAGTTAATTACATTTCAATAAAGTCATTAAAAATAAAAGTACAGAGTGGGCCTCACTGAGATGGCTAGAACAAAATGCAGGTGAAACCTCAGAAGGGGCTCTCAGGTGGAACCATGTGGTGTACTCAGTGGTGACCCTGGCCAGAGGAGCTCTTATAGAGAGACAGGGAACAGGTGCAAGCTGGAAGCTGAAAAAGCTGAAAAATAAGTAGAAAGGGAGACAGTAGAGGCTGCAGTAGATTACGTTTGTGTGGATTTTAGCTCTGAAGAGTTTATGTATGGAGATATAGCTAAAGAAGAAAATAGAGAAGAGGTGTTTTTAAAGGAGTGACTTGATCATTCTTATAGGCTGTTTCAAAAACCAGGATCTGGGGAGAGAAGGAAGATGCCAACGGAGCAGGATCTCAGAAGTGGAGACAATAGAGTCAAGAACACAAGTGAGCGATTAGCCTCAGGAGCTGGGAAGCAGATACAAGGATGACAAGGTGAGGGCAAATACCAGTGGCAGGTACACAGAAGATAAACCAAAGCATAAAGAAAGCTTCATGTGCCAGGGGTTCCACAGGGAGTTAATGATTAATTTGATTAATTCCCAATGCATCTTGTAAGCACTTTTACAAGGTACTTTTCACATGAACTCCGTCATGCTTCTATGGAAAACCTGGCCTCTTTAGATCGATTCACACCTTAGCAAATGTGGAACCTTTCCCTTCCGACTCAATGGTAATGGTGTGGGTTCGACGTAGGAGGATCTGATCAATATCTTCTTCACAGAATTTAGACCCTTCATCCTCCTCATCCATGAGTGCGCCATAGGCCCCTTTTCGTAGAAGATCCTCTATTTCTTTCTTGGAAAGCTGTTGTACCTGTTTTAGAGAAATATTTAAAATACTCAAAATAATTTAGAATTAAGAGGTTTGCAGACTAAACAAATGCTGCATTTTTCTCAAAGAGAGTAAATCTAAATTATAACAAAGGAAAGTGTTACAAAATACACTTAAAATATTGAGGTCGAAAAATAATCAAAGGCTGAGTAATTTCTTACTATTAGTTAAATAAAGGAAAGTGCCAGAATAAATGAATGGTTTGGGCAAGGGTGGTTTTACCCCATTGGTAGCATTTTCTCTTCCACTCATAGACTGTAGCACAGCTTTATCCAGGCCCAGTTTCAAACTAGCCTTGTCGAACATTTCCCTTTCATAGGAATTTCTTGTAATCAGCCTGTAGATTTTCACAGATTTGCTCTGTCCTATTCTATGACATCTAGCCTGAGCCTGGAAGAAAAATGAAATTAATAGTTACTGCAATGAACCTAATGCTTGTGTCTCCCCACCAAATTCATATGCTGAAACCCTCATTCCAATGTGATGGTATTTGGAGGTGGCGCCTTAGGGAAGTAATTAGGTCATGAAGGTGGAGTCCTCACGAACAGGATTACTGCTCATATAAAGAGGCGAGAGAGCTGGCTCTCTTTAAGCTGGGTGAGGACACGGCAAGACGATAACTGTCCATAAACCAGGAAGAGGGCCCTCACCAAGAACCTGACTCTGCTGGCACTCTGATTTTGGACTTCCAACCTCCAGAACTGTGAGAAATAAATGTCTGTTGTTTAAGCCACCCAATTTATGGTATTTTGTTAAGGAGACCTGAGCTAAGACGGCTACCAAAGAATGACAAGACTCATCTGCCAGTTCTAAGACCCTATCTATGTGCCAATAAATAGAGGTGCAGTTTAGAAGAAGGTTAAAACTAAAAAATTTCTTCTCACATTATTAATCAACAGATTACTAGTTGGTTATTTGCTCTGAATCATAGGACACAGCCTGAGTGACGATGCAACATTAATTTATGGGTCTGACTGGGACTCTCTGTCATAGTAAGCAGAATGACTTCTTTTTTAAAGGCATCAGGACTTTCTTGTGCATTTACCTGGAGGTCATTTTGGGGATTCCAGTCTGAATCAAAGATGATGCAGGTATCAGCAGCAGTGAGGTTAATGCCTAAACCTCCTGCCCTTGTACACAGGAGGAAAACAAACCTATCAGAATCAGGTTTGGAGAATCTGTCGATAGCTGCCTGGCGGAGGTTGCCTCTTACTCGGCCGTCGATCCTTTCATATGGGTACCTAGAAAACATCAGTGTGAACAAGGAGGCCTGACACATAGCGACAACATACTTGCTCCTTTTTTTAATTTTTAATTATTACAATATGGAATATATATTAAAAAGACTAATATGACTTAACAGAACTAATCTCAGAGCAAATAGGGTTTATTGGCGTTTTTTATATAATTGATTGAATGACCAAAGATTAAATTTTATTTTACTTCCTCTCCAGGGAAATAGTTAAATTCTAAAAACAGCTGACACCTATAACAGTAAGATAACAAATAATTTCAATTTTAAGTAAGAACTATTCTCCCCTACTCAAATAAAGGCAATGGGGAAATAAAATTGCCTAAAAAAGTATGCAGTGTCCTCCTGTAGTCATCATATAAAATAATCATCATGTACATCTATAGTTTTAAAAATGACATGTGATGCACTTCCCCCATTCTAGCCCCTTTATCATAGATTCCACTTTTAGGTGGACTGCTTGGACCCCTGTGAAGGTAATTTTAGATTTCCTTTTTATTATTCTGATATGGTGGTCCTTACCGTCTTTGAATGAGGTAGTCTTCCAGTATGTCCAAGCAGCGCACCATCTGGGAAAAGATAAGCACCCTGTGGCCACCAGCCTTCAGTTTCGGCAGCAGCTTGTCAATCAGCACTAGCTTGCCAGCAGCCTGGATCATTGCCTGGAGCTGAAAATCTGGAGACTCTGCATTGTGTGTTTCTTTAAACTCTTCCAAAATTTTCTCTTCAGCACCTGCAGAGATTGGACAGCATAACGTGAATACTGTAAAAGGTTTTTATTACTAAAAACAATGCACTTGCTTTCAAAACCCATTGCAAACTGTAGGAACCAGAACACCAAACTCCTGCTTATGAACAAGAATCCATCCACTTACTCATAGTTGGGTCTATACAAAACTGTGGATGTACAAAAGGGATAAAAGTTTTAAGCACAACACATTGAGGCATTTAGGGGGAAAACCACATTTTTCAACAAACAAATGTTTGCTGTCTGTAAAAACGGAATTTCAACAACAGACTGTCAAGCCAGAAGTGGCAGAAACAAGCCAAGGGCCAGATACCTACAGAAAATTTGGAACCTAAATTGCTAAAGAAATGAAGAAATGTTTACTAGCTGAACATAAACACAAACAACAAAATCTGTTCCGAAATGAAAAAACAAAGGAATAGAGTCCTAACAATTACAGCGTAAGAGCAATAGTAGTTTGGGTCTATAATTGCATATTAATATAGGCAAAGGAACTACAAAAAGAGGAATTTATTTCCAGGACAATTTCTTGGAATATTTGTGGGGGACCTAAGCATACAACTATTGTAATCTCTAAATCTCCCTCCACATTCATTCCCATCTGGTAATTTTTCCTAAGATACAAAAATTCTATCTTGAACTATCCAAATCTTTTAAAATTAAAAACAAACAAACCTTTAAGTGTTTGACACAAGACTTCTATGCTTAAACCCTTCTTTTCCCCCTCATAGCCCCACATGGATTTTTGCTGGTCCAAAGACTTGGGTACATTGGAAAGAGGCCTCAAGAAGATGACATCTTCCTAAGGAAAGATGGCCCATGACATCCCTGCCTGACGCACACTTATTTAGGAAGCAGCAGGCTAAGCTTCCTTCAACTGCTTAGGTGGCTTAACTAGAATTACGCAGCATTGGTCTGGCCTCCTCCGGCCTCTGGGGTTAATCAGGACATAGCTGTTGTGTTTAGCTCTTTTCCCTGAAGGTGGAGGATGTGCTCAACTATTCTTCAGAAAATACAAACACACACATTCATCTTAATGGGATTGTTTCCTAGACTTTAACTGTGCCAGAAACTTAAAACTACCTTCCTACCACTGGTTTTTAACATGTGAACTAACTATACACAAGATGGGGATACATAAACCTCAAAGAGGCTTTAAAGGTTGGGTCAGTGGGACAGACAACCACAGCCTCTCACATGGTACTGCTGCAACAAGCACAGATGTAACAAAAGTGCAATCCTATCTGTACTTTAAGGCTGCATGTAGAAATTACCTTATGACACGGTCAAATGCAGAAATACAGCCTATTAATTATTAATCAACGAATAATTTACTGAGAACAGACTAAAGTCAGTTAATGTCTTCCCAAGCACTAAGGCCTTCCACAAAATACACTGACTTCTTATGAAGACAGACTGGCCCTCACTCCTTTTTCCAAGTGAATGAAAAGCTAATATTCAGAATGTTTCTTTAAGTATGGAAAATAAATGCAAGAGTAAAGAGCAAAATGCTGTTTAAGGGCACTAGCAAGAATGTTCTTGAATAAAGTTAAATATTTTTTAAAACATGAAATTTAGAAACCCAGCTTCTAGATTCAGGACAAGCCCCTCAAGAGACAGGGGAAACAGATTTAAGTGCACATGTTACATTAGGTATCTTTCAAGTGTATTCTTGTTGTACAATACATCATAAGCTCTGAAATTCAGAATAAGTTTTACTCTTATGACATTTGGTTAATTATTTTTTGTCCATACTAAGTTAAAATCCACAATATAAAATATAGTATTTTAGCCATTTAAAACAAATTAATGGCCAACGAATATTTTTCAAAAAGCAAATAATCATTTCGACAAAATAAACATCAGATATTTGGGTTTCAGTTAAATTTTTTTAACAAGTAATTCAGTCAAATTTGCAGAGAATTTTAATTTTAAATTTATTCAGAGATTAAAAAAATAATTTTTGCCTTTTTTATACTATCAAAAAGAATAGTCAGAAAAAAAATGCATTCTTTCTTACCTGACAAAAGCTACTTCTGAATTAATTAATTCAGCTCTCTGTTATGAATTCAGGTTCTTACAACTGGCAGCCAGTTTGTACTAATAATATTTCATTTAAAAATAGTATCAGCAAACACCTTTCCTATATGATTGTCTTGACATTTTATTGTGGCAACATTGAAGGAAAGAGGGTGGGAAGAGTGTTGGGGAGGAAAGCAACTGCTCCCTTGTGACGTCACAGCTAAATTTTCAAGATTACCAATTAATGTTTGATACCCAATTTGTAAACATCAATCCAAAAATTAACTGGAAATAGGTCATGCCAACCCAAAACACTTTGTTGGTTCCATCCTAAATTAATGTATGGCTGGCACTACACTGGAAAGTGTGTATATCAAAGACAACTTGAAACAAGTGTGCATTCACTTACAGCTTGATGTCTTTTCACTTCAACAGATGGTCACTGTCGGGACAGTAACTGCAATGTCCTCTAGCTATATAAAAGCCACGAACAAACAAGAAAATATTTTGTTCTTGACAATTACCAGAAAAAAAAAGTTACTATTTTCTCTCTGAAATTCACTCCATCACGTAAGCCTCATTCTTGTTTTCTTTTTGCCCACTCTTCTCTACACGCCTCCTGCCTCAAACAATAACCAGCAACAACTCTTAAGTCAGCTCTAACCAGCAGGGTACCTTGGACATGTTTTCAACATTATTCTTAACTTCACATTACAAAACCTAAAAATTGGAAATTCCATTGAAATAAAGCTTGAGCTAATAACTCATACATAAGCTTTCAACTCATACATATAAAATTGCTTCTATTTTTCATAATCCTGGAAATGTGTTTTGTTGAATGTTGATTGAGGCTTCTTTACTCTGCCACAACCAATTCAAATTTTAATGTAATCTCCCAAATTAAAGAATTTCCTTTTAAATGCTGGATATATGTTTTTACTCCAGACTGTGGATGAGAATGAACAGTACTGGCCCTGGAGCAACCTCTACATAATACAATGTCTGCGTAAGTTATCTGGACAGCTGCGTGCGCTTAGTTGGTATGTTATCTATACTTTTTCACTATAACTTCCCCAAATTTAGGGACAAAGACACCTGCTTAACAGACACTTCTTGTCAGGACAGAAAAGCTGACCTCAAGGTGTGACCAATTAGGACAACTGCCACATCTGCCAAGCCTTAGGGAGTCCTAAGAGGCTCCTCGCGAACAAATATGCTATACAGGATGACCCTGGAAAGCAATCAGCAAAGGAAGAGACACACCAGCTGTGTTTTGGGGGAAAACAACCCACAATGTTCAATGCATATAATTAACATATGACCAAACAGGGTAAACTTGATGGAACTGGGGGTGGCAATCTAACTACCATTGCTGAGATCTCCCCTTTCACACACATCCTGCTGGTAGCATTCAAACCCTTTTGTATCTCCTTTTCTTTTCTTTCCCCTTGGAGGCTATTATTTATTTTCTTTTGTACCAGCTATTAAATGCAAACACATGTATGTGCACAGTGCATGCACACACGTGTCCTCATCTCGCTCCATCAGTTGCCCTAAGCTCTGTCTCACCAACTCACAACCTGGCTAGTTAACACTCACTGTAACGGCTGCACAAGCTTCTAAACATACTGTGATTAGCAGGTTGGCAGTATCAGATACATAATCATCACACGATACTCTCTTTAGAAGACAAAACTAAAAGCACAAAAAGAAATTCACTGGCCAGGTGCAGTGGCTCACATCCGTAATCCCAGCACTTTGGGAGGCTGAGGTAGGCAGATCACTTGAGCTCAGGAGTTCGATACCAGCCTGGGCAACATGGAGAAACCCCGTCTCTACAAAAAATACAAAAAAAATTAGCTGGGCGTTGTGGCGCATGCCTGTAGTCCCAGCTACTCAGGAGGCTGAGGTGGGAGGGATGCTTGAGCCTGGGAGGTCGAGGCTGCAGTGAGCCGAGATCGTGCCACCGCACTACAGCCTGGGCGCCAGAGTGAGAACCTATCTCAAGAAAAAAAAAATGTGTATATATATGTAAAAAAGAAATTCACTGATTCGTCGCATCACACCAATGATCCCAGGTGCAACACTCTAAGACTATCTTCCAGGAGTGGACTACTCTGTCCATTAGTAACGGAGACTTCTGAATCTAGGGTGGCCGATGAGTTACACGTTATTAAAAGGGGAAAGATTAAAAATTCTTTAAATTAGCTGTCCTTGAACATAAACTGTGATAAAGACAGACCAGGTTGTGCTCCCTTTTCCTTGGAAAGGAATCTAATTGCACTGCTGGCCAATTATCATCGTGTACAAGTCTCCCAAATTAGCCTGCCACCACCTTTCTTTAACCCACATTAACTTCTACCCAGAATACAATAGCCTCTGAGCTGGTTCTTCTGCTTGTCTGTCTTTCCTCCTCCCATCCTTTTTATGCAGTGTTGCCTGACGCATCACCCTGAATCATATTTCTAATCAATGCTCAGCTCAAACACTAGTCATGGTTCTTCGCTGCCTGCAGAGTAGAGTGGAGGTTCCATGCACTAGCCTTTAAGGAATTCTGCAGCAGGATCCAAGCATGTCTAAGGTGCATTTCTTATGTGTGCCTTTTACTTTGGGAAAGTTCCTCGTTGTTTTCCTGACCCCCTCTCTTTGCTTGTATCATTACTTCAGCCTAAACATCTTTTCTTTTTCTAACTCTGCCTCGCAAAATCCTTTCTACCCCTGCAGACTTGCCTAAAAAGACCATCTCCTTCTAAAGACTCCCCCAATCTCAATCCCTCAGCTAACTGAAGACTGCTTGTGGCGAATGCTCCCTTCTTATTTACCTTTGCATTCTCCAGAGTATCTTATACAACATAAGCATGAAATATTTATTACCTTAATGATTTCCAAAAATACATAATAAAGGTTTTAAGCCATGAGTTACATAACACTATGAATTTAGTTAAGAAAAGAGGAGGGCCATAAATTATCAAAGCTTTAAGTTAATTTTTTTGTTCTCAGAGGATAGAGGTGCTAGATGACTCTGGACTGAGAGGAAGATGAGGACATTTGCTATCAAAGGCTTGAGACAGCTGATAGCTGTCTGCTCACACCTAAGTTCCTCTTTAACATCTCTGATTTAAATACACACACCCCAAGAAAACCTCCATTAGGGGCTCATTTCTCTTTGGCTGTTAGCACTTCAGATGACTTCTAGCCATGGAACACTAACGCCTCTTTTCAAGCACAGGGAGGTCAGGAGAAAGGCAAGGTGAGATTCCACTTCAGGGATTGCTGGGGCAATGGTCACTCACCTTCAGCAACCACAGAAGGAGGCATCACAGAAAGTGGGAAGCTGGTGAAACCCATGCTGAGTGGACAGGAGACAGGAATGACTATACACCATGAAATCCCCAGTCTGGGGGCAGAAAGGGATTTCTGGTGCTTCAATCGTCACTTAAGCAAGTTCGCGAGCAGGGCAGCCTTACCATTGATAAGGTACGGATGATTGCAGCACTTCCGCAATTCCATCATAGTGTTTAATAGGTTAGGTACGTTAGCTTGCCCACCGCCTTTGGAAAGAAATGTGAAATTCTTCTCAAGGATGGCTCGGTAATATTTCTTCTGAATGTTTGTTAGCTCAACTTCAATAATAGTTTCTTCTTTGGGGGCCAAGTTCTTTTCTACATCCTCTTTGAGACGTCTCAACATCATTGGCTTTAGAATAGCTTGAAGTTTTTGCACCTAAAAAAGGACCTTAAGTAAATACTAGTGTCATGATTTGCTTGCAAGTTAAAACATATTTTAACATGAAACATCAGGATTATCTCATTCATTAAACATCCATTTTCATTTTTCAAAGCCCAGTGAGAGTATGAAGGAGCTCATCACTCAGCTTTCATAAGAGCAGTGCATGAAGGTTGCATAATTTTATGTCAAATGAACTATTTCACCCATCCAGGAGCCCTGAACAGCCAGAAGGCTTGAAAAGTACCCAGCAGGAGAAATCCAACTGATTCATGTAGCTTTCCCTTCTGTTTGTCCTAAGCCATAGGGAAGATAGAGAAGAGGGACAAGACAATGTCATGGCAATGCTCTGTTTCTATTCTCTTCCTTTCTAGGGAGAGCTAAAGAATGAGAGGAAGTGAGCCAGGAGCAATCTAGTCCCTGCACTAAGGAGCCAGCAGAGACGTCTCTCCCTGGTTCTCTTTTCTATTGATTGGCAATAGAACTGAGTAATCTATACAGTTTTTATTTTAGAAAAGAAAAACAAAACAGACCTTACTCTGAACTGAGCTAACAGGTTTTAGACAGTAAGTCAGCGGAGGGGGCACATAAAAACCAAGATTTCAAGTCTATCTCCGTTATTTACTTCAAATACAGCACACAAATTATAACTAATGCCCACATAACTCTTACAGCATATAAAATAGCCAAGCACTTTTCTTTTCTTTTCCTTTTTTTTGAGACGAAGTCTCACTGTGTCACCCAGGCTGGAGTGCAGTGGTGCGATCTTGGCTCACTGCAACCTCTGCCTCCCGGGTTCAAGTGATTCTCCTGCCTCAGCGTCCAGAGTAGCTGGGGCTACAGGCGTGCGCCACCACACCTGGCTAATTTTTGTATTTTTTTTAGTAGAGATGGGTTTTCACCATATTGGCCAGGCTGGTCTCAAACTCCTGACCTCGTGATCTGCCTGCCTCAGCCTCTCAAAGTGCTGGGATTACAGGCGTAAGCCACCGCGCCTGGCCCAAGCACTTTTTATATACAATGCTTCATTTACTTCTCACAGAAATACTGTGCAGTGGTTATGCCCTAAGTTTCTAAAGTGAAAATATGTAGGCTTGAAGAAGTAAGCGGTGTGGCTGAGTACAGATGCTTCACAAAGAACAGAGACTCAAAACTGCAGCAGGCAAACAGGTCTACCAACATCAGTGGCGTCTGACATCATCCCCAAAATTACACATACCTAGCAAAACTACCAACCTGCACAGCACAGCTATCTCTGACAATTACATCAACAGGTATGTAACCTCTCTATAAATCTCAATAGCCCTTCACAAGAGCAAAAAGACAAACAAATAAAGAAGAAAACCTTTATGATGATGACCTGGAAAGTCCAAGGAAAGGGTATCTAAGGTTCTGTGTACTAGGTGGGAAAAACTGTAATATAATCACACTTTAAAATAACTTAATACTTTGCCATTTCATGGGCTAATCTTCAATTTTATAACTGAAATACAAAGTGGAGCTGATAAATACCTGCTCTTCTGTTTTTAGATCACCAAATTCTTGCATAAATGTGGTTTCTGAAGGGAAGCGACTTGGTTCCAAGAAATGAAGCAAGCTGAAGAGTTCTTCCACAGTGTTCTGGAGTGGGGTTCCCGTCAGCAGCACTTTGTGTTCCTGAGGTAACACAAGGAAAGCCACTAACCAAATTGTAACAAAAACACTTTCTTAAAACCAGAGCCTCTCACTAGACACCCATTGTTCTACTCCTACTCATCTACCCTATGCAAAGTATAGGAATCAGGCATGAAAACAGAGGTATTAGAACACGATTTCTGTGTCAGGTAGACAGATCCGTGGACAGTCCTCTCCAGAACTCTACAGGGTCCTTAAATGTGTCTTGCCATTTTGTTTCTTCCTGGGGTTATAGGTCAGTATTTTAGTATCACGGCTTTTTAAGTCCCCCAAGTCTCAATGCTTTTAACCCCACCAGTTAAGTTTTTTTCCTAGAATCCCTAGACGCAGATGAAACATGCATGCTTCTTTCTGCTCTCTACATCAACAGTGCTCTCATCTCTCCATTTGCTTCCTGCATGACTCACTTCATAGAGACAAAAGAAGTTCTACATGCAACAGCATATGAAAAACTATTTTGTTCTGCAAAAATTTCCAACTAGCAAAGAGGTCAGCTTGGTTGTAAATACCACAATCACTTTTTTTAAATCAGATGCTATTTATAAATTTGTCTCTTTGAACCAAGTTAGGTATTTCTTTAATTAATTCTTCCTGTTTACGAACTCTTTCCCCAGCTTTCCTCATGCAGTTGTACCCTGTCTTCCTATTTTCATATATGCAATACAGAAGAGCTGTTTTACAATGGCCAGTCTTAACAATAGTGAGATATTAATCTTAAGAACCCTATTATTTTCTACTTTGGCCATTTGGTACACAGCACAGCTAACAAAACTATTTCAGAAAGTAATTATACCTCCCAGTAGTTGAGAAGGCAATATTCTGACTTAATTTGGAATCTGACAAGTCTCGGTTGCCAAGCAGAGTATACGCTCAGTAAATACTAGATGAATGAGGTAAGAACATGCTAATTTTCTTAATATCTACCATGTCATATCTGTTAATGAAGCTCTTTGAAAGTAGGTGAAGGAGTTCAATATGCTTGTATTCCTCCTTCTCTTCCCTTTGAATAAAGTCTCTGAGGAAGTTTCATGGACCACCATCATCTTCAGACTCAGTAAATTCATAAACAGTAAGGATCAATCAATCAATTTTTTTCTAAAGTATCACCACACTTGTGGATAGCCTGGGCCACAATCGCTGACATACCCAAGTCCTGGATTACTGTATGCAAGAACTTTTTTTTTAAGTCCCATCACATATTCAGGAAAGAGTTACTGCAGTAGTTGAGCTGTATTGATATCGTGTCTCCCAGTTTTTTCATATCCTTTATTACAACATTAAATTAAATCTTGACTGCTTAACCAAATATTTTAAAAGTTAAAGCCTTAACTTATTAATTTCAAAATAAACTTATTCGAAAAAAGGAAAGAACTCCTTTCTTATGCAGCTTCCCTTCAATTAGTTACACCAAATGATTATACACAAAATCCTTTCATACAGTTACCTACAAATAGTGGAATAAAACTAGGTATCAATTTGAAAGTGGGTAACAATTAAAAAATACACGATTACTATGCACAGTCTCACAAAACATCAGGTAAGAAACTCAGGCGATGGAGCTTATCACCTCCACCTATGCTAGCAGATGTGCTTTTGCCTTGACAACGTTACCATTCTTTTTAGCTCTGATGAAGTGATGTCCATTTAATTTCATTTTAAGCAGACTCTT
The DNA here is from genome assembly GCF_029289425.2 of Pan paniscus. Classification (NCBI taxonomy): domain Eukaryota; kingdom Metazoa; phylum Chordata; class Mammalia; order Primates; family Hominidae; genus Pan; species Pan paniscus. The sequence goes on along the minus strand of NC_073256.2, from coordinate 76,478,998 downwards.
TGTGTCAGGTTTCCTGACAATGAAAGAGATACTAGAATCAGTGAAGAACTACCATGATCTCCACAGCATCCCCTACTCGTGGATGGGGGACAACGAGATGGTTGCTTTCCCAGAGCTCCTGTGGAGGACTGTGAAGATGGTGACTGCCCCTCAATGTATCATCTTCACAAACATTTCCTTGGTGTCTGCAGAGCTGAAGACACTCATTGGTCGTCCTTTCTGGGAATGCACTTGGAGATAATCCCCATCTAGCGCATTTTCATCGCAACTGAGTCTAGTGCAGGTAACAGCAGTTCCCTATGGCCTGTGCCGTAGTTGGATATAGTTACTAACCACTATTTTGACTGTGACTTATTCTAGGAAAGAATAAAAAGTAGAAAGTGGCTAAGTTCTCAAGATGCTTATTTTAAGTAAGGATTTAAAGACCAGACAACGAGCTGTTCAGAATTGGACAAACATAATTATATTCTGAATAACAATAATGTGTTCCATCTTGAAAACATTTCTTCTCAAATAAAAATTCTTCATCATTAGAAAAATAAATATTTTGTTCATGTGCTAATCAGAGCTTCCCAGTTGGTGAGCCAAGGATGAGTACAGGTTATAAGTCCTTGGGGAAGGTCAGGACACCCAGGACTGGTGGTGTCCCGTGGCAGTGGGCAGCCTTCTCTTTTTACCTGAGTGTGGCATTCAACTACTATCATTTTCTATACGTGCCATTATGTGAAAAAGCTTAAGAACACTGCAATATGTAATAGGAAAATTATTTGGATAACAGATTCTAATCCATTTATCAAATGTTAGTATAAATAATAGAAAACTCTTTGAAATAGCCCAAAGATTGTGGGGGGCTGGGGGAGGGATAGCATTAGGAGAAATACCTAATGTAAATGATAAGTTGATGGGTGCAGCAAACCAACATGGCACATGTATACCTATGTAACAAACCTGCACATTCTGCATATGTACCCTAGAACTTAAATTAAAAAAAAAAAATAGCCCAATGACAATCAGATTGTTTGATCTTGATGGAGTTAAATTAATGTGTACTCACCAATGAAATAATGTTTTACAGTAAGAATTTACTATCTGGGAACACATGAACTAATAATAGAACACAACTCAGATAAGTTCAGTCAGATGATTGTTTAAGCCTTCAGGAAATGGTGACATAACTGTCTCTTAGTAGAAAACTATGAAGGTGGATCCCTACTGAGAATATATATTTAGGTTATATCACAAGCATTAGTGTTTACCTGCAAATACAAGTTTACTTCATTTTAATGCTTAAGTATCACCTGGAGTGAACAAATACAAACACAGAGTTTCTCTTTTCCATATGCTTACCAAGGTCCCTGAGACTATTCACTGTTTCTAAGCGCTCTCACTTGTTTTGTGGATTGGCCACCAAATAATAGTCAACTGCTTTGAGACAGATCTTAGGATAGCTTTAATAATAATTCATTAGGAAGAAAAATGGGAAATCCCACCCTAAATAGGATAATTCAGTCAGACTTTTTCCTTTAAGCAAAACTAGATTTTGTTTGTTTTAAACTAAAAGCATAGCTGGCAATTCTAATCTCTTTAAGAATAAAATAAGCTGCTCTTTCAGAGAATCAGCTGCAACAAAAAGCTTTTAGGTGTTTTTTGGTAATACCAGTCTTCAGCTAAAAACATATGGCCATGAATATACAGAACACTCCTTCTCATCTCAAACTCTCAGTTAACAAAAGATCAAATTAGCCTGCAGAAATTAGCATTAAAAATACTTTGAAACCCTTTTTGTACTTCCGTGAAACTCATCAAATCATCCAAGGCATGCTAAATGACAGCAGCTTTGCTTTCAAAATGTACATTAAAAATAAAATATAAGTGATCATAACCACTATATAAACTATGGAGTGAAAAGAAGCCTGAGGATGACAGGTCATGTTGCAATTCCCACTAGGAAATCACACACAGCAGTATCAGACAGAAAATAAATCAAATCCTTCTACTCCTACGATATGTTATTCCATGATGCTCCTACTGAAAAAAAAATCTAGAAAATCTAATCAGGAAGACCTGATCATCTCTTGGGAAGCTGGAAGACTATGGGATAAGTGCGGTGTAAAACTCCAGATCAAATCTCAGGCACTGTAATGCCCCAAACTTCTAAGCATCTGTGCGAACTAAACCAACCCCAGATATCCTACCCAACTCATTGAGAACTTGCATCTACAAGTCCTGCTGGCCACAGTATGGCAAAACCTATGAGCACTGAAAAATAACTGGACTATCATCACTGAAGTAAAGCTTGGCCCAACAGTTAATGAAATGGCAGTACAGGTTAAGTATCCCTTATCCAAAATTCTTGGGACCAGAGTGTTTCAGATTTCAGATATTTTTAGATTTTGGAATATCTGCATTTATACTTACGGGTTGAACATCCCAAATGAGAAAATCCAAAATCCAAAATGCTCCAATGAGCATTTCCTTTTAGCATTATGTGGGTACTCAAAACGTTTTGGATTCTGGGATTTTTGTATTTGGTATGATCAACCTGTATTTATGAACAAAGGGTAAAACAAATACTTGAAACTCACTTTAGTGAAACTATCATGATTACACTCTGCTATAATACAACTGTTTAACAGACACTAGCCAACAATGTAAGAATCCAAAAGGCAACAACTTTTGAATAACTGAAAGTGCCAGAGAATATATCACAATATTTGACAAGCTTTTCAAATACTGTTTACAGGCATCAAATTCTGAGCAATGGGACTATCAAGTCAGCAACAATTCTATTCAGATTCAGTGCAATCACCAATATGGTCACTGACCAAGTCCATCATCTTGAGTCCCTCCAACAGCTTGCAGTTCCTGTTCTTCAGCCTGTGGGCTTCATCAATGACTACACAGCGCCATGGAATATTCCGCAGCTCAGGACAATCAGTCAAAATCATCTCAAATGTAGTGATGATGGCATGAAACTTATAGGACCCCTTTATCACTCGACCCTATAAGAACAACTCTGAATTATTATTAAGCATTAATGATTACATAAATAACTTTAAGGATGAATAAATAGCATAAAACATACGTATTTATCCCTTTGGAGATCTCTTTATTTTAGGTGACATACATTCTGTTTTCAAGTTATTTTGGCAGTTTTAAACGATATGGTAAAACAGAATTGGAAAACAAATGAGAAAACTGTCAGTAAATTTTGGATCTAATTTCCTAACAGAGCACATGCATCAATTACCACTAAGTGTACCCATTCTAGTCACACATTCACGTAGGACAGAATTTATAATAATTTCCCAAATCTAAAGATAAACACAGATTTCAATATTTTTTCTCCTTTAGTTATTTAATTGTAGGTCAGATTTTATACTTAGAACACGCACACACACATCTATCTATCTATCTATCTATCTATCTATCTATCTATATAGCAAAAACATATATATAGCAAAGATCCTATTTACAGGACTTCCATTTACTATCCATAACATAAAACTATTTTAGTACATATTATTCTTCCTTATCATGTCATTTATAACGCTTCACTGTTGATACACACTAATGGCATACAGGTAACTAGAGTAAGAAAAAAATTAAAGCAATTGCTACTAACAGCCAAAGCATAAATTCCTCCCTTGGGATGTGTTTCATTCAATGTGTCATATATTTCAAGGACTTTTTACATGCTTACTATTTTTCACTTCTAGCAATAGCATAATAAAATATTCTTTCTATTCACATTTAATATTACCATTTTTTGTTTAGTTTTCTCTTAGCCTTGCAAAATAAAACTAATTAACATATCAAAGCATTAAATGGATTTCAGTGATCATCCAAGGCAAAAAATTTCATTCCTTCTAATCTAATAATCAGAAAAACCAAAGCTATAAAAATAAAGAGCTGTTTTCATAGACACAGAAAGATAATACAAATGTAAATTGAGTCAGATATCTAAAGCAAATTTCTCAATTTGGCAAAATTTAGACCTTCCCAAGTCACAAAGACTTTGATTTTTTTTTAACACCTTAAAATGCACAGAATAAGTACAAAGAATACAACCTGTGAAGGTTTACCTGGGGATCTTTGAAGTACATTTCATACAACTGAATGGTCCGACGACTAGCTTGACTCCCATGATACACAACCACGTTCAACTCTGTCCAGGTTCGGAATTCCCTTTCCCAGTTGGGGATTGTGGACAATGGGGCAATTACTAAAAAAGGGCCATGGATTCCTTTCAAATATATCTCATAGAGAAATGTAATGGACTGGATAGTTTTTCCCAAACCCATTTCATCTGCTAAAATGCAGTTTCGCCTTTAGGAGGAAAATGAAGTACAAAAGTTTAATGAGTATGGATATGACACACTGCTGTCATTTCACAAAATATATACCATTGTACCCACAAATGCATACCCAAAGGCTTTAGATGTTCTCTTAGATTCAACAAAATATATTTTCAAACAAAATTCTCAAAGAATAAAAATTATTTTTACATACTTATATCAATCTCTGTATTAATATTTATTAAATAAATATTACATATATTTTCAATGCTTGTTTTTTGAAAAAGCTCTTATTAGAGTTAAAACATTAAGTTCTTTTTTATTATTTTCAATAACTAAAGGAAAGGAACTACAGATATATTTAAAAGTGAAGAAAAACTTGTTTTACATACATGTTGTACCAATTGAAAAGTAGCCAGTTTACTCCCTCCAACTGGTATTCCCTGAGTTTGTTATTGTTTTTATACTCCCTGGAACTCTCCGATTTTTTCCAATCATCAGCAGGAGGTCGCTCCTGTTTCAAATATAGTAAATCCCATTAGTGGTTTCCCAAAGACCACACCACTATGCTATTTTCAAATTAAATTCTCTACCATCAGCCAATTCTTACCACACGCTCTGTTTCCGGCTCCCTGGACATTAGTTTCTCAAACTCCTCGATCTTTGCTTGATCTATGTCCTGCCTCCGCTCCCACGTGCTGTCTTCATAAGGAAGTGAACACCACTTCACCAGATAGTGAGTCACAGGCTGGATCAGATTTAAATAAATCAGAATTGGATTCATTTGACCACATACATACATATACATATATATGTGTATATATATGTTTATACATATAGATATGTATGTGTGTATATATATGTTTATACATATACATATGTATATATATGTTTATACATATGTATGTGTGTATATATGCTTATACATACACATAGGTGTATATACATGCTTATATATATACATATATACATATACATGTATATTTACATACACATTAAGGAAAAGCATGCTCTACTTCATTTATCAATAGACATTATCCCAGCATGAGTATGTCTGAATTGACAGAAATTTAAAAACTATGGCCATAAACAGCTGTTCCTAGTTAAGAGTCTCAAGTCTAAACTGGAAACAGTATTATTGGGCGTTATCAGAACAAATTAGCCTTTTATCAAAATCATTGGTAAGTGATGTTCAAAAGCCAAAAAGTATAAAGAAATAGCTAGCAAATAGCAAAGCTGAATTTGAGATTTTTTTTATCTGTACAAATCTTTCATCAGGAGTTTGATTCAGACTTACACGGTAAATCATCTTAGCATATTTCAATGTTTACATAATTGGCTGGTTTCTTAAAAAATGAGACATACGCTTAAATTTATTAGGATCTCTACCTTTTCCTTAAAAAGAGTGATACTGTTTGTGTCCAATCACATTAAAATAACACATTTGAGCTATATAAGGGTGGAGGGCAAAATATTTCAGGTAATGCAGATCAACAGGATTTCCTTTGTCTTTCCTCTAGAAAACACTTGGGTTTGTTGACCTTCATTTCAGGACCAAGGAACACTGACCTAGTTGTGATGTGAAAAATATTTCCTGTACAATGTAAATATGCTATGAAACAATTTTTTGAAGTATAACTAAGGAAAATTAGAAAAGTAAAGATCATGTTACAGATATGGTCTTGGAAACATCATAGAGTGTCATGACACAGAGTTTGGAAGAAAATGAGAGTTCTTTGCAGACCCTCCCTAGAAAAGCAAGATCCAAACACTGTATATATAAAATTCAATTTACATGGAGAAGCCAGGAAGGACACAACTCATGGTGGGTGGGCACATCATTATCAAGACACAATACTCAGAAGTCACTACACTTGTCTTCATTCTTACTTCCCTATCAAATATCCCTTATAATCTTACAGAGTTTTGCAAAGCAAAATAAGAGTGTTGAGACTAGGATCTTTTAAGAGAAATAATGTCTATTAGCCTCTGTGTACCACATTAAATGAATTCATCAACTTCACTAATGATGCCCAATTCTAAATAACCTTAAACTCCATTCTGCCACAAGAGACACTCAATTATATAAGGATACTTTGTGCTACATGACAGATTTATACCAAAATGTACTGAATTCTTTATCATATTGTGGAATTGTGCAAAATGTCAATGTATTTCTTTCATATTGAAAATCAATTTTTTAAAAAAGTTCTCAGACTAAACATAAAACATATTTAGCACTATTATTGTCATAAAACTAATAATAAATCATTAAGTTTCAGTTAAATTTAGACCAAGTGTGTCACAGTCCAAGGCTCTGACCAAGACCAGGTCTAGGATTCTACCATCTTCTCTATAAACATGTATGGGTTGCCTGAATCACCACTTTATAATACAAATGATCTCCTGTTACCTCTCCCCGGTCATCTGTGCTACGTGCAAAGTCCATTATCCGGTCAACCTCCACATAATCTGGATTAAAAAGCTCATCCTCAATCTACACCAAAGGAAAAAAAAAAAGTTAAAGGTTTACTTATTTCCCAAGATGAAATATTATTCCACTTTTCACCAAGCAATAATATTTTGGGTCACAGCAATATAAAACTTACATTTGGCAAATTCTATTATATTAATTGAAATGCTACAATTTAGCAAAATCACTCCCCATGAGGAAATCAGACTTCTCAGACTTCGTTAACTGGGTCTTTTAATTACCGTGTGAAACCTTTTACTGTGAGAGAATGTTTAAGAATATTTTAAATGAAGTGTGAAATTACAATTCACTAATGAGCAATCCAAAAGGCTTATGGCATGCGATGCATTTAGCATTCTCAAAACTACAGTTTGCAATGAAGAATCAGAGTCATGCAAAGTGTTACTTGGAATATCATAACTCCTGGAGTTGTCCGATGCCTTATAGCGTATCTACAAAATGTTATTCAAAAGCCAAATACACTGCAAGCAGCTAATTTCATATTTTAGCATGATCAGAGTTTATAATGTTTGGTAGTATTTGTCAATCAATATTAGTACCTCATTTAGAATCACAGTCTCATCATTAATCTGTTTTCTAATGATTTACATTGAATATAGCGTGTTTAGGCAAAAGTATTAAGGATAACGAAATGAAGCCTAAATAATTGGCTCATTTAACCAATATATTAAACAATCTTTACAAAAGTAAAGTAATACTGCTGCCTGCAAAGGTATCTCATATAAAACACTAGAATATGACTAAAAAAAAAGTTATAGGCTGGGCACAGTGACTCACGCCTATAATCTCAGCACTTTGGGAGGCCAAGGCGGGCGGATCACGAGGTCAGGAGTTCAAGACCAGCCTGGCCAACATGGTGAAACCCCGTCTCTACTAAAAATACAAAAAATAAGCTGGGCGTGATGGCAGGTGCCTGTAATCTCAGCTACTCGGTAGGCTGAGGCAGGAGAATCGCCTGAACCCGGGAGGCGGAGGTTGCAGTGAGCCGAGATCACACCACTGCACTCCAGCCCAGGTGACAGAGGGTGACACTCCATCTCAAAAAAGGAGTTATAGACTAAGCCATACCCAAAAGAAGTTAGGGTCAGACAAGTTTCAGATGTTAGAAAACAAAAGACACATTTTATTATGTGCACCTCTCAATTAACTTATCAATAACATAACTGCATTAAAATATTTTGCAAAAGGCAAACTAGAAGTCACTTAGACACCATTCTTATCCCTTGAATTGCAGGTGGAAAAGACAAGCAGTTCAGTCATCATCTGCTCAAGAACAACAAACTTTCCCTAGCTATTCGGCCCTCTTAAAACACCCAGTTGGGAAGCTTTGAACCATGAATTATGAAACAAAAAGCAGAAACACAAACATATGTCTCAAGTATCTCAGGCTTTTACAAAGAGGTAGATTAGTAAGGCAAAAAAAATCCATTGAAATGTTCAATTAATATAAAGTATTAGTGTATTAATGCACTGGCTTTTCAAAAGCTTCTAGACTTAGGTAAACACACGTGTTATCCATGTACAGCAGAAACACTTAAACTTTCCCAAAACTAGGTTTGGATGGCAAAAACTCTCTTTAGGAAAACTTGTTCTTAAACATAAGCTTTCATAGTCAGTGCTGAATTAAAATCCTTAACTTTTCCTACACATTTCTACCCTTTAAGTGAGTAATCTGCGGCATCACACATGTGACGAAATTTCCAGTCTAAATGATGTTTTTTAATAGACATTTTTAGTTGCAGCAGGCTTGTAAGGCAGCCTAAGGAGAAACAAAGAATGTAAAAGCAGCTGAAACTGAAAATCTCAAAGCAGTACAGCCATGGAACACCTGAAGCCATGATCATGTATGGGATGAAACAAACGGGGGCGTGTGCACTTTCATGTATAAAAGAGAGGGAGGAAGGGGATTGCTATCCTTCTCTGCTAACTCCACTAACTCTGCTGTCCCACTTAGGACAGAAACTAAGATTTCTAGCTGCCAAGTTACCAGGTAAATAATGTACATTCAACCTTGGTATGTGTAGCTAGGGCTAGGCACAATTTCCTAAAGACAGTGTGACTACAGGAGAGAGAATACAAATAAACTTAATAAACAGGACCAGGATTTAGGGATGGGGGGAAAGCTACCATTGTGCTTTTGCCTGTCTCCCTCCCCCTGGCCCACAGAAAAGGTCAGCAGAACACAGGGTGTCTCTTTCTAAAAGGAGGCTAATGATTTCAGCTCATCCAATGTCATAAAAATTTAACTCTGGTTTCATTAAGAAGGGCATGAAAAATAGAACCTCACAGCATTGTCCTCAAAATCAAATATTAAGATTCTTTCTTCAAAAGAATTTTCCTCCAAGTTCTTCTGAAGAATCTTCTTAATATTCTCCAAGATCTATGAATTGAGTCACATTCGAGTAACTCCATTCCACTCGGTCCTAACCACTGCACTGCCAAAAATGCTGCACACTCAGAGTGCCAGGGGTAGTGATGCAGACATGTGTCCAGTAAAAGAACAACCACATGATCTCCCATTGAATGCGGACTTTAATATAGGCCAGTTGGGACCATGGAAATCAGATCCCAGAAGAACACAGACTTGCTACCTGATAGTATAAGAATTTTATGACATAAAAGTACTAAGTGCTCTTCTGTCCCACTTTCCTTCATCTCCAAAAAGGGGTGGCAGTACAAAGTAGGTTGTTAAACAGATACTATTTTGCATCAAATTGTACGCTTCTTTTACATAAAGTCTACATTCTGTCAACTCTTTTAGGAAAAGAGGAACTAATAAATCAGCAAGTCTTATCTTTCAATGTTAGGGTTTTTCTTTTATCTACTTGAGGCTGTAAGTGAAACCAAATTGGCGATCCTAAGTCCAGAGACCCTAGTAAGCAGCTTGTGAAAGCACTTTTTAAAAAATGTAATTGACTATACTGCGGAGGCAGAGGGCAGAACTGGCACTTCTAGTAAATGCAGATGTTCTTCTCTGCCCTAGGTATTGCTGTATTTCTATACTGATACCTGGGATAAAGGGACACAGGCAAAGATATTATTACCAGTTTCTATACTACAGCACAGCATTTGCGAAAATGAGTTTAGTGAACTCTCTGTAATTAGGCATTGACTTCAACAAAAGAAATTTGCCACATACTTTCCCCAACAGAAGTTAAGCTTTTGTATCTTAGAACTTGTACTTAACATTGTAGATTTCTTAACCTGCTAAATCTCAATAGAACTTCTGTCCACTTACTTAATTTCATCATCTACTAACTGTACTTTCATTACAAGATTTTTATCATACCATCACCGCTATTTCCACATAATATCATAAGGACCCATACCTTCTAGCCTAAGCAACAGGAAGAATGAGAAATTTCCTGTTTACAAATTTGTTAGCAAGAACCAGTTACCAATATGCAAGTTGACAGCACCAAATGAGACTAACTAGTTTTTCTTAATTCATGGAACTAAAATTTTAAATTTAGAACATTTTAACAAAGTAAATACTTTGGAAAAGTAAGCAGGTATGTCATACCTCTGAAAGGAACTTGTTCTGGCCCTGCTTTGCCTTAAATCGTTTAATTTTTTGCTGAATTCTCTTATCTTTTTCCAGATCTTCTATAGATGCCCACTGACAATGAAGATAAGAGCTGAAAAAACAAAACAATATCCTTGAAATATGTAGAATATAATTAATCCTTTATTATGTCTTATTCAAAAAAGTCAACTAAACAGATAATTAAAATAACCTGCTTAATTACTCATTAAGGCTGCTGAGCAACATTTAATATACCCACTACTGTTTAGAATAAGAAGAGAAAATCAATATTAGTGCCTAAAATTTGCCTTCTGTCCTAAGCCTCCAGCTCTCTTACCTGTTACCGAGAGAGAGAGAGAGAGAGAGAGAGAGAGAGAGAGAGAGAGAGAGAGAGAGACAGACAGACAGACAAAAGAGACAGAGAAGAGAGAGAACGGCCTAATAACAAGCTATTTCCATAAGTGAATGGATTATACTTCAATATAAAATTAGCACTACAGGGAGGCCTTAATTCTGAATTTATACTTTGAACCTCTTATCATTGAGAAATAGGTTTTTATCAAGTTAAAATAATTCAAATTTAAAATAGCAGTTTCTTTGGAGATAAGAGGTGTAGGGTGCCCTAGAGTCACCCAAGGCCTATCATACTGGTCCCAAAGGGAAACCTAACCTGGTCCTTCTAGAAAAATCTAGGAGGAAAGAACCACTGTCTGTTCCTGGAACACTGGGCCATGCCCCTCACCAGCTTCTTATCAGTTCCTGGTCTCCCAGGCTGTGTTCCTCCAGGATTTCTGCAATGATATTCCTTGGTCCCCTGTGAATGTTTCCCTTGCTATCATCTATACCTGCACTGGGCAAACCCCCTCCCCTCAAGACTCCCCATCCCCTCCTCTGAGTATGCATGGTGTCTTCCCTCACCTGAACTGGAATACATATGCACTTTCCTTTTCTTCTCCAACACTCACAGGTACACAGTTAATGTTTTATGGCAACTCTGACATTCTTTTCCTTAGTTCTTCAATATTCTTTTGTCCCAACCCCCTCTCCCTGCCCCTCAAATAGCCTTGAGAGCCTCTTATTTCTCTTTCTGATGACAATATCAAAAAGAAATTATATCTTGAATATATATACCCCTTTCAGAATCAACATACTAGTACTCTTAGAAATTGTGCTTTAGTTCACAGAAGTCAGAAGTTTAAAACAAGAAAAAGTAAAAACAAAAATTACACAACCATTAAAAATTTTTCAAAAATGATTCATGATATAGGAAATGCTTATGATATTAAGTAGCACATAACTGATAATCATGTCTAATATGATTTGCAAAGATAGGACTCATTTAGTCCTTCTATAATTGAGGGAAAAAAGGATTTTAAATACATATGACTTATATAGCTATGAACTGATATAAATGCTGTACATACACACACAGAAAACAGACTAGATGAAATTGCATCAAAATGCTAATACAGGTTCCAAATCTGAAAATCCGAAATTCAAAATGCTCTAAAACTCGAAACTTTTTGAGCACCAACATGAACTTGAAGGAAATGCTCAATGGAGCATTTTGGATTTCAGATTTGGGATGCTTAACCATTAAAGCATAATGCAAATATTCTGAATTTGAAAAAATCCAAAATCCAAAACACTTCTGATCTCAACCATTCCAGATAAGGGATACTCAACCTGTATTTATTATTTCTGGGTGCTAGGACTGCAAGTATTTTATTTTCTACTTTCAACTTGTAGTTTCCAAATTTCCAATAAATAATATGCAATACTGTCATAATCAGAAACACATATTATACGAGGCAGGCAGATCACCTGAGGCCAGTAGTTCGAGACCAGCCTGACCAATATGGTGAAAACCCAACTCTATTAAAAATACAAAAATCAGCTAGGCCATGGTGGCATGTGCCTGTAATCCCAGCTACTCAGGAGGCTGAGGTGGGAGAATTGCTTGAACCCCAGAGGTGGAGGTTGCAGTGAGCTGAGATCACGCCACTGCATTCAAGCCTGGGTGACAGAGGGAGACCCTCTTCCCCCTGCCACACACACACAAAAAGAAACACATATTATAAAAATAATCTGCTCTAGTCTCCAAATTATTTGACAGAAAAAGGCACATGTGCAGTCAGTCAGTTAGTATTCTTGTCTTGGCTGAGGTGCAAAAGCCTTCAAAGCACCACCTGTGTAGCCTTGAACTGGACACAAGCATATAAGCAAGTGGCCCCAGCCCTGCTTTATCTGCTATAAACTGGGATGAAATTTTCAGTGTGACTCTGCTTTCTAGACTCTGATGATAACCCATTCTGGAGGCTTAGGAAGAAGAGGAAGGAAGAATAAAGGGTCAAAAATAGACTGCTTTGTCTGAATAGATAATTAAGGCAAGAAAACGTCCTAACTGGACTAGAACTAAAATATTTTTTAAAAGTTATGAAGAAGTCAATGTAAGAAAAATATTATGAAGCTAATAAGAAATAATCTGAACTAGGCCCTACAGATAATACAGTGTATGGTCACTTTGGAAAACAAAATTTCATTTAAAAATGTAACTACTCTTTATGAAACAGGTATACATTTATACCTAATCTTGACAGTTAAAAAAGAAAGAGCATATCCCTTACCCATATCAGTGCAAAGTAGTAAATATTTATATTTATAATACTTATAAATATTTATAGTTATAAATAAATATAAGTAAAATATTAACAAACACAACTCCACATCACATTAAGACAATAATATGTCATGACCAAGTAGTTACTTATTTCAGGAATGCAAGGTTAGTTCAACATTAGGAAATTCACTAAAAATACACAATATTAATATATCTAAGGAGAAAAATCACACAATTATTTCTATTGACACTGCAAAAACATTTGACAAACTTTAACACCCATAATGGATTTTTTAAAACTTAGGAAGATAGGAATTGATAGGTATTTTGTTAACATATATTTGAAGATTTTGGTTCTAAAGACAAGATCTTACTAAATGAAGAAACACCACAGTTTTCCACAAAAATCAGAAAGCATGGATACCTACTATCTCCACTGTTATTCAATATTGTATTTGAGGTTATTAGCCAATGTAACTGACAAGTCAAAACAATAAGAGACATAATAATTAGAAAATAATAAGTAAAGCTATCTCTGTTTGCAGATTATATGATCAGGTACCTGGAGAACCCTAGAGAATCAATTAGAAAACTAATTCATATAATAAAATAATCCAGCAATGTAGCAGAATATAAAATTAGCATACAGAAGCCAACAAATTGTCTTCATTCACAACAACAATTACCAATAAGGGGATATGTTAGAGAAAACCTCTTTCACAATACCAACAAAGAAAAAATACTTAGCAATAAATTTAATTAAAAATGTGTACAATTTGTATAAGAAAATATTTAAAACTCTTACAAGACACAAAAGTAGAACTGGACCAACTGAAAAGACATCATTTTCACACTGTGTAACTCAACATCATACATTTGTAAATTTAACACAACGTAAATAAATAAAATGCAAACAGGCATTTATATGGGGCTAAACAGTATTACATTTTATATATAAAAATAAACATGCAAGAATATCCCAGAAAACAATAAAACAGAAAAGCTACTAGGGAAATAGATCTACCAGATATTAAAATACACTATAAAGCCTCCCTAAGCAGTGTGGTACTGGCTTATAAATAGACAAGCAGTTCAAAGGCATAAAGTACAGATAAAGAAAAATAAAAAATAAATAAAATAAATAAATAAAAACTTTAGGACATAATAAAGTTTGGATCTCAAATCACTGAGTCAAAAATGGACTCTTTTTTTTTTTTTTGAGATGTAGTCTCACACTGTCACCCAGCTGGAGTGCAATGGCGCAATCTCGGCTCACTGCCACCTCTGCCTCCCGGGTTCAAGCGATTCTCCTGCCTCAGCCTCCAGAGTAGCTGGGATTACAGGCACCCGCCACCATGCTCAGCTAATTTTTTGTATTTTTAGTAGAGATGGGGTTTCGCTATGTTGGCCAGGCTGGTCTCAAGCTCCTGACCTCGTGATCAGCCTGCCTCAGCCTCCCAAAGTGCTGGGATTACAGGCATGAGCCACTGTGCCTGGCCAAAAATTGACTCTTTAATAATGGTGCTAGAACAACAATTGAAAAATAATTAAATTAGAGCCATGACTTACACAATACACAAGAATAAACACCAAATGGATCAGGCACCTAAATAGATAAAATGAAACCACAAGGAAAGCATGGACAAATTCCTCTGTAATCTGGATATAGGGAAAGGCTTTCTAGCTATGACACTAAAGCTAGAAACAATAAAAGAAAAAATTGATAAATCTGACTGTACAAAAAATTTTAATGGGCAATGCAATAAACACCATGAAGTCAAAAGACAATCGAAACTGAGATAAGATAGTTGCAACATATAACCCAAGATAAAGAACTAATATCCCTTATATATAAAGAGCTCTTAAAAGTTGAGCATGACAGAAAATGAGCAAAAGACACAGACAACTGACAAAGCAAGATGTAAAAAGTGGCCATTAATCTTATGAAAAGGTGTTCTTATTCACAATAAGAGAAAATGCTAATTAAAACCTCAACTGAAATACAATTTCTTACAAAAATTAAAAAGTAAAACAGCACACTATATTAGAAAGGTTGTGGGGAAATAGGTGTTTGCATACTTTGTTGACAGGAACATAAATTCATACAACATGAAGGAAGGGAATTTGGCAGTATCTCTTAAAAATACATACATGTTTGCCTTTTGTATCTAGTAAACCCACTTCCGGGAATTCACCTGGAAGCCATGCCTCCAATAATTTGAAAATATATAGATATGTATGAGAATATATATTGTAGCATTATCCGTAATTGGAAAACATCAGAAGCCACTTACACACCCACATACACAGGAGGCTGGTTGAATGGTTACGGCAGTCATGCAATGGAATATTATACAGCTGAAACAAAGAATGAGGAGGACCCCTATGAACAGATGTAGAGTGATTTCCAGGATGTAGTGTGAAAAAAAGCAAAGCACAAAAATGTACTAACAGTATACCAATTTCTTTTTTTGTAAGAAGGAAGAGGAAATTATACCTGCATGCTCATGCCAAAAATTACAGAAAGGATAAACCTGGGATTAGTAAGGAAGTAAGCAGGAATGGGGTGGAAAGGGAGGACTACACTTCTTTTGTGTATAGTTCTGACTTTTGTAACATATTAATATTTCACAAACTTGAAAAACAATAAAAATCAACAAGCGGGGGCTAAAATGGAATACAAATACAAACCAAAACTAAAGAAACATACTGTGTATCAAATAAATCATGAGGCCCCAACCTTTTTGGCACCAGGGACCAGTTTCGTAGAAGACAATTTTTCCACGGACTGGGGCGGGTCCTTGGTGGAGGGCAGTTTGGAATGAAACAGTTGCACCTCAGATCAGGCACTAGTTAGATTCTCATAAGGAGCACAAAACCTAGATCCTTCGCATGCACAGTTCACAACCAGAGTTCACGTTCCTATGAGAAACTAATGTTACGCTGATCTGACAAGAGGCAGAGCTCAGGTGGTAATGCTCAGTCGCCTGCCGCTCACCTCCTGCTGTGCGGCCAGGTTCCTAACAGGACACTGACCAGTACTGATCCATGGCCTGGGGACTGGGGACCCCTGAAATAAATAACAAACCACACTGGTGGGGTAGGAAAAGAGAATAACCAACCCAAGGACATTTTGGATAAAGTTTTAGTCCCTATGCCCTCAAACTAAAGACAAAAAGCTAACCAAATATAGGCTTCTTTGTCACAGAAATATGGGCTAGTAACTCTGAAATCACTTCCTATATATGTTAGAACTGACAAAAAAGCAAACATAAAAAATAAGAGAGCCAGGTTTATTCTGGTTGAAGAAGGGAATTACTAATATTAAAGGGGAAAGGAGAGAATGAACCCTGGGCTGCTGGAATAGTACTGGAAGTATCAATATATATGCATTGTTTTTGCCGTTGTGTTGGAGAGGTAGGTAAATATGTGTGTGTATATAATAAACAGATAAGTGTGTGTGTAACTCGATACACACACACACACACACACACACACACACTCTCTCTCTCTCTCTCCCAGTCCTATCCACTGAGAGGGACTAGAAGCAACAATTCCTCAGCAACGAGGAGCACACCTAAAGCCCCAATCCTGGTTTCTCAACGCCCTCCCCTTCACTGAAAACAACCAAGCCTTCTTGGAGAAGTAAATGATTCCATAACTAAAACAGGGAAGTTACGAGATGAGCCTGGAACATCCTCTGGTGCCAGAAAGCAAGAAAATGTTCAAAGAAAAATGGGGACAAGGCAAAAAGACAGAAGAGCCAGTCTGAAGGGGCTCCCACTGACCAAATCTGGGATAATGTGGGCAAAGTAAATACTACAACAGTAAAGAGTTATAATCCCTTGAATAAAATGAGAAGCCACAAGTCCGCTCAGCTATAAATTAACAAATAGACAAGAGGGTAAAGCTCTTCCTTACCATAAAAACCCAACCAATCAATGTAGAAGAAATGATGGAATTAGTAAATCACCCCTTAGCAACCATAACCATATTTAAGTCTTAAAGTATCTTTCCAGAAGATACACATTAACTACAAAAAGAAAAACAGAAATTCTTTGTACTATTTTTTACAATTTTTCTATAAATGTGAAATTGTATCCAAATATAAGGCTAACAAAAACTCTTAGTTTTATGGAAATCTTAATTTCTCTTAGCTCTCAATAATGACAGTCAGAAAAGCTTTTTTTTTCTTTTTTTTTTTTTCAAAACTCCCTTTACCTCACCTCAAATGACTTTTGAGGAGGGCTAGAGTCTCCTAGTCTGGCACTGGCACCTGGTCAGGAACTCGGAGCCCATCTCTGGGGTCACTAACAGGCTGACTGGAAGGAGGCAGCTCAGGCCTCACTGTCACACACTGATCTGGTGGTCTCGCTGGTAGTGCCATTATTTTGGTGATTGATATTTGAACTCCTTTGCTCTTGTTTCAATTTGGTAAATCTACAAGGGAACTCTCTCCCTCTGGTTTACTTAGTTTACCTCCTCCTTACCATAGGAAATCGTGTTGTAGGCATAATTTCCACATGTGTAAACTGACATGCTCTGAGGACAAAAGAATGACGACAGTTAACATTTTCCGAGCATTTTTAAAATTGTCAGACTGTATTTCATTGAACTCTCATGAGAAAACTGATAGAGACTTCTTTATCTTTTTACTTGATAAAAGGTTTTACTCACAACTTCTTCAGAAGTGCATCAATTTATTAACAGTGCCAACTACAACAAGAGAGAATGACAGAAAACCCATGGCACCTGATGCTTTCATTTTCTAGGGTGGGGTAAATTTTCTGAGGCTGTTCACACAGCAACTCACAAAAGCCTCTCTTTAAAGCCCTAAGAATGTATTAATATGGTGGTTTAGTTCTTTGCCTTAAAAGGGGTAAAAAAGAAATTTAATGTTTACATTATCAATGAACATTTTTGTCCTTGTTCTATGATTGTTATTTAGGTTACATAATGGCCTCAGTCTTCTTCAGCAGAATGATTACTGACTCTGAAAACATCCTAGCTCATCACAATGTCTGTCTGGGCCAGGTGTACTGCTTACAACAGAATCTACAAGGACAACAACTCACTGTGTTTTTCAATTCAGATTTTTAAGTTATGAATTCAAATCTACTAAATAAATATCAGAAACAAACAAAAACAGATAAAGCTATAGCTCACTGCATTTTAGAACCTGAGTGATGTCATGGTTCTCTAGAGCTTTCATTCCGCAGGAGAGTTCTTGTCTCTAGGGCCTCGCACACTATGCACAGGTGAAGGGACGAAGTGTAGCCCCACAGGGTAGAATTCACGATCAGAGGACAGGGAAATACTGCTTTATTCATTTTTCTGTTATTGTAGAAGTTTTTATCCTCTCTAAAAAAATACTTATTGGTTATACACAGAAGTTAGTCAACTTTTACACCAATTACACATTTTCCAGAAAAATTCATAAAATATCAAACATACAAAAGTTGGTTAAAAAATGGCCTCCCAGGCCATGATGACTAAAGAAATCATACCAAAGTTTCTTAATTTCCCAACTTAAAAAAAAAATGGTCATTTACTACTTGGAAAATATAGCCCCCCATTAAAAACAAAATCACAATTTACTTACAAGTTTTTGTATTTCACATAGAATTCCTCAATTTCTACCTCCTCTCCAGATTCCTTCTGCAACAAAAGAAAATTTCAGGCACATATTTAAAACCATCTACTAGAATATTTTAAAAGTAATGATTTACTCCCATATGAGCACAAAATAGGACTGAAAAGAGCAGCAAAGGACCTTCACGTAAGATGAGCACACCGTGTGCTGGGAGGTGGCCAGGGCCACGAAGACTGCCACGCTCAGGCCCATGCACGCACCTCTGCTCAACGTGCGAGAGCTTCTAAGACATGAATCACTTTAACTCCTCCCTAACCACATGCAGCTTCATTCACAACAACCTGACCCCAAATTTGGCCTTCTGCCAAACCCACAGTGTTAAGTAGACGCCAAGTGTACCATTTTCTCAGGCAGCAGCCAATTAGCAACTGCTCTCCTGAATGCCATATGTATTATTTTTGGCTGCCTCATGGCAACTTTACATTGTGGGTTTTGTAATGTTTTAAAATATTTAAAAGACATTTATTTCTCCATATACTTAATAACTCTAAACAAGAAACCATATAAAAGTAAACCTTGTTCTTATGCTGTAATTTCAGTGCATCACTATTCATAGTCTTAGTTTCACTCAATGGTACAATTAAAATCTCTCAGACAAGATGTCTCACACACATAGCAGCCAAATAAAATTAACACTCCAAATACTACATTTAGGTACGGTTAAAATTGTGATACATGTCAGCCAAATCAAGAGTTTTCAGTAGTAAGATTATCTATAATATCTCCCTTAATCCTATCTGCTGTAGTGTATGCAGAAGATAACGTTCAGATGATATTTTAGGCATCTCTTTTTATTCCCCTTTTGGTTTTAGGCTCTTAAACAAGTCATAATATGTAATTTCCTTAAGGAACATTTGATCAGATAAATCAGGGATCTAAAATATAAACACCACTTACAGATGTTTGGGGATTGCTTTTACACTCTTACAAGAGACCCCAAGCCTGCCTTGAGGGTTATGTATGGCTGTTCAGCCACCTCCGAAATGCTTCGAAGAAAATCAAGGCAAGTAGGAACATGGCAAAGAACAAACAAAAGAGCAAAGGCTTCTACTGGATAACAGACTGGCACAGATCTGTTCAAAGGTACTAGTCCCCTCAATCTCCAACCTTCAAACCATTTTCAAAGATTGTGAACTTAAACTTTTCTTTGAAACTCTCACTTATAACAGTTAAACCTAATTTTTTTTCTTTCTTTTCTGAGATAGGATTTGCTTTGTCACCCAGGCTTGAGTGGAGTGGCGCAAACATGGCTCACTGCAACCTCAACCTCCCAGGCTCAAGCAATCCTCCTGCCTCAGCAACCCCTGCCCCTCCCTACCACCTCCCCAAGTAGCTGGGACTACGGGCACACATCACCATGCTCAGCTAATTCTGTATTTTCCGTAGGCTGGGTTTTACACCATGTTGCCCAGGCTGGTCTCAAACTCTTAGGCTCAAGCAATCCCCCCGTCTCAGCCTCCCAAAGTGATGAGATTACAGGCATGAGCCACCACACCGAGCTAAACCTATATTTTAAACAGTTTTGGCCTGTCTAGAAATCATCAAGAAGGAGTCTGGATATGCAGGAGTGGTCAATATCTATTAATATCTGGTTGTGCCATAATGGATCTATGAAAGGTAATAACTATAAAGCACTATTTTAAACCAATGTATCAGAACACCTTCTATGTCATAAACTTTTGGTTATCCAAAATAAAAAGAAATGTTTGTTGGATGGCTTCAAGAACCAGCAACATAAATGGAACATGGAATTAATTTATAAATAAATACTACCAAGTTCAAGTGGCAATCCATCCAAGACCCACCCTACTTTTTTCTCTCTAGCCTTAATATTTCCCCATTCTACTCCCTTTTTTTTTTTGAGACGGAGTCTTGCTCTGTCATCCAGGCTGGAGTGCAGTGGCGCAATCTTGGCTCACTGCAAGCTCTGCCTCCCAGGTTCACGCCATTCTCCTGCCTCAGCCTCCTGAGTAGCTGGGACTACAGGCCCCGCCACCATGCCCAGCTAATTTTTTTTGTATTTTTAGTTGAGACGGGGTTTCACCGTGTTAGACAGGATGGTCTTGATCTCCTTACCTCATCATCTGCCCACCTCGGCTTCCCAAAGTACTGGGATTACAGGCTTGAACCACTGCGCCCAGCCTCCCATTTTAAGATATATTATCTTTATATAGAACCAGACATTCCAGCAGAAAGACAAAAAGATGGTAGATGATCAGGGAAAAAGAGAAGCAAGGATGAAACTAGATTCTTTGATTCTTCACACAGCATTATCATGAAATTCAAATCAAGAATGGAACTCAAATGTCTGAACTTTTGCCCTTCTGATAATAATTATATTTTTTCAATTTTGAAGGCATTTTCAAAACTATGTATCATTTATATAACTGATATATGTTATAAATCATAAACAAGATTTATCATGTCTATGCTCGTATTATTTCTCCTGATTCTTCTGTCTGATCTTTTCTCCCATACTGTCCCTTTTCTTCTCATTCTAAATGGTCTCATCATCCCATAATTCTAAGTGGGCACCAACACATACAGGATCAAATCTTGAACAGTAAAGACACTTTTTATTTTGTCTCAAGTCTGTTCCCAGAAAGCTCTGACTCTTACAGCCATCTGTCCCCAACTCTCATTACTACCCATTTTCTTGTCATGATCAGCTATTCCTCTGGGAACCTGCTGTGAAGATGCCTGACAAGAGAGTCTAGGGCTGCCTAGGAGGAACCAACCAGGTTCTGAAACTTCATTTAGCAGCACCTGGAGCTGGTACAGAATTGTCCCAGGGCCTGTTATCTTTTGGATGTTTCAGAATACAACACTTTGTTCTGTTTAATGGACCACACATATTGGATCACCACCTTCTTGCCCCTAAAACTATAAATAGAGCTGTTTTCCACCGTTCCTTTCATATAAATATGATCATGCTGACCTCTTTTCTTTTACTGAACAGTAAAACAATTTAACAAAAGTGTGTGAATTCATAAGCCCTCAGAAACATCATTTCAATTATTTACTAAATGGGAGGCAGTTTGACCAGCCTCTGTTGACAGCTTCAAACAGCCCCTACCCTAAAACCTCTCACCTCTAAGCCCCATTTTCAGAAGCCATTCTACAACAGGCATAGGCAATGAATAACTAAGTCAAAGAACTATTCCCATACATACACACAACACTCAGATTTATTTCTTGAGCAGCTACCTTTAAATTTGAGAACCCAGTAATATTATGAATTAAATAGAATTTTTCTGAGAAATGTATATATCTTTTCATTAGATCCAAAATTAGTCTATGGAAATCCTTATTATTCATATGACACTTAAAGTTTCAAACATATTAAGCCATACTTGTCCCACTGTTCAAACAAACCAGAAACTTCGAGAAGGCAATAAATGAGTTCTCCAGCCACCTGGATTCTAAATAGCCACCCAGAGTCTAGGCCTAACTTAGGCCTTTCCTATGCATCCTACTACTAAATTAAGTAGTCACAGTCAAGAAACTAAAATACAGAGCAAAAAAACAGAACACTTTGTCAAATAATACACAAAAGAATGAAAAAGCACCTCAATAAAGTTATCAATAAGGCGTGGGTATGAATCCCTTTTCACTTTTGGCCCAATCTACTGTATACTTTACTAGAGACACCAAATCACAGTTCACTTAGGGAAAAAATAAGGACATGACAGTGGATGAGATTAAGAGTTTTGCCTTCTTTACACTCTAGGAGGCTCAGCTACATAATTAAAACACACACTCTGAAAATACGTCCTGTAGTTAACTCCAAGAAAAATAAAGAATTTTAGGGAATACAGTCACAATTCACTTTGAAAACTACTTTTGGCCTTCTGATACAAAAAAAAAAGGATTTGAATTATCCTCCAAAGATGAATGGCTCAAAGCAGAAACAGCTACAAGCTGACTAAACAAGGAAAACAAAATAATTAGGCTTTATACAATCCAAGTAACTACTCATATATCTACCTCAAAATTCAAATAGGCACCAACTATTTCATGCAACTAGGTATCATAGACATTAACCTGGGTTTAGAACAACATAAACGCTTGAGCCACCCCTATTTAACATGAGGTGCTGACTTACGGTGCCTCTGCCAGGTGAGTTTTATGTTTGCATAACTCCATCATAATGGATCATGATGCTTCTCAGGCCACAGTGATGAGGTCAACTGACTTTGAAAAACATGGAGTCTCCACTCTGGGTCAACACCATGCAGGGACAGGCTCTGAGAAAGACACCTTCTCACTGCCAATTATTAAATTATTCATGGTAATAAGAAACAGACCAGCAGGCATAGATTGAATCCACAAAAAATCTCAAATTTCCTTTTGTTTCTATTTGCAACACTTTCTTCCAATGTTATTAAAGGTGATAACTAAAGTATCTACTTTGAGAATATTAGCAGTTTAAAAAGTTAGCACCTGTTAATGTTTAGTACCTTCTAATGGATTTTTTTATTGCCCTTTAAGAAATACAAGTAACTGACAAGCAATTCCATGAGCTCCACATCTCTTCTTTATTTTAAATCATACCTCAAAGCATATCTCCCTTCCAGAAGAATTTTTTCCATTAATTTTCTCCAGCTTCAAATTCATCAACTCAACAAACGTCCACCCTCCTGTACAGTGATTTTTAATCTCCTATGATAAGACAAACCCAGTCATCGGTAAATGGTTAACAGTATCTATTCCTAAACCATGGGTACCTATCTTTAAAAGGTAGCTAAAGAGGAAAAGAAAACAAAAACCCTAAAGTGGGCAAAACAGAAAGAAAAAGCAATGTTCTACATAATATATAGTCTAAATAGCTCTGAATAATAGAGCTAATTATAATTTGCAACCCCTAAACCTGCTGAGTATGCCTGCTGAAGCACTACCAATTGAATGAAAATTAATATATCCCATCTAAACGACATGCTATTTACTCAAACAAGTCACTTCAATTCAGTGAAGGGGACTGTTCTTCAAAGCATGTCAAGTATTTAAATTTTACTGTATATCTACAATTCATAAATTAGCAGTTCTAGAGTCATTAGTAGGACAAAAATGCAACCTTCTAATGAGTTAAATAGTGCTTGTTTCCTACTTGAGCAGGTGGGAAATCTAATTCATCAGGAAATCTTCACATTCAAAGAGTCACCAAGATGGCCAGTCACTCCATACCCCGTATCCCCTATACTCAACTGGAAAACACCTTGACATACTGCTCTAAATTATTTTCTTATAAACTAGAGATGTATATTCCGATAAAAATTCATACCTTGAATCACACAATAGCAAAACAAACTATTGAAATGAAAGTAAAGACAAGTTTACTGCTGGTGCAATAACATGTTCAAGGATCACTCAATAGCAGTATTTGAATAGTAATGGTTTCCTATTTGATAAGCCTGGGATCTCACTTTATTATAGGACTCTCAGTGAGTCCTGTAAATCCTCCATTCCTCAACTCTCTTACTGGGAGATACTTTGTATACATTTTACTAAAAATAAACAACTTTAGGCAGGATGGCTCACACCTGTAATCCCAGCAGTTTGGGAGCCCAAGGCAGGAGAAATGTTTGAGCCCAGGAGTTCGCAGCTAGACCATGTCTTTATTATATTTTATTTTTTAAAGTTTGTTTTACATGCTGAAACATGAAGTTGTAGTTCCATCCTTCTTGAAAGCAAATAAAAACAAAAGAACTGTGTGGAATTGATAATGACTGAAGCTGTGACACAGACACCTATGTCTAAAGGAGACTACTTCCTAGAGACACGAAAAACTGCATGTTGTAATGCCTAATGCACCTGCAGGTTTATGTAATTATTCAAACTAAGCAAAGCATTTTCTCAAAGTGGGCTGTAAGAAGGGAGTTAGCTAAAACAGGGAATTTTCATCAGGAAAAGAAAACACGGTATGTCACTGGCATTTTTTGTTAAAGAGCATATGAGTACCTCAGTGACAAAGCTAGCAGGCTAGTGACAGATACTTAGAGCTCACCTTTGCAGATGAACAGAAACTTTGAATAACTCTGAAGTATTAAGTCAAAACTATTTTTTAAAATTACACTGAAAATAGACCTGTATTTCACCTTTGCACTGGCAAGAAAGACATTAATGAATAATTCAATTGTATATGAGAAAATGTTACAAAACACATGAGAAAACACCTACTTGCTAAAATGACAAACAGAATTTCCATCCTAACATGAAAGAGGGGGGAACCTTCCTGAGAGAGATTAGAAGTAAATTCATGTTTTGATTTTTATGAATAATATTTATGAAAAAGGCAGTCTACAACTCTGAAAGTCCCATACATTTATTTGGAGACTTGTGAGTTTCTAGTCCACTCTGAATGGTGTAATAAAGCACTGACTGCTTGATATATTTTAATTTCATCTGGGGTCAAATATCCCAAAGATTCATATTGGGTTAATAAATTAGACAGGATTAGAAATATTACTGGAAGTTTTATTTTACAATATTAGAATTTTAAAAGAAAATTACAAAGCCAACAATCCTGTAAGAGTCACATACACCTCACAGATTTTAATGGCTCCAATGGCACTCACCTGCTTTTTTACTGAACGACTGCTCATAATTTTTTCTACCACTGGGCCTTCTGCATCAACAGATTCCTAAAAAAAAAAAAAAAAAAAAAAAAAAGGCATGTGCATCAATCCAAATAGAAAACATCTCATCCTAAGCTATAAGAGCAAGAAATCATTCCCCTTTGCTACCACCTCCACACCTTTTAAGTCACTGGGTACAAAGTTATCAGTGAGAAACACGATTGAAAGGAAGAAAAATCTCACTCTACTGAAAGGCAAAAAGGAGATCTGTGCTTAATATTACTTCATGATTATATGGTTTAATTACGTGGACCAGCCTAGGTCCCTAAAGCTAGACAGCAATCAGAAATTCTAGCCACCAAGACAAAATAATCTCTGCACATTAGCAGTCAAAAATATAACTTTTCTTCATCTACACCCATGGGGTAAATATACTCATCATTCTGCTATAGTAGGCATCTTTTATCTATGGAGGTCACATAAAACATTATGTAACAACTTAACATAGAACAAATTACCAAATAAAACGTGAAGATGCATTTAATATACTTTTCAATAAGAAAAAACCATTATTTTTTTAGAAAAGATCTTTACAATAATCAATCCTACACTACCCATATTTTATACAAACTGTTTTATCCATCATTTACATTGCACAGAGAATAAAGTACACCCTGCTGGGTACTACAAGGCAGTAATTTCATAAAGGGGTTCTCACAGTGCCTAACAGCAGGAGACAAGCTTGAGTGGTTTATTAAAGTCCCAGAAGCCACAGCACTGAATTCTCAGAGGTATATTCAGCCTCCTTATATTCTAACTCTGACTCTTCCTCAGCATAGAACATTAATTCTCCAAAATTGTGTCAAATTACATATCACAGTCTTATATAAAAATAAATTGCAGTGAACAGGGCTTTTTAAAAGATATTGCTAAACAACGAATTTCCCATAGCACATTATCCAACATTAGGTGGATGTTCCCCTGCTGAAAGTCCAATGCTTCCATTGCACTTCTCAGATTGCAGCAATGAAATTTCTAGTCCATGTTTAAAATGCATCCATAAATCCCACAGATCTGGTACTAACCTGCTGTTCTGACTGGGAGGTGTTGGAGGGGGAATCCCTCCCAGCAGCATCTGCATCATCTGCCTCCTCATCAGAAATCTTGAACTCCAGGTCTTCAGTGTAGCGCTTTCTCTTCACCTGTCTGCTGGACCGTCTCTTCTAAAACAAAAACCCAAGACAGTGGCCTTGAAATTAATGATTAAAAAGAAAAATGTGGCCGAGCGCAGTGGCTCACGCCGGTAATCCCAGCACTTTGGGAGGCCCAGGCGGGCGGATCACAAGGTCAGGAGATCGAGACCATGCTGGCTAACATGGTGAAACACCGTCTCTACTAAAAATACAAAAAAAATTAGCCGGGCGTGGTGGCGGGCGCCTGTAGTCCCAGCTACTTGGGAGGCTGAGGCAGGAGAATGGCGTAAACCCAGGAGGTGGAGCTTGCAGTAAGCCGAGATTGCGCCACTGCCCTGCAGTCTGGACGACAGAGCAAGACTGCGTCTTAAAAAAAAGAAAAGAAAAATGTTCTTTATAATGGCGCAGAGTGGAAGGATGAATTTTTTTTATTTAATCTTAAGGAAAAGGTGATAATGCTAATCCTATATATGATGTGAAAAGATCACAGTGCTAACAAATACAATAGAAATGGGTGGAAATCTGGAGTCAGATGCCTGGGACAGCTGTAGCCCTGCCACTCCCAGCTACATGTCCTTCAACTGGGAAAATGGAAATAACAACAAATCTGGTTCCTCAGTCAGTCAGTATGTCCATCAAAAGTGGCAGCAATACTGGAGCTGGCTAATGAATCTATAGGGGTTCATTATACTACTCTCTCTACCTTTGTACATTTTAACATTTTTCCCATATAAAAAGTCCAAAAAAAAAATCAGTGCATTAGAAAATAATCTGTAAATTACAAAGTTCTATACAAATATTGTTATAATACTAACCAAGGTGCCCCAGATATTTCAGGCCATTTTAAATAAAAGGTTTTTGTATTTTAATCTTGATCCTAAAATAAATACTCTGAAAATTTCTGAAGAGATGAAGGGTTAAATGGCAAAATTCATAATGAATGACTATGGACAGTAATTTTACTTTTTAAAATATAATGTTTTTACCATAGTGGTTAAAATTAAAAAGATTGGTAATAGCCAGTATTAGCAGGATTACTAGCAAACTGGGTATTCTCACAATCCTGTGGTCAAAATGCAACCCACACAGTCCTTGCAAGACAATGTGGTCCTATCTATCAAAACTTAAACATGCAGACCTTTGACTCACTACTTTCACTTCCAGGAAGTTTGGGAATATCTGCAAGACAAATTGTAAAGTAAGAAGAAAAACAAGCCACATAACAAGAAGTAGCTTAAGATTCTATTTAAGATAAATAAAAAATGTTGTGTATCTATTTAGATGTGCAGTTCATCGATATATTAACTTCTTAAGACAAAAAGACTGTATATCTTGTTTACTTCTCTATGCCTCAATGAGTATTTGCTAAAAGATGAATGTATATGTACATGGCTTTAAATAAGGAATGTGAAAAGACAGACAACAGATTATTAATAGCTATAAAGATGGGGAGAGAAGCGAATGGAACAGAACAAGAGGTTCTGAACTCTGTTCAGAATAATTCTATATTATTTAACTGTTTTGTCAAAGAATTCATTTTGGAAGCTAATTAAAAATAAGGAGAAATAACCTTTTTATTCATATATGTATGTGAAATCTAAATTTGAAAATGACACATGTAAAGTTTTAAGCTGCTAATGAATTCAAGAATATTACAACCTATGGAATGAGTTTGCAAAGCACATAGAAGAAATAAAAATATTGAGGAAAATTTTGACACAAAATTTTTTCTAAGAATTATGAAATAACACTTTTTAAAGAGTCTCAAGAATGTTAAAGTTGAGACAGTAAGGCAGAGAGAGGCAAAACATTCATTGTGTGCACCTAAGGCAAGACAGGCACTACCATCTCTCAAGTCAGGATGAACACAATCCCAGTACTTTTCCCCAAAGAGTGGGACTGATTGATTTTAATCTTAAGTTTATGTTCTCCCTGCTCTTAAAAAGGGATTTGAGACAGTTCACGATACGAACTCGGTATAATATGACCATCAAATAGATCGTTAGATACTGTTAGCTCCAAGCCACACACAGCTGTGGCCACAGAGGTGCAAAGTACTTTTCTGATGTGAGACCATTCTAGAAAAAGTTTATTAAGAGACTTCCTTGTGGCTCACATGGAGGGAGTAGTGACATGGGCCAGAGGTTCCTCTTGGGACCCTCCTCTACAGGACAAAGCTTTGGCACTGCCCAGATCAATCCCAGGTGGAGGAAACAGAGATTCCAGCAGAGTATTCTGCCATCTGCAGAATACATCCCAGGTGGCAATTTGACCTTGTAAGTCCTAGAGCTAAGTGCTCTTGTTTGAACTTGCCCCGACTCTTATCATGTGACCTTGGACAAGTAATTTTGTGGACCTTGGACTCCTGGTCTGTAGAATGGGGTTAATGACAGTAACTACCTCATATGAATACCATGAAGATCGCATAAGGGAATTCATTCAAAGCTTTTAGAACAGTACATGGTACATAATGTGAGATGTAATTAGTAGGACTAAAGTCATCATTAATCAGCTCCAGCTTTCCAAAGAAAAATGGCCCAGTTACCTTGTACAGCTTCCCTTTTCTTTCCAAAGCTGACCTACTTACTCCTGCTCTCATGCCCACTTTACCATTCCTCACTTCTGGACCACCAATTTCTTCAAGATATAAAAGGCCATTATCAAGAACAATTTTAATATTGCAAAATTTAGCATAACATGTTGTATTTCATTTGATATGTCAATTTAACTCAATTTAAATGGATTCATTTATATTTCCATCTTTATACCATTCCAGTAAGAAGCAATGTGCTCCTAGTGATCTACCTGCCATGTTTCATCAGGTTTCCCTGCTTAAGACCCCACTGTCACAGTGTTGTGCCATATAAGTAACTGGATAGGGTCTAAGACAAATCCACTTTATGCTAAATCCCACCCTGATGTTAAAGAAGGGTTCCATCCAGTACAATAAGACAGGGTGCTTTCTTCTTTTTAAATAGAAATTTATGAGTTGGTAAGTATAACTTTTAAAATGTAAGTTCCTCCTGATATCAACTTTGTGATATAAATCTGTGCAATAGTGATGGGGTTAGTTAGCAGTGGATACGAGGTCACTTCCTATGTAAAAACACCCCAAAATACAATTATAACTCAATTTGATAAAAATTTTTAACGTTACGTGGCTTCTCTAGTTTTAAAATAATAACTGATCTTACATTTATTTTGAGTATCAAGGTTCCTTTTACAATTCCCCAATGTAAAATTAAATTATTTAATACATAACATGTTTCTATTGTGATCTGGTAAACTATTATTATCTGAAAGATTTTTGTGAGTCAAAATGAAATGTTAAGAACTGCCTTTAAACCATAATTCAAAACTTTTGAATTGACACTAAAATAATATATCAACTTTTTAAACTTGGATTGCTTTAGAAAAGATACTTAAAACAGGTATAACAAATAGAACATTTAAATGTTTCCATGATCTCACTGTTGCAGTACCTTGTGACACAATTTTGAGTTAGTTAAAATTATATGACATGTACCTTAGTAAATCAATCACAAAACTCAAGAATTTTAATGCTAAGCCCTTCATGCATGTGTTACAGGAAGAAACATAATAAACAACCAGTCAGCATCACTTCCTGTGTCAGACATACCAAGAAAACACAGCTTTCAAAGTCAGATCTTGTGTGGTTGCTTATATTAGCTATTGAACACGTAACAGGCCCTAGCCAATTAGAAAGGATACATCAATGTTCACTTGAATTGATTAGCAGTTTTCTAGTTTGAAATGCAGCAGGAAAAAAAAAAAACCCTAAAGCTAGTATTTCATAAGGTCCATCTGAGTCTGAATTAATATAAACAGACTTTTAAAAAAACAATAGCAGTATTTGTGAAATAACAACATAACAGAATTTCCTCTACTGATGTAAACAAATTCTTAATGTTGTCCAAATACTATTGACATAAAGGTCCTACTTTAAGCAAACATAAATCAGGAGAAAATACCCTTACGGATAAAAATAAAACTCAAAATCATTAAAACACTTGATTCAGTAAGACGAGATCTCAGTAAAAAAACAAAAATCATTAAAACGCTTTAGTTGTAAAACAGCCTACGCAATTAAAAAATGATATCTACTTACCTTCCCAATATCTTTCCATTGATGTATAAAATAAAATTACATAATAACCCACACTGCCAAAGGTATCACTGTTAGTTACACAACCAAACCGAACTAAACCAAAACATATTCATTCACTTCATCTCTCTCTCCCTCCCTTTCAGGTCTAGCTTAAGGCTATTCTGTGAAGTTGCAGGTATCAGGGAGTTCTACTCTAACAAACAAAAAGCCAAAGCCAAAAATATCTGAAATTCTTTGGAACAGAGCTGCACACTACAAATATTTTGTTTCTGACTGGTGGGGGTACAGGTGCAAAGTCCTGAGAGTGTACTAAATAAGAAAAAGTCCAGTAAGCTTCTAGAGGCTGGCTTCCTACTCCAGGACAACTCTTCAGTAACTGCTCCTTGACAACTTAGATGTCATTCACATAAGTTACATTCCCAGCCATCTCAGTGGACCACACTGGCATGCTTCCAGGGAACCTAACAAGGAAATAATTTTTAACTGTCACTTGTAAGGGTCCTTCTCAGTCCAATCAGTGAAGGCAGTATGCTTTACACACAAGAACCTACATTCCTCACGTTTACTTCAGGGTTAGCATTTCAACTCATTCCTATAAAACTCTCCTAAAGTCGGGAGAATATTCTGCAGAGTTGCCATTTGGAAAGTCACTGGCTTGTTCATAGAAACTTTAGTATTACATGAATTAGATTACATGACTATATCTCAACTTTGAGTGCCAGATGTCAGAAACTTTAGACAGGCTACTACAAATTATATCTTGATTTTTAATTCTGCAAAATTCAAAAAAGTGACAATCAACCAAACTTTAGAGAAATTTAAAAATGTGAATGAAGCTTTATATGAGCCAGTATATTAACAATATGTTAATAACATAAACAGCAAAATATACATTTACAGAAATAAATGAAGAATCTTTGCCTTATTAATTATAGAGTCAAAGATAGCAAAACCAAGCCACTCTTGTCAGGAGTATAATTTCTTGTTCCACGCCCGCTCCCCCTCCCTACATCGCTATGGAGATAATGTTCCAGACTACAATAAAGACATCTCAAGAGCATCTCTATAACAAGATAGGGGAGGTCTTGTGTACTTCATACATGGCTAAAGTTACCCATGATAAATAACCAAGACTCGGGAATCACAATAATTGTATTACCTGAACACCTGGGTCCTCATCTTCTTCAGGAGGAGGAGATGGTGGGGGTGTTTTGTCTAAGTCTGAATTTTCAGAACCTTCTGTTTTTCCCTTGTTGACCTTTTTCTTCAAAGCACTTGCTTCTGAGTCAGGTTTCTTATTACTAGAATTCAAAGTGGATCGCTTAGTGTTCACTTTTAATGTGTTTCTGCATGTCTCTTATATTTCCCACATTAATATCCCAAAAGTATCAATGACAACTGATAAATCCACACATATTGGCTATTTACAGTTAAATGCAACTCCCAATTAAGTTTTCCTGGCAAAACTCCATATTAATGACTTTTAGCAAATATATGACCTAATTAAAAATAAACTGCATGCAAAAACTAACACCACACATAGTACATTTGTGCAAAATGCCTGCCAGTATATCAAGCCATAGTAAAAAATCAGATTAAGAAGTAGTTTTGCTATCGAATTTTTAAGGTACAGAACACTTTTTTTTAATTGTCATGAAAAACGATATCATGATCTTCTCTTTGTGCCTTTTGTGGATAGTTTTACATACTTATTTAAGTATTCTTTTGACCAGTACTAGAAGGTATCCTCTTTTATACCATCCAGTTACATTTTTGTTCAACTTATAATCTTTTAGAATGTAATAAATATACATAGCAATTTCCTGTTGTACATAATTTTAGTTGGTACTGTGTTCTTAATTAAATATAAGCTTTATTTTGGTGCTACATGTTTTTTGAGATAATCACAATTAGCCCTTTTTTTGAAAGACAGTTCTCTGAAATATAAAAATACAGTAAAGCAACCCTAATAAAGTGCATGTTTCATAGTATGTTGCTGACAAATGTTATTAGAATTTGAATATAAGACAAAAGACAAAACTTCAAGAAAAAAAATGTTTTACGTTTGCCATTACCTCTAGAACCTTTACCTGACTTTATGTACATTTAGCGCTACCTTCCATTTCTATTTCCAAATCAGCTCCAGTTTTTTTTTTTTTTTTTTGAGACACAGTTTCACTCTTGTTGCCCAGGCTAGAATGCAACGGCGTGATCTTGGCTCACTGCAACCTCCGCCTCCCGGGTCCAAGTGATTCTCCTGCCTCAGCCTCTCAAGTGGCTGGGATTACAGGGATGCACCACCATGCCCAGCTAATTTTGTATTTTTAGTAGAGACGGGCTTTCACCGTGTTGGTCATGCTGGTCTTGAACTCCTGACCTCAGGTGATCCACCTGCCTCGGCCTCCCAAAGTGCTGAGATTTCAGGCATTGAGTCACTGTGCCCGGCCATCAGCTGCAAATTTTCTAACACCAATTACTATTTGTTATCCAACACTGAAAATAATCCAACCTCAGTAATGATTTTTTAAAAAATATTTCTAGGGAGCCTCAAATTCCAATAAATTGTGAAAAACAAAAGCTGTATTTCAAAAACCTTCAAAAATTTTATTTATTGAAGTTTGTAAGTTCTCAGGAAAATGTGCTGACAGAATGCATTAAACAGCATGTTTTTACCCTCAGCTACTACAAAAGGAAGAAGCCAAGATATCTATAGGCTTTTAGAATAAAGCATATGTCATGTAAAATATTTCAAAAGTATTGTTAAATAAACTACCCATCACACACCTAAAATGTATTTTTTCAACTAAATAAAATATTTGATCATCTTAAACTAGTTATTCTTAATACTCAGAGTTTTATTTTGTTAACATTTTAGCATAGTAAATAGCTACATAAGAAAACAATTCAAGATTATAGCAAATGGCAGTTAGGTTTAAAAAGTTATTTTTATTTAAAAGAAAAGAAAAAGGCCGTGCTCTAAAAACTGTCTCCGAAAGATCCACAGAAAGCATAATATTTTTAAAATTAAAAAAAAAAATCCATACAACCGTTCCTCATCCAACTGTCCTAGTGTTTACGCTACACATGGACAGAAGTCTCCCCTACTATGAGGTTCCATTTCCAGCATTTATTTCCGCTCTAACTGCCACAAATTATACAATACTACAGCTGAACACTGGGCCCCTTTCCTTTCATCTGCACGCCAAGAGCAATCAGATTACCCTGGTAACCAGCGGTCACATGACCAGCACCTGCTCTTTTGGCTGGATGCCACTGACTAAAGCCATCTGCTTCCCTCAATCAGCTTTCAAACATTCTCAACACCTGCGCTGCAGTGTTTTGTGGTTTCTTTTATCAAATCAGTGCAAAACTGCTTCCAAAACTTTACATATTTCTCAAATTTGTTTAAATCAGAGGTAGGCCTGTCAAAGAGTTGAACCACTGCCAGGTAAAGTGAGTTGGCAGCTCGCGCTTTTCACAGTGACCTCTCTATACCAGAGCGATGTACACGGTTTAATTTAGAGGGCTGCCGGGCCCTGCATGCGTGGTCCTATAGGAGTAAAAGGCTTACTATCTGGAAACCGACCAGAGCCCAGGTTTGAGGAAACATCAATTTGCTGAAGGAGAGAAGTGCTAATGATTTTCCATCTGCCCTTCCCAAGAATGAACTGTATGGAACCTCCAAGATAGCTGAAAGTCAGACAGTCCCTCTCCAAATGTTTAGACAAAAAGCCTGTAGATAAGGGAAGCACTTATCCCAGATCTGAGTATGGAAAGATTTCTAAACTCATTAGACCTTGCACTATTCATGTTGTTAACGGACAGCTAAGCATTTCCATCCATCAATAGACAAATCAAAGAACACCCTAGGAAGTCAAAAAAAAAAGCAACAAAATCTTCAGTGTCCACCCTACAACATTTCCATCAAGGACAAAATTAAGTTATGTAAATTAAATTGCCTTTGCTACTATTCTGCAATAAGCTAATTGAGATTTTTCAACTAAGTGTTGTATTAAAACTGCTTTGCCCAAAAATATCCAAGTCAAGATTTTTCTTTTAACAAACAAAGGTAATCTAGAATGGTGGATATGAGCACTGATTTGAGTCAAGACAAACCTTAGTTCCAGTTCGAACTGTCATTTATAGGCTGGGACCATGGATAAGTTACTTAATTTGTCTGAGCCTCAGTTTCCTCATCTGTAAAATACGGTTAATATTTATACAGTCTTCCAAGATTTATTATGAGGTTTAAATGAGAAAATGGCACAGATAGTTAACATCCACACCCATGTGAAAAACAAGCAGCTGAGTCTGGAAAGTATTCTCTGGTCATGGCTCAGACCCATTTGGGCCGATTCAACTGCAGAGACTTACAGACAGGACCCCACCTTCACTGAGGATGACTTCATCCAAGCAACATACATAGAAGGAAGAGCCTTCATCGACATTCCTAAGCACTAGCTAAAAGAATAAGCAAGCAAACAGATCCACAGTGCACTCCTCCCCATGCCCATGACCACTGCTTTAGTTCAGACACATATCATTTCCCGCCCAGGCTATTAATCACAACAGCTCCCCACTGCCTCATCACCCTCACACCCCACGTGCAGGGCTATACAACATCAGACCGGTGGAGAAAGGACATAGAGTCCACATGCATAGTTATCATTTATATCTGTAAGGGTCAAAACTAGTCTTTTATAATGTCAAACTCAAAACACAGACATATATTCCTCTTCCAAATTACAACAGAAGCTGGAATGTATGAAAAGGGCCACTGTTCTAGGTCGGGGGGATGAGAATGTCTTTAAGAAGTAACATTCCTTAAACCAACATTGCAATATTGAAGATAAGGCCACTGAGCTGCTTGACGCAGATACAGAACCACAAGACTCCTCTAACAGCTGCAGTGATGGCTACTCATGGGTCTAGCTCAAGCCGACAGCCACATGGCAGCCTGTGAGTTGGAAGAATAACTAGGCCATGTGCAGGGAACACCTGTAAATTCCAGCCCTGAATGGCACCAGCACTGAAGAAATCATGTCTGCCCTCATTCCTCTCCTAAACCTGCTCTGTCTCCTGTATTTCCCACCTCAGCATCATGGTAATGCCACCAAAACATCACCTGAAAACTCATCTCAAGTCACCAGAGTAACCAGCTGGAATGCAAATCTGACTGGGGCATTCCTCTGTTTCAAACCTCTACATATAATGTCTGAGATTCTCCATATGGGTGTACCAGAACCTTTGCCTCTTATGCTTCCAGGCATACAGAACTATTCCCCAAAACACACATGTATCTCTTCTACTTACACTTTTATCCCAACCTACTCGTCTGCAAGACCCTGCGCGGACACCACTCATTCCAAGAAGCATTTTCTAATCACCATGGTCTAGATCAGACATGATCTCCTCACTCCACCCACATGTCACATGATGTACCCCATACAAGCGATATATAAAATACACAAAAGTTGGTGGTAACATTACTGCAATGTATTAAAATCAAAGCACTATATGTGTGTCTTTCTCCAACTATCATGTAAGCTCAAGCAGAGAAGAAACTGTGTCTTATTATGTTTACATTTCTAGAGCCTACTCTGGTAGGTTACTTATAATTGTTAACTGGTCTAGTTACAACAGTACAAGTAATAGCAATAACAACAGCGGAAACATACATAGCCCTGGGTATGTACCAGGCACCACTCTAAATATTTTTCTCATTAACTCATATAAGAAACCCCCACATAGCGTCAACCTTGATGAAACGCCTATAAAGCTCAGTAAAATCGGGCTAAAGTTCAAAAAAATAGAGTGAAACCTAGCATTTTTAAAAAAACTAGGTTTTTGAGAGCTCCCTCTCCCCTCTCCCCTCTCCCCTCCCCCCTCTCCCCTCTCCCCTCTTTCCACGGTCTCCCTCTGATGCCGAGCCGAAGCTGGACGGTACTGCTGCCATCTCAGCTCACTGCAACCTCCCTGCCCGATTCTCCTGCCTCAGCCTGCCGAGTGCCTGCGATTGCAGGCGCGCGCCGCCACGCCTGACTGGTTTTCGTATTTTTTTGGTGGAGACGGGGTTTCGCTGTGTTGGCCGGGCTGGTCTCCAGCTCCTAACCGTGAGTGATCCGCCAGCCTCGGCCTCCCGAGGCGCCGGGATTGCAGACGGAGTCTCATTCACTCAGTGCTCAATGGCGCCCAGGCTGGAGTGCAGTGGCGTGATCTCGGCTCGCTACAACCACCTCCCAGCCGCCTGCCTTGGCCTCCCTAAGTGCCGAGATTGCAGCCTCTGCCTGGCAGCCACCCCGTCTGGGAAGTGAGGAGTGTCTCCGCCTGACCGCCCATCGTCTGGGATGTGAGGAGCCCCTCTGCCTGGCTGCCCAGTCTGTAAAGTGAGGAGCGTCTCTGCCCGGCCGCCATCCCATCTAGGAAGTGAGGAGCGCCTCTTCCCAGCCGCCATCACATCTGGGAAGTGAGGAGCGTCTCTGCCCGGCCGCCCATCGTCTGAGATGTGGGGAGCACCTCTGCCCTGCCGCCCCGTCCGGGATGTGAGGAGCGTCTCTGCCTGGCCGCCCTGTCTGAGAAGTGAGGAGACCCTCTGCCTGGCAACCGCCCCGTCTGAGAAGTGAGGAGCCCCTCCGCCCGACAGCCACCCCGTCTGAGAAGTGAGGAGCATCCTCCCTCCTCGTCTGGGAGGGAGGTGGGGGGGTCAGCCCCCCGCCCGGCCAGCCACCCCGTCCGGGAGGTGAGGGGCGCCTCTGCCCGGCCGCCCCTACCGGGAAGTGAGGAGCCCCTCTGCCCGGCCAGCCACCTCGTCCGGGAGGGAGGTGGGGGGGTCAGCCCCCCGCCTGGCCAGCCGCCCCGTCCGGGAGGCGAGGGGTGCCTCTGCCCGGCCGCCCCTACTGGGAAGTGAGGAGCCCCTCTGCCCGGCCAGCCGCCTCGTCCGGGACGGAGGTGGGGGGGTCAGCCCCCCGCCCGGCCA
Organism: Pan paniscus; assembly: GCF_029289425.2. Classification (NCBI taxonomy): domain Eukaryota; kingdom Metazoa; phylum Chordata; class Mammalia; order Primates; family Hominidae; genus Pan; species Pan paniscus. The sequence continues at coordinate 76,441,534 of NC_073256.2, read as the reverse complement.
GCCACCCCGTCCGGGAGGTGAGGGGCGCCTCTGCCCGGCCGCCCCTACCGGGAAGTGAGGAGCCCCTCTGCCCGGCCAGCCGCCTCGTCCGGGAGGGAGGTGGGGGGGTCAGCCCCCCGCCTGGCCAGCCGCCCCGTCCGGGAGGCGAGGGGTGCCTCTGCCCGGCCGCCCCTACTGGGAAGTGAGGAGCCCCTCTGCCCGGCCAGCCGCCCCGTCCGGGAGGGAGGTGGGGGGGTCAGCCCCCCGCCCGGCCAGCCGCCCCGTCCGGGAGGGAGGTGGGGGGGTCAGCCCCCCACCCGGCCAGCCGCCCCGTCCGGGAGGGAGGTGGGGGGATCAGCCCCCCGCCTGGCCAGCCGCCCCGTCCGGGAGGGAGGTGGGAGGATCAGCCCCCCGCCCGGCCAGCCGCCCTGTCCAGGAGGTGAGGGGCGCCTCTGCCCGGCCGCCCCTACTGGGAAGTGAGGAGCCCCTCTGCCCGGCCAGCCGCTCTGTCTGGGAGGGAGGTGGGGGGGTCAGCCCCCCGCCCGGCCAGCCGCCCTGTCCAGGAGGTGAGGGGCGCCTCTGCCCGGCCGCCCCTACTGGGAAGTGAGGAGCCCCTCTGCCCGGCCAGCCGCTCTGTCTGGGAGGGAGGTGGGGGGGTCAGCCCCCCGCCCGTCCAGCCGCCCCGTCCGGGAGGGAGGTGGGGGGGTCAGCCCCCCGCCCGGCCAGCCGCCCCGTCCGGGAGGGAGGTGGGGGGGGGTCAGCCCCCCACCCGGCCAGCCGCCCCGTCCGGGAGGGAGGTGGGGGGGTCAGCTCCCCGCCCGGCCAGCTGCCCTGTCCGGGAGGTGAGGGGTGCCTCTGCCCGGCCGCCCCTACCGGGAAGTGAGGAGCCCCTCTGCCCGGCCAGCCGCCCCGTCCGGGAGGGAGGTGGGGGCTCAGCCCCCCGCCGGGCCAGCCGCCCCGTCGGGGAAGTGAGGGGCGCCTCTGCCCGGCCGCCCCTACTGGGAAGTGAGGAGCCCCTCTGCCCGGCCAGCCGCCCTGTCTGGGAGGGAGGTGGGGTGTCAGCCCCCCGCCCGGCCAGCCGCCCCGTCCGGGAGGGAGGTGGGGGGGTGTCAGCCCCCCGCCCGGCCAGCCGCCCCGTCCGGGAGGGAGGTGGGGGGGGGGTCAGCCCCCCGCCCGGCCAGCCGCCCCGTCCGGGAGGTGAGGGGCGCTTCTGCCCGGCCGCCCCTACTGGGAAGTGAGGAGCTCCTCTGCCCGGCCACCACCCCATCTGGGAGGTGTACTCAACAGCTCATTGAGAACGGGCCATGAAGACAATGGCGGTTTTGTGGAATAGAAAGGGGGGAAAGGTGGGGAAAAGATTGAGAAATCGGATGGTTGCCGTGTCTGTGTAGAAAGAGGTAGACATGGGAGACTTTTCATTTTGTTCTGTACTAAGAAAAATTCTTCTGCCTTGGGATCCCGTTGATCTGTGACCTTACCCCCAACCCTGTGCTCTTTGAAACATGTGCTGTATCCACTCAGGGTTGAATGGATTAAGGGCGGTACAAGATGTGCTTTGTTAAACAGATGCTTGAAGGCAGCATGTTCGTTAAGAGTCATCACCACTCCCTAATCTCAAGTACCCAGGGACACAAACACTGCGGAAGGCCGCAGGGTCCTCTGCCTAGGAAAACCAGAGAACTTTGTTCACTTGTTTATCTGCAGACCTTCCCTCCACTATTGTCCTGTGACCCTGCCAAATCCCCCTCTGCGAGAAACACCCAAGAATGATCAATAAAAAAGAAAAAAATAAAATAAATAAAAAAATAAAAATAAATAAATAAATAAAAAATAAAAAAACCAACAGAAAAGAATACCATCTACATACCTTGCCTCCATACTCACAAACTTCTTTTGTGACCATTATCTCACATCATTACTGATAATGACCAAAAAGCAGGCCATCCCTCCTGAGGCTAGAGAAGCTAGAGAGACACGGAGCCATCCACTCACGAGGCTAGAGAGATGTGGAGTCATCCACTCACGAGGCTAGAGAGATGGGGAGCCAACCTCTCCGGAGGCCAGAGAGATGCAGAGCCACCCACTCGTGAGGCTAGAGAGACTCGGAGCCATCTATTCATGAGGCTAGAGAGACATGGAACCATTCACTCACGAGGCTAGAGAGACGTAGAGCCATCCACTTGTGAGGCTAAAGAGACACGGAGCCAACCACTCATGAGGCTAGAGACTGAGAGACAGAGCCATCCACTCATGAAGCAAGACAATGAGATACAGAGCCATCTGCTCCTCATTTTAGACAAGTCCTTGTAATCAGATGGAGAACATTTTCTGAGGATGCTGCTGGAGGTCTGAAGGGCCACTGCTCCTCCTCCAGCCTTACTTACATTTCACATTTCATGATGAGAATTGGGTTACACTGGTGGGTAGCTGGATGTGCTCAGGGTCCATAGCTAAGTGACCAAGGTCTTAAGTTCTGCAATCACCCCCAATGGCACCAAGGCATACACCAACTTAATGCAAACTCTTAGAAGCAGGCATTTGAAGAACACAAACTTTATATTCAGAGAGCAGTATATGTCACATGGAGAGATAGTCTAGGCAATCTACCTTTATGCAAGGAGTCATGTTCAGCTTACAACTGTAAGTTCGTAAGGACGGCCTAGTGCTATTACCTGAAATGGGGTTGGATGGATTCAGTATAGATAACCAATTCCTTCTGTTGGCTTTCTAAACAAAGCTTGATACAAACGGCCATAATTTACTGGAAAGCCAGGTAGCTGCCCTGATTTATTACAAAAGAAAACACAGTTAAACATTGATTAGTGTCGGCCTAATAGATCTAAGTCCTGAACAGAAAGAAAACTTGAAAAAGAACCACATTGTGGACCCAAATGTGATGGGAATATGGTCAGCTAATGAGAATGTCTGGACAATGGGAAGGAGTTCTTAATCAAACAGTCTCTTCAGATGGGATAAGTTAGTGAAGTTTCTCACCATATTGGGAAAAATTAACCTGGAGGCTTAGGTCATGAGAATTAATCAGGTTTGTTTTCAGAGACTCAAGCTTCTCCAAAATGTTACATTATAATCTTTTAAAGACTGAAAGGTATTAAAGCATATTCTTACACTTTATATCCTGAAAAGACTTTTGAATAAAGAAATGAACCTAATGGATAAGAAGTAAAAGAGATGTTTTGTGGCATGGGATGCCACACAGAATGTGATGCAGGGTGTTTGTGGCAAAATACAACTCTAAAATGATCTGAGCTGCCACACTAAAATACACAGCTAGATGGTAGAGGCCAAGGGCTCAATACTGGCAGAGGAGAGTGTCTAGCCTCTCAACTTAAGAGCAGAGCATTTCCTTTAAGCCCTGTCTACTATTTGGTTAAGTTTTTTAGACAATGAAAAAGAAAATTAGAAGACAAAAAGGCAAACTAAAAAAGATAAAGTATGAAGTTCTAAAAAGCCAATTAAAGCAGCATAAAATCTGGTACATCATAGAGTAAAATCAACCCCACAAAATAAAAATTTTAAAGAAAGTTCTAAGACTAAAATTTAACAGCTAAACTAGAATGTAATAAAATGCGGACAACAGAATAAACTAATGAGGAAGGGGACAAATCAAACTCTGAATGGCAGATAATAAACCCAGAGGTCAACAACTTCACACCAAGATATCCAGTACCCTTTTGGCGAAGGCCCCACTAGTGCTCAGTGCGCTGCCCAGATGTCTGCAATCCTGCACCCAGCAGCCTCAGGCACCCTTGGTTCTCAGGCGTCTGGCCTGGCACCCACATGCTTCACTCCAAGCAGGTGCCTCGCCACCCTCAACTCCTAAGCCCCAGCCACAAATTCTTTACCCTACTCTTCTAGTTGAAAAAGAAAGAGGAGAGCTGTTAGCAGGAAAGGAAGAGGGAAGAATTCTGTTTTACTGATGGACAATAAATGTTCAAGTTCAATGAAGAATTATTAATAAATGTTTTAATTTCTTCAAAATTAGTCACCAGCTGGGTACATTGGCTCAGGCCTGTAAACCCAGCACTTTGGGAAGCCAAGGCAGGTGGACCGCTTGAGGCCAGGAGTTCGAGACCAGCCTGGGTAACACGACAAAACCTCATCTCTATAAAAAATACAAAAAAGTCTCTGTAGGTCTGGATCTGAAAAAATCAAAAAATAAAAAGAAAAAAAAGAGAGACTGAGGTGGGAGGAGGGAGGACTGCTTGAGCCCAGGAGACTGAGGCTGCAGTGAGCTGAGACTGTGTTACTGCACTTTGGCCTACACGACAGAGCAAGACCCTGTCTCAAAAAAAAAAGTCACCTGGGGCTGGGCTGCAGTGACTCACACCTGTAATCCCAGCACTTTGCGAGACCAAGGTAGGCGGATCACTTGAGGATAGGCGTTTGAGACCAACCTGGCCAACATGGTGAAACCCCAACTCTACTAAAAACACAAAAATTAGCAGGGCGTGGTGGTGCATGCCTGTAGACCCAAGCTACTAGGGAGGCTGAGGCAGTAGAATCGCTTGAACCTGAGGTTGCAGTGAGCAGAGATCGTGCCACTGCCCTCCAGCCTGGGCAACAGAGCGAGTCTGTCTCAAAAAAAAAAAAAGAAAAAAAGAAAGAAAAGAAAGAAAATCTACAAGTTACCGAGTTTTATGGATTAAATTCAGATCTGCCAGAAGTAACATGGAAAAGAAGTCTAGTTAGCTAATGTGTTATCTGATCACAGAAGCTTAACACAGACATTAACACTTTGGCTATGTGGCATCACCTGGCATTATAATGGAAGCCTAACTCCCACAAAATTATATTGTTCCTATAGAAGTCAGGGCTACAAATAAAAATTAGTATTCTAATGGAAGTTTAAGGGTGTTGTCTTACTTTTAAAAAGTGCCTTTTTTCTTGATTCACACTCTCCACTTCCTAGATATAACATAAAGAATTAAACCAATTAGACACTACAAAACTATATAAAAAATAGGCCTTTCAATGGCCTTTTATCATAGTGTATCTTTCCAAGTGCCAAACTATAGGGCACACATTTGACTCCCTGTGCCACATTTTAAGATGCCGCTCTTATTCATGCACAGCAATCCTATGAAGTAGGAAGGGGGACTCTGGCAGTCAGAACCCCCTCCCTAGATTCATCATTACGGTCTCTAATCTGCCAGGGAGGCTAACACAACAAATGAGCCATGCTGCCCACCCACATTTCAATCAGGTGCCTCAGGTGAGATGAGACTTCGGCAGATTAAATAAATGGTAAAAACAACAAAGAAGAAAATATCACCATTCACCCCAACAGGAGAAACCAAACTCCCACAAAATTATATTATTCCTACAGAAGTCAGGGCTACATATAAAATTAGTATTCTATGGAAGTTTAAGGGTGTTGTCTAACTTAAAGAAAAAAAAAGAAGTGTCTTTTTTCTTGATTTGCACTCTCCATTTCCTATTTAACGTCTGAATGCTAAGTCACATAGACTTCTACATAAAGGTGGCTGAAGTGAGGGCTGGCATTTCAGATGACTGATGCTCTGCACAGTGGCTTTGCACAAGCACCTGAAGACTGCCTTCGTCCACGCAGAAGACAACTAACATAAAGATCTTTACATATCAGGTGCAAACTGCATTTGTGCAGAATTTCATTTTTCAACAGCACTTCATTTTCACATATATAGACTTATTTAAATAAAAGATAAAATCAGCCTATGATTCCTTCTGCTCTTTACCTGCCAGCCCTAACATCATAACCACATCTACTGTATGGCAACATACGCTCCATCTGAAAATTCCACTTAGGACTTTCAAGGAATGTGTCTCCAGAAAAATCTCCCTTTAACATCCCACTGCGGCTCACGGCCTCCTCACACCTGAACTTCCATTTGATAGGTGCAGTGGAAGTTGAAAGTGGGATCTACACCACCTTCTCCCATATAAACCAAAGTGGGAACAAGGCCACTGCTTTGGAGTCCACTGCAGTTCACTGGATGGGCAGAAACAAATTTCCAGTAGGCCCAGTGTAGCCCACCCTGCATCTGGCACAGACCATGAGTTGGCAAACTTGCTTTCAAGGTCAGTATTATTAGGCAATCTCTTCCCTTGATGGATATGAACTGAACCACACACGTCAAAGACACCGGGGTCTGTACTAAAAGCGGCTGATGACTCTCTCACCCTGCTTACTCAGCCAGTTTAAGATGAAATTAAATAGAGGAAGGGCCACAATGGGGCCACTGATGCTGGCTGGCAAAAGGAAGGCCTTGAGGTGGTTACCCTAAAGGAAAGAAGGATTCGGGATTTAAAAGATGCTATGGTCCTTTTGTTGAAGAAAAGACAGCCTTTGAGGCAGCAGGAAAGGGAGCACAAGCTTGGATTTAATGAACCAGAGACTGGGTAGGACAGGTCGGGAGACAGAGCCACACTATGTTCATGGGCACCAACACTGAAAGGGCTCAAAGATTCATTTATCATCACACACATAAGAAATCTCTACCCTCTTCCACAGGCACAGGGTGCAAAACATTTAGTTCTGTCTTTTCAAATGTCCAATGTCTTCCACCAAGAGTAAATCATAGCATGTGAGTAAAATAAAGAATAAGAAAATCATCAGGACAGCTACAAAAAAAAAAAAAAATCAAAGGAAGGCTGAGGGTTTAATTTATTTTATTACCCATGTACCTGACAGGAAGATATCTGACTATTTAGGTTTTTGTACTTACTACCAAAACTAGCATAATGGGTTACTTTTGTGCCTAATCTCTATTAAGAAATTTTACATATACAAGAGTACACCATAAAATATGTATTTGTTTATAAAAATACACCACCATTGGACTTGGTGGCTGAGTAAAAGTATTTCTCAGGTAAACGCTGCTACTCTGTAAGCTCGTAACTGAGAAAACAATGTTTGAAAAGCTGAGTTCCTCAGAGAAAGCTGCTACACAAATACTACTACTATAAATGATAATGATAGTATGATTTGCAAAAAGCACCCTCACATGTTTCTGGTACTATATATGTTTTTTTAAAATAAGAGTAGCATGTAAAAATAAAACTTCACTCTTAATTGAAAAATAACATTTTAGTTTTCTACTAAGTTTAATACTAGGGACAGAGTATAGAGCAAGGAACGAAAGGCATTCCTAGAAACTGCATTAGCAGCAAGTCTGTGTTGTTCTATTTAACTTAAGCTTCAGTAGTCAAGTCACAATCTTTGGCCAAGTTCCCTTCTTTCTGTACATTCAAAGAATCTTTATATAGCTAAATGGACCATTAAATCCTTCAAGAGTCATTCAAAGGAAGCACTTCCTCCAAATTCTTTCTCATCTCACAAGGCACATGCACGCACAACAGAAAATGCATTGAAAAGGATGCAAATCCTCATATTCCAGCTCCATGAATCCTTCCACATGCAAAACGGTATCCTCTCCAACCCACAAATGTTTTCGCTGTTATTTTCAATATTAGCAACGAATATTTGAAAGCTGTAAGGACAACTGGGGAGAACACTAGAAAAATCGATAGAAAAAATAGATATTTAACATAAAACGGGAAAGGGAAAAAAGATACAGCCTGATTAGAGAATAGGAATGTGGCCCGTTTTTCTCATCAAGGTTTTACATGTCTTTTTCTGTGATGCTGAACATCTTTTCCTGCTTCACCACCACTCTATGTAACAGTTTCTGGGCAGATTCTTTTAGGTCCTCCTGCAGAGGAAAGACATGTATGATCATATTTTAGTTGTCAAAAAGGCCAGTTCTCTGGGAATGGTCACAAATTCAAGCTTCTGCCATTTTACAGAACAAGATGGGGTGCCAGGCAGTGAGGAGACACACAAGGAAAATCAGCCCCTGACAACGGCCAGCCTTCACATGTCCTTTACCATGGTGAGTGTAAGTGATGCAGACCAAGCTCTCTCCCTGACAGTGACACAGCACAGAGAAAGCTAGAGCACCCTCGGGCCGATTCCTTTACCTCCAGCTCAAAGAACAGCACACTTGTTTGTACAACACAGCAATGATATGGCATACAGGGCTGCGGAGTAAAGATGTCAGCAGTTCTGTGCTAAATTTTTCATTTCAGTTCTGCTTATTTCCTCTATTTTAGCTCTCTGTAGGAAAATTATTTTCTGTATAAACAAATTCATCAAGTTAACTTATTCAAGGATGGAAATAACTGGTATCACATAACATTTTGCAAAACAAAATTGCCACTGTTGTATTCCAGTGCTTAAAAGCAAACTGCTACGGCAATTCAAACCCAGTACTAACATAACCCAAACCCCCTATTACCTTCATCACTGCATATTCAATTTACATAATTATTCTACTATGCTATTCAGAATTTACATGTAGTTGTATGCACTCTAGTTATCCTTGCTCCAGGGATGCTGTTTCCTTTCTACACTTAGTAGAACAACGAGACCACAATGCGACATACTCAATTTATCAGATCAAGAGAAACAATGAGGTTCAACAAAATAATGGTCTGGTTTGTTAATTTACTTAAAACCTCAATTCAACTACCGTATGCTTGGACAGCCATCCCTGTTTGACTGTCAACAACAGGGAAGTTCAGGAATGTCCTTACAACCCTTCATTGTAAATCAGAGTGGCCCTATAAGTGGTCAAGTGACCAGGGCCAACAGAGGTGCCACCAACACTCTTTGTGCCCCGCCCCCCCCCAGTGTGGCATCCTAAGTCTTTGGGCCACACTGCAGCAGCTCCCGTTTAACCTGTAAATCCGCAGGCTCATCAGACGTGTTCCATCCAATTATTTTCACACCACTTAGCGTAAAAATAACTGTTGCCTATAGCAGGCATTGACTGAGACTATTAATCAAAAGCCGCAGGAGGGGGGAAGGTACTAGACACTTTTTCAGAGAAAATACACCCTTTTCTTCCTACCAAAAGCTTGTGACTCTGGTGCAAAGCCAACACTCAGATTCAGCAATGCCAATCACTTACTCTGCACAGACTCTGATTCATACTTCAGGGTGGACAGCAAGCCTATGAGGCTTGCACTGAATGTTTCTCTAGTGGATAAACACAGGGTCTATATCTGCACCAAGAAGACATGGCATGCCTGGGACTAACTAGATTTGGTGCTCCAACTTTCAAACAGTTTCTTACAGTTGTTGGGAAAATTTTAACAAATTTCATTGTTAAATACAGCATTTTAATATCTGCCCCAAAGGACTCTACAAGAGGTAAGGGTATGCTAAGTAAGTTTTTAAACATAGAGCCAGTCTGATGTAGATTCAGAACTTAAAAAGACATACTTCGAAATTCATAACAATATCTAATATAGAGTGTTATTTTCTTTTTTTAATCCATTTTTACCATTAGGTGATAAATTTAAAAATTAAGATGAAAGCTGGAATCAGATATATATCTTGATGCTAAGATTAATATTAATGATGTATTTCCTGAGCTCCAAAAAGCTTCTTTAGAACACAGACTCCTATGTTTTAAGTTAAAGAAAAAAGATTATATTCTTTTTAAGATTTTTGCTTTGATTTCTTTCTCCTTGGGAGAAATAAGCTTATGCTTTCTCCTACCAAAAGCATGTACTTAGATTTAGGTAATTACTTATTTTTTAAACTACCTCATAAAGTCACACTAAAATTCTACCCATGTCTTTCTTCCTCATCCTTACATCCCTAACTCTTAAAACAGTACCTGCAAATAATAAGCACTTAATATTTCTTAAATAAAAACAGATTTTATAAAGTGTTAAGTTTAAAAACATGTTCACAAAGAGGGGGAGAAAAGTGATGGTTTTCAATTAGGAGACCACACACTGAGGCATCAAAGAAAATTCACAAATAAATGCAAATATTAAGTTATCTGTAAGACTGAGCTACTGAATGTAATTCAGTTACTTTGGCACCATAAAAGGTGTTGAGGGCAAAATTTCCTAAATGGCTATGATCCAAACTTTTAAAACATCACATAATAATGTATTTGGAGTTGTTTAGATTATTTTTAGCAGGAAGTTGCAAGTCCAAGTTTGTCCTTTCATTTCAAGGCAACATCTTTCTAGCCACAAAATTAATCTCCTCTGTTTGTGTACTTGGGCATGCACACACAGGGCAGCAATCTCAAAAAGTTCACAGCAAATGCAGAACTGACTGTGTACATGCACAGGTGTGTGTTTACACGTGCACATGAGGGTATGGGGTGGGCATGTTTTCTAATGGAGTTTGCAAACAGATTCGGATTAACCAAGGCTGACCATAGTTCCATCTGGAAACTATATTTTCTAACATGAGCCACATTCTGAAAAACAGATTCAGATGTCTGGAACTGGTTCAGAACAGTTGTAAGAAACATTCACTACAAATGAAAAAAATTAGTCTTCAATGTCTTCTCCTCTCAGTTTTTCTTACCGAATAAATATGCTTTTTGGGGGAGCGGTCAGAGAATTGATGGGGGGAATATGGAGTGAAAGAGGGTCTTCCCTAGAACCTAAAATTCATGCTACTCTTGAATGCATATCCAATGGACAAGTACTATTTGATTTCTCTTGCGCTGCTCACTAGGATTTCAACCCTGCTCCTGGAAGGCTTACTCCGCCAAGTGGAGAGAATTAACAATCCTGGTTCAACCTCTGGGAAGAAGGGCTGGAATGCTTACTGAAATATAGTGACCTTTCTTCTATAATCCTTCTTATCCAGTTTTATATCATCACTGAAAATGAGGTTGCTGGTCTATTCTTATAAATAATTATACTGCTAACTTCATTCCATTTGCTAAATGATAAGTTTTCATAAAAATATAAAAAATTGATTTTTAATTTGTATCCAGTAAGGTCTGTAAATCAACAGTTCACGACAATAAGTCCTAACTTTCAGAATGCGTAAAAGCCTTAGCTTTTTAGTTTGGATATTAGGGAAAGAAACTCAATGATGACAAAAATCACTGTGTCCCCTCCCACCCCTCATTTCATAGGCTGTAACTATTTGGCGCTAATTTCTGTACTCTCAATGTTTTGCAGTTGTTTTTTCTGCCCACAGCCTACCTTGACTTTTTGCTGGATTTGGGTTTTGGCGTGGCAGTTTTTGCTTTCTTTTCCTTTGGCTCTTTGGGAATCTTAGGGGCTTTCGGGGTCTTGGGTTCCTTGGGCTCTTTTTTCTCCTTGGGTTCCTTCGGTTCCTTCGGGTCTTTTTTTGCCTTTGACCTTTTCTTTTTCTTTTTTTCTTCTTGGGACCCATCCAGTGAGTTCCTATTTAGTTCTTGGTTATCTACCCCACCAGGGAAGTCATCTTTACCAAAACGTTTACTGGGATCCTCTGCTACAATGTGGTTGTTTTTCTTTTTCTTCTTCTTTTGTTGTGGCTGCTGTTCTATTGATGGCAGGTAATCATCACTCTTCACTAGCTGAGCATTCGGTCCACTAACCTGAGTCATATCCGGCACTGGTTTCTCTAGAAAGGGCTCCGAGGGGGAATGCTAAGAGACACAAATAGGAATTGAAATTAGTTTATCATTCTTCACAGTAAAGAAAACTGAAAGTTAGTGGCTGATGTTTCTGAAACTTATTCTATACTCAGGTAGCAAATATTTTTCCAACTATACAGTTGTAGAATCTATCATCTTCTCTCATCCAAAAAAAAATGTATGTTTAAGAGAGAATCTTTTAAGAAAGAAAGTTTTAAAATAGCACTTTAGTTAATACAGTAAAAAAAATCAGTTCAGGAAGTAAAAACTCACTCAACTGAAGACACTGTCCATTTTTTAAACAGCCTACATGAAAATGGTGAATGGCAAAACAGCACCAAGACTAAGCCACAAAGAATACATCTAAGTTGAGTTCTAGCCCCATGTGGGAATGGGAGCTCAAATAAAAGGTATATAATTTAGCCATTTTTAAAATGAGCAAGTATACTGAACATTGCAAGATTCTAGTACTGTGAAAGTCTGAAATAAAAGTGTAAACATAACACATAAATCTAATACAATACAAGTCATTTCTGGTTTAAACAACATTAAAATATCAAATTAAAAGCACATACCCAAACTTGATGATTTTGGATTGGTGAAATTTCTTGCATTGACATGAAAGGTGGAACATGTTTTTCTTAACCTCTTTAAGGCTTTATATTTCAAAATTTCACCAAGGGAGAGATAACCCAAATAAATTAATGTGACATGCCTTTGGGAGGTTCTTGACTTTCACTAGGGATACACCCAGAGACTATCTTAAATAGAGTAGAAAAATAACCACATTTAGAATGGGATTCTGAGTGGTCAGCCAAGATCAGAGGAAGTGACTCCTGCATACAACAGCCTCCCTCATAGCTCACCATCCAAACCAGAGCAGGGCTGCCTGGATTATCATCTATACCATAAATTATGACATCTAACGAACATTTATATTTCAACAAAATACTTGAAAATATTAAATCTACATATGTCTCTCATTTCCTGCCTTTCTCATATGCTTCTTCTGGCATGTAACACTAACTGTAATGTAAACGATCTACTATGTGCCAGGCATATATGCTTTACACCGTGGTACCATTCAATCCTCACACCAGCCCTAAGCGTTAGGTGATTCTTCAAATTTTATAGTTGAAGACACCGCCACTCTAAGATGAAGTAACTTGTCCGAGGAGGTACAGATGTTAAGTGACAGAACTGAGACTGCCATCAGAGCCAATAGCTCCAGAGTCCTCACTCCTCAGCACATGACCTACAGAAGAGGAGCAGGCAGACGAGCCCAGCCACATCTCCAGAGCCTCGTGACTACTGTACACGCCAAGGCTTACTACGAGAAAAGGAGGAAGGTTAGAATCAAACATTAAAATACAGGTACTGTAAATTCGATTCCAATACACCTAATATTGACTGAGTGGCTATTTGATGCCATGCACCAAGCTAGGTTATGTTTGCTAGATGTGTTAATTCCCCTGAATCTCATAACAAAAAAGTGATAATTTACCCCCAACTTTCAGAAAGGAAAAGTCCAAGAAGGTGATGTGGCCACCCCAGGTCACACAGTTAGTGACGGAGCTAAGATTTGAATCTAGTTTCCTAACTCTAGTACTTTCTGATTCTGTCCACCTCTTCCTAACATCTTCTACACAGCATCTTTCTGGGAAAGGCTCACAGGTTTCACTCAATTGCACTGGTGTAAGAGAAAGAGCCCAGAACTCTGAGTTAAGAGATTAAAATTCAAGTCCAGGCCCTACCGTCAGCTATATCATCTGGGAAAAAATCACTTCACCCATCTGGGGTTAGTTTCTTTTTCTGCAAAATGAAGGTTTTGGGTTAGGTGATTGATAGGTGATTTCCAAAGTTTCTTCCAAAATCCTGTGGCATTAAAAAGTCTTAAAATACTTATTGCCCTTTGTTGGTCACAGCTAAGGGAGAATGAGGCTGAAAAATGAGTAACGATATATAGGAAACACAGAGGCAAGGTCAAAGTCTGAAGAAGAATACACAGATGTAGATCTACATGAGCAGATTTCCATGCAGGGATAACACAACTAACTAAACACTGCCAAAGTTACCCTCTGCCCCTCTATCCTTTCCTCACAAACACTCTTACACATCAACAGAGGCACTGTCCAAATTATCACTACCTAAGTATCAATGGACCTGATTTAACTGTTTTATATTTAGTTTGCATAAGTTGAGTTAGTTTGTACATATTATTCCTTAATGTAATTAAAAAGGAAAAAGCCCTATCTTTTTTGCACAGGACACGGAGATCAAACTTATTTGGGACAAGCTATTTTTCAGGAAATGAAAGAAAAAGCTGTTTCTGGAAAGAGAGGAAAAGAGGAAAGTCTAAACAATGATTAAAACTTAGAATGGAGAATTAATACCAGGTATGTTTACCTTTCTTTAATCTGCATGGCATTTGCTCCAGTAACAGAACACCAGCTTCTAATGAGAGATTCCCCAGCACACAGTAATGAATTAGAAAAAGCATAAAACATATAACACAAAAAGATTTAAAGTTTACACACTTTGGCATACAAATCATGTTAGATGCTCCTTTTAGTAATAAATGAAGCAATAAATTAGTAACTCAGTAAAAAATTTAATCTTGCATAAGGAGGAAAAAAGTGAAGATCAAATACAAAAAAGTATTAATTCTGTTTGATATGCAGCAGAATTATGTTTTGGTACTATCTGAAATAGGGTGAAAAAGGTGCTCAGAAATATTACAGTGTTTACCAGACCCACATCTCCTTAAATCTTTTAGAGAAAAGCTGTTTTTGTAAACATTTAACAAAGAACAGATGGCCTGCCTTAATCATGTGGGGAAAAAAACCTGGAGCTCCCAGTAATACCCTGACAAAGTCTCCCAGGCCCAGCCATGTCCCCCCCTCCACCCCCCACCCCACCAGATGCATGGTACAGTCTTCTCTAATACTATTTACAGCAGACATTTTCCCATCAATTCCCACTGCCTGACAGGTAATCAATGCCATTAACATCTGATATTACCATGTAGGGCATTCCTAAAACCTCTCATTTATTAGAGCAAACATGGAGAATGTTAGATACCAAAGGTATTTTTAAATAACATCCTGTCAAACTTTCTGCTTGACATATATTCTACTATAATTCCATATCCCATTTGGAACATTATGGAATATATAAAGACTGCCATGAACTTTTGGAACTTAAACAGCATAACTGATACTTAAACTATAAATAAAAATGATCTAAGGTGAGTGTGTTTTGTTGAAAACATTACCATAAGCTAAAGACAATTGTTCTTTTCCTTAACTCCATTGTTCACAACATATAAATCAGAAAAGACATACAACTAAATTATCGTATATAAAACAGCAGAATGGACAAGATGCAAATTTAACCAAAGGAGACCCGATGGGGGAAGTGAGAGCAATCCCTCTGCTTCTTTTAAGCAAATCCAACCCAAAATGCATAGAAGAATCATCAAAGAAAATGAAAAGATATGTAAAAAAGCAACTTTTTATTTATCTCAATGTGCTTTTCTTCCACAATTCATCAGCATTTTCTGGCTTAAAAAGCTATCTAATTTCATCATGTTTTGCCTTAATTACACTGCTGAAGCCTCAGCCTGTTAGCAATTTTGAGTATAGCATGAGCAAGTGATGCAATGTTAACAGAGTGTGCAATGCTTCCACATGTATGATCTCTGCAAACCAACATTTTGTCATACAGGGCACCCAAGGATAAACATTTTATTTACAGACAAATGTATTTATTTACATGTTTATTTACATACAAACAAGTCTAAAATCAAAACAATGCTTTATAGAAAAAGAAAAGATGGTACCAAGCGGACCAGAATAACATGGTACTTATGAAAACAAAAGCCTCCCCACAAATTAAGCTAAAGGGAGGCAATGAGGAGGAGGCACTTGTGCTCTCAGAGAAAATAAGATTCTGGTGAAGAAGAGGCAGGCCAATTAAGTCCCAAGTAACATAAATACAAGCTTTTAGAACACTAAACTATTGCTTAAATGGCTCATGAAAATACAAATAGCAAGTAGTCATTTAAGACTGAAACATACTATTTGGTATCTTAAAAATGGCTTTGGAGACACATTTTTATTACAGACATTCTTAACTTTTATTTTTTCCAGTATTCCCCAGGTTCTTGACCCCTCTACACTCTTCAAAAAAGGAATTCTGGTATGAAAAGTGAAGCTCGATCTTCAGCCAGAAGAGTGTGCAATGATTCAAAAGAGCATTTAGCAACGTTTCGGCAAGTCCTATTGAGATTCTAACAATGACACTGATAAAAAAGAAGATGCATTTGGTATCTAGTACCCAATTCATATATTTATTCAACAAATATTTGAGGCTCTAACAGTAAACAAGGCAGCCATAGTACCTGCTGGGAAAGAGTGCAGAGCACCTAACCCATGCTGAGACCAGGGAGGCTTTCTAAAAACTGTCCCAGGCTGAGAGAGAGGGGGAGGCAGAGGAACCAGCTTGAACAACAAATCCTGCCTGAGACTGGGTGGCTGCAGGCATGCAAATGCTTCACAAGCAAGCTTTTAAAATCTGCTTTGTAAGGGAGGAGATCAAGATGAGCGGATAGTAGTTTGAATGGTCAACTGGGGTAATAAACTTTAATTATTTGATATAAAATAAAAAGCACAAAAATATTCTTAAGAGAATCAAGGACTGAAGTATTTTCTGCTTGATTAAAATCAGTATTAATGAATTCAGGGCCCTGAGTTCAAGTCTTTTGATATGCCAGTTAGTTTTATTCAGCTCATTCTTAACAATTTCCAGGAAAACATATTTATACTGAATGACTATATGAATTAATTGAGAAGGCAAAAAGTATAGAACAAGTTAAGGATATTCAAATGTGTCACATAAAAACAGGTCTCAGGTAACATGAGTTTAAAGAATTCTGTGATAGGCTAAACGCAGTGGCTCACGCCTGTAATCCCAGCACTTTGGGAGGCCAAGGCAGGCAGATCACCTGAGGTCAGGAGTTGGAGACCAGCCTGGCCAACATAGTGAAACCCCGTCTGTACTAAAAAATACAAAAAATTAGCCGGGCGTGGTGGTATGCACCTGTAATCCCAGCTACCTGGGAGGCTGAGGCAGGAGAATTGCTTGAACCCGGGAGTTGGAGGTTGCGGTGAGCCGAGATCACGCCACTGTACTCCAGCCTAGGCAACAGAGCAAGACTCCGTTTCAAAAATAAAGAATTCTGTGCTAACCAAAATTCAGTTTTCTTCACTGCAGGACTTTCCAAGCCCTTAATAGACTGAGGAAAGGGGGCACTGGAGACAGTACAGAGAGTGTCCTAAGGGTGTTTAGCCATGGCTTCCCTTCTTTCCATGAAGATCTTGAATTAAAATGTCCTTCAAAATATACTTTTGATTATACTGATATAGTGATAGCATGGCAAATTCATCACCTTCTCTAGCACAGGGGTACGTAAGCATGTGTATCTGTCCATCTGTCTTTCTCAAAACATTGATTATCAAATGTTTCAAAAGATAGTATATTACACTATGCACAAATATAACTTTATATAAAATGCACTGAAACAGCTCACTGAATTGGCTGAGTTTATTTTATTCTCAATTTAAGTTACTGGTAGGAATAAAGTAGTATAATCATATAAGAATGACTTGTATAATTTTTGTTACATATACAGTCAAGATAATTACAAAGTAAAATAAAATGAATTTTGAAATAGCATAATGAAATAATTTATCTTAGCATGTACCTCAGAATCATTAAATTTTAAAAATAGAAAGTTTAAATTACTGTTGAAACATCTAGCTGAAAAATTATCTGAAGGCGTTTTTGAACCTTTGCCTTTCTGCTTGTGTTTTAAAGCTGTCCTTAGAACAGATTCACCATATAAACAAAATCTTAAATGGCTACAAATTAACATGAGCCACCTTTATGGCATCTAAATTATAAACACATTCTGAATTAGTGGCATCTGAAACAATGGAAATAATGAACCAAGCAGTCATGTTAGATTTACTGTTGAAAAGTTTCACATCAGAAACAGCATACTAAGCATGTTCTCCATATTTAGGAGTGGAGTGATACCACAGGAACTGTCCAACAGCATTCACAATGTGTAAAACACTATGCTGTGGTGTTTCTATAGTCAGATTGACTGGGATAACATAAGCAGTGAAACTCTGCCAATGCTAAACCCTTTTCTAAATGTCTGAGAAATTCTAAATGAAACAAGGCTCCCCGCAAGTGGAGGAGAGCAAGGTGTTTGCTCCCAGCTCCTTCACCCTCCGCCATACCCACCACTGCCCTTCCAGCCTTCTCCCCTTTCCTGTCTCTCTGTTTTCAACCAACATGACTCTGACCAGTTGTCCACCCTTAGCTGGGTGCTGCCCTGAAGGCCCAGGGGTACCAGTGGGCGAGGGTCAGCTCTGCAAGCACAGAGCCACGCTGCTGGGCCAGCAAAGCTGCCCCAGCCTGGCCCTTCTAGGGCAATGGGAAGAGGGTGCTGAGCAGAGAGACAGCACCAAAGTACCAGTCCTAAAGCCAAACTGTACTGAATGTTTCCTTTAATCATCTGTTGTATAGTTACATGTGGCATGTGCTCTGCTAAGCATTTTACATACCTCATCTTCAGTTCCTGTAATGCCCTATGAGGCTGGTGAGGTGAGTTATATTATTGCTGCTTCATAAATGATGGAA
This sequence comes from Pan paniscus, assembly GCF_029289425.2. Classification (NCBI taxonomy): domain Eukaryota; kingdom Metazoa; phylum Chordata; class Mammalia; order Primates; family Hominidae; genus Pan; species Pan paniscus. Next base: position 76,423,397 of record NC_073256.2, on the reverse strand, counting down.
CCGAAACCTTAAGATTAATTTACCCAAAGTTACACAGCTAGAAAATGGCAAAACTGGAATCCTAACATAGGAGCTCTGCTACAAAATCCACATACTTTACCAAGCCTCTTGAGAGAAGGTCTGGAATGTGACCAGGACCCCCAACAGTGGTATCCTCAGCCAGAGGGAGTGGCTGTGGAGTTCTCCAACCCTAGTTGTAGCCACAGCACAAGCCTAGGGAGTAGACTGCTGTCCTTCTCCAAAACCATAAAGGCCTTACTTCTATTTAAGATCCTAACCCTAATCTGCAGGTTAAGATGGCTAAAAAATTTAATACAAATTTGAGATTTTTGCCTTCAAAGGGTCAGGGAAGAACTCTAGTTTAGTTCCGAATTAAAGCTGTAGAGAATCACTAACCTTTTACCCAAAGATAAAAATGTAGGTAAGAACTGGCATTCTTATTGTGTTTTGCAGCCAACAAACATTATCCACTATGATTCTCAAAAATCACTCCACTAGCATAATTCAATGCAATCAATATCGAGGTCTAATTTGTCCCAGGGACTGAACCAATTCCTCAGGAACCACAAAAAAATAAGCCCGCTCCTTGCCCTGCCTTGAAAACTCTCCCCACCCCAAATCACCATCTACTATATTTCAAAGACTGTAACTAAGCCAGTTTTCTCCATCTTTGTCACAGATTCACTGCTACTTCTTAGGAAAAGTACCAGATGAAGTCACAGGCTTGCACTTAGGGGCCATATAGTTGAAACAGCCTGTTTATCTACACACACACCCCTAGGGCACAGAGTTGAGCTAATGCTAAATTGAACATGCTTTTGATGTGTCTCTGTTGCTTCATAAATGCTTGCAAAAATTAGCTTGTTTATACAAGACTTGAATGATGTTTTTACATGTGCCAGCCTTCTAAAAAGGGTATGCCAGTATTTAGACTGTGTTCCTGATCTTACATCTCCTATCCCTGAAGTAATTTTGTGAGAAAAAAGAGGGCCAACAGAAACCATCACTTCTCTGGGCAGGGAAGAAACAAAAACCACCACAAATGCAACACAATACAAAGTTTATTGCAGTAAGAGTGAGTAACTTCCTAGATCTCCCAGGCCACAAGCAGAGGGGTACCCCCCTGAGGCAGCAGGCCTGCCCACCTATTTTCTCTGTTGAACATTTTACATACCTCTTCTCTTGGATTCCTATAATAACCCTATGAGGTTGGTGAGGTGGGTGATATTGTTGCTGCTTTATAAATGACGGAATGGAAATGACAGAACAAGAGCAATAACCCAAGAAAACGCAGGGTCTCCAAAGTGAACATCATGGTGCCTCTGACTAATCATAAGCAAACCAAAATATGAGCCCATTAGAGGAATCTGAGACACAGTCATACTTTCACCCTCTTGTTCTAAATTCCTGAGCTCCTTATGGCAGTAAATCAGCAAATGTTCTTCTACTGGACATTATTTTCTAGAAGTAAAAATGACAAAGACAGTATGTTCATGGGCCTTAACAAAGTAAATTTCATTCTCTCCCTTCTCTCTTTTCTTCATCACCTTGCATATTGCCCTTCCCTTAGTGGGCTCACCTTAGTAACTATACGGGAATGAGAATCTATAGAACCTATTTCAGTCTCAAGGCATCTGTCTTATTTCAAGTTGGCCCTAAGGTCCATGGTGTTCTCAAAGAGGTGTCTGGAAGTTTGAATTTGGCAGTGGACACCCACACCTGAAGCTACCCAGCTTACTAGGGATCAAACTTGGCAAAACAAAAGACAACAGCAGTGCTTCCTGGCTGGTCAAAACGCTTTGCATGTTTAATCTTTAAACTGGAAAGAAGAAATGCAGAATTTGGTTCTGGAAAAGCAATTTTTACCAAATGTGCATTTAAGTTTCGACTACCTTAAAAGGGTCAATATTAAAAGTAACTTACTATGCTGTTCCTAAGAATTTTAAAAGTCAAACTTCAAAGACTGTCAAAGGTGTGTCTGCAACACTGAACAATCCCAGGGGTTTGTGCAGAATTGGGAACAAAACAATTTTTGAAGGGGAAAAAAAATCAATTTATAAGCAGCACAGTGATAAAGTTAATTTACACACTCCAGGCAAGTTCTCCAGGATTCAAAGATTGAGAGTCTGGCAAATTTAGTTTTCAATAATTGCTTAATGACAGACTACTCTTGTCCTATAAAAACTCACATACATCTTGTGGGGAGGCAGAATTCCAAGATGGCCCCATTATCTCTATCTTCTGACTATGGAGGGACCTGCGACCCTCAAGCCAACAGAATACAGCGAAGGTAAAAGGATTTCACGTGTAATCAAGATTTCCAAATCAATTGGTTTGGAGTTACTTAAAGGGCAATTATTCTGGCTAGGTCTGACTGGGGGACACTTTTAAAGAGGGTGGGGACCCTTCTTGAGGGTGGGAACTCTACGTTGCCAGGGAACCCAACATGGTGCAGAACTTCAGGCAGACTTCAGGAGCTGAAGGTGGCCCCAGGCAACAGCCAGCAATTACTGAAGCCCCCCACCCAAGTCATATAGCATAGGAAATGAATTCTGTGGACAACCTGAATGAATCTGAACATGGATTCCTCCCCAGTCAAGACTCCAGATGAGAACACAGTCCTAATGACTTCTGACTACAGCCTTGTGAGGCTCGAGTAGAGGACCCAGCTAAACCATGCCCAAACTCTGATCTATGGAAACTGAGAGAGGAAATAGATATTGTTTTAAGCCATAAAGTTTGTGGTACAGAGTGAGTATCCCTAATCTAAAAATCTGAAATCCAAATGCTCTGAAATCTGAAACTTTCTGAGTACTGAAATACCACTCAAAGGATATGCTCAATGGAGCATTTTCAATTTCAGATATTCAAATTAGGGATGATCAACAAATAAGCATAATGCAAATATTCCAAAATCTGAAACAAATCTGAAATCCAAAGCACTTCTCAATCCAAGCATTTTGAATGAGAGATAGTCAACCTGTAAAGCGTCACATAACAATAAATAACTAATGTATACTTTAAAATCTTCTGCATCTCTCATCTGAAATTGTTTTTCTACCTAGGATTCCCCTTTCCTAGTGAGATATTTATCCTTTCACATAAAGACAGCACAGCAGGACTTCCTTCATTAAGCCTTTGTAAAGAGGCCACTGCTGTGATATCACTGAGCACCTCTGTGCCCAGCACTGTTCCAGACAACCAATGAAGTTATCACCATTTTACAGATGGGGAAATGAAGGCATTCAAAGAGGTTAAGAAATTTGCTGCACATCACAAAAAGCTGGTTATAAGAAGAATCAAGATTCAAACCAGGCAACCTCTGGCAAAGCCCACATTCTCAAACATTATGACTACTACCTAATCGTTGTTGCTCACACAATTCTGCTTAAGTTTCTCCAAAGAAGTGGAAGATGTAATGGCAAAGAGAACTTGGTGTAAGGTAACAGCTGGGCAGAGGTAGGACCCGTTCAGACAGGAAGACTCCAGGTGAGATAAAGGGAGTGCCTACGATAAGCAAAAGAGCATTTTAAAAAGCTAGAGTCTAACAAGTTAGATAGTTAACTACCATGTAAATCATCACAGGGAGATTAAAAAAGAAAAAAAAATTAAAAACCTCTGCATTTTCAAGCAGAAAAATCTAAGCAGCTGTGTTATAAGCAATATTAAAGGTTCCTGATACTTACTTGGAAAGAAAGTTTGCTGCATATTACAAACAGTCAGTTTAACACTTAGAGGGGACTGTGTCCCCATGACTCCTTCCAGCTGGAACTACACACGAAACAGAAGACACCAAAGCAATTAAGTGTTTTATAAACACTGCTGAGGGGTCAAAAAGAGGGAGGTTCATTCACTAACTAATAACGCAATAATAAACAAACAGCAGTGTTGTGCAAGTGAGAAAATTATTATAATTGAATCTACACAGCTGGGCAAGAATAGAAGCCTGGTTATGTATATCAGCTCATAAATGTTTTGTGTGAGTAGGTTTTAGTTTTAGAACTGTTCAGATTTGAGTCCCTTTTACAGTCAGATTTTCTCTCTTATCTGAATACAATCCCTCAATTACAACTGCAGAACAGAATAACTTAATAAACTGTCCCACCAATTATTTGCTAATTTATTTTCACAACAGAGAAAGCAATGTGTATGTATGCAGTGGTTAGGCAGTTAAGCTTTCCTGAGATGTACTCATTTTAGAACTCTTCTAGAGTCACTGCACCTTGTTTGCATAGCACAATATGAATAATGAATGGCTGTGACATGCTCAAATACTGGAAGAAAAAGCCCAGAAAGAACTAGCTTTTCACATCTTAACATTTAGTTTCCAGTGTGTTCTTGGAGTTTCCTTCACACTTTGGTATTTTCCCCTTTGCAGGGCTTTATTTTTGTCTACAAGTATACACCAAAATACAACCAGAGAAACATCTCCAATTACCACACTTAAACAGATGTGTCAAATAGGGACAGAAGAGTGGTTCAAGTATTTCCTTGAATCACTGAAGTCACAGTATTAGAATCACAGAAACACTATTCTCTTTCAAGAAAGAGACTAGTAAAAATTCACCATCGTTCTGTCAATTAAATGTAGTTAAAAGGCAAACCAAAACAAAATAAGTTTCATCTTGGAAGACATTCTAGTTAGATATTGCCCTTACTACTACATGGAATTTTTTTCTTAACTAAATGACTAAACCTGAACAAATCTGTGATCTATGTCATGTTCCCATCTGCATAAAACCTAACTAACTTTAAACTCAAATGGTTGATTAGCTAACTATAAGGGCAGAGGTACACACGTATCTTCAATAGGCACACATTTTACATCAATGATATCTATTTTTATGAGATAAAAGTACTAAAGCTTTAATGGTGGCAATTAAAACAGCCAAGAGTTTGAGTAGCTCGATGGCTGAGTCACAGACCTTTTACCTATAATGGGATCCATTATATCCCTGAACCCAGTTTGAGGGAGTAAAAGAGGAACACATTTTTAAATATGGTTATAAAACAGCAGTACCCTCTGAACTGAGCTGTTTCAGTTTAAACGGCTGTGTGATTTAGCCTGGCCTTAGCATCAACATCTATTCAGTAGCCTTAGTTAGAGTTCTTAAACATGAGTTTATTTGGAAATACCTGAACGCTTTGAAAAATGCTACAGAGATGCTATTACAAAAGGATTTATACTTGAGGTTTGTTTCTATTTCAACTTGTTTATATCAAAGATTCATCCCTACTTTGAAAACATATTACTTTAGATGACTTATGACAGAATATCTTCATTTCAGCCTAAAATACAAATACTTAATGTTCTGATATTCTCATTTAAAATACAATTTGGGGTGATGAATAAGAATGTACTTAGTCACATAAGATGGGGTGTTTTAGCAGTATTTATGTATGAATTATTGCAAACAAAGGAGTGCAGGTTTTTTTTTTCATGGTAGCTTAACGTTATTATTCAAAATTATTTGAATGAACTCTGTAGTACCAAAATGTAATAGTCGTCTGATATCTAGTCCAGTACTGACCAAGAGCCTAAAGATTTTCTCTTCAGTTTCTACTACAGCGAATTCAGAAATGTAAATAGCAATTACTTGAGGAGCAATCTCACAGGTTTTTGAATCTGTCACCACCCCCACAATCCCCAGGGACAGCTGGCAAACAGGAAACAACATGCAGAACAAATTTATCTCAATGAGGAAGGACCAAACTAATACAAGTTGGAGGGCAGGGTCCGAGCGGTGCTGGCCCAGATGGCCCTAACACTGGGCAGCCCATGGTATTGCAGGGCTGCAGCCACCCCATCCAAGTATACCAGTCACTGCCTGTGAGTGGCTCCTTTTAGAGAAGTTGTTAGAAGGAAGGATAGTAAACCTTGAAGGATTTAATATTAGGTTTGGTTTCTGATCATAATAATCAAACGGGAAAACAACTCAAGATGCCTCAACTTCCTCATCTAGAATGGAATTGGATGAACTGATCTCTATAAAGTCTCTTCTAACTCACAGACCATCTGGGGGTCTCTGCTCTGGTCCTGCTTCAATAATAACTATCTCCACACTTCGAAAATGAAAATGGAGTAAGGAATGAAGTATTTGTAAGACGGGGTGGGGGAAGTAAAAATGATTTCAGAGGGGAGTATTAAGGAAGTTTCTCAGATACACACAGAAAAATAAAATTGATTTGAAAAACTATGAAATGCCAGAATAAAATAAAATATACTAGAATACAAATCTAAACTAAACCTTCAAATACAATTTACTTTTCCCATAAAAAAACTTTCAGAACAACATACCTATAATATACCATCTCATTTCAGATACCTAACTAACATCTGTGAGGTTTTCTCGCAGTAACTTTAGTCTATGCTGAATATATGTCATAAAATAATAATTATTAGACAGTTCACTGTGCACAGAATAATTATGCTTAAGTATAAAAACTTCATTCATGTTTGTGAACCTCTGAAGTCCTAGATCCACAGCAAATAAACCACGAAGAGAGAGGGGAGAAGAAAGGGAAAGCAGAAAGGACAAGAACCAGCAGTCACTCAGAGTGAGTCCCAGCACCGTGAGGAGTCCTGCACAGAGCTGCTGGGCAGGGAGACAGCATTGACTTCAGGGAGTTAAGGACAGGAAGCCTCTGGGGACCCAAATTCTTCCCAGCACAGCTGAGCATGTGGCTGCAACAGCACAGATATCCACCACCAGAGTGCCATGAGCTTCGGCAGCCACTGAGCACCAGCCAAGGCAAGCTCTGCACTGGCTTTCAGTCACTCTAACACAGAACACCCTTGTAGCAACATTCTTTCAAACAGTCATTTAAAACAAGTCTGCCTCAAGGACTAATTTAAATAGCTATCTCCTCCAAAGTGATCTACCAACCTACTTTTGAATTTGTCTCCTACCTGACCTTCCTTCCTGCTGCACATCCTTCTACCTCACCTTCTTCACTTCTTCAAGCATCTACTGAGCCTCTCAACACATCTTCCTCCAGCACTGCTCCCCTTTAGAGCAGAATCCTTGAAAGAGCAACAATATTTGCTGTTTTCACTTCCTCTCCTCCCATTCATTCTTGAACTTGCTCTGACTGCACACTAATATTCCACAAAAGTTGCTCTCACCAAGGTGCCCTCCAAGGCTCTCCTTTCTCATCCCACCTGACCTATCAGCAGCACCTGTCACAGCTGCTCGCTCCTCGCTTCTTCGCATGACATGCAGGACAGCCCTCTCTCCTCCTATCTTCCAGGCTCTTCCTGGTTCTCATCAACTTCTCGACCTATAATTTCTGGGGCGCTCCAGGCCTCCGAGTTTGGATCTCAACTCTATCTGTGCTTTTTTCTCTCCCAGCGAGAGAATCTACCTATTGCTTTAAATACTACCTATATGTCAATGATTCTTAAAGTCCTTTCTCCAGTCCACACCACTTCCTTCAACTCTAGACTTCTCTATCCAGCTGTCTAGTCCATATACCCATGCAGATATCCCAGCAGGCACCTCAAATTTAAGGCATTCCAAAACAGGTTCTTGATTTCTCCACAAACTGTTACTGCACCAGTAGCAGAAGCCAAAAACTTGAGTCACCCTTGACCCTTCACTTAGTCTTACATTTGAATCACCTCTAATCCATTCTGTAAATCACGCTGCCTCCACCTTCAACGTAGACAAAGGACACACTCCTAGTGGCCTGTCCCCACTGCTATCCTTATTCAGGTGACATCAGACCTTGCCTGGACTACAGCAGTCCCCTCTCTACCTGACCTCCTGTTGCTAGCCTTACCGTCTACCCTGGTTAATCTGCTACACAGTCTGAGCAATTCTTTCAAAATGCAAATCAGATCGCATCACGTTTCTCTTAAAGATCTCCAGTACCTTCCCATCTCCCTCACAGAAAAATCTAAAGTCCTCACCTCACCATGGCCTGCAAGGCCCTCAATCATATGGACCTCTGCCACCTCCCTAACACTTCTATAATTCCCCCCCTTTCTCTCACTTCAGCCACATCAATTCCTTACCAGCAGACAACAAGCTACACATCCTTCTACCTCAGGGACTTTGCACAGGCTGTCTCTGCCCTCAGAGTTCTTGCCAAAATATCTCCATGGCCACCCTTGCTTCCTTTAGGAGGGCAATGACAGCAACAGATTAAAACAAAAGTGACAAAGTGTTAGCAACTGTTAGTTCTAGGTGAATAATAAGCAGGTGTGCACTGTATTATTCATTTAACTTTTCTGTGGATTAGAAGTTTTTCAAAAACCAAAGTTGGGGAAACCCTTTGCTACTACACCACTACTCTCTGTTATATCTTGTCACTGACCATTCTTCCCTCGTCTGTCCTTTCCTGACTTGGTTCCTCTATGTTCTCCCTTAAGTCTGGGTGGTCATCAGGATTCCATGTCTGCATGGCACAGTCAGATGCTTATTTCCACCTGAGACTGGATGTTTCCTCCTGGCATCTCAAGATCAGCTTGCCAAAAATCAGAATCACCTTCCTCTGCCAACCACCCATTTCCCCAGCTTGGTTAATGTCACTGTGATACGCAGTCACCCAACCCAGAGAAAAACCTTGTTTCTTCCCCACCCTCACTGGCCATGTCCACCTGGTAGTGAAGACCTTCCTCCCCGCGAATCTTCCCAGTGGCCGTTTCCTCCACCTGTGCTTCTCTAGTCCAGGCCCGAACCAAAGGGCTTCTTCGTGCGTCTTCCTCCTGCTAGTCTCATCTTCGTCAGCAAATCTTCTGGTTTTAGCAAGATCATTCTAAAATGTAAAGCACCCATGCTTCTGTACAACTGACTGGTGATTCCCTGTGAACCACACTGAAAGCTGAAACCCTCAGCACCACTGGTGCGGGGCTGCCCCCGGCCCTCCTGGCCCATGTCCTCCTCTCCACCACACACGCTGCACCCTACCAAGCTCAGCAGCAGCAGCCGCACAAAGGCACTTTGCTCTTTCCCAATTTACTGCTTGTGGATTTATCATTCCTCCTGCCTAGAATGTCCTTTCCCACTCTCTTCTCCAAGTTAATTCCTACTCAACCTTCAAAACTCAGTTTAAATATAACCTCTTCCCAAGGCCTTCCCTAATCTCTCCAGGTGGAGTCAAGTGCTCCCACAAGGCCAAGTAACATACATCATGTTGTTTGACTATTATTAGGTCCTCTGGACTGTGAGGGGCTGAAGGACAGCAGCATGTTATACTCTTGTCATTTATATATACATACGTGTGTGTGTGTGTATGCATGTATATAAATACACGTGTGCATGCATGCATGCATATGTGTGTGTGGGGTGTGTGTATGCACATATATAAATACACATGTGTGTGCGTGCATGCGTGTGCATGTGTGTGTGGGGTGTGTGTGTGTGTGTGTATGCATATCCCCAACATCTAATGCAGGGACTGACACATACCAGAGGCCTATTGTCTGCGGGTGGAATATCAAAGTCCCACAACACCTTCAAATGTTAATGTGGATGTCACATCTCCTCAGTCTGGGTACTGCAGCTGCTCATGTGCTCTCTGCTCTTGAAAAGGGCACTCATGCTGCCTCGTGCATTTACACCTTAAAGCAGCTGCACCTCCAGAGCGCTCAACACAGTGCCTTGAACCTTTTGTAGAACTAACAAATGCACACATAAACGAAAGCACATTTTGAAGACTGTTTCAAGGCAATATTGCAACATTTGCTGTTCTATGAAAGCTACATGTTCTGTACTATGTCTGCGTAAGTTTCTCCTTCATCACCCCTTTCACCTGGCTCAAGCTTCACCTTCCTTCCTGGCCCTGCATTTCTTCTCCCATACAAGTCTGCATTTATCTCTTTGTTACAGTTACATCACTACATGGTAACTGGGATTTTTAAAGGGGAGAATACCTTCAGGACCTCACATAGCATCCAGCACATTGTAAATGCACAACAATGTTGACTGGTGAATGAATGAATGAATGAATGAATGGATGGATGAGCTTCTTACCTCATCTTTGAATATTCTAAATAAGAGTCAACAAGCAACAAATATTCCCTTTCTGCCATGAACTAATTGCAATCCCTCATCTCATTCCCAGAGACACTGCCAAACAAAAGTACTGCTAGAAAGAGACCCAGAAAAAGATCTCAGAATTTGATATCAAAAATAAAAAGGTACAGACATTTTCCAGTAGCAGTTGAACTATCTCAATCTTACTTCTTTTTAATTCAAAATGGCTTGTGATTTCATTGTACATAATTTTTAAATAAACTTTAAAATCTGAATGGCTCATGAACTGTGAAATATTTCTGTCAGGCCAGGCACGGTGGCTCACACCTGTAATCCCAGCACTTTGGGAGGCTGAGGCGGGCGGATCACGAGGTCAGGAGATTGAGACCACCCTGGCTAACATGGTGAAACCCCGTCTCTACTAAAAATACAAAAAAAATTATCCGGGCGTGGTGGCGGGCACCTGTAGTACCAGCTACTCGGGAGGCTGAGGCGGGAGAATGGCGTGAACCTGGGAGGCGGAGCTTGCAGTGAGCCAAGATTGTGCCACTGCACTCCAGCCTGGGCGACAGAACGAGACTCTGTCTCAAAAAAAAAGAAAGAACAAAAGAAAGAAATAGTTCAGTCACTTCAGATGAAGGTTAAGGCATGTTGGTGAAGTCAGACCCATATATGCTCCTCTTTTCCTCTCTGACCACAGCCCACTGACTGGTCGGGGTGGGAGGTGATTATCTGTCTTCCACTGAAGCCCAAGAAGACAGCCCTCAAGCCAGAGAAAGGATGGGAGTAGTGACGGGATGTCCAAGTGAGTGGTGGGCTCAGCTCAGGAGGGGAAGGGACAGGCCAGGGAGTCTTATGCTGGGCTTAAAAAGCTTCTGCTCCTCTTCCCAGGCCTCAAGATCATAAACTCTCTACTAAACTCCATATCCACAAGGTCCAATGTCTCAACTAAATCTCAAACTCTAAAACTTAACTCATCTTACTTCCTGCCCCTTTATTCCTGAAAAATATTAAAGAAATAAACCTTGCATTGTTTTCCTAAATTCTTCCATCAACTGGGAGGTCACCACTCATCTAGTAAGCAAGAGACATGGCAGTCATCCTGTAAAGTTCTACTCCCCTGACCGCTCCCCACCCACACTGTCTTAATTCAAAACCCATTACCTCTCAACTGTCTTCTACCAAGCCATGCTGTCTGACGTGGCAGCCACCAGCCATGTGTGGCTACTGAGTACCTGGAATGTGGCCAATCCAAACTGAGATGTGCTACAAGTACAAAAGCACCAGATCTCAAAGACTTAGTACAAAAACAATGTAAAATATCTCATCGGTATTTCTCTATTAAATATGATTTGTTGAAATGGTTAAATATTACATGTTGACACAATCTTTTGGATGTATCTTGCATTAAATGAAATATATCACAGTTAATTTTGCTTGTTTCTTTTTGCTCTTTAACATGGTGACTAGATAATTTTACACGGCACATATGGCCACACCCTGCTCCCCTCACTGGACCGACCTGCCCAGCATGACTCCCATTTCTTTGCTGGCCTCACCTCTGCAGTCCCATCTTCTCCCACCTCCCCCTGCCGCCCCCCCACCAACCCTCGGGGCCTCTGTGCTACTGTCATGTGATCCTTGGTCCTGGCTAGCTTCCAGCCATCAGGTATAGCTCAGCCCTGAAGACATGTCCTCCAGCAGGAGGCCTCTGAATGCCATTGTCTCCCCACCCTGCAAGATCCCTCTTCGCTCCCACTCCTCTGTCCTAGCATATCACGCATTTCAACAAGCACCTATAGAATGTATGTGCCCACACACTGAAGCTACGACAGAGAAAATGAGGGACAGGAACCCTGACCTCACTCAACTCAGAGTACAGTGGGGGCAACAGAGTATACTAGCAAAAACAGAGTCCTAGTAGCAGCAAAAATAGTAATAATGTGGCATCGATAGCAGTAATAATTTACAGACAACTTACTATGTACCAAGCACAATTCTAAGCACAGTACATGTATTATCTCAGTCTTTCTAATAACACGGTTAAATAGGTCCAAGTATGATTCCCATGTTAGAGGTGAGAAAACTGAGGCACAGAGAAGCTATGTAATTCACCCCAGGCCACACAGCTCACTAAGTGACAGAGTCGGGACTCCAGGGCCATGCTCTTCAACACTGTGCTGTGCTGCCTTCCAAAGTGTGCAGAGGAGCAATAATCGTAACAGAGACAGCAAGACTGGTGTGGAGGAGAAGCCCAGACCCCACATTCAGCAGTGTCAGCAGAGGCTTTGCAGACATAAGGATTTCTAAACTAGGGGTGAGTGTTATGTGCCAGAAGCTCAGGGGTGAAAAGGTTGTGAAGAACTAAAATCAGTTCACTGTGCCTGGAGCAGTAGTTAGAGGAAGATGGGGCTTTTGTTTATTTGTACCTTAAGAAGGACTTTACTGAGAGGACCTACACAGACAGAACATGCTAAGGGCCCATGAAGAGATGACACAGACTAAGACCCAAGAGTCTGGTGAAGGACTGATTAAAAATGTGGGGCAGAGACTCCCCTCTCATGGCAATTGGAAAGGAAGTAAAGAGAATACAACAGTGCTCTTACCAAGGGGAAGCCCAAGTGGGCCCAGTTCTCTAGAAGAAATTATCAGGTAGAGATGTTCTATACTGACACTGGCCAAGGGCTCCTGAAGATCTTACTTTATCCAACTTAGATGTACATCTAAATTTTAAGAAAATTTCTGATTAATTAATTAATCTATTTATTAACAGGAAGGGCAGGGTCTGGTAGCACTCCAAAAAACATTCACTTAGCCATTTAGCCAACAAGTTCTTGAAAATACATGGATTATGGAAATCCTTCTACCAAAAAGACCTCTGCTGTCTGGCAGAGATATAGGGAAGCCTGGATGAACATCCTAGATAAACCTCAGAAACATAAACCCCCTTTGCTCCCACTCTATTCGCACCAAACATGGTCTGATTATGAATTTGAGTTCCCATGTACCCTGAGAGCAGAAAAAGGCAACGGTGGAACTGGGAATATATATTTTTTAATTATTATTATACTTTAAGTTTTAGGGTACATGTGCACAATGTGCAGGTTAGTTACATATGTATACATGTGCCATGCTGGTGCGCTGCACCCATTAACTTGTCATTTACCATTAGGTATATCTCCCAATGCTATCCCTCCCCCCTCCCCCCACCCCACAACAGGCCCCAGAGTGTGATGTTCCCCTTCCTGTGTCCATGTGTTCTCATTGTTCAATTCCCACCTATGAGTGAGAATATGCGGTGTTTGGTTTTTTGTTCTTGCGATAGTTTACTGAGAATGATGATTTCCAATTTCATCCATGTCCCTACAAAGGACATGAACTCATCATTTTTTATGGCTGCGTAGTATTCCATGGTGTATATGTGCCACATTTTCTTAATCCAGTCTATCATTGTTGGACATTTGGGTTGGTTCCAAGTCTTTGCTATTGTGAACAATGCCACAATAAACATACGTGTGCATGTGTCTTTATAGCAGCATGATTTATAGTCCTTTGGGTATATATCCAGTAATGGGGTGGCTGGGTCAAATGGTATTTCTAGTTCTAGATCCCTGAGGAATCGCCACTCTGACTTCCACAATGGTTGAACTAGTTGACAGTCCCACCAACAGTGTAAAAGTGTTCCTATTTCTCCACATCCTCTCCAGCACCTGTTGTTTCCTGACTTTTTAATGATTGCCATTCTAACTGGTGTGAGATGGTATCTCATTGTGGTTTTGATTTGCATTTCTCTGATGGCCAGTGATGGTGAGCATTTTTTCATGTGTTTTTTGGCTGCATAAATGTCTTCTTTTGAGAAGTGTCTGTTCATGTCCTTTGTCCACTTTTTGATGGGGTTGTTTGTTTTTTTCTTGTAAATTTGTTTGAGTTCATTGTAGATTCTGGATATTAGCCCTTTGTCAGATGAGTAGGTTGTGAAAATTTTCTCCCATTTTGTAGGTTGCCTGTTCACTCTGATGGTAGTTTCTTTTGCTGTGCAGAAGCTCTTTAGTTTAATTAGATCCCATTTGTCAATTTTGGCTTTTGTTGCCATTGCTTTTGGTGTTTTAGACATGAAGTCCTTGCCCACGCCTATGTCCTGAATGGTAATGCCTAGGTTTTCTTCTAGGGTTTTATGGTTTTAGGTCTAACGTTTAAGTCTTTAATCCATCTTGAATTGATTTTTGTATAAGGTATAAGGAAGGGATCCAGTTTCAGCTTTCTACATATGGCTAGCCAGTTTTCCCAGCACCATTTATTAAATAGGGAATATTTTTAAGGTCTATAAAGTACTAACTGGCCTCCACCGTCTTCAGATACCAACTCCTAGGACCATCTTATGAAGTCAATCCCAAAGTGCCTCATCAACTCTGAGTATATGTATATTTCAGATTTCCAAAGCTGAAAACCTCTGTGAAGCCTTGTCTAACCCCAAACTGAACAGTCTACCTCTTCCCTGAGCTAAACTTGTGCTCATTCTCACCAACATTACTACACAGCAATCCAAATGCATGCTTACCACTCAGTGGGAGCCACAGTTGAACTTCCTGGCAGCAAGAAAAAGATAGCATTTAACATTATATTCTCAGCATGTATCACATACTAGGCAGTCACTAAACATCCGATGAATAGATGGATGAATGAATGAACGAATGACCTCACTAAGACCCAGCCGTCCTCCAAGACTCACCTACATAGCTGTCCTCCATTCTCAACAACCTTATTTTTCACACTCCAGCTTAAACTCATTATTTAACACATGATTTTCACTAAGAGAATTTTTAAATCTCATACTAGAGACATGAGTAAGAAGAGGCTTGCATGGTGGGTTCTACTTCCCTGGGACAGCAGAGTCTAGGCATGACTGATGGGGGCTTACCTCTGCAGAGCAACAGGAATACCTGTCAATTACGGAGTACCAGGCCTCAATTTAAAGTGAGTTGTTTACCATAAATGCTCTCTCACCAGAAGGTGAGAGTGAGAGAGACTGAGAGAGAGAGGGAGAGAGGGAGGGAGAGGGAGACAGAGAGCGGGAGAGAGGGAGGGAGAGAGAGAGGGAGACAGAGAGCGGGAGAGAGGGAGAGGGAGAAAGGGAGGCGGAGAGAGAGGGAGAGGGAGACGGAGAGGGAGAGAAGCAAACAGCATCAGAAACAATAGGTTTGCTTAAGAGCAAAAACCAATCCATTCGCTGCCTTCTCTCACAGGCTATCTGACTCATTCCTGCTCAAGACATGACCTGGCAGTGGTGGCCAGCACCCCAGCTGCACTTTACCTTCCCACTCCCAAACACAGTTAAATTTTTTTTCTAGATAAAAATGGGTTTTCAATTTCGTAAGAAAAAGTTACTGTTTGTAACTTCCTTTTAAACCAGCAGTGTTCAAAGTGTGTTCTGTGGACCCTCGGGGGTCCCTGAGACTCTTTCAGGACATCCACAAAATCAGCACTTTTTCATAATATACTAAGACATCGCTGCCCTTTTCACTGTGTTGACATTTACATCAGTGGTGCAAGCACAATCAAGGCAGTGACAGAAAAATACACTGGTAATTGTTATTCTTGCAATGGCCACCAACTCACATTAAGAAAAAAAGTAAGCCAACTCATTTAAAGATGTCCTTGACAAAACAGTAAAACTTGATATTTGTTATTCCTGCCCCTTTTTAATCTTTTCTGTGAGGAAACTGGAAGTGCACATGAAGGATATCTGCTGCTCACCAAAGCACCAAGGAAGGCTATCACCAAGAAGAGCACTCGCGCAACTGCCTAGAGTTGTGAGTTGAATGGGCCACCCTTTTTGTTTTTTTAAGGAATATTGTTTTTACTTGAAAGTCCAACTGAAAGACAAGCCATAGATATTCAGACTCAAGTATTTGGCAGTAATTCTCTTGAAATAAAGTGAGCCAATCACTTCAACGAAAGTAACTCATGGTGTTTATTTACAATAATAAAATATGAGCTCTCAAACAAAAGTGAGAATTTTGAAAACACCCATGAGCTCAACAACTTCTCAATCTTTAAAGACTTTTCTGAGAAGTCAGTGGTAATACCAACAAATGTGATTTTTAAAAAATATTGTAGACTGGGCGCAGTGGCTCATCCCTGTAATCCCAGCACTCAGGAAGGCCAAGGGGTGCGGATCAGTTGAGCTCAGGAGTTTGAGACCAGCCTGGGCAACATGGTGAAACCCCATCTCCACAAAAGATACAAAAAAATTAGCCAGGTGGGTAGTCTCATCTACTAAGGAGGCTGAGGTAGGAGGATTGCTTGAGCCTGGGAGGTAGAGGACGCAGTGAGCCATGATCATGCCACTGCACTCCAGCCTGGGTGACAGAGTAAGACCACCTCAAAAAAAAATGTATACAAAAATCAGAAGATTGGCATAATTCAATGAACCAATAAGGGGGTTATTATTATTTTTAAATGAATAAATGTATTTTTTAAATTTCCTAGTTTTCATTTCTGATATGGTAAATAACAACAGATAAAACCAGAATAAACAAAAGCTCTTTGGGGTTCTCAATATTTAAGAGCATCAGGATTTCAAAACCAAAACATTTGAGAACTATTACTTTAAATAAAACAATTATAAACAGACAAGCAGTTACCTGAACATATTTGTCTCACATATTAAATAATCTGGATGAATGCCCCCACCTGCCTTAGTAGCAGGAAGGTTAAGTGTTCTTTCTTATACTAATCATGCCTCATTTTATTATCTAGAATAGTTCTGGTATCTAAGTATCAAACCAGAATGGCTCAAAATACATTCTATCAGAACTAACACTGTCATCTTTGGTATCTATTTTCTAAAAGTCCCCCTTTCCACCTTCCTTTTTACAATCACTTCTCTTTACCAAAATGGCTTTCACTCATCCCAAATATTATTACAGTGTGTTACCCTGGAGTATAAAAACCTCTGGGACACCAACCTCTTTAGGAAGAGTCACTTGGCAGCAAAGCAGAGAGTTAATAAATATCAAGAGGGCAGTCCTTCATTTCATCCAGGTGACAAATGCCTGTTTAGTGAGATAATTGTCATGAAGACAAACACATTTTAATGCATGTATTCAAACTGAAAAAGAGAATTTTTTAAAAAATTCTCTTAGGAGACAAAAAAGTTTGAAGACTACTTCTCTACCAATTATGATTCTAGAATTGCACTGTCCAATAGTAGTCAGTAGCCAAATATGGCTGTTTAAGTTGGTTAAAATTAAAATTTAAAATTCAGTTCCTCTGTCATACTAGCCCCATTTCAAGTGCTTCCTAACCACAAGGGCCTACAGGCTACCATACTGGACACCAAAAAGAAGACTTCTATCATCCCAGAAAATTCCACTGGACAGAGCTCTCTGGAATCTTGATTTAATAAAGGGCTGGATTTCCTACAGTCATTTTTTAAGGCCCCAATCACAGCAGAATGTGGGAAATATCCATCCAGGTGAGGACAAATGTTAGAGACTCAATATAGAATATTCATCCTACGATCCTCTTTTCTGGTTTTCAAAGAATGGAGCTCTTCTCTCCAGCAATAAGATGTAAAATTAGTACTTTAGACCCTTTTTAAAAATCAAGTTGAGATTCATGTAACATAAAATTAAGCATTTTAAAGTGAGCACTTCAATGGCATTTAATATATTTGCTTAGACTTGATGACCTAAAGGATTTGGCAAATTATTTTCTATCAAGGTCCTACCCATGACCTAATTAATAAACCAAAAATCTAGTGGATATTAACTAAGATATGCAATGCACCCACCCCATCCATTTTAAATGTGTGTGTGTGTATGCGCGTATGTGTGTGTCTGTTTAAAAGAGACAGTCTCACTATGCTGCCCAGGCTGGAGTGCAGTGGCTATTCACAGGTACAATTATGGCACACTGTAACCTCCTCAAACTCCTGGGCTCAAGCAATCCTCCTGCCTCAGCCCCCCAGATAGCTGGGCTACAGGTGCACACCACCGTGCCTGGCCTTAAATATTTTATATGAAGCATTTGTGACAGGGACTTTTTTGGGATTAACAACTTTCTAAAATATCACTTATACCATAAAACAAGATGCTATACTTGCATTAGTTAAAACAATATGCTGTGTTTAACAATTGGCTGATACCCAGCAAAAATTTATTCCAAAAAATAATGAAGTGACTTATGTCAGCATTTACCATGTATAGATGACTATATCCTATCACTACATCACAAGGCCAAAGACACGAGATACCCATGGTTTCAGGGCCACCTATTAAGAGGTGAGAGAGAATAAAAGTGGAAACACAAAGCTTACACTGGCTACATATGCAACAAAAAACTCTCCTTTCTATTTTTAATTGTGCTCTACATCTTATTTTCTGATACTTGAAATAATTTGGCTTGTGTGGTTATACTTCAGTGGTCCTATATGAAAGTCACTAGCCTCATGGCTATTTAAATTAAAATCAAATAAAATTAAAATTTCAGTTCTTCAGCCTCACTAGCCCCATTTCAAGGGTACAGTAGCCATTTGTGGCTAGTGGCTACCATATTGGACTGAGCAAATATAGAACGTTTTCATCATGACAGAAAGATCATGGACAGTACTAGGTTATATATTTTCTACAAACACTCATTATTAGCATGATATCAAAGTACACGGCAAACCTTCTTTAAAAAATAACTTGGAAAATCCTAGATACTTTCTGATAAATTTCAGTACACAGTTATATTTAAAAGGGTTTTCTTTCCTTAAACCTTGAGTTGACTGAACATATATGACAGCCTGGATTGCAACCACTCTATAGTATAAAATTCAGGAAACATTTCATTTAATACACAGATTGTATATAGATTACAATTCAATAAAATACATATAAAAATATACACAATATTTAGTAAACATATTACAACTGATAGACATTAGATAAATAGGTTTTCTGTTTACTTTTTTCAATCTCATTTTTACCAATATTTTTATTTAAAAATACATTAAAATATTGTTAAAAGTATTTAAAAACTATAGTGTATAAAGTTGGAAGATAATAAACAAAAGGGTCTTCTCCCTATATTTAAATTTGAGCAAAGACAGAACCACTCTTTCTTGCAGAGAAAACCTGGCTCCAAGCTCAATTCTTACACAAGTCTCTTCTCGCTCTAAATAGTAAATTCTAAAAAAAAATGGCAATGGTGTTACAGTGCTGCCCATAAATGTTTTTTATGGATAAAAACTGTCTCCAAAAATGTAAACCTTCCTTACTTATTTGAAAAATGTGAACTGCCTTCTTATTTTTTAAAATTTAGCTACTAAATTACACTGCAGCCAACCTTTCAATTTTCTTTTGTGTCTTCCACACTTTAAAACCTATGAAGTTACTTTTTAAGAAAAAAAAAACAGATTAGGATAAAGAAGCATTATAAAAATCTTAAGTGGGATAGCCTTCATAAATCAACTGAGTTCACAACAGGGCCTTCAGTGCCAGTCAACAGGAACCCATCCACTAAAGTATAAGATCATCTCAGGGTTTTGGAGAGCACACCATGAAAACATGGTAAGATGCTAGTAACAACAAGGGCGTGAAGTGGATCACTGGATTTAAGGTACTTGTAAGTTTAAAATTATACTTAACAAAGACTTAGTACTACTGAACTTTCTCTATGTAGAACTATATATATTATAGGTCAGTGGGTGAACTTCTTGCATGCTAAAGGGAATACCAGCGACCATCCCTAGCAATATGAAACAGGATGTCAACTTAACCTGCCATTTGAAGTTTCTGAAAACTAAGTGATGGTTTTCACCTTGGTTGAAGTTAGAAAGAAACACTTAGAAAGCAGCTAGTATTTTATATACAGTAATATTTCCTAGAGATTCAACTGAAAAGAAATACAGTAGTGTGATGGTAATTTTTGCTCCCCCCTACAAAACATTATGAATTTTTGTCTGCCTTATGGAGAATCTAGTAAGTTGATTTTTAAGGCACTGATAGATGATGTCCTGTTTTCCAAAATAAGGGAAAGTCAGTCTACTTCAAAGTGAAAGAGTAGAAAGTGAAAAAAGAAAGAATTCCAAAAGCTCATTTTGATAATCACTACAACAGTAGTTAAAATAAAAAATATTTAACATTTATTGGGCATATACCACATGCCACATGCTGTGCTAAAAATTTTACAGTCATTATCTCATTTAATTCTCATAATTCTGTGTAATCGGTACAATCACTGTATCAAGAAACTGAGGTTTAGGGAAGTTAAGTATGTATCATTTAAGATGACTTAAGAAAAAAATGGAAGAGCCACATTTAAATGGAGTTCTCAGTGTATATGAAGCCTGTGGTCTTCACAACTCTGTGCTCTTGCCTGCCCAGCAACCTGTGCTAGCAGTGAGGGGCAGAGTCCTGGCAGCTCCACCTAGTGTGTGACCACTACACAGAATAGTGGAGGGGTGAGAGGCTTAAAAAATGACAGAGAAAACATTAAATGAAAGAAATAAGCTGACACTTGTCTCTTTGCATTTACTTACTTTGGAATTAAATTTATATTCAGTATGAAATACCACTCTAGCATCTAACATGGCTCTTTGATGTGGGGAGCTTATTAAAACTGATTTAATGATTTGCAGCAGGGCGCGGTGGCTCACACCTGTAAACCCAGCACTTTGGGAGGCTGAGGCAGGTGGATCACCTGAGGAAAGGAGTTCGAGACCAGCCTGGCCAACATGGTGAAACCCCGTCTCTACTAAAAATACAAAAATCAGCCAGGTGCGGTGGTGGGCGACTGTAGTCCCAGGTACTCTGGAGGATGAGGTGGGAGGATCACTTGAGCCCAGGAGATGGAGTCTGCAGTGAGCCAAGATCGCACCACTGCAAACTCCATCTCCTGGGCGACAGAGCAAGACTCCATCTCAAAAGAAAACAAAACAAAAGAAAACAAAACAAAAAACTGATCTTATTATTGGGCTCATTTTTATTCTATGAATGGCTAGTCTCTTACTGTTGTTGTTTGTTTTCTTCATCAATGATATCCTAGCTTAGAGACCTTATTTATGTGTGAATATTGGTTTTGAACTTTCTTGCAAAAAGTAAAACTGCAAGCCTTAAGCTCACATCTAAGGAAAGATGTTTTCCAAAATTAGACTGAATTATTTCCTTCTTTGATCTAAGTCTTCTACCATGGTTTTCAAGTAAGAAAGACACGTTGTTGCATCAGAGGTCAGGTTAGGCAGGACACTGAGCACAGGGGTTCCCACAGCACCTTATTCCAGTATGAAGATGACTACTCCCTTGACATGTCCCACTGTCTGGATAAATATATTTAAAGTGAACAGAAAAAAACATTCAGAGAAATCGATGACAAAAATGAAATACTACTTAGCATCTTACTTAAATAAAACACTTTCCCTAAAAAACTCTGACTTATCTCCTTTAATCCAAGGGATGTCTTCATGCATTTCAATAGCTCTCATTCAGGGAAATGTCTCTGACATATTTGAGCAGCCAAAAATGGAGTTAGCTTAGTAATGGGCCAATTTAAAGCAAAGTCAGCATATTCTACTTATTTATTGTCCCAGTTCCATTTCTCCCTGTGGTTACTTAGATATTATCTACAGATTTACAGCTGTAACTCCAGAGAATGGAGAGTAACATTAAGATGTCAAGATCAAGGTAAATTCTCCAAGTTAGTTCCCCACAGTTTATTTCTAGCACACTCCAAAGTGGTTAAACTTGGTATCTCTTCATGCTAGACTTGTTTTTAAAAATAACAGTGAAAACAAACACATCACAAATTGCAAAAATCCCACAATTTTCTATTATTGTTTTTTAATGGAAGAAAATGTTCAAGTTACAAGAGTCCATCAAGAAACATGATCTAAAAATCAAACTTTAATTTCAAGTATTTCTATATTCAATAAGAATTTTAAGTCTATACCCTCCCCTTTCATTAAAGAGCACATTTAGATACATACCTTCAAAAAACAAAAAGTTTTCAGAAAAAGAATGATCTAAAGTTCTTTGCCTGTTCACAAGAAAGGATATGTACCCTGCAACCTCCCAACTGCCTAAACTGAGCAGCCGCTGGCAAGAGGCCAGAACACTTCACAGCCTACCAAATGGGTGAGAGTGGAATTCCTATGCTAATATTGCAAACCTGTTTCAGCCAGTCTATGAATAGATTAGACAGGAGAGGCATAAGTTAAGCTAGAACACTTGCCATTCGAAAAACCCTCCACACAGTCTCCCAGCACCACTGCTTGCACCTCCTCAATATTCTCCAATGCTTTCTACCCATGGCCAAAACAAACAAAAAGACTCTTTAAGATTAATAACACTTACTTACACCCTAAAACAATTGTTTTTTTGCTTTCACACAGTGAGCCAAATTACACAGTTAACATAGTTAAGGTTAACGTCTAGGACTCCCGAAACCTATGGTACAGAATGATTTAGAACTAAACACAGAAAGCAGTAGAGGAAAACAGGACAAATACACTTTAAAGAATATCACAAATATTATAGTCTTCATTAATATTAAACAGCATCAAAAGGGCATGTTTTTGATCCAATCTTTAAAATAAGAGGTAAGGAAGTGCCTTGCAGCCTTCCCTGGCCATCACTCCCATCGTCCTGGAAATTGTCCAGGATAAAAAACAAGCAAGATGATGTAGGTAGTCCTGTATCTACGTTGACTTTTTCAAATGCAACCCTGTCAATTTCTTGGCATTTTGCCAACTTCAAGTTCTCCATCACCTGTAATCATGTCCTAGCCCTCCACCACTCCTGCAATCATGTCCTAGCCCTCGAAGGTTCTCCTCCATTTTTTACACTAAGTGAAGGAAAAACAAAATAAAACCTCACTCCTGGTGACACACCATAAACTACTAAAGTTTTACAAGGCAAAAGGACAAGTACAAGTTTGCTACTGACTTTCTTCACTGATACAAGAGCTGCATTCAGCAACAAAGGAAATACCAGGGCCATCTCTGCATGGCTACTTAAGGATTATCTATAGATTTACAGCTGTAACTACAAAGAATAGAAAATAACATTAAGATGTCAAGGCTAGGGTAAATTCTCCAGATTAGTTCTCACAATGCTGTTCCCTTAATTGTCCCCCTAACCCACTTCCCAATTCTTCTTCCTCAGCCAACTATTGCTCTGCTGTACCAGAGACTGCCTTTCTGAAAGATTATTATAACAGGGAAGAAAAAAGCAGCACAGAAGAAAAAAGTGAAAGAAATGGGGAGGGGGGATCATGCATATTAATAAAAATGAAGGCTTTTTCCCTTATCCTGGAGAGTCAATTTCATGAAGAAACAAGCAATTGTATTAGAGACAGGCAAAAAGCTAGGGGATAGAGGTGAGGAATTAACTACCAGAAGTATCCAAACGCCACTCAAAACTAAAATCTTGAAAATGTCTGTAATCCACCTTTCAGACAAACACGCTATTTTTTCCCACAGGACAAACACCATTTATGTAGCCTTCTTTGAAACTCAAACAAATGAAATCAAACTTCAATAATGTATCTTGTCAAGAACTGATACTAATATCCCTAACACAGGCATACCCCCTAGTACTGCATTTATTCATTATACCTAAAAACACCGCTACTACTTCCTTAACCTTACAGCAAAGGTGGGTAACACCTGTCTTGGAGGATGACTGTCATAATTACACTAACAATTTTACATTTATTTACATGTGAATAAAATTATTTATACTCTGACTTGTTTTTAAAAAGAATTTGCAGCAACTGATAGGGAAAGAGTCTAGCATGTGCTGTTTAATATGCAGCCACCAGCCATGTGTGGTCACTGAGCAACTGAGATGCAGCTCACGCAATCTGTGTAAAATACATATCAGGTTTTAAATTCTTGCGTAAAATATCTCACAAGCAATTTTTTATACTGACTACATGTTGAAATGTCTTGGATATGTTGGTTTAATTAAATGTATTACTAAAATTAGTTTTACCAGTTTCTTTAATGGTAAAATGTGGTTACCAGAAAATCTGTATCAACATAAATGCATTGTATTTGTAGCTCCCATCATATAACTGGACAGTTCTGGTCTAGAACATAGTAAGTACACAAAGATAGGACAGCCAGAAATGTTATACTTAAATAACAAAATTCCCTTTCCACCTCGGTGGAGGTTGCTGTCTCCTCCCTGCCTTCCACCATACCAGCAATCTCTCCTTAACACAGTCCTTGGCACATAACAGGCACTAAATAAGTATTTCTTTCATGTGGTACTGCCTTTCACGAAGGTACCTAAGACACCAAGATGAAAATGCAGCACCCAAAGTGGCTTCTTTTAAGAATATCAATTGGGACACCTAGCAGAGGCCTAATATCCAGGCTTCAAAGGTAAACTAACAAACTAAATTCTTATCACCTACAAAATTTTTGATGTCACATAAAACAATACTCTTTTACAAAATAAAAGCCATCTAAGGGGCGAGGCTATCAGCCATTCATGCTTTCAGACTATGGGGTGAAAGGACAGATGGAGTAGATTTTTCCCTGTGCTTTAACTTGACACCTGGTATAATTCTGACCTCTGGGATAAACCAGCTTGTTGGATGTTGAGGAAAAACGCAGACAGGTTCCTCAATAAGCTGTAGTATATATAAATTGAAGTAGTCAAAAGAAATACTTTAAGAGTCTTCATGAGAAACCACAGGCTGTTGAGAGCAACCTATGGCCCAGGAAAGAGAGACCAGTAAAGGCTGGATGGTTTGCTTTAACTAAAGATGTCATGAAGAACTAGCAGTGGGCCACAGCAAGTGAGAAAGCAGTGATTTCTTTTGCCTTCCTTCTGTGAGCACCAGACGGGGCAACCTGCTCCAATGAGGTCCAGCCTGGGTGCCTGTTTTCTGAAGGTGCATATACTTGCAAAAGCCCCTGAATACCACTTAGGTAAAAGCTGATTTTTTTTTAGAGACATTTTGTTTTCCCATCTTTCCCAGATGTCTTTAGAAGTGAGAAAGGTAGTATTGACAAGATACATCTGCTCTCCATTAAAAAGGTATTTTTGTCTATTTCTGATTACAATCTGCATACGTAATCCTTAAGAAACACAGCCACCTTTTTCCATAAATTTACTTAGTTGCCAATTACTCTGCCCATGTCTGTAATTTGTAATTCCTTTTTTTTTTTTTTTTTTGATACAGAGTCTTGCTCTGTTGCCCAGGCTGGAGTGCAGTGGCATGATCTTGGCTCACCACAACCTCCGCCTCACGGGTTCAAGCGATTCTCCTGCTTCAGCCTCCCAAGTAGCTGGGATTTCAGGCATGCACCACCACGCCTGGCTAATTTTTGTATCTTTAGTATAGAGACGGGGTTTCACTATGTTGGCCAGACTAGTCTCGAACTCCTGATCTTGTGATCCACCCACCTCGACCTCCCAAAGTGCTGGGATTACAGGCGTGAGCCACCACGCCCGGCCTTGTAATTCTTTATTTACTGGGTAAACTTAAAGAATCTCAGTATAAGATTGATGCTACTTGAGATTTACCAATAAAAGGTTTTCCCTGAAAGGCTTTTTTTTTTTTTGAAAAAAAAAAAAATTGTACCACTGATTCTTCCAGGTTTTTTTTAATCTCAAGGGAAAATGAGGAGATGGGAAATTACTACCTATCACCTCAATCTTAGTAGCCTTTAAATTTTTTTTCTACTTCCGTTTCATGATGACTGTATTTCAGGACCAAATTAATGAAAAAGGTACAAATGTATCCAAAATAAACTTATTTTAAGGACACCTTGTTGCAGATCCTAAAAATTCAACTAGAACTTTCCATTTAAGAGCATAATCCATGATCTGGGACACGTCTATGGACTGTGCAGTGTAAATTCTATCCAGAAACTCAGGGACTTGCCTGTAACCTTAAGAACAATCCACTTAATTAGTCTTTCTTTAGATAAGCTCTTCAAATGAACAAAATGTTGCTCTGTGCCTTCCTTGTAGATTGTTCTCATCCATGTTCACAGTGTACTGATAAACCTTTCATTTTTGGTTCCACCCCCTCTCCACCCTCTTCGTACTCCTGGGTGCTGCAAAGAGCCCCATGGTGCTGTGTCCATGCTGAAAACACCTCCTAGTGCCCTCCAGTGCCATGGGCCCGGGACCATGCAGCTTTCTGTCCACTAAGCCCCAGACCTACATTTCAGCAATACTAGGGACACTCAAGGCCCAAAGGGCTTTCTGATCTTTGCACTCATTGTTTCCTAAATCTTAAACTCTTTTCCCTCCTTTATCCATCCTTCTCTCAACTTAGACTGATCCTTCACATCTCAGCAAAGACATCACTGCCCCCAGAAAGCCCTCCCAGACTCCCACCTCGCCCACTTTAAGAATGACTTTAAAGATCAGTGCTGATCTCTACAGTGTGCTTTTCATGGCATATTCTTGCCTGCATCTTCCTGCTCACACAGCAAGATTGTTCTCCCTCCCTCAAAGAAAAGCACATACGAAGCCTCAATATTTGATAAGTGTTCAACAAAACCAAGGATGTAAAGTCAAACAACTATGAAAATGTTTGACATTGAAATATGTAAGATTCTTCTTAAAGCTCTGCAACAGGCAATTCTGAACACTTGCTAGATATATTGTTTTTGAGTCCCCACTGTTAAGCACTTAAAAGACATGACTACTAATCTCACTGAGCCTCTAACCAGGAAGGCATATGATCCCTCACTTCAGAGATAATGAAATGAAGTCCTGACACCCTTACTAACGTCAGGTGGTGACGTTAAGCGGTAGTGCTTCTATTCAAAAACTCAGACTCCAAAGCCTGTACTCTTTCCTTCATACCAGTGGTTCTAAAATTGTGGGCCAGGGTTTCTGTAGGGTCTGTGAGACCAGAACTATTTCTACATGATCCTGAGATGTTATTTGCTTTTTCATCCTCATTTTCTCCAAATAAGCTGTAAACTTGTCCAGAGGCTTATGACTAGCACATAGACTACATTCAGAAGCAGATGTGAAAATCAATATTTGATAAATATAAAACAATGCCACTAATTTTGTCTTGCGAAAACTTATCTTTCATTTTTGAAAAAGTTATCTTTCATTTAAAAAGTATTATGTATGTTAACACATAATGGTTTATTATTTTTAAATAATTAACAAATCAATATTTTAAACTTTCATCAATATTTTAGCCAGGCAGGGTAGCTCATGCCTGTAATCCCAGCACTTTGGGAGGCCACAGCGGGTGGATCATCTGAGGTCAGGAGTTTGAGACCAGCCTGGCCAACATGGTGAAACCCCATCTCTACTAAAAATACAAAAAAAAAAGCTGGGCGTGGTGGCAGGTGCCTGTAATCCCAACTACTAGGGAGTATGAGCAGGAGAATTGCTTGAACCTGGGAGAAGGAGGTTGCAGTGAGCCAAGAACGCGCCACTGCCCTCTAGCCTGGGCGAAAGAGTAAGACTCCGTCTCAAAAATAAAGAAAGACATAAATACATAGGTAAACAATAAAAAACTTAAAACTTTCTGAGACAGTAAATATCAATACATATAACTCACATAGCTAACACACACTCTTTGGAGTCCCCAGTAATTTTTAAGAATGTGTAGAGGTCTGAGATGAAAAGTTTGAGAAAAACTGTTCTAATTAGCTATTGAAAAAGAAATATAAGCTAGGGTTTTTCCCTTCCCTGTAAATCTTATCAAATAATCGAAAGTCTAGCACTTCCATTAAAGAAATGTCCATATACCAAAATGTGTAATTTTTCACATTTTGATCTGATGAACTGTGGCCTTTTTGTTCTAACATTTTTCTTTGTTGACTTTTCAGTATAAAGTTAAACTTATCTTTAAAGATACTTAAATGTGTTCCATAATCTAGAAAATATCCATTCAGAAGCCAGGAAACACATAAAGAACATAATTTCTATTTTTAAAAAGCGAACAACTCAAGAAGAGTTAAGTCTACCTGAATGTGATATTTTCATTATCAAGTTAAATGGACATTTCAACCTAATCTGGTATCTTCCCTGATACCTGGTATAGTATTGAGCCACTACTCCATCACATATAAAATGCAAAATAATTTTAGTAGCTCTAAAGCAAAACATAATTAAATAAAAATATTTCCTAGGGTAGAATGTCAATCATTCAGAGAGAGAGATTTTAAAGGTATAGGATAATATTTTGAATTACCCATATTATTATCCTCCTCACATGTGGCAACACAGTCTAAAAGGGGGATAATATTTGCACAAATCAAATTTAGTTATTTCATAACTAAGGCTGTATTACATAATATTTAACCTATCCTTAAAAATAAAGTTAATTTTGGTGAAACCTCGTTTCCACTAAAAATACAAAAATTAGCCAGGCACGGTGGTGCGCGCCTGTAGTCCCAGCCACTCAGGAGCCTGAGGCAGGAGAATCGCTTGAAGCTGGGAGGCAGAGGTTGCAGTGAGCCAAGATTGCACCACTGACTCCAGCATGGCAACAGAGTAAGACTTCATCTCAAAAAATAATAAATAAAGTTAATTTTACATTGTATCTACATGGGAAATGACATAATTATGTAGCAAGGTTTGCACTTCAGGAGATCAGAAGCTAAAATTAGAGGAGAATTAACATATATACCATGGAGTGGACATTATACTAGGCACTCGGTATATGTTAAGCCCACTTAATCTAACACCCTTTGTGCTGGGTGCTATTTTTCCTGCTTAACTAATGAAAAATCTGAGGTAAAGAGAAGTTAAATCCTTTGCCTAAGATCACCAGGTTAATAAGCAATAGAGCTAGGGTCCACATATCTTTCTAACTTTAAAGTCTATGTTCTGTGCCTGAGACTTCACACCTCCCTAGCCTTATGTTCAAAACTGAGTGTTTCAAAATCTGAAGAGGATGCAAAAGTTAAGCAGAAATAAGAAAGCAAATAATCAATGAGCAAAATGGAAAACATAATTGTACTTAGAAAGAAAATACCTCAAATGTCCTAGTTTACATCCCTGTAAAGGTCCTGAGTTTGCCTATAATGACGCATTCAAAGAAGGAGGGAATGCCTGTGGGCTCTCCTGAAGTCTAGCACCAGACACAGCAGGCATGGAGCCTCCACTCGTCAAGGATTCAAACGCCACAGACTCACACATGTCCTCTGAAATGCCCACTGAGGCATCTGTACTCTTAAAACCCAGGAAAGCTGGAGGAGAGCAACAATTCTCATCCAGGGATCAGATTATAATCACAGGGGGTCTTCCAAACTGTGCTCACCCTCCGGTGAAGACAGAGGATGCCGGAATGAGAAGTCTGAGAAACCACTGCTCTAAAATATCCCTTGCTTAGTAAGAAACTTTCCAGGGAATAAGAAAATAATAATTCCTAAAAACTAAGTCACATTCATTTCTGTCCTAAAAGCCACCCAGGTCTGCTGGCCTCAGAGACAGTACTTTTGGTCCGCTTTGAGGAGAGGCGTTCTGCCCTGAGGTTATATAAGAATCACCAAGGGTGGTTATATGAGGATCACCAAGGTCTTCAGGGAAGCTGCCCTGCCCACCGGCTCAGGGCAGCTTCCCTGAAGCCACTACTTGTCCTGTGGTCCCAGGAGTCTTCCTGACCTCCACTCCCTCAGCCCAGCTTAGGACGAAGCTTCAGAGCCTCTGTATTAAATGCCTGCGTGAATCTAAAATTAAAAAACAAAAAAAAATTTTTTTTAAAGATGGAGTCTCGCTCTATTGCCCAGGCTGGAGTGCAGTGGCACAATCTCAGCTCACTGCAACATCCACCTCCCAGGTTCAAGCGACTCTCTTGCCTCAGCCTCCCAAGCAGCTGGGACTACAGGCATGCACCAACATGCCCAACTAATTTTTTGTATTTTTTAATAGAGACGGGGTTTCACCATGTTGGCCAGTTTGGCATTGAACTCCTGATCTCAGATGATCTGTCTGCCTCGGCCTCCCAGAGTGCTGGGATTGCAGGCATGAGCCACTGTGCCTGGCCTAAAATACTTTTTTTTTCTTTTTTTTAATGAACTGACAAAAAGCATAGAAGACAATTATCACCACTAAAAAAAAAAAATGCTGCTCTGAGATGCCCTGAGTGGCTTTGTTTACTGACTAAACCCTTTTACTTTCAACACTGCTTCAATGCCTTCTGCTCCCACTTTGACCCTTCTGGTCCAAACTGTCCTCAAAGGCCTAGAAAACAGGTTCACACTTCATCTTCTCCTTCTCCATCTGTCCTGTGGACTGTCTAATCAATATCACTGGCTCCCTCCCCATTTAAGTCCAAATTCCTTAAAAAGGAATCCAAGATCACAACAATCTGGCCCTGACTGATACTTTCCAACCTATTCCCTGCAGCAAGCTTGACTTCCTGTGCCCTTGTTTAGCAAACCATCCCCCAGTCTCAACTGCTGACCTGGGTTCACCTCCCCTGGGTAAGGCCTAGCCAAATTCCAAGCACCCTCAACTACAGGTTATTTCCTCTCTCTGGACATTTGTCACATAATCATGCCTGGTCTCTCACTCCTCTGTATTTTCACATGCAAGTCTTATTTCCCCAAAATTGATAATAAGTCCATCAAAACAAGCACTATGCTTTATAGCTCTAAAATCAGCTACTGTGCACCCCAAAAACAGAGTTGCAATTCTGGTAGATAATCAGTATATATTTTTGAATAGCACTAAGAATAATCTGTATACACAGGCATTAATTTATCTTTCACAGACCTAGGGCATAAACAACAAAATTTATAATGGAAAGATGTCTTTGTGAATATGATAAACTTAAATCTGTTCTTTTATAAATTCTGAATGATAACAAAAACGTCAGCTTACAAAAAAGGAAGATTCCCTACTTCAGTTCTGGGTATCCAAATCTTTTAGAGACCAAACATCTTCTGTGAATTATCATTTACTGTGATTTTCTACAGTTTGCAATTAAAACTCATACTAACAAAGTCAACAGTTAGTAAAATAAGTATCACAGAAGTATACGATTTGCAGCTTCCCAAGAAAAATATCACAATATAAAAGGAGAGATGGAGGAGACTACCACACACGCATAAATCTTTGCTAGAAACCAAGTGTCAGTGTATTTTTAAAACACACACACACACACAAAGCAAGAGAAAGAATAAAGAAGAATTCAGAAAAGGAAACAAAAGCGTTTGTCTCGTGAGCATTCTGAGTCCTCTGTCCATCTCCCTGCTAGCGGTGACCCAGCTCCTTGTCAGCAGGGACCCAGTCTTAGTTATCTACATATCCTTAACATCTAGCACAATCCCTGGGACAGGGAGATTGATGCCTGAATAAAATAAATGCATAAGCCAATAACAAATAAAAATTAAGGCACTCATAATGAAAAAGCTTTTCATAGAGTTTAAAGAAAAATTCGATCAGACAAGTTAGCCATGTTGAATTTCACATTGCAATGCAGAGGCAGGCTCTGTGTCCCCTTACCTGATGCACAGGCACTTTCTGCGGGGTGTTCTGGGGTGATGGGTGGAGCTGTGCCCAAGGCTGGTGATGAGGGTGTGGAGGTGAAGACTGGTGGTGCAAGCCCGGGTGAGGCTGCAGTGGAGGACAGGTTGGCAACTGCTGAAAAGATGGCTGTTGACCAGGATGTTGTTGGCCAGGTATCAGTCGTTCCTGGATTGCTTGTGGGTCTCCAAGGCCAACACCAGGACAACCATTTGGCCTCATGTGCCCAGTCAATTCCCTTGGTGCCGAGGACATGCCTATAAATGGACGAGACTGCTGCATGTTTCTGGGGCCCATATTCCTCTGTCCGATTCCCATGGCACCAGGGGGCTGGTGAGATGGCTGAGGATGGGGCATATTTGGATAACTGCCAACTTCCATTGGTATCCCAGCACTTCCCGGCCTGACTTGTGGAGGAGGAGTGCCTGCTGGATTACTCATTGCTTTCATGGGTGACATGGGAGGTGGAGAGGCATAAGTTCCCTGAGGCTGTGAAGGATGCATAGTTTGTGTGTTCATTTGGTTAAGTGAGCCACTGGGGTGGATGGGCTGCTGGTGCATTAGTCCTTGACCACTGTTTGATGGGAATCCTACAGCATTGGGGTATCTTGGTACGGACTGATTCATTGGAGTATTATTTGTAAGGCCTAAATTTTGATTCATCCCTGTATTGTTAACTAATCCCTGATTTAGGTTACTGTAAGGATATCGAGAATACTGCCCTGAGTTGTTTATAGTAGGAGAGGGGACTGTCTGGCTCCGAGAACTAAAGTTAAGGGTTTGTGGCCTAACAGCCCCTTGTTGGGGAGGATTCGGGGAGAATCTGGGACTGTGGGCAACGGATTCTCCATGGAGAGCAGTAGAGGGGTGGTGATGGAACTGCTGCACCGAGTGACGCAAGGAAGGTGCCATGCTGGGACTCTGCTGGGGCACGTGGGACAAGTGGCCAGGTCCTGAGGTGGCAATAAAAGGATTTCCCTGATTGAGGCCCTCTTGGCCTTGGGAAAACTGGCTCATCCTCTGCTGTGGCTGACCATGCTGCTGCATGGAAAAATCCCCACGTGCCATATAGCTGCCCATCTGCTGCATGTGCTGAGGGTGGCCCTGTGCAGGGGGCCCCGACGGAGCCGGCTGCGGTGGCTGCGGCTGTGGCTGCTGCTGCTGGTAGGGGGCTCGTATCTGGTCTGGTACCTGAACAGCCCTGGGGCCCCACATGGAGCTGCTGTCCACAAAGGATTGCCCATGCCTCTCATTCTGCATGCCAGGGTAGACACCCATCTGACCGCCACCACTGCCACCATGGGGCACCTGAGGAACGGGAGGGGTGTGATACTGCGAGTGCGGAGACGCGAGTCCGTTCCCAGGGGTGCTGCTCATCATTCTGTTCGGCTGATCCATCAGATGCATCTTTTGTTGTTCATACTGATTATAGTGATCAAAATGTGTCAGCTTTGTTTGATTTTGATTAGTTGAAGGATGATGAAGGGATGGCTGTAAAGAGGCAAAGCCTTGGTCTATTGGCATTTGCTGACCCATAGGATTTACTGGATTTTCCGGGTAACCACATTCTCCGAGGCCTTCAAGACCTTCACTGAAAATATTCCCATCCTCGCCAAAAAGACTCATCATTCCTGGATCTGCCATCTTCTTCCAACACACGGCTCCTCCAAACCACAGCTCAGGAGCTTGCCAGTGCTTCACTTCACTGAGGTGTTTGCCCTCAAAGCCTATAATCCTTAACTAATCTTCTTCATGTCATTCCGTATTTCTTTAATTCTCTTGGACCCTGCAGTGTCAGGCAAAGTCTGGATATAGGTCCTGGAAGGGAGTTTGGGGTGGGGGAGAAGAAGGAAGAAAACAAAGAATTAGGATCCAGTGATAAAAACTGCCAGTATTTTGTACATCTGAATTTGGTCCCCATCAACAATACGAATCTAGCTCCCTCGCTGAGCTGTATTTTATAAATTTAGTTCACTTTAAGAGAAACTCATTAGCTTCTACCAGAAGCATCATTATGATCGGTTACTTAGAAAGCAAGCAAAACACTAACCTTAACCTTAAATTAATCCATTCACTACACTTCCTAGCGTTCCATTCTTGGATGAAACAGAACAAAAGAACACAACATGAAGCAGCAGCAGCTGCCACAGCAGGCAAGCAGATGTATGAATATAGCCAAGCAGCTCATCTGCTGAACTAAAGCCCTGGAAATGCTCTGGTTACCAACAGCCCGCCCTTAACCTTATTCCCCTGAGCGGTGTAATCAGATGAGCAACAGCAGCACCAAGGGCTGCGAAAAGCTCAACTTAGTTAAATTGACTAGAGGATTATACAAATACCAAAATCGGTCATTTCATACAAATTAGATATTTACAGCCCAGATACAACTATGTAACTGCAACAGAGGCATCTAACAAGAAAGTGTTCATAATGATGTTGAAAAGCAACCTTGAGAACAGTACAATAAATTCATAATTTCATTATGTTTAATGGCAGAAATATACAAGATTCAGAAAGAAACTAAAAGAAAAGCTTTCATTGTCCAAGATGACCAATTTCACTCATGGCTCTGAGCCTACCATGGTCCCAGTCTGCACTGACACAGAGCAGCCCAATCACCAGGCTCATTATTCACCCGCAGGCATGCTGGGCTCTGGTGGACCAGAATCCCACGTGACCACTCAGAGAAAACTAGTTGAGTGGATACTTTGTGGACACCAACTATTCTCATAACTAGAAATACAACTTTCTCCAAAACTGAAAATTATTTTAACAGAATAAAGTTCAAAATATGCTCTCCTCACCATTGCCTTAAGTCCTTTTGGGACAAGGCAGGACCTAAGCAGGAAGGGAGACAAGTTGGCAGGCACTTGTGTTCGCACCCTACGTGCTTCCAGCGCACTGTGTACACTATGTAACATGCTGCATCTTATTCAAACTCTTCCTAACAGATCCTGTGTCAGATTAAAATAACTAATTTAAAGAATGCTTTGACAATCTAAACAGGAAAGTGTTTTTGTTGAGCACTAATTAAATCAACGGCCTAATAAAGACCTAATTCATATAGAGAAAATGACTGAAATCTTAAACATCTTTGGAATTTAACTCATTTTTTTCTCTTTTATAAGGACATTAAGCATTGTGTGATACTAGCTCACTTGAAAAAAACAATATCTTGTTGAAGAATTTCCAAAGTGATGATAAAAACAGGCTCAGTCATAAATTCTACTGACACCCTTCCATAAGAGCATGGGAATGAACAATGGGCTAACCAACACTCCTGAGAACTTACCAGTAAGACACATAAAAATTCTGTTTCTGCCTGCCGTATTCTAACACATTCCTAACAAGGGGAGAATTTTGCTTACAGAAAATGTAAACAACATTCCTGTTCACTGTCAGAACTACAGACATAACACCTGAGAGGGTCTCCAGGCCTGTAGTTTTCAGGTGACAGCTGTCAACTAAAGTCAAAGGTCTCTTCACTCTGCCGCTAACTGCCATGAATTTTCTGATCTACTTTCTCCAAATACAGAGGTCAGATGGGTGAAAATAAGGTGAGCATGAAAGCTATTTTACTGAAAACATGCTGCTTTACTATACAACTATTTTAAAATCCAAAATAAAGAGAAGTAGACATCTCCAGTGCCAGTTGCAACAAATATTCTTAAATACACTCCTAAGAAGGCTAAGCAGTCAGTCATCATTTATTCAAGGCTCATTCTAACTTTCAAAGAAATAAATACTGGAATGGACTTGATAATAGCTTAAACCAGCCATGCAGCCCAACCACTTACCAAAATAACCTTTCAAATTAGTTTAAGGAAAGTAACGTCTACATATGTGTCCTGGGGAGCAGCTTCATCCTCCAGGGTCCGCCAACTGTTATGGGAAGAAATGCTACTGACTCGATGGGGCTCCAGGTAAAAGTGAGCCCAGAGGGAGTGGATGGCTTAGCCCACTGGTGACCTTCTCTTGCAAGCCCACGGAGCCCAGAGGCAGAGGCAGAGCCAGATCAAGCTTGGAGAAGTGGCGATGAAGTTGGTGCTGACTTTTTATCAGCTTAAAATTCAGAAGAGGGACAAGTTGCCTATGCGCATGAGTAGGGAAAAACA
Source organism: Pan paniscus (assembly GCF_029289425.2). Taxonomy (NCBI): domain Eukaryota; kingdom Metazoa; phylum Chordata; class Mammalia; order Primates; family Hominidae; genus Pan; species Pan paniscus. Next base: position 76,387,847 of record NC_073256.2, on the reverse strand, counting down.
GCCCTGCCTGAGAGTACCCATACTGACCCTTGGCTGTGCTCCTCTTCCTGTTCCCTACGCCCTTCTACTAAGTGTCCATCTCCCAGACGTTTGAAAAACGCCAGCATTATATGGTATCAACTAAGCATGTCACTCAGCACAACTACAACCATGCTCAGGTAAGGTCCAGGCAGAGAAGTTCAAAAACTGGCTTTGCAGTCTGCCATTAGTGACCGCTCACTGGGACAGCCACCAACGCCTTCCTGCCCCTTTTCTGACCTCAAGACCCAGCTGGCAACTATGCCAGGAATCCATCTGGTAGCTGCATTTCATATTTCTGATTTGAGCTAATCTAATTAATTTGTTTTGGTCCTTTTTTAAATTTGATCAAGACCATCTGAATGCCCACTTTCCCAAGTCGCAGCTGCATTGTATAATTTTGTGTTTCTATAAAAGATATTCATTCAAAGCCCTATTTTGAAAGCTTCCCTCTCGTCTACACTCAATATCTAGATTTTCTGTGTCTAGATGAACACTGTTCAATGGGCCACAAATGCGAGCTATTACATGTAATTTTTAGTTTTCTAGTAGCTACATTTTAATAGTAGACCAAAAGAGTGAAATCCATTTTACCAATTTCTATTTAAACCAATAAATGCATAATACTGTCATTTCAACAGGTAATCAATATAAAAAAATGAATAAGCTAGTTTACGTATTTTGGTATTGAGTCTTTGAAACCCAGTATGTAATTTACACTTACAGTACATCTCAATTCCTATTAGCTACATTTCAAGTGAAAAAATGGACATATGGGGCTGTGGCTTCCATACTGGACAGCATAAAGTATTTAAAAAGAAGAAACAGAAATAACAAATTAGCAATGAAATTTTTTAAAGTCTCATAATTATCACCTGGGTAATAAACATTCAAGTTGCATTTATGTTTTATTTGGTGTTACATAAAAATTAACTCTCAAATCACAATTATTTATTCAAAATGTATTTACTGAGCACCTACTATGATCCAGGCACTAGTCTAAGAGCTGGAGAGAGATCTGTGAATAAAACAAAATTCCCTCTTGTCCTCATGGAGCTTATATATCTGTAAATGATGCATCTCTTAAATAAGAACTAAGAGTCAGGGCTTATGTTATTAAAAATATAGGTTGCCATTTTACAAAATACTCCTCGGTAACTTCTGATGAGGAATAGTCTAACTAAATGTGAGAATATGTAGCAAACGGTACCTATGCATATAATGGAGACATAGTAATTCAAGTTTCTACTCAGTGCCCTATTGGCCAGCATTTTCTGAGATGTGAACTAAAGGACAGTTCAGAAGATGCATGTGTTTGGGGGTGAGGAGGGGTCACAACGAGACCACTCAACTAACAGAATCATCAACATTAGGGGCACACTGTGAAACCAATTACAAACATTTCAGAGTTAGGAAGCACTCTGAAGACCTTCTAATCCAAACCCCTCCTCATTTAACAGATGAAAAAAATCCTTTTATAGACTGAGAGGAGTAAACTTCTTCTATAAAACATTTTAGTGACAGTTCCCAAAGATGAAAGAAATGAATGAATGAATGAAACAGCAGCTTACTAGTGAGGACAAAATATTAAAGGCCTGCATCAAGTCTGTTTTATTCAGAGAATCACTAAAACTGCTGCTGCCATCAGCAAATAGAAGTGAATTTGCTTTCCAAAAATGTTTTTAAATCATACTATATATAACTTTTAGGAAACAAGCATATATCAACACCAAATTGGAGCTATTGGTAAATTTTATTGGGAAATAGCCAAATGAAAAATGGGCAGATCCAAGCACAGACAGAATCAATGATAAAAGCAATGGGTGCGCAAGAAACCAAGATGAAAGAAATGTCACTGAAAATATTAATATTTTGAAAAATATATGTATATATAAAATTTCTTAATTATAACACATGTTAAATTTTTACTTATTAAATTTATTTTATATATAGTGATTTTCTGACCTTCCAAAACAATATAAACAATTATTTACTACACTCTTCTCAAAGTAGAATGGCATTTGTACAGCTGAGTTTTAATTTTGTAGTGACGCAGAACCTTTTAGCGTCACAGGTGTGGACTAGAAACCTAGCAAGGAGATAGGTGAATACATAACACCTTTCGCATGCAAAGTATCTCCTATAGCTCAAACACTATTTGTCCTATTGTGTAAGTAAAATGTCATCCAAGGGAAACTTTTTTGATAAACAGCCAACACGTGGGCAAGAGTGAAATCATAGGACATTTGCCTATTGGATACTGAAGACTATTTTGCTGCTTATGGTTTGATTTTGAGTTGTTCTATTTAAATTTCTCTCTTCCACCTCCAAAGAGCGTGAGGTATAGAACATCACCGTGATAATGATTCTGGGGATGAGGGTGGAGCATGAATCAGAATTTCCAAGGAAGCATTTTGCAGCTGAAAAAACAGCACATCACCACCCTCATCATAACCCATGGAGACACCTCTCAATCATCAAGGCTGCAAAACTTATATCAAGAGAGGCGAAGAATCCACACACTGGTAGGTGGACAGACCGAAGACAAAGGGCTCACACTGCTGAGCTTCCACTCAGTGAAAGTCCTTTCAGCTAGATCCTGAATCCGGTTAACAGCAATCTCCTCCCACTACCCCACCCACAACCCAGCCCCCAACAGCCACTTGGGAACATCTAGCAGGACCAATGCTTGCTGATGAAGGAGACATCTATCCAACTGACAAGAACCTGGATAAAGAATCAGGAAGTGCCCCCCAAGTCACCAACACCAGCTTATCAGTTCACCACAAAGTATTTTCCGTATTTGCTTCATGGGTCAAATGATGCCCTTCCTGAACCCCCTGGGTTGGCCAAGGGGGCCAAGACCACATTTTCTTCCTGGCCAAGACCACATTTTCTTCCTCATTAGTATGCTAGGGCATTGCCAATACTCTATGACGGTGCTGTGTAATCCAGAAGCCACCAGCCACATGTTGCTATTTAAACTATTTAAACTAAATAAAACTTAAAATTCAGTTCCTTAGTCGCACAAGCCACATTCAAGTGCTCAAAAGCCACATGTGGTTGGTGGCTACCTACTCGACAGTGCCTATAATGAACATTTCCATCACTGCAGAAAATTCTATGGAAAGCACTCCTATGTATTTCTTCTTAGAGGTAACATGTTTAAACAAAGACCATATTAAATAGCAGCAACCCTCTTTCATAAAAAATATTTTCTCCTCTTTCAGAGATTAGTATTATTTTAAAGGTCCATATCTACCCTTTGGGATGAAATATATGTTATTTTTTCCATATATCATATTTTATGTTAACTATACTTACAACCTATGTCTCCTTTCTGTATTATCTCCCAACATATATTCTTATTTCTTCATAAATAATTTTCAGTATGTTAGGAATAATTCTCAACTATACACAATTCAGAAAAAGATTTAGAAAAAAAAGAAGTATGTGAAGTCCTTCTAAGGTCTGTTTGTCCCCAAGCATCATATTAAAAATAAAACCATAAATAGTAATAAGGATTGTACTGGTAACCTCCATTCATATTACTAGGTTACCTCCCATTTTGCTGATATTAACAGAAGAGACACATTTTTAATAAGGAAAACCACTGACATCGTATAGGGCAACGCTATGCCTTATGTTAGCATTCGCTATGACAGTAACACCATCTCCATCCACCTCTTCAACCTAGCCAAACAATGGGAAATAAGCCTAGATCCTTCCTGTCATCATTCATTTAAAAAATATTCAAGGTTAACAGACACTGTGTATACAGTGTTGAATGAAGCAGATGTGGCCCTGTCCTCGTGCAGCTTGCAGTTTGAATAAACGCCCCAGTACATCCCACATATTCAGTGCATTTCCCAACCTGCTAATGCTCTCTCCCAGATATTTATGGGTCTACCTCCTCCTCCCTGTTTACACTAGCTCTGAAGTAATCAGACCTTCATGGTTTAGTGAACCACAAAAAATTAGAAATCTAATCGGTTCTCCTAATTCTGGTCTCAACGCTTTCACACTACTGATTGAATGATCTTATAAAACACAGATTACATCATACCTCTCCCTGATTAAAATCCTTAAAGGACCTCCCATAGCTTTCAGGTTCCAGTCCAAATGCTCCAGCATGCTTGAAGGCACTAATAATCAAATCCTTATTGACCTGTCCATTCTCAACTCCCTTAACTCCCTTCCCTCTATCCCCTGAAGCACTCACAAACACCCCCATTAGGTATATCAAATTACTCAAAGTTTACCAACCATCCATCAGCTATCTCATACCTTCCTCGCCTTCACACCCATGGTCTCTTCTCTGGCCTCCTTATCCCCTCACTGTAGAGGCTGGCCTCTTTTTCATCTCAGTTCCTTTGTTATCACCCATCTTCAGAAGCTTCCTGACCCTCAACCCTCCCTCTTCAGGCTGATTTCAAAGCCCTCGCTAGCACTACCACCACATCAACATGGGCAGAAGCTACAAAAGTGCCAAGCACACTACTATTCTTATGTGTTCACCTCCCTCTCTTTCTGGCGACTGGAGCCTTGCCATGTGAAGTGGAGTCCTGAGAGACAGGACCCCTGGCACCCCCGGGAGCTGGTAAGAGACGCAGACTCTCAGGCTCACCTCAGACCTCCTGCACCAGAATCTGCCTTTTATTAACAAAGGCCCCAAGAGATTCCTGTGCATGTGAAAGTTTGGGAAGTCCTGCCCTCAGACTCTGAGCTCCTCCTACAGGATAGCACACTGACCACTCAGTTAATATAATGGATCAACAACAAATGGCACATGTTACAAAGAATATTATAAAGCAATACAAAGATATGTCACTTAAAGAAAGTAGTCTTGACATTTGTGTCTGACAAATAAACAATACTGACTTCATTCAAAGAATTATGAACAGCCCTTAGTGACAAATTTAATCTGTAACAGTTTACAAGGAGTGGGTATCTAAAGATGGTTTAATTTTAAAGATATGCCCATCTGTTTGCCAATCATTTGTGCAAGTCAAAAAAATGCAGTTAACATTAATATCTAATGCTATGTTACATAACATACTATTTCACAGGTTTCTTGCAGAAATCTTTCAGTTATTTCTACATAACTTTGAAGACTCTGGATATTCTGAGTAGCCTTTATGATAAAAAAAAAAAAAAAAAAAAAAGCTGTTCTTTTGTTCCTTCATGCAGTATTGAGGCTAACATGTTTCCTTTCAAGGCAACTAATGAAATAGCACTTGGCTAACAGCTTATACTAAGTGCATGCCCACAGCACTAGCTTTTTCCAAAGTGGTCAAAAGGAGTATATTACCCCATACATAAATTATGCCACAAAAGCACAAAAGGATCATGAAAATTTGTGTCCTTTACACCCTGCAATTCAAAATTCAAATACCTCTCTGAAGCTAACTCCTAAAGGCTAAGCCCACTGAGAAAGTGGCCAGCATCTTGACCCTAACGTGGAGACAGCTGACCTGCTGCCGCAGTGCAGACACTAAGAAAATATGTCCAGCAGGGTCTTCATTCCATGTACACAACATGTCCTAGGAACAGATGGGCACACATTCTAATAGCACCTGAAGTACTCAACATTGTATGGCAAAAGAGAAATGAAGACAAACATGTATCTATATATACCATACCTAGGTGTAGATCACATATGTAGCTACATAAAATATGTGTATCTATCCCATATCTTTTTTTTTTTTTTAAGAGACAGGGTCTCGCTCTGTCACCCAAGCTGGAGTGCAGTGGCACAATCATAGCTCACTGCAGTCTCCCAACTCCTGGGCTCAAGTAATCCTCCCAGTGCGGGCTCCCAAGTAGTTGGGACTATAGTTGTGTACCACCACACCCAGCTAAATTTTTTTTTTTCCCCTGGGAAACAAAGTCTCACTATGTTGCCCAAACTGGTCTTGAACTCCTAGGCTCAGGGAATCCTCCTGCCTCAGCCTCTTAAAGTGCTGGGGTTACAGGTATGAGCCACTGCACCAGGTCTCATATCTTTTGAATGTTATCCTAATTAATTGTAATATGGTAGAGAAGAAAATCAAATGAAGAGACAGGTCTAGAAATAAGTAAATGAAAACTTTTTAAGTAATTTATTTTGGATAGGAAAAAAATTAAATTTCAGAAATGTATTTCAACCCACCTGGCAAGAATGCTTATAGTGCAGACTTATGGAAGAGTAATGTATATTTTACAAAATTTGCTGATTGCTAGTATGTATCTTGCTTAATATTATAAAATATCCTGGGTTTTGTAAAGCCCAGGGTGGTGTATAAAGGCTAATAACACCATGTTTATTAGCCTGATTTTAAAAAACTCACCATTAGGAAAGATTTTCCCACTTATTCTAGACTTATTTCAAGCTACTGACTTGACACACAGAAGCTCCAGGTGATGTCAAGCCTACAAAAAGTGAGGGTGGAACAGAAGGATGGGAAGGAAGGAGCTGCCCTGTGGCCATGCTCTGTCTGGGGACCCCGTGGCAATCACCAGCTCCTATAAGGCTGACACTGAACCTCTGGAGGAGGATGCAAAGGTGAGGCAAGGGCAAGCATGCAGAGGGGCTGAGAAAGCAGCAAACAGCTAGCTGCTCTTGTAAGAAGCATGCTCTTCGTGTACTTACTGCAGTTGTCACTGATTAACTAACTGATTTGGCAATTTCCTACATTCTTCTACATTTTAAAAAATTTCTGGAAAGCTGAAAAGGGATCTGTTTTCATATTCTGGGGGAGTTTAAAAGTGTACTGAATCCTGCCTGGTTTGAAAGGCAAGGGATAGAAAGGGTGTAAACAGTCTTTTCTGATACACACCACTGACATTCTTTTCCTTAAAGGGAAAAAAACAAAACAAAACCCTGGGCAACATCACAACTGAAAAGAATTTGTCTATTCTCTTTGCTAGAACAGTGCACATGTGATAGGAAGGGAGTCCTATCCATCATGAATAAACCTGAGCACAGGACAGGCAAAGCATCACAGCATACCAATGGCAGGGGTCACACAGGGAGCTCCAGGGCTTTCGAAGACCCATGCCTGTTAAGGCAATGCAAAAAAGAAATACACAGGAATTATAAAAATTCAGATTTCCATCAGGGAAGCTAGCAATACAAACAGGAGTTCAAACTGTAAAGGAAGGTTGAGATCTTTGGAAGAGTATTAGAAAAAGTATTTTGGAAAACTGCACCCAATCTCAAAAAGGTAAACCTACAGGAAGAAAAAAAATGAAGACAACAAATGTAACTTATTCAGTGACTATGACACTAAATTTTGGTTTCAAATCAAGTTATATTTGACAAAGGAGATGGAATTAAGGCTGAAATACACAGTTAACAGTTGCATATCCAATATTTCACAGTCATTTCAACTTATAACAAATTTGGGAAACATTTTTTCTATGCAGTAGTCCCCCTTCATCCTGGGGATATGTACCAAGACCTCTAGTGGACACTCAAAACCATGCACAGTACCAAACCCCATTGCTGTCAGTTGGAACACATTTCTATCCATGTCTTCCACCCAAAAATTTAATGTATTTTCCATCTTAACTAAGCATTTATCAGGCGCTGTGACTGTAACTTTTGCAGTTTGAGATACAACAGCAAAATTAGCACAAATTTGTTTTTCCTTCCCCACAATTTAACTGATAGAAGATTCATTCTTATCATAAATAATACTTATGATTTATTTATAAGATGTATATCTCAATACACAAACTTTTTTCTTTCTTTATGAGCTTTTACCTTTTCATTTAAAGGAAGCATTTTCCTGCTTATCTTTGGCATATCCAAATCACCAGCATCACTACTCTTGCACTCTGGGGCCATTCTGAAGTAAAATAAGGGTGACTGGAACACAAGCACGTTGACACTGCCACAGTTGACCTGATAACCACAAGATGGCTACAAAGTGACTGAATGGGCAGGTAGCATCTACAGTGTGGGTATGCTGGACAGAGGAATAATTTATGTCCTGGATGGGACAGTGCAGGTCAATGCAATACTTCATCATGCTACTCAGAAGGGTACACAATTAAAAACTTAGCAGTTGTTTATTTCTGGAATTTTCCATTTAATATTTCTTTTTTTTTTGAGACAGAGTCTCGCTCTGTTGCCCAGGCTGGAGTGCAGTGGCGCGATCTCAGCTAACTGAAAGCTCCACCTCCCGGGTTCACACCATTCTCCTGCCTCAGCCTCCCAAGTAGCTGGGATTACAGGCGCCCGCCACTATGACCGGCTAATTTTTTGTATTTTTAGTAGAGACAGGGTTTCACCATGTTAGCCAGGATGGTCTTGATCTCCTGACCTCGTGATCCACCCGCCTCGGCCTCCCAAAGTACTGGGATTACAGGCGTGAGCCAACACGCCCGGCCTCCATTTAATATTTCTATACCAAAGTTGACCGCAGGTAACTGAAACCACTGAAACTGAAACCATGGAAAGCAAAAACTTGGACTGGGGTGGGGCAGGGGGTCTACTGTACCTACATTTATCATTAATGCAAGTAGGTTCTACAATGCCACCATAATCAAAACTATAAATATCACACAGCGAAATATGCCATCTTTTAGCCAAATTAAATGTCTTCATTCATATTAGCATATGATAAAAGACAAAGTTTTATCCACAAACTCTGTATATTTAACTTAACATCTTCCTACATCTTCAACAAAGGTTTAACCCCAAACTGGCCTCTCTCCTTATTCCCCAGCAGTCATCTGGGTTTCCTTCCTCCAGAGAGTCATGTACTGGGGGAAAACTAACTTCAAGAAACATCTTTTATAATATTATCAGTAATTAACTTACAAGTTACATTTGCTTTTTTTAAAACTACAATACAAAGCATTTTGTAACAAATTCTTTTATTACTTTTTTTGCACCACCATGCTATTCTACGTCATTGAGCATTGACTGTAATGACATGCTTCTGGCTCACATATTTTCCCTAAAAATCATTTGACTAACCAATTCTAATTTTAAGTACTTCATACATATGAGTGTACAAGACTCTTGATATTAGGACAGCAATCTAACTTGTAAGTAAACTTCATATTTCAGTTTGAAAAAAGATCACACTTTAAGTAGTCATAAATTTCTACATTGTGTCCATTTTGATCACAGATCAGTAAGTACATGTCAAGTTAGCAAAGAGACTGTAATATAAGAAAAAGTGCAGTGAGAAGACAAGCTACTACCAGACATGACATTTGTTTTGCATAATGAGAATGATGAAAATAATTTAAGTTTACCTATGAAGCTTTGAATTTTGTGCTTGGTTTAATCAAAGATTACAAACAGAACCAGGCACCTACTCAGTTTCAAAATACAGTGTTTACTAAGGCCTAAGACTGCTGCACCCACCCATCTATATGGTCTTAATGAGTTTAACTACTATAAATCAGCTGATAATAAAATTATGATCCAGATAAGGAAATCTAAATAATTAGGTTTCATCAGGGATAATACTTGCATCATACTATACCTACCCACATTTTCAAGTTTCCTCCCCCATATCTGCTGCATCCCTAAACATAGCAAATTCCCTACTTTATGCCAATTACTCAGAAATCATTTGAAAAAATCACTATCCTATTAAACAAACCTAAAGAATATAAAGAAAGGTTTGGCAAAAAATGTTCTGACAGACCACATATCTCACTTTTCTACTTCAAAAGCACAGTCACAAGCACTCTGTGCTTTGGCTGGGCACCTGTCTGGAGCTCTACACATTCAAATGCCAAATTTCCTCAGCCCCCAAATCCTGCAATCCTAAGACAGTGAAATAACTTATGGCAAAAGTTCTTAAATACCACTTTGTACTCAAAATTGCTTAGATCATCATATCCAAATAACTTTTATTGGCTACATACAAACTGGTTATTTAGTAGCTTTTAACCTTTCAGAATCATGTATAACACTTGTAGAATAAATCTAATTTTTCTGTTATTGACACTGGGGTCTACTTGAGGGTGGAGGGTGGGAGGAGGGAGAGGAACAGAAAAGATAACTATTGGGTACTGGGCTTAATTCCTGGGTGATGAAATAATCTGTACAACAAACCCCTATAACATAAGTTTACCTATGTTACAAACCTTCACATGTACCCCCAAACCTAAAAGTTAAAATAAATAAACTTTGTTATCTTAATTTTGAAAGAATTCTTTTTCATTTCTTCATATTTTTCTTTGAAAAAATGATATCCTGTTTAAAGGTCAACCTGTAAATATAGACTATATTTCAATATTTCTTTCATCATAAACCATTTCAATGTCCCCATTATAACTCTATAAAGGTGCACAGTGTCCCCAGCTAGGTGGCCACATCAAGAAAGACCTTGCTCGTTGCAGTGAGCCGAGATCGCGCCATTGCTCTCCAGCCTGGGCGACAGAGCGAGACTGTCTCAAAAAAAAGAAAGAAAGACCTTGCCTTTTATGTCTCTCACTTGTACCCCCAATGCCAGACACAGTGCCTTAAAATAGGTGTGGAATTAGCCATTACCTAACATCTCAGTATATCACTAACACTCCTTCCTCCTGCCACAAAAACATGGAAGAGTCAATGATTGTATAGGCTCCTTAAGACTTTATTCACATAAGTGAGGGGTGGGTTTTGGGTTGGGGTAGGGAATTAAAGCATCTTCCATCTCTCCGCTAATACTATACCATTCAAAAGAACTGCACACTGATTTTCAGCTTTACAATTCCTTGTTTGTGTAATGATCTGTTCCAGCTTTCAGAGTAGACCCTCCAAGGTAACATGGCCTGGCAAATTTCCCATCAACAGGGTCAAAGAATCCACAGTTTTTAAGCTACGCTTTTTAAGAGAGTTGTGCATTTTACTAAACTATGGAGCACAGACTGGAAGAGAAAGGTACGAGACTGGAGCCTGGAAGACCAGTTCAAGAGCTCACACAGGAGTTCAGGTAAGAGACAATGGTGCTACAAAGGAGGAGACAGATATACTCAAGAGAGAGACTTGTTTCTGGATGGAGAGTCTGGGATGACAACGAGGCCTGTGGCTTGGGTAACTGAGCAGATGGTAAAAACCACTCACTGAAATGTGGGGAACAGAAGAGAAGCAGGATTTATTTATTTGGTATGGAAGAGAGGTGTAGAAAAAAATTCACACAGAGCTCTCCAGGAGACAGTACAATATGAAAGTAGAGAGCTCAAGAGAGAATGCTGAGCTGAGATATAGCCGTTTAAGTCATTGACAAACAGAAGGAAGACAAAGTTGCAGCAGATGAGGTCAACCCAAAAGCATATTTAGAATGACAAGAGAAAAGAGCAAGGACAGAATCCTGAAGAATATCAACACTCAGAGGGCAGGCAAAGGAGTCAGCCAACAAGGTAGGGGCAAACACCAAGAGAAGAAGGAAGTGACCAACCAACCAGTTCAAATGCTACAGAGAAAGAGGGAAGGTAAGACAAGTGCCCATGAGATTCAACAAGTTGGATATTAACTCTCTTAAGAGTAACTCTGTTATTAACTCTGTTAAGAGTAGTTACTATGGGCCAGGTGCAGTGGCTCATGCCTGTAATCTCAACACTTTGGGAGGCCAAGGTGGGGGGGATCACTTGAGATCAGGAGTTCAAGACCAGCCTGGTCAACATGGGGAAACCCCGTCTCTACTAAACATACAAAAATTAGCCGGGCAGGGGTGGCAAATGCCTGTAGTCCCAGCTACTGGGGAGGCTGAGGTGGGAGGATCCCCTGAGCCTTGGAGGTCGAGGCTGCAATGAGCCATGATCATACCACTGCACCACAGCCTGGGCAACAGAGAAAGACCCTGTCTCAAAATAAATAAATAAATAAATAATAAAATAAAATGGGGATAATAATAGTATTTATTTCAGAGAGCTATTAGGAGCATAAGTACATTAGTATTTGTAAAGCACTTACAACGTCTGCCACTTAGAAAGCACTATGTAAGCATTTGCTACATAAAATATACAATTAAACACTAACAGAAGTAGGCACAGAGGGACAGAGACAAGTAAGAAGGGGCAAAGATACAAAGAGGGAAATTAAGGAAATCTCTCTGAAGAGATGAGATAGGAGAGGCAGAACCCCCTGGGACACACAGGAAGGTGGGTGCAGATGGCTGAAGGAAATCAGCAGTGGATGTGCTTCCACTCTGATGGCTACAACTGGCTCAACGAGTTATGCAGGGGGTAGTGGTCATGAGGTGCTTGTGTTAAAAAAAGAATCAACAAAACACTCTGGGCCCACTGAAGGTCTGAGACTGATTCTGAACTATAACTGAACCTGCACTACAAAGAAATTTCTTTTCTCATTTGTCAAATACATACGATACCACCTACCTTTAATTCATCAGGCCAAATTAGATTGTGTGATATAATGCACTTAACGCAGTACTTTGTAGATAATTAGCACTCAGTGCAGACGATCACACATTTCCTGTTTTAACCTGTACCCCCAAACCTAAAAGTTAAAATAAACTTTGTTATCTTAATTTCGAAAGCATTCTTTTTCATTTTTTCATATTTTATGAAAATTTTAAATACACAAAATATTAAACTAGGCTACGTGGCCTTGATCCAGTTACTTAACCTCTCTGATTCTTGGTTTATCTCCAGAATGGGGAAGTGGAAAGGGAGCTGAAGAGAATGGCAAAAGTCCCTTCACTCTAAGATGCTAACTTTACTAGCTTCACAATTGGAAATATGCTAAGTATAGCTGTCTTCTTCTGAAATCCACACTTCTGGTGAAAGAAAAATATTCCAAATTTCAAGAAGCACAGATAATTGATAAAACATAATTATATAAATAAATCGAATACATATATGTTATGTAAATGATTCAGTGAAGTTTCAGTTTTAAATGCAAAATTACATTTTATGGGATATTTACCAGGAAACTATTAGTAATCGGAAAGTAACTGCTCCTCCCTGGTTTTGGTAGTAAACTTGTGTACTTCTGATGCCAACTGTTGTAAACCATCACTTCTCAGAACACATTCGCTTGTTCTCATTAGAGGAAATCCCCCTGCTCCCCACCTAAAGGAAGTGAAGTTGGCACTGGGATGCCTGCCAGCACCACCTCCAGGAAAACGGCTCAGGTACCTCCCAGACCCAGTCCCATAAGCCTGGAGTGTGCTGGTCCTAAAACAAGCGAGTCAGCTGAAGCAAATTTCTCAGACGAGTGAAATCTCTCACTACCCTTTACTCCTAAACAGGTCTGGCAGCACACAATCTCTCCCTAATCACCAACAATATAAGCTCTCTGCCACACAACTGTAACCCTTCCATCAAAATAACAATTCAAGGGTTCAGAATGTAACTGCAAGGGCATCCTATAATGCAGATGCTTAATATATTCTTTCCATTTCCCAATTATTTGCTGAAAAAATATGAGTGAGAAGTAACCTCCATAATTTCCTTTTCCAACAATAAAATAGCTTAATGTCAACTGTCATTCCCAGGGATGCTGTGAGGATGACTTAACTACTTCAAATCCCTAACAAAAAATATGCTTAGCAATATAAAATATATATAAAAATTCAACTCTCTGCTATCATCTGTCTTGATGGTACACTTTGGGATACTACTCAGAATTCCGGACTATGCAGATAGAAGAGATCTCTCATGAAGAAACCACAAGAAATTTCATCTTCATCCTTGATCTTGACTTCCACAATTTTTAAAACCCTTCAGGAGAGATAACCGAACATTCCTTTAAGACATCTCCATCCCTAACAACCTGCCATCAGTGCATTTCCACACATCTGGAATCCAGAGTTTAGGAACTCAAGCTGCTAGCTGGGAGCCCTGTGGCTCTGAGAGGCCCTGGGCTATGTGTTCCTGCCCCTCTTTATCCCCAGGGCTTATCTCTGTGACTAGGATAAAGCAGGTACATGAATGCACTTGTTGAAGGAGTAAAAGATAACAGTTCTTTTCAACAAATAATCCACCAAAATTTGAATTTCTGTTCTCAATATGGAAAGGCAAATTGTAAACACCTGAATGCCAGATTTGCACATTCTGTCCTTGCTTGTCCCAAAGCTTATCTGCCCTCAATTTCATATATCTAATAGCCCTGGGCCATCTGTTTCAACACAGGCCTATGACTTAACATCAGCATTTTCTCTTCTTTAGTTTTTATTGGCCTTTATTAAAAATTAAGTTTATAAATGTTAAAGTTTATAAAATCAGCACTTCTCAAAGATTATTGATGTCCAATTGTGACATCTCTCCAACACTTTAGAACAGCTTAAGTCACAGAGAAAAATGAAAAATGGAATATAATGGCTGGGAAGGCATGCAGAAAAAAGGAGAAATTTGGGGGAAACCAGTTGTAAAAAGCCAACTAGATCTGGCTCAAACACTCTCTTTACATCAGGCAAATTAAAGCAGTTCTCTAAACTTCAGCTTCCTCATCTATGAAAATTTGCATTCCATCACCTCCACCACCTCCCTCACAAGGCTACTTGGAAGCGATTCATTCAACTGTCACAAGTGGCTTTTAACAAAATGCCTTGCATGCAGCAGTCAGCAAATGTCAGTTGTTCTCCCTGCTATCCTGCACCAACCTTAATCTAGTCACCCAACTTTCCTTGCTCCCAGTTTAACCTCAAACATACAGGGTATCTCTGTAGGAGCTGATGATCTACAATACTCAAATGCTGTTACCCAAGTTCTGAACTCTTGTGCTGTAATAAGAATTAAACACTGCCTTTAAAAAATCACAACCACACGAAGTCTGCTGTCTTCCTAGGCCAGAAACAGGCTGGCTGAAAGGGACAGGAAGGCTGTGGAGCAAACCCCCGACGAACTACCTCCCCAGATAATGAAGGGAATCCTGCTGTCATGCCTCTAGAATCTCTGAATCATTGAACATGAGGGCTAAAAGACTTGAGACCTAAGCCAACTACTTAACCTCACAGAGAAATAGTGAAAAGGCAAATGCTTTGTTTAAGGCCACCCAGCCAGTCAGTGGCAGAGTGGAGGTGAGGACCCAGGTCTGACTCTGAGAATTATGCTTGCTCTGCATGGTGCTGGGTCCTGTGTGATAAATATCCTAAATTGCTAAAAAATGTGACCACAATTTCTCCACTATGCAACAGGGTCTTCGCAGACTAGTCAACTATATTTAGATATAATTGGGAAAACTTAACAAGCATTTGAGGCCTTACAACTTTAAAACAGTACATCCAAACACAATCTATGGAGTAAACTTAAAGTCATAACTTGAAGCAACTCCAAATAAGGTGGCATTCTAAAAACGTTCTAACCATTCGCATTATCACTGAATGTGGTGTCCCGTCTCCAAGGTCACTATGTTGAAGGAAACAACATTCATTTACATAATTTCTGGCATATTGTCAACTATATTAGGTTTTTTGCATTTAACCAGCAGAGTACTTGCTTCCCCCAAATGGCTCTGAGTAGCCCGTCTATACAGAGATGTGTTCTCTATGCCATCATTCCTACATTCCTTCTAGATAGTGGTTAAATGTCAGTAACCATTCCATTCGAGGTACAGGAGAAGTAGATTGCATAACTGAGGTATAACTGAGGTGCAGGCTTTTTTCAAAGACCACCAGTTTTACCTAGGGGAGAAAAAAACAACTGAAAAACTACGGTTATACAGACTTGAGTATTTGGCAAACATTTCAAAAATGAACAAAATAAGCCTGTTACTTCCAAGAAAACAACTGACAGTTTTGTTGCCAATGATAAAATAAAATAAGTATTCGAATAAAATAGGAATTTTGGAAAACCTGTATCTACCACCAAGAATTTGACAGTTTTCTGATACTTAAAGGCTTTCTGATTAGATAGGTGGTAATATTAACAAATACAAATTTAAAAAAAATAAAATATGCCAGCATTTGAAAGATTTATGTAACTCATTAAACCAATATTTTCCAAACTACCAATGAACGATGTTATAAAACCATGAATGGTGAAAAGATCCATTCAAAGTGCAAGATAGACCAATAGAGTTTAATGAACTCAAGCACAAAAATTTCAATCATACAATTTCAGATTCCACATTGAAACTAACCTTTAAGAAGCTACCCCTTGTAGAGTTTTGATGTAGTATCAAATTATCTGAGAAGGCTATGTAAAAATTCCTCTCTTTTTAATTACATGTCCACATGAGACCAGATTTTCTTCATGTTCTTCAACCGAAATAACATATTGTAACAGACTGAATGCAGAAGCAGCTATGAGAATCTAGCTGTTTTCTCAAACCAGGCATTAAAGAGATTTATAAAAATAGGAAGGAATCTCACTCATTGTCAACAACTTTTGTTTTAAAAAACAAAAGTTACGCTATTTATATTAACTTGTACTGGATTTATGTTGATATTAAATAAACTAAATATTTTTATACTTCTTAGATTTAATTTCAAATGTAGTAATTATCCATAGATCTAACCAACATAAACCAAAGCTCTTTGGGGTTCTCATGTGAAAACCATAGCTCTAAATGATTTGCAACCTTATTACTGGTTGATAACATTGTTGAAAATACAATATGCCAGTAATTATATATTTAAAACTTGTACAACACAAAACATTTTAAGCATGGCAAAAGAAATCCAAAAAAAGACCTTTCAACTACAATACCCTGGATATGAAAAGCATGACCACAATCGTACCCATGGAGTAGAACTAGAAACTCAGTAATTTCCACTGTCTCAATCACCAAAAAAGCCACAGGCATCCTTGACAGGGCAGGGCCAGAAAAAGGAGCCACAGATACTGTAATAAAGGCTTCTTAGCTAAACTGCCTGGCTTTTAAGAGAAGTTGCTGTGGGGATTGCAGAGAAAAGAAGTGGGTAAAGACCAATGTCCAAGCAGCCAGCAAATCAGATGACCAGGCCGTATCTGGTGAAGAAAAGGAAGGAAATACCTTACTTTTGCTTTATAATTTACTATTAGAATACTTCAGCATTTCATTTGTCCTTCTCTTTTTGCAAAAAGAATGCAACATCCCCGACCCCAACCCAACCACTTTGTATGAAGAGCAGGAGGACCTAAAAAGTTTCATTCATGCTGACTTCAATAATCCCATGAAATAAGCAGAATAAATATTATCACCCTTATACAGATAATGCAACTGAGACTCTGAGTTTAAACAACTTCCTAGTTGGGCGGGAGAGCCACTATCCCTACCCCAAGTCTCCCAGCGCTTGCCTGAAGCCTCTCCGACACACCGCCTAAACCAGTGGTTCTCCGAACATGGACCAGCATTGGCAACATTGGCAGCATCGGCAGCATCAGCACCGCTGGGGAACTGGTTAGAAATGTGACTTCTCATGTCAATCCTAAATCTGAAATTCTTGGAGTAAGCCCTGGCAGTCTGCTTTACCAAGCATTTTGACGCACAAACCACTGGCCTAAAAACAATAATGCCTGAGGCAGGCACCCAACCACCAGGACTGTGGTTCTCCAACAATCTCAGTCTGCCAGAGTTCCATAACAAACTCTACAGCCTGGGTGGCTTAAACGGAAACTTATTTTTCACAGTTCTGGAGACTGGAAGTCCAAGACGAAGGTGCTGGCAAGGCAGGATTCATTCTGAGGCCTCTTCTCTTGGCTTACAGGCAGCCACCATCTCACTGTGTGCACACATGGCCTCTTTTTTGTCAACTGGGAGAGCCAGCTCTCTCTTTTCCTCTTCGTATTAAGACCACTAGTCCTGTCAGATCAGGATCCTACCTTATGACCACTTTATAACCTCATGTAATCTTAATTACCCTCCCTAAAGGCCCTATCTCCAAATACAATTGCCTTGGGGATTAGGGGCTTCAACATATGAGTTTGGGTGGGAGAGAGTGACACAATTCAATCCATAAGACCAACCAGAAGGAAAATGCCCAGGCTCCATGCCAAAGCTGATGTTGCTGGTCCGGGACCTCACTTCACAGCCCTTGACATGGAATGACAAAGAGAAAAGTGTCCACTTGGAAAAGCAGCAGCCGCCAACGGAATCCCAGAACTGATGAGGATCCAGGCTGCTGAGCAGGGCTCTAAGGGACTCCCATAGAAAAGGGAGAAGGGAAAGTAATTTCCCACACAGGTGCTGCTGCTGATGGTGGCAAGCATTTCCTGGACATTTACTCACATGCCAGGCCCTGTGCTAAGGCTTCAGATGCACTCGTTCATTTAATCCTTGTTACCCCCATTAGAGGAATGGAAACTGAAGGCTCAAAGGTTAAGTAGCCTGCCAAGGAGCCACTGCTGGTAAGCGGCAGCAATGGGAATAATCCCTGAGACTGCTTTCAGAGACAGCCGTCTTAGCTTTTACTCTCTCTCTACCAGAACGGAGAAGGGTGCACAGGCTCAAGGAGATGATATTCAGTCACGGAAGGCAATCACAGAAGCTGGAGGCTCAACAGCACAATGGTGCAGAGGACAGGCTTTAAGGAAACGAAGAAGGCCAAAAACACACATGGAATGATACTTGACTTCACTGGTAATAAAAGAAAGGCACCTATCAAATTGGCAAAAGACAGTAAGGTCCACAGTTGGTGAGTGCACAAAAAAAAGTAACTCGTACACCACTGAAAGGAATGTGAACTGATACAGCCTTTCTGGGGCCAATCCAGGAACATTTACCATATTTAAAATGAACATAGTCTGTGACCCTGTAATACCCCTGTCTAGGAATTTATCCCAATGTGCAAAGAGAGGTATATAAAAGGCTGATGATCTTTACAGCCGTGCCATTTTCAATAGTGAAACACTGAAATGACCCAACCGGCCATTGAAAGAGGACAGATAAGTGAAGTTATATGGAACAGGACACAGTCATTTGACCTCGCTGAAAAAAATCAGAGCTCTGTGTGTTGGTATGAAAAGATCAGCCACAGTATTTCAGGAAAAAAGGAGTCGTGTATCTATAATATCCTCACACTCTGCAACCTTTCTCCCATTAAAAACCTAGAAGATTAATTAACGTACCTGAATTTATCAGGGGTGGGGGCTTTCACTTTCTACTTCATGCATGTTTTATGGCTTGAATATTTTGGAATAAGCATACTTACAATCAGCCAGATGTTAGAAAAATAATTTATTATGATTTTTTTGCCTTTGTCAAACAGATCTGGTGTCCATCCAAGTTCTGCTAGCTGGTAACCCTCACAAGGCCTCAGTTTCCTTTCAGGTAAGCAGGAAGACCTGTGGGGATGAGAAGTTGGTTGCCTGATTTTCTCATCTCACAATGGACTCTCTGCTCCTTCACAGCGCTCACTGGAGCTGAGCTTCACTGCCTGCCGAATGAGGAGGGTCCCCCAGTGCTGGAGCTCCCTGAGGGCAGGTGCAGAATGTGCTTTGTACACTTTTATTACCCCAGGGCTTTATTTATTACCCCAGGGCTCCCAGAGTGCCCAGTACAAAGGTTTGACCAATTAATAATTCATGGCAAGACAAACTAGCCCCTAACATATTTAATCAATACTAATAATGTAAGAATGTGTCAGTCTGAGACTGATATCCATTTCAAGAAAATTCTGAAAAAAAAGTTTATAAACCTTTGAGCCCCCACACGTTTCAAATATTTTAAAGACATAAAATCAATCTATCTATCTAAATCTAACAATTGTGGAACTTCAAAATGAAAAGTGTCCAAATTTTTCATATTCCTGCTCTGGAACTTTACAAAATATTTTCAGCCTACTCATCTGAAATCATAATTTAGACTTACTTGAATCAAAAAAGGAAGTCTGCCAATCTCCAAAGTTTCCTACCCTGTGGGTGACAAATCCTTTCCCATATCCAAATAGTGTCATGCATCACTCAAGTGTTAGTTTAGAAGGCAAGAGGCTACCTGTAAACATAGTCATGTGTCACCTAATGATGAGGATACAGTCTGAGAAATGTGTCGCTAAGTGATTTTATCTTTGTGCAAACATCACAGAGTGCACTTACACAAACCAAGATGGTACAGCCTCCTACACACCTAGGCAACATGATACAGCCTATTGCTCCTAGGCTGCAAACCTGTGCAGCATGTTACAGAATACTGTAGGCAACTGCAACACAATGGTATCTAAGCATAGAAAAGGTACAGCAAAAATACAATATAAAAGATTAAAAATGATACACTTGCATAGGGCACTTACCATGAATGGAGCTTGTAAACTAGAAGTTGCTCTGGGTGAGTCAGTGAGTGAGTGAGTGGTGGTGAATGAATATGAAGGCCTAGGATGTTACTGCACACTGCTGTAGACTTTATAAACATTGTACACCTAGGCTATAATGAATTTATGAAAATTAATTTTTCTTTCTTCAATAAATTTATCTGTTTACTGTAACTTTTTTATTTTATAGACTTTAACCTTTTGACTTTTACAACTTAAAAGACGAACACATTGTACAGCCATACAAAAGTATTTTCTTTCTTTATATCTTTATTCCAAAAGCTTTTTCATATTTTTAAATGTTTAGTTTAGTTTTTTACTTTTCAAACTTTCTTTTTTTTTTTTTTTTTTTGAGATGGAGTCTCACTCTGTCTCCCATGCTGGAGTGCAATGGCACAATCTCGGCTCACTGCAACCTCCGCCTACCGGGTTCAAGAGATTCTCCTGCCTCAGCCTCCCGAGTATCTGAGATTAGCGCCTGCCACCACACCCAGCTAATTTTTGTATTTTTTAGTAGAGATGGGGTTTCGCCATGTTGGCCAGGCTGGTCTCCAACTCCTGACCTCAGGTGATCCACCCACCTTAGCCTCCCAAAGTGCTGGGATTACAGGCGTGAGCTACCGCGCCCAACTTCAAACTTTCTTGTTAAAAACTAAGACAGACATACACATTAGCCTAGACCTACACAGGTTGGGACCATCAATATCACTGTCTTCCATCTCCACATTCTGTCCCACTCTGAAGACTGGAAGGTCTTCGGAGGCCATCACAGGCATAGAACTGTCATCTCCTATGATAACAATGCCTTCTGGAATATCCCCTGAAGGACCTGCCTGAAGATGTTTTACAGTTAAATTAAAAAAAAAAAATGGTAGAAGGGGTATACTCCAAAATAACAATAAAAAGTACAGTATAGCAAATACAAGAACCAGTAACACAGTTTACTGTCATTATCAAATATTATGTATTGTGCATAATTTTACATGCTGTACTTTTATAAGACCAGCAATACAGTAGGTTTGTTTATACCACCATCACCACAAACCCATGGGTAATGTGTTGCTCTACATTACGATGACTACAATGTCAGTGGACAATGGAATTTTTCAGCTCCATTATAATCTCATGAGACCACTGTTGTATATGTGGCCCATCGCTGACCAAAACATCATTATATGGCACATGACTGTATAATGAACCTTCAATCAATCAACTTTCAGGGGTAGTTACCTTACACTTTTCAGCTCATGCCACCTGCCCTTCCCCTACACCCATAAGGTTTAACTACATAACCACCTGAGTTGTAGCATGACCAAAAGGAAAGTAACAGTAAAGAAACTAGGGTCACATACTGTGCCACTGCAAGGCCTGACCTATATCAAGAACACAGTTACTTTCTCTCTAGATAAACAAAATACATAGTGCTAGAAATACTCTGAAATGAAAAATGTGAAATAACTTTGTGCCCTCAGAAAAGTTCTACACAAAGTTATCGCTAAGTCTAATAACCAAAGTGTTTACTCTGCAGCCAACAAGTATAACTAAATGGAAAACACCATAATGATACACTATCTTTCATTTACAAGGAAGCAAATCACTATAATTCCAACTTGACAGTAAACTAATGTTATTCTAATAATTTTCTTTTCAAATGGAATAACTCACCTTTACCAAGTGATCAAAGTACATATCACCAGTAAACGGGACAAATGAACATTACGTACCCAGATGCAATGACCTGAGGGAAGACATACCACCATTCATGCATTACTCCAGGAAAAAAAAAAAAAAAAAAAAAAAAGGCTTAAGGTAGATGTAACAAGAGGGGAAAAATGTGTAATTTGCTAATCAGGACTGTCTCAAAGAGAAACACTGTCTTTAATTTCTGAAAGCCACTATAGTGTAACAATATTTGCTATCTTGCTTACAAAGTTTCATCGGCTATACTATGCCAAAAAGTGTGCTACAGAGAACTGAAGACATTTTTCCCTCTAATGATTAGCTCCCATATAATTTTAAGCAACAAATATGTATTGTGCACCTACCATCTGTCAAACACTGTTCTAGGCACTGGAGATGCATCAGTAAACATTATGGACAACGATTCCTTCATGCAGCTTAATTAAGCTTTGTTTGTGGAGAGAGTCAAACAAAATAAATAAGTAAATAACTAAAAGGAAAGTAAGAGAGAAAAACCAAATCACAGCAGAGGGACCGGTTGGAGGAAGGAGGTGCAATTTTAAATTGGGTGGTAAGGGACTGCCTCACAGGGAAGATAGTTATGTATGATCGGGAAGGAACTGAGGAGTCAGCCCAGCAGGCCCTACGAGGCCCTGACAGTGTCTGAGGAGATCAGAGCAACTGTGGAAGACTGAGAGGGGAACTGGCACCTGAGCATCTAAAGGACAGCAAGGACAAAGTGTGGTGTCCCATGAGATTCTGGATGGGGGAGGCTGGAGCAGAGGGTACTTCTGTGAGGGCTGAGGTTTTGCCTCAAGAGGATGAATCACGAACTGCTTTCAGCAGAGGAGGGACATGATCCAGCTCTGGCTCTGAGAGATGACTTTGACTGCTAACATTGGAAAGACTGCAGGCAACACAGGCAGCAGCAGGGAGAGCAGTAGGGGAGCTACTGCAGTAACACCGGCAAGGAAAAAAGGCCACTTGGACCCAGGTGGTAGAAGTGGAGAGAAAAGGTATCAGATTCTGCATATACTTTAAAGGCAGAGCCAGAGGCTTTGAGAACAAATTCAATGTAGCTTGTGAAAGAGTCAAGGAGGACTCCAAGGTTTCTAATACCACAATGTGATGAAGGTTCTGAAAACAATGGTCTCGGAAGGTACTTTAACACCTGCTGTGTCATTTTACACCAAAGTCCTATGAAGTAGGCTGTGAAGGTACAGTGTCACCACCTTTCACGAAGGAAGACACAGGGCGTGGACAGTTAACTGTTCTGTCCATATACATAGTGGTATTAGAAACAAAATAGTGGCCTATATTTTCTAGCCCAAGTTTAGGGTTTTTTTCCATTATACCATGTAACTTGACGTTTTGTTTTGTTTTGTTTTTCTAAGGTAGAGTATTGCCATATACAGGAGAAACCCTGCTCCAAGGAGTTTCAGATGGCTCCCTTGAACCAGCGGCTAACATGACTCAGACGCGGCCCCAAAGGGAAGCTCCTTTGGCCAAGTGGAAGCCAAAAAGAGGAAGGGGCTGGGCGCGGTGGCTCACGCCTGTAATCCCAGCATTTTAGGAGGCCAAGGCAGGCGGATCCCCTGAGATCAGGAGTTTGAGACCAGCCTGGCCAACATGGTGAAAATCTGTCTCTACTAAAACACAAAAATTAGCTGGGCGTGGTGGCAGGTGCCTGTAATCCCAGCTACTCCGGAGGCTGATGCAGAATTCCTTGAACCCAGCAGGCAGAGTTTGCAGTGAGGTGAGATCGGCCACTGCACTCCAGCCTGGGCGACAAAGCAAGACTCCCAAAAAAAAAAAAAAAGGCAGAGCCCTCTGTGTGCTGGAAAGGCCCCTCCCTGAGTTGGTGTCTGATTCTATGAGGGATACATACAACTGGAAAGCCAGCGATGGTTCATCTAGCCTTATTAATAAAAATGCACTCCAAAGTTTAGCCCAAAGCTGTTAGTTAGTTCTTCACTCTCATCGGTCTCCGGAAGCAAATAGTGTCAGTGTGGCTGCTCTCATTTTTTAACATCAGCTATAAAACTCTAATGTCTTTCTCCAATCACATTTCTCACTGATCAAGAAGAGCCATGCATTGAGCAATCGCACCAACACAAAAAAACAAACCATTCGGACAGAGTATTTCTCTTTCCTATTCTTGTGGCTGCCGGCAGAATATTCCCTCCTGCCCCTCCCCACTATGGCGCCTGCGCCCTCATGCTCCACCGCATTCATTCATTCATTCAGCCGCTGAGCACCTTTCTGATAGAGCTATGTCAGCAACAGGCATTACCATCCCCTTTTCCCCTGGGCAGACCTGGAACACAGAATTACAAGTGGGCTGTGGGCTACGAAGGCAAAACAGGCTGCTGAGGTCAAGTTACGGGGACCTAGCCGGGTCTCCATCCAGAGAAGGCCTCCCGAGACGACCAGAGTGAGGAAGAGCGGGAGCCATGAGGGAGGGCAGGTGGCAAGAAGGGCTCGGAACAGAGGGCGTGGCCTGTGCAGCACCTGAGGCCAAGAAAGGGCGGAACCAGGCCGCGAAGTGGGGGGCAGTGTGGCCATTTCGAGAAGCCCAGGGGCCAGGAGGGCTGAGCCAGGTGCCAGCGCTGGAGATGACCCTACAGCGGTGCGCACGGGCGCGAGATGGCCTCGCTGACTCCTGCCCACTTCGCGCCCAGTCTCAGCGTCCGGAGGCCTGGCGGTGTGCGGGGGGGGGCGGGGGGGAACTTCTCCCGGCCGCCATGTTGTCAGGCCAGGTGGGGCTCGGCCTTCCGGTCAGGAAGTGGCCGCAGCTCCGGCCCCGAGCCACTGAGGCGGGCATGAGGTGAAGCGAGCGCCCCGAGTGGGTGGGAGGCCACGGTGCCGGCAGCAAGAGCCTTGTGAGGGCCTTCCGCGTGCCAGCGATGACCCCGCTCCGCCCTGCGTCTGGCCCAGGGGACGCCCCGCCCCCCGGGGGGCCCGCTCGCCGTCCTCATGTCCTCGCGCGGGCTCCGGGCGCTGACCCATCCCGGAAGCGCGGCCCAGCCCGGCCCACCCCGCCCGCCGAGGCCTGGCTCTGCCCCAGCGCTCCCCCTAAGCAGCCCTGGGAGTCTGAATCTGGGGTTTTGGAATGAAGGCATGCCTTTTTTTCTTAATTGCCTTTTTATTGAAGAGTATTTACGTCTGCTATCTTTCTACAAAGAAAGAAAACGGGGATTGGGAGTGGGAGCGGGAGGAGGAAGCAAAATAAGAAAAAGAAGGAAAAAAATCACATCGAAATTCCTGGCTCATATTCAGGCAGGCAATGAGAAGCCGATCTAAGATGTTAAGCTGAGAAGTGACAAGACCTGGTCTTGTGGGAAAGGTCACTTAGATCCCAGTGGGATGCGTTTTCCCTGGCTTCTCCTGGAATCTGTACTGGTTTACCCCAGGCAGCAACAGCTCTAGAAGAGCTCCTCGTGAACGCCCACCACCTCCTCCAAACCTCTGGCCTCCAAACAATCTTAACACTGACACCCTAGAGAGAACGTTGCTTTTGTGAATAAAATAATGTTTTGACCCTGTCATTCTCATTTCAGAATTCTAGGATTGCTGCTGAAATCAAATTAAAATCAGTATTGAAATCAAATACTGATCCTAACTGTCCAACAATTGCCTATCACCCTCTATATTCTAGCTAAGAAAGCATGCTTACGAATCCCTTCTCAAATATAGTACTGCCTTTCAATTAAAAAAAAAAATTTCTGGCCGGGCGCAGTGGCTCACGCCTGTAATCCCAGCACTTTGGGAGGCCAACGCAGGCGGGTCACGAGGTAAGGAGTCGAGAACAGCCTGGCCAATATGGCGAAACCCCGTCTCTACTAAAAAATACAAAAATTAGCCAAGCGTGGTGGCGCACGCCTGTAATCCCAGCTACTAGTGAGGCTGAAGCAGGAGAATCGCTTGAACCCAGGAGGCAGAGGTTGCAGTGAGTGGAGATGGCGCCACTGAGTCCAGCCTGGGCGACAGAGTGAGACTCTGTCCCAACAACAACAAAAAACAAAATGTCCACAAAAATATAGCAATTTAATCTGGAAAGAATTCTTTTTTTTTTTTTTTTTTTTTTTTGAGACGGAGTTTCACTCTGTTGCCCAGGCTGGAGTGCAGTGGCGCAATCTCGGCTCACCGTAACTCCCCCTCCCGGGTTCAAGCGATTCTCCTGTCTCAGCCCCCCAGGTAGCTGGGATTACAGCCACATACCACCACACCCAGCTACTTTTTTGTATTTTTAGTGGAGAAGGAGTTTCACCATATTAGCCAGGCTGGTCTCGAACTCCTGACCTCGGGTGATCCTCCCCACTCAGCCTCCCAAAGTGCTGGGATACAGGGGTGAGCCACCGCACCCAGCCATTTTTATATTTTTAGTAGAGATGGGGTTTCACCATGTTGGCCAGGCTGGTCTCGAACTCCTGACCTCAAGTGATCTGCCCGCCTCAGCCTCCCAAAGTGCTGGCATTACAGGCATGAGCCACTGCACCCGGCCAGCTTCCCTTTTAGTGATACTACTTGAAGTATTTTAAAATAAAATACTATACTACCTGGGATTTGCTGCTAAATAATACAGGACATGGGAAACACCAGTGAGAATGTGAATAAACAAGGCAGGCCTGAGTTAATGGACCTGATGAGGGATGCAGGAGGGCTGATTCTGCTCGTGTCTACTTTTACATGTTAGAAAGGTTCTGCTGTTTGGGTATCTGAAGCATCTCAGAGTCCTCAAACATTGTAAAAATTCTTCTTTTTTCCTATTATTTTTCCCTATAAAATATGATGTTGCTTAGAATGATACCAAACACCACCCTCCGTGATTAAGCTGTAGAAGTTCAGTCAACAAACATTTCAAAAAAAAATAATTTTAAAGCAAGTTATGTAATGAAGCATCTGTAATTATTTTTTAAAAACTGTCCTGCCTAAACATCTCCCTTCCACCAAAATTATTTTAATGAAACAACTGTAGTTGCCATTTGCAGCTTTAAAAGCTACAGTTAATCTGTGTTAACAGATACCTATGTATTTCCAAATAACCTTCTTAAACCAACTATGTATCTTCTACATCATTTGGAACACCCACCTCTGCATATGGAAGATGTTCATCAAATGTGGTGCACCAACTTACAGAATCAATGACTTTCAAGGTTGAAAAGGACAGTCAAGGCTCTCTATAATCAACCAGCCATTTGGTGGTTTTGTTTTCAGATTAATGTGCACATGCAATCTGTTAAGGTTGAATGGGTAATTTTGTTCTGGCTACTATGTATCACATACAGTAGGAAAAATGGGAGACCAACAAAAGCGTCTCAATCTACAATGGTAGGATCAATCGCCTTCCTAATACCTCACTCTAAATAATTATCTCTCTAGAAAATAAAATAACGCTAATATGTCTGTGTCATGTTATAACTTCTATGGTAGACAATTATAGGCTACAAAGAAATTTTGTACTTGACATCTTCCAAATCGTATGCTTTACCACAGTGTTCAGTTGTTGGAGCTGCCCCACAATTAGCGAGAGGAATAACACCATTTCTATTCCTCACTCAACATCTAAAGTCAAAGTCATCAAATAACGAAAGATTTCATTACCACCCTGTACTGACAGAGACCAATATTAATTATTATTTGAATTAACCTCTGAGCCATGGTTTTCATCAGTACTCAGAAAAGACAGGGACAATTTCTAATTACATGCCACCCTCATTATAAGTCAGTAGGCCGCCAAGCTGTATCTGATGAGGCTGCTACAGTTTGGTTTGAAACTCTGGACTCCATTATAACCTCATCTCCTCCACAAGAAATGGAATTCTGCAGGCCATAGAGATGCTTTCCCCAGGAGTTATCACTTTTTCCTTTAAAATTGTGATGTGGGACTATAATTAAGCCTACTGCTAAAAGTCCTTAAGTACAAAATAAAGTTATTCAATGTTTACACTTTAAAGCTGGACAGTCACAGCCTTTTAATAGCCCTCCTTGTCCACAAGATCTTAGAGGTACTTGTACATGGAGCAGAAATGTAGGGAACACAGGTTATCACAGCCTCACGCTCACCAAATGTCAACTGGTCTATTTTACTTAGTGTAAAAGTAACTTATTATATAAAAAAGGACAAAAACAAACAGTAAAGAAGACTAGGAATTTAAAAAAATATGTTTTATTACCCTCTTTCATCGCCTAGTGTAACTTTCCAAAGCTAACAAACTCAATAGTTTCCTGTGCATCCCTTCCTGCCTAGGTGAGCTTGTGCAGATAGGTGTCTGCACATAGTATGCATTTTCCAGCTCTTTTTTACGCAGGACACTAGGAGCTGGCCATCACAGCCATGCATCGCCATTGCAGCTGGAGCTGTTCCTAAGTGAGGTCTTGGTGTTGCCCTCTTAAACAATCACACTGCTCTCTGAGGTACACATTGTATTCTCTTCTTTTAAAATGCACCATTTTTAAATCCAACAGGTTTCAGGCTAGTCATCCATGACAAATATTTGCATTTAAAATACCTCAAGATTAAGGATTTGGGTATGGAAAACAATGTCAAGGGGCAGTGGAAAGCAGATAAAAATGAATCTGGGTTCTTAACAACAGAAAAGACACTGAGTTTTTGAATCCTGAAATCAATTGCACGTTAGAAAGGCAATTTACCAACTTTGATACAGATGGTACAGTGAAGAAGGAAAGATGTCCATCTTCCACAGTCAGAGACAGAGCTAAACGGGGTGTCTTGAGTGAATCGACGCCGTACATAACTGTGCGCATTGCAGGCATGGCATCTGCCCTCTATGGGCTGGCTAGTGCTTCCAGGATGAGTGCCTTCTGTGTTGCCAAACCGAATACAGCTACTTGGACTATCACCATGAGTATGACCAAAAAAAAAAAAAAAAAAGTTTTCATTTCAAAGTTTGCACAAGAATTATGATCAACTAAGAGCGTGTATTTTGAAATCTAAAATGTCTTTCTTGAATACCCTCTTCCCCACTGCCTCCTCCCACTGTTGTGAACAGAAGAGAACATTTCATCTAAACAAGGTATAAAAAAAAAAAAAAAGTGACATTGGGAGAATTCTCTCCCCCAAAATGGAGTGGATTTTTTTATTATAAGCAATACTAAGGGAATAAAAATCTGAAATTTAAAAAAATAAAAGTATTCCCAGCAACCCATATTTATGATCTCTAATCTTAAATACTCCATTACTAACAAATCAGGTATACATAAATTTATACAAATTATTACTATAAGACACATTTTAAACTCTGTAGGAGAATAGCTATCTTTAAATGGCATTTTCTATTACCATTGCTATTGAAGATTAAATTGGGTTTTGAAAATTGTATTTAAAGTACAACATGATGCTTCCATATACTTATAGTGAAATGGCTACTATATAGTCCAGCAAATTAAAATATCAATCATCTCAAATAGTTTCCCTTTTTTGAGATATGAATAAATTATAACTAAAGATTTCTTTTACCCTCAAATACAGTTTAAATTTCTATTTAAAAACTTAAATGTACATAGGATGTGTCAGATTGGACTTGATGCTATAAATTAAAAGTAAACAAGAAATTCTTCATGAACTCAATCTAGTTAGAAAAGCAAAAAAGAAAGCAACAATGACACTCATTCAGCATATTTTAGTTGCAAGTAACTTTTACCTAAGAGTTTTTATTAATTTTCAATTCAACCAAAACCTGTAAACCTACTATTCTAAGCTGTTTGCTGGCTGCTACAGGAATACAAAAATAAAGTGAATAAACGTTGGTGATTTTTACACTGTTTATCATCTCCACCTTCCTCTAACTTAGCTGAGTTCCAGTCAAGCATACACAAGATTCCCTTTTTAAGGGAATCCACCATTTTATCAAGTTATCAAAATATTACAAGCTACACAAATGCACCTGGGTTATTGCTTAGGTAACATTACAATGAAGCTACCTATTTTAGAAATCAGACCTTAACCCTTTAATAGGAAAATACTAAAATAGCCCTAGGCTGCCTTCAAAGAGCTTATAATGTAAAAGAAGAACACAGGAACGTAGATAATGAAGTGCAATAAAATCTTAGGAATTCCGCAAAAGGAAAGAGCCTCAGTCAGAGAGAGGAGAAACAGAGCAATGAGTCACTCCAGGAAAGGAAGGGCCAGCAACGTCTCCACAGAGACAGGCGAGCCACTAGGGCATCGTAAGATGCTGCCTTATTTACCTCTGCACCTCACTTGTGTGTTTACTGGCTGCACAGCCTATGTACATAGGGACATGTGCCCCATATAACTAGAATGAAAGGACAATATAAGGTAAGGAAGTTGCATTAGGTTGAAAAGAGTCAGAAATGGCTTTACAGAAGAGGTAGTATTTGAAACAGAACCTGAAAACAAGCACAATTTCGACAGGCAAAGCTGGGTTTGAGTGGACAAAATCATACTTGAAATAGGGCGAAGCAAGAGGCATGGAAGAGGGAAACGACTGAGTGTTTAGGGATCACGAATAATCCAGGTAGGCCTGTTGTGGACTATATTTAAAGAAGAGCAGATCCTACAGTTAGAAATGTAGGCAGGCAGTAGGGTAGGCCTGCATCCCAGGTGAAGGGAGGCAATCTGTTTTCAAGGGTTAAATGCAAAGCTGGGTGTCCAGAAGTGTGAGCCGATAAGATGCAGGCACCAGAGAGACTGAGAAGTCTCCGCAGCAGTCCAGAAGAGAAGGCAGTAGACACTGAAATGCAGGCAGGATGTGAGAGGCAATGAGGGGAGATAAAATCTACAGACTTTGCCAACATTCTGGATACGGAGGATTGCAACAGGAGAGAAAGTCAGAGATGAAATGGCGATTGTATTCCTGGGTGACTTGGAGAATGGTTGGGGAGAAAGCCAGGTGTGATTTCGAATACCTCATACTTAAAAGCACAGCTCAGCTGTCACCCTTCCCAGTGTAAAAATAATCCCAGATGTCATTCAAAAAGCCCTCCTTGGGCATCTTCATGTCTTCTCTATTTCTCCTAGACCAAATTCTTCCTGGTTCCTAAATACAAAACTTGGCTGCTTTACGCACCGCCCTTCGACCTTTATCACCGCTCTCTCTGGTTATAGTAGATTCTTTAAATCCTGCACAAAAGCTAATTCCTCCAGGAACCCTCACCCACACTTTAACTGGCTACATACAATAAACACTTGAGGTCTTAATGCTTTGACAGACATACACAGCATTTTATTCAAACTTGCATGTACCTGGCATCCTGCTTTGCCATAAAACTGGGTTTTGAAAATTGTATTTAAGGTACAACGTGATGCTTCCATATACTTATAGTGAAATGGCTACCATATAGTCCAGCAAATTAAAATCTCAATCATCTCAAATAGTTTCCCTTTTTTTGAGATATGAATAAATTATAACTAAAGATTTCTTTTACCCTCAAATACAGTTTAAATTTCTATTTAAAAACTTAAATGTACATAGGATGTGTCAGATTGGACTTGATGCTATAAATTAAAAGTAAACAAGTGCTGGTCATCTATTAATAGTTACCCAATTCTGGTCATCAATTCTTCCCAGTTACTATTAAAATCCCTCAAAGTAGGTTCTTACACAAGGGTAACTTGTAAACTTTTTATTTATCCAATCCATTAATAAGTAAATGAGCTATCAGTTACATTAAGACAGACATCTAAGTTGGTTCACAGGGAACACGTGTGTGAACTAGGTCAGACAGTAAATGACGATCTCCAAATCTAGCAGGACCACAGAAGAGCACTCAGGGAAAGCAAGCAAATTCCTTTCCACAGAAGAGCTGCCAGTCAAGGGAGACTGCTGGATGTAGAGGATCACACTACTGTAATTGAAATCACTATCAATAAATCTAGTTTTGTCAATATTTGCATATTTCAGCCTCTGTGGATGCATGAATAAGCAAGTTCCAAGACCATACCAGACAGCATCAAAAGGTGTTTCTTATAATATTTATCAGATTTTATATCATATTCAGAGCTCCTACACAGAATCTTAATAGTGTCATTTTATGTTAACTTAATATGTTATTTTAAAAGATCTTTGTAGATTACTGCATGTTCTCACTCATAGGTGGGAACTGAACAATGGGAACACTTGGACACAGGAAGGGGAACATCACACACCGGGGCCTGTCGTGGGGTGGGGGGAGCAGGGAGGGATAGCATTAGGAGATATACCTAATGTAAATGACAAGTTAATGGGTGCAGCACACCAACATGGCACATGTATACATATGTAACAAACCTGCACGTTGTGCACATGTATCCTAGAACTTAAACTATAATAAATATATATATATTTTAAAAAGATCTTTGTAGATTACTAAGCAATGTTAAAATAACTTCCTTTTTTCATATATGAAAACTAACTTCCAGCATGTCAACTTTTTTAAATAGCAAAATATTTCCACTGAGGGGTTTCAAACTTCTTAAATCACCAAATCATAAATTACTATAGTTTTGTCCTTATAATTTGAAGATAAATGTGATACTCTCGAATTTGTCTTTTTATATGCTACAGCTCTAATTCCTACTTCTGAGTATTCAATAATTAGAGCAAAATCCTCTATTAAAAAGAAGTTTCATAATACGTAATTATATAACAAGTAGTCTAGTATTACCCCTTGTTCTTTCATCACCTACACTGTTCAGACATTGTTCCAGGATATTGTTTAAATTATTTTTATTAAACTATATGCAAAATTCTAGTCAAGCACAAAAATATTTCATGGTATCATAAAACTCACTATTTTATCAACCGTGTAAAAATACTAAATACTACCAAGATGTGCCATATGAAATTATTCCTACTTCCTGAACATTATCAACTTAAGCAATTCATAATCGTTCAACTACCTAACCCAAATTCAAACTTTAAATAATTTCACAAAAAAAAAACATGAATCAGCAAGCTTGCTACATCACTCAACAGCAATCAGATCCAATGAATGTAATCACCATGGTGTAAAAGGGTCTGTGTGTTTCCATTAGATTCTCCATGTCCTTTGGAACTGCATAGCTCAGGACCATTTAAAAAAAAAAAATGTATCCTTTTAGGATGCCCAGGGTGAAAGGCTCTTGACTTTCCTTTGAGGTCCTAAGACCTAGAATCAAGGATGTTTCATCCATCTACTATATGCATGTGCTTGGGGAAATCCAAAGTTTCTTCTTTTATAAAATGCCACCTTTTCTATATGGATTATTTGTGCCAGCATGTATTAAAATGCCTGGTAAGCAATAAAACACAGTATAAATGTGACTTATTCTATCATATAATGTTAATCAATTCACAGGAGTTGATATAAAAAGCTATTATTCCAAGTAGTTCACTTTTCTCCCTGTTTCTCTTCTACATGCATCACCATTATCCTTATACTTTATTTTTAAATCTCAAAGTACAGGTGGTGTGCATTTCTCTAAAGCCCAGGCACCAAACTGTTAGCACAAATTCTGCCATTTTTATTCAATAAGATTTATTTATGTATATCTAATCATAAATTAAACTGGTAACATTCAGGAAGTAGTTAGCAATAATTTAATATGGCACCTATTTACAGTGTTTAATACTTTTACAAACTGGGTGAGTCATTTTTTAGATGCAATGTCTTATTTAACCCTAAGTAACAAGTCTGATTTTTCAATGAGTCCAATTTTCAATGAAATCCAACATTAAGTATCAAACGAGTACTGTGAAAGAACAAATAAGCATGTTTATGCATTCATACCTTTTTGTCCTCAGTGAATTTATACTTTGGTTAAAGAAGCAAGACATAAACAATTTCATTTCCTACTTTGCAGATAAAATAGGAGCCCCTCTGATAGCTAACTGTGGGAGTTCCTAAAGCCAAATGCGCAAGTTCACTAACATCTGTACCCATCCATTCCTCCTGCCTCCTTGTTTCCAGGACAGCTATGCTCTTCCAGGCCGAGACCTATTCCCTCACTTTTAGACTCCACACTTATCTACCTTTCAGGACTCTTATACCATCAATTACCCTTTACTCTCTCCTTCCTATATATTCCTTTATAGCTCACCTCTCAATTGGATCAGATTTTATATCACATTCAGAGCTCCTATGCAGATGAGATTCCTATCCTAACCAGGTGAGAAAGAAAGCTAGAAAGCCTACATGTTGGTGACTGGCCAGGGGCTGCCGGAGTAAGGCATGTGATTGAACAGTCCCTTCACTACACAAGGGACTAGAGGAAGCAAGTGCGTGTAAAATTCCAGCCAGTATTCCACCAGCCAAGCCATGTGCTCAAGAGAAAGGGTACCTCTTGTTAAGTTGCAAAGGCACCATATGGGTTAGGGGCGGCCCCATGAATATCAGCCATTTAGGCAAAGCAGTAATCCATGTGTCACCTAGGACACATTCTGCCCCTGTGGTTTCCCACACCCAACTCATCATCAAATCTTTTTTATTTTACCTGCTAAATCTTTCTCAGACCCACCCACTTCTGCTTACAGCCGGACCATACCACACTAGATCAAATCACTACCACCTCTCACCTGCACTATGCAATGGTCTTCCCCTTCCAGGCCTTCCAATCTATGCACATGGTGCAACCAGAGTAACTCCTTCCCATTGCTCTTGGGGTACAGACCAAGCTCTCCCAGTGTAGCCGCAGAACCTTTGGGCAAGAAGACCCCAGCCCAAGCTTGCCTTCCTCAGGTGAGTCTTTCTACATCTTCTGAACTAAGTTAAATATCTCTGTTACCCACTCCATGACATCACTGCTCCTTTTTTTCAGGCAATTATTACAGTTGTACTTACACAGGTTTGTGTGGTCATTTGGCCCACTGTCCACCAGCCTTGGGCACATGGTATAACTGTGTTCGCCCCTGCATCCCCAACACTCATCATGGTGCCCAGCCCACAGATATACATGAATACTTTTTTGGATTAATAAACACAAAACAATAAATTCTACAGCCAATAACTTGGGAAGAGTAAGACAAAATATATGACATGAGTACTGAGGAAACTCAAACAAGGGAGAAATTTTTCTATGAGTAGGTTTAACAACAGGAGTGTTTTTTTAAAGAGGCAGGGGAAGCATCAGGGGAAAAAAGCCCTAAGATGGCATAAGTCAGAGAATGGCACAAGTGGAGCTGGGCAACACTGGAGAGGAACAAAAGAACTGGATGAAAGAGGGGGTGCAAGCAGAGGGCCTTGAAAGATTAAGAGAAAGTTTTACATTGTGGATCCAGGAACTGAGGCATGGTTAAATCAAGATTCACTTGGCAGAGTGAAGTTATATCTGACTTCGCTCAGGGAGAGGTAGGAGTTTATGAGCTGTTTCAGAGATGCAGCAGAATAACAGACCAGGCTTGGTAGCTGGCTCGATAGAGGGAAGGTGGCCAGTTTAGTCAATTAAAATCCAAAGCAGCTGCCAACATGATCCCAGGATGGGAGGGCTGTTTGTTGGCGGGACAGTCCTTCCATAAAGGGGTGGGACAAGATCATGGATCAGCTTGTACTCACAGACAGAAATGTAACATTAATTTTATAATGTGGCTAAACAAAATGAGAGCGTTTCATGGTTCCAGTTACTGAAGTATCACGAATTTGGCTTTTCAGTTGGGTGGTAGGGGGAGAGTGGAAAATGAAGGCACAAGTAGTCTTCTGTTTTTGTTTTGTTTTCTTCTCTCATTTCCTATCCATAACCCTACCTTGACCAATAAGAGGAAGAGAAAGCGATGAATTTTAACATGTTCTTCCGCAGGCCTTTCATTCTGGTGCTATATGACCAATCACTGGTCAAAGGCATTCTACAGAAGAATTAAGAGATATGCACATGTGGGGAAGTGAAATGTGTATAAAATTTCAGTTTTACAAGAGTTATGGAGATGGATGCTGGTGATGGATGCGTAACATTATGAATATGCATTTAGTATCACTGAACTGTCCACTTAAAAATAGTTAAGATGTGTATTTTACCACAATAAGAAAAAGGAAGGAGGAGGAGAAAGAGAGAGTGACGTACATTCTCTGTAGAAGATGGTCGCAGTGGTGGCCAAATATGTTGGGCCTCCCTGAAGTATTCCCTTCTACACTGCCTGGCCATGTAACTTGCTTTGGCCAGAGAGACAATAGCAAACTTCAGGCAAACAGATATGAAAAGTGCTTGAGCACCAGAGCGGCCTTCTTTTCTGCCACCATGTCAACAAGCCTGGGCCAATCTGCTGGAATATGTGGCGCTCTCTCGCTCACTCTCTCTCACATGCAAACATA
The DNA here is from genome assembly GCF_029289425.2 of Pan paniscus. NCBI lineage: Eukaryota > Metazoa > Chordata > Mammalia > Primates > Hominidae > Pan > Pan paniscus. Next base: position 76,351,785 of record NC_073256.2, on the reverse strand, counting down.
TGGCCCCAGCTAACTATCAGCCACCAGCTGACCAGAGATGCGGGGGTGAGTCCAGCTGAAACCAATCCAAACTGCCAACCCACAAAAGTATGTGCTAAATAGATGGCTTCTCTTTTAAGCCACTAAGTTTCAGTGTAGTTTGTTACACAGCAAAAGATAACTAATAAGATTCACTATGAAAACGAAGCTATTGGTCCCTAAGAATATATGCAAATTCTTTGTCACTTTTGCATTTTATTCACCAGCAACTAGAAAGCTGTAACAGGGAAAAGACTGGTGTAAGAGATTTCGTTTTTAAGTTTACAACCAAGATCACAGTCTCCACCTTCTCACAAGCTTATTGCTTGACAGTCTTAGCATTAAAAGCTTTATTTACTTAAGGGACTACATAGATTCCAGTTGTTCTGTAAAGTCGGAAAGGACAGTCAGAGAAAACCAAAACAAGAGCTATAAGACACAACATGTGATATGAATACAATAACTATATTTACACCAAAGTAAAAAGTAGGGGGGATACCTAGTCTAACAAGAAAGAACATCTAAAATAAGAATATCCTATATTTTCCAGATTATATACCCACCACATTTAGAAAATTAGTATTAAAGTAGAAGAAAAAGTAATTAACATTTAGTAAGTGCTCCCTGTGGAAAGAGCACTGCGCTAGGGGCTTTGCATCATACACCCTCTCACCCACCTACACACCACCTGCCCCCATATAATCCTCACAACTATGCCTGAATATTATCTGCCTATATTTTGTAAATGAGGAAACTGAAAGCAATTAAGTGAGTCTTCCCAAATCACAAAGCTAGTGAGTGGAGGAGCTGGTATTTGATTATAGGTCCCACTACTTTTAAAGTCCACGTTTTTTCTCTATTTTGTTCTATAATACCTCCAGAAAACACCACTGCAGGGAGGCACAGCCTCCACTCCTCATGACTCTGCAGAGCACAACACCAGAACTTAAGGATTGGCACTGGGTGCAGAAAACAACCCTACATCAAGACACATGTGCCCTACAGAAAAATTAAACAAGCCAAAATGATGATGGCTGCCTCTCCGCAAAAAAAGTGCAGGATAAACTTTTCAAGATCTCCAGGAAGGTTAAAAATATTTCATAAGTTCACATGGAACTGTTACTAAACCAGATACCTTTCAAACCAACAGTATTTTTTCCTTACCCAAACCTACCTTTCCAAATAAAATTCACTCTTTAAAAATTCTAATTGTCTGATAAAAAGGTGTCCAAGAAAAGAATATCAGGAAATATTCCCATTATATAAGGTAGACAGTTACATAAAAGAAAGAACTATGATACAATAAAGTAATCCACACTCTAATGACTGTAAGTGGAGAGGCCACAATTAATCTTCAGGTAAGGAATCCCCTTTCCATTAAAACTAGCAGATCCCATCTGTCCTAACCAACCATCCAAGTATAACTAGCTAGAAAAACAGAGGCAAAATAATCCACCTAACCTTAAGGACTTACACTTATTTTGGGAAACAAAAGGGACAGTCCACAAATAAAGATACTGATTATAAGACTTTCCACAAATGAATGAATCCATGTGACTGAAAAGACTGGTGATCTGAGCCGGGATCTCTTCTACCATGATGACCATTTACTGCACACTCAGTACTACATAACCTGTGAACATTTTACACACAGCTCTCTCTTGGAAACAGTGACTAAACTGTTGCTGCTGCTCACGAAGATGTATCAGTTGTGAATCTTTTTTTAAAAATTGTACCTACAGTCTGCTGAGTTGGTCAGATTGTTGCTACCTGTTACTTTCACATAACAGATTCTGAATTGCATCAAGTATAAGTCAGCATGTATCTTGTACTCACTTTCCAACTCAAACATAACGTTATCACAACCTCACTCAGCTCAAAACCTGAGACAGAATTCAAATGAGCAGCCTGTGCTCCGTGAGCAGCACGCCACTTGTGAGAAGCACCGTGCTCTGAGGCAGTGACAACCTGCCAAAGCTGTACCCCTGACATCTCACTGCCATCATTGTCCTCGTTGCACTTACAGTGTGTGTGTCCGGCACTGGGCCCTCTTCAGAACTTAAGTCGCTTTCCCAAAATACTATGGTACAGTGAGGAGTCTAAATTAGAACCAGGTTCTAACTGCAGGACCCACTCTTAACTGTTAGGTTATACTGCCTCCAATGGCTGCCAACAGCAGACCTGGCATTAGAAAGCCGCATGTTGATAGACCATGTGACTGGCTAAATGGGCACCAGCCGGCTCCCAACCAGGCAGGACTTTTAGGTTGCTGCCTAAAATGAGCAACGTAATAGTTGCTACCAACTATTCAGTCACCTAACATCATGGCATCGTCTCATTGTGTTAGGCCAAATGTAGTAATCTTCCGTGGTGCTGACGCCTTGGGGCTTAATATTGTCTTTATCTTCTAGTTTGGACTGAGATATATATGAAATCTTAGTTCTTGTGAGGTCAGCACACTCTCAACATAGCATCAACTGGCAAGCTCCACAACCTGTTAAGTAACATACACCTACTCCAGAACAATCATCGGCAGTTATAATTACTCTAAGATGGTAAGCTTCTAACATTTTGTGAACGTGAAAAGCAGCCAATATGGTTAGAAAGAGCCTAAGGCAAGCAATCACCAAGTACTAATTTAGTATCTAGTTTCATTCATAATGATCTTCTAAAATTTGGTTGTTTGGAATTTAAAATATTTCCATAGAAAGAATCTCAAGTTGCCAGGCACGGTGGCTCACACCTATAATCCCAGCACTTTGGGAGGCCGAGGAGGGCAGATCACCTGAGGTCGGCAGTTCGAGAGCAGCCTAGCAGCCAAACCAACATGGAGAAACCCCCTCCCTACTAAAAATACAAAATTAGCCAGGCATGGTGGTGCATGCCTGTAATCCCAGCTACTCGGGAGGCTGAGGCAGGAGAATTGCTTGAACCAGGGAGGGTTGTGGTGAGCTGCAATCATGCCATTGCACACCAGCCTGGGCAACAAAAGCAAAACTCTACCTCGAAAAAGAAAAAAAAAAAAAGAAATAATATCAAGTTATCAAACAAGAAACAAGAAAAAATAATGCCATCTAACCTGTTATGCAGGTGAGAGCAGAATGTGATGGATGACACGTGAAGTCTGGGAGCATGGTGTAGAAATGGAGATGGACTAGAAACTCCTTAAGGTCTTGCCCTATTTATTATAATTTTCTACAGCTTCTCCCACCTCATCCAAGAGTACTGAGAGGCTCTAGGGAAGGAAATAGAGGAGCTACAGTATATTCCATAGCAATGGGACAGACAGAGCTGGCTCCAGAACAGGCTACCCCAGGCTTTAAAAAAAAAAAAATTTTTTTTAAGTGAAATGTAATAACATAAGACCTATCACATTACGCTGGCTCCCTCTAGGTGATTAGAAACAAAACAGTTAAATCATCAATGTTTGAAATCATTTCAGTTCTTCTGGATGATCACATAATTTGTTGGTGACATTAAGATATTGGGTTATATCACCTCAGACAAATAAATCTATGGAACAAAATAGATATGCCCTTGTCATCTCATACAAAGCACAGCTCCTACACTTCATCTTAAATCCACACTGCCATGTTAAAACCACTACATATTTAACCACATGACACATGGGAAAATCTAGAAAACTCTGACCAAGATACCACCAGCAAAATGTTCTATAGGTAGTTGCCACAATCATACTTTCACAATCTTTTATTTAAATATGCTAATATCTAATTGCTCTGAAGTTGCATCCTGTTCACTATAACACCAAGAAATGTGTTATGTACCATGTTTATTTGAAAGCTCCAGAGTCAGCCAGGGCAGTGGCCCACACCTGTAGTCCCACCTCTTTGGGAGGATCACCTGAGCCACATGGTGAAACCCCATCTCTCCAAATATACAAACTAGCCAGGCATGGTGGTATGTGCCTGTAGTCCCAGCTACTCTGGAGGCTGAGGTGGGAGGATGACTTGAGCCCAGGAGGCAGAGGTTGCAGTGAACTGTGACTGTGCCACTGCACTCCAGCCTGGGTGACAGACCAAGACCCTGCCTCAAAAAGAAAAGAAAAAGAGAAAGAGAAGAGAAGAGAAGTCAAGTCATACCACTAGACATCAAGGCTCTGCAAATCTTTACACTGCTCATTTCCATGTTCTCTTTACTAAGAAACAAAGCAAGCCTTAACAATATTAACTATAGTTCAATTCAGTGAATGTTTGGTATAAAATATGCCAGGCATTGAGGAAGGGACTATCAGCTACCTTATTTATAAGCAAGAAAACAGGAACAGGTTATCTGCCCAAGATCCCAAAGGCAGAGAGTACTGCAACTAAGCTTTGAACCCAGGCAGTCTAACTCTAGAGCCCTTGCCTCTAACCTTTATGCCATATTACCTCCTCCAACCTCTAATTATATATTTGAGAAATCTTTAAATTGCTATCATTTTATATGAAATTATTCTTTCCTATGGCTGGTGGAGGAGGATTCTCTGACATCATTATAATTGGTCCACCTACCCTATATTCTTCCTGTATTGGCCTCACCCTAACTGATGCAAAAATCCTCTCAAATTATCCTCGATACAGAAAGGTAAAGGGGGTCCTTCCCTGCTTTGTATTGCTGAGTAATTTGATTTTAAACTTCTGACAAACAGGAACCATTCATTTTCCTACTTTTGCTTATGTACAAGGTAAGCACTGGCCTAGTGAAGCTTAGAATGTATACTCAAATACTTGATAATTGTCAAGTCAGGCTGTAAGTGGTTAGCAGTACATTTCTTGTTTTACTGTGAGTTTTAATAGATTTTTGGCATCACTCCTGTGGAACAGTCTTGGTGACACTGTTTTATGGTACCCAGTGTGTTGACAGCAGTCTGACAGATTAACACTATAAAAAGTTGACCACTGTTTACATTTGGTCCAGTAGCTGAGGAGGGTCATGTTCAAACACCTAACTCATGAGTGCACCTATGCTGTACTCTACATGCTGTGCACAACATAAGGAGCAAGATCAGAGGTGGCACCACGTGTGATTAAAGTGACATACATAGCTGGGACATCTTTTTGCTAAAGATTAGAGATTTAAGTTCCAATTTCAGATGCATTCAGGTGAGTGTCCTTTTTGTTCCATACACCAAATTGAAAAATACAGGTGACTGCAAACTGAGGTTTTTGTGGTTTTTTATTTAACTACTAGATTTCATCAATTCCACGACTTTTTTTTTGGCATTTCAATGTATCAGAAATAGAATACATCTTACAACTGACACCATCTTAAATTTAATGCAATACAGTAATAAAATGAAGTTGCATATATTCTGGATTCTATGGTTTTCAAGTCTTATGTTACCAACAACCCATTTATTATTTTGGGGATAATGTTAACAATTTGTCTCTGTTTTTCCTTTTCTTATCCTCCTCTGTTTGCTATAGAAGATATAATAATGTTTGAGGGTAAATTAAAGGTAACATAATGTCAAGGAGACAAAAACTTTGAAGCTATTTTATTATAAGTGCAAAGCTATTGCCCTCCTGTGAAGAAAATATAGCCTGAAAGCTTTTCCAGGCTGTCTGCAGCTCAAATGTGTTTCTTCTATGAGAAAGATACAATTCCAAGGTGAAAGAGCTCCAGATGTTAAAGTCTTCCTACTAACCTACACCAACTAACTCCAAGACAGAATAAACTTTTAACTTTAGTTCAAAAGTCTCAAGAGGCTTCTCTTCCACCTCCCAAATATCAAAATCATGCTCACATATTTTAACAATTAGGTGAGATGCACAGAAGCTAACACTAAATCAGTCTGAAATCTGAGAGCTAAATGTGCAGCTAATATTAATCAAATTCAGATCTCACCTACAGAAAATTTTTAAAAGTTATTCTTATGTTCCTTGATTTCAGGAAACTTAAAAAAAAAAAGTGGGGGAGGTTCCAATTAAACGTAACTTACTGTAAAACAAAATTTCTTTGAGATTAAAAAAAGCCAAAACTGCCAAGCAATCTAGAAAAGAAAAAAAAACATGCAAAATTTGAAAGTATTGTTTCAGATATATCGCTGGTTAAAATTATGGAAAATTATGGTACCTAAAAAAAGATTTTCCTGTCTATACCACAAAATTACTGAAAAACTGTCAGAGTCCTTCCTTCCATATACAGTATCAGAGAGTTTCTTGAGTTTTACAATCCTTGCAGTATAAAATTTAGAATATTTAAAAAGTAGAAAGACTGAATTAAAAAAAAAAACTACCTGCAATCCAAATAATTAACATTAGTTGTGTGCTAATGATGCAACAAGCACTGCTGGAGCATTTTAGATGCACTGTTGCATTAATCCACATAAGCCTGTGAACTAGTAAGTACTGTTACTGCTCCCATGTCACAGCTGAAGAAACTGCGTCTTAGATCAATTAAGTAATTGGCCTGTGGTCATGGAGCTAGTAAGTCACATAGAACTAGTAAGTCACTATCCAAGGTCACACAGTTAAGCGGTCAGGCAGATTCAAACTACATCTGTTTAACTGTGGAATTGTAGCTTTTAATTAAGTGAAACTGCCAATCCCTGAAACTAATAATTTTTTAAATTGATGTATTTCCCCTAGTCTTTTCTTATGTTTATAATTTAATTTGTATTGTTGTAGACACCTGGTCATAGAAATATTTAAAAAATTAAAAAGTAAAAATTTAATTTGTATAAAACTAATCATGATACAGTTAGTATGTTCTTTTGTACTCTTTCAAGCTTCACATTTTTCAGAAACATGATTTTCAGTGCCTGCATGATATTCTAACATGACTACAGCATAAATTTAACCATTCTCAATTTTTCAATGTCAAAAAGAAATGCTGTGGCTTATAACAGTTGACTGGATTTTAGATTTTTCCTTGGGATAGATGACTGATACCACAGGAATGGCCATTTGTAAAGATCTTTATACACACAGTCTCTACTTTCTTCACAAAAAAAGAAGTTTATACTTATGAAACTTCAGGCAACAGTGAGTGTGCAGGTCTCACCATATTCTAGCAGCATAAAGAATATTTTTAAGTCTTGGCTAATTTAATGAGGAGAAGTATATCATTTTAATTTAATTTGCATTTTTAAGTTATTCCATAGTTTGGAAATTTTTGTGTTTATTGACCATTAAGTTTGCTTTCTACACATTACCTACTTATATCCTTGATTGCTTTTCTTTCAGACTGCAATTGTTTCTCTGTTGTATTCTCTCACAGAATATGTTGCTGTGCCTTTTTAATAGACCCATACACAAGTATGAGAGTTGTTAAAGCATCAAACATGAGACAATGCTTCCCAACGTTACAACACACACATCCAAAAGAAAGGTCAAGTATGCTAAAATGATAAACTTCAATTTCTAGTACCTGCATTTCTGTAGCCCTCTTGTGCTATTATCATTGTGCTATTTTGATTCTGAAAGTATAATACTAATATCAAATTCTGTCCTATTATTCTGACTGTACCCAATGTTATAAGGATATTTATAAAAACAATGTCAAATTATATGTTCCAAAATCATTTTTATAAGAAGTTTATTTTAAAACTTGTTTTTAAATGTTAGATACCTATTTTCTTGACCTGTAAGTTGCAGACCTTTATCAATGGAGTAGCTTTATTTCTAAACCTTTCTAAGGTGATCTTTTTACACATCTCTCCCTGCTCAAATGTTTTCTATTTTGGATCAAATCTAAGTTCCAAATGTCAACCTTACTTCTCTCAAAAGGAGGCTTTCTAAGCTATTCTCCGCTCCATGCCAGGCCTTGTGGAGCAGCTCCTAGTCCCTCTTCCCCCCACCCTGAATGTCCATGGCTGTGTCTTTTCCTCTCTCAGTCCATTTTCCCCGCCTAGCCAAAGCTCTACCACCTCCTGGTTGGGCTATTTCAACAGCCTCTGACTTTTTGCCTCTAGTCTCTCTTCAACTGCAATCCATCACATGCTGCCAAACTAACCTTTCAACTCCATTTCCATCACGTAATATAAGTCAGAATCTCACTCAGTCTAAGCTTCCAATTTCACCACTGCTCAACCTCTCCCTACCTATCCAACCTGCTGCCCCTCTCCCTCAGGGCAGGCTAACTGATCTTCCCTGAGTCCCAGAAGACTGGTCCTTGAATTGAAGGTTGAGGTGGGGAGGGCAACAGGGGGTGGCAGTGGCTGTGTTGCTCTCCCTGGGGGCCATAGCTCCTGCAAAGCTGCCCTCCCAGGAGGACACCAGAGACAAAGGGCTCCTGCCCTGGTCCTTGCAGGACGTTCTGGGCTGGCCACCTGCTCCCTGCCAGGACCCTTGGCTGACAGCCTCTCCGTGATTTTTTTCACATTATCACTCAGTTCCTCTAACTTATCAAAGGAGAGGGCAAGTCACGCTTTCTGATTTCTTTCTCCACTATACAATGACTACAACACATCACGCCTTCTTAGCACTTAATTACAGACTGTGCTGTCCTGTTCCACAGGGTCATAAGTGTGTTAACCTGCTCTACCTAGCTAGAAGTAACATTTTTAGTATCTCCCACAGAGCTTAGCAAAGCCATAATCTCACATCTGCACACCTTCACAAACATTAAAGTTATACCAACAAGTTAGTAGCAACAGCCTAATGATCTGCCTGCTCATGGTTCTTATTTATCTTTGAAAAAAGTTAATAACATTTTTCACCAGGCACATCTACATTTCCAAAAGCCAAAAAGATTCTGTTATAAGCCTCACACCGAAATTGCCATTCGCTCTTTAGAGATGTCAATCTGAAAACATTATTGAATTCCTTCCTTGTCTTTAGTGGCCATGCCTTTGCATTTATTAAAGTCCTTCTTAGAATTGCCACGGTCATGGTTCTTTATGTAAAAGTTCACGCTTATGAGTCTGGATAGACCCAGCTTTCTGAAACCCACCCGAGGGCCCACTGGCAAGGCAGGTGACTGCTCTGATGCTTGTGCCACCAAATGGTTCCATGGTGCTGGCATGACACTCTACAGGACAGTTCCCCATGGGGGCTCACAGGAGAAAGCAGCTCCTCCCCAAAAGGCCTTCAGCTGCTAGTTGGATCACTTTCCCTCGGATATAACATTATACTATTGACATTGTTGTGTTAACCTACAAAAGCACTAGGCTAACCCACGGTGTCCCGCCAGTGCCTAACCATAATAAAGCTACCATGGGAAAATGTGTTCCAATCAGATGTCAGGAATGTGGTAATGGGTTTGGGGAGGCCAGAATAACTCACCTCCTCTTCCCACCCACATTCTAATCCAGCTGGGAAAGGGCTGAGCAGGGGCTCGATAGCTGAGGAGGCCAGGGAAGGACAGGCCACAGGCACAGGGCAACCTTGCCCTGCCCGAGACAGGGAGCCTGGACACTAAACTGTTGGGGCTCAGCAGCAACAGAGGTCTTGCCTGTGGAAGGCACCCCACAAGCCCTGCCAGAGGAGCAGAGCTGGAGGGGGGACCCTCTCTCTGCAGGTGCCCCAAGGAAGGCTGAGTGGCAGGAGCAATGGGGTGGCAAGGTCTAAAGGGTGCAGCAGACAGACAGGGACTTGTTCCACAGGGGAGCAGGAAGGAAGCAAGGAAAGGGTCCCCCTAACATGGGTCTTTGCTGTACTCTCCCCACCCGTGCAAGTTGACAGTGACCATAATGACCTAGCAGGCCTGGGACTGCGCTCTGACCGCCAAGGGGGTGTCGGGGAGGGCACAACATAGTGGAGGGAACAAAGATGCCAACAGGCCAGGACACAGGAAGTGGAGTCTGGAGCAGCCCATCAGCTGGGTCGCCAGGACCTGACACCACCAGCACAGACTTGCAGTGCAGAGCCTAAGTTCAAGAGAAAGGGCTGGGCTTGAAGTTTCACACTTTTGTTTCATGCTTTTGCAGGAAGAAGGAGTTGTTATGATGACTTCGGTTTAAACAGATTGGGAACATTAAGGATAGGAGTTTGGGGGAGATACAAGAAATAAGAATACAGACGTAGGAGTTAGTAGCAAATGAGGTTGCTGTGGGCCTAAACTAGACCCAGAGGATGCCAGGATCAAACCCCTGAGAACAGGCTATATTGAGGGGGTAGGAAGAAAAAGAATAAGCAACTGAGGCAGCATGGAAGGGAAAGCTCAGGACCCTAATGACGCCTTCGGCCAAGGTCCAGGATAACCTGAAGTGTCAGGAAGAGGGGTGGTCAGTATGGCCTCTATCCAAAAGGGAGGGGAATGGGGGAAGGGCCAGGAAAAAAGCTGCCTTATGTGCTTCCTTTATGCCTTTCATATAAGCATCCTGTCTTACACGAAATTATGCTAACAAGTCCTCCAAGAAAGCACTAACCCACTCACTAAATTACCTTTTAAGATGATTCTCATTTTAAATGTATTATATGCCTGTGGAAATAACACTGGCTTGAAATGGTTGCCCCAAAATAGTTACTGTAGCTTAACAAATGTATTAGTTTTGCAGACATGTACCATTTAAACCAGGACTATATACAAAACAAGCTTTTAATTACTCAGTGGTAGAAATGAAAATAAAATTTAACAAATAAATACAAAGCAATGTATCTTCTACCCTTTTAGCACCACCTTTAAAGACTATGGTTTCAAACGCTTAATCAGTCATCCATCTTCACCTTTATAGTAATTAGTGTGTCAAACAGCAGCCACATTCATTCAGTTACATGCAAGAGAATAACATAACTTGCAATATTCCAAAATACACTGTAAGAATTTTTGCAATTCTTATAATATGAATGATGGACAAGCATATCCCTTGCCATTTTCTAAATTTTTCGTATTTCCAAAGTACATTCATTGCATAACATATTGGTCTAACCACATTGCTTCGTAAGTTTCAGAGTACATCAGAAGCACCTTCATAAAAATTCAGATTCTAGATGACCCAGGGAGATTTAATTCAATAAATCTGGTGTGGAGTTGAGGAATCTGCATTTTTAACAAGCACCCTAAGCGACTGTCTAATTCTAACTCCCAATAAATATCTATTTTTTCAGGCATTCTAAGCTTACCAGATAAACTTTTTACAAATTCCACAGGGTCTTTAAAATAATCTAAAACAAACACATTTTACGAGTTTCTTGGAGAAAACAGGTAAGAAAGTTACCTCGGTCCAGCTCACTATTCTAATCTTCCTTAAAGAAATTCAGATTCTAGATGACCCAGGGAGATTTAATTCAATAAATCTGGTGTGGAGTTGAGGAATCTGCATTTTTAACAAGCACCCTAAGCGACTGTCTAATTCTAACTCCCAATAAATATCTATTTTTTCAGGCATTCTAAGCTTACCAGATAAACTTTTTACAAATTCCACAGGGTCTTTAAAATAATCTAAAACAAACACATTTTACGAGTTTCTTGCAGAAAACAGGTAAGAAAGTTACCTCGGTCCAGCTCACTATTTTAATCTTCCTTAAAGACCAATGGATGCATTATTTCCGCAGAACAACTCTGTACCTTCTTAATCCTGGTGAGGTGGAAGGGAGGAGTGGGTAAGAACATTAGCTGCAGGACTGAGGCAGAAGCCCAGGCTCAGAGACAATCATTCCCTCCTCCCCATGCAACTCAAGTACCAACTACGACTTTACTTTTTCTGCCTGGAGGATAATGGACAAGCACCTTCTAAGCACCTGTCTCAAAACAGTGAGAAAAGGAGGATGGGGGTTCCTTACACGAAGTAGTGTATCAGGAGAGTAAAAGATGCACAAGTAAACTGTATAAATATATGAATTAATGCTTTAATGCCTTGAATAAAAAGACTCGTTTTTCTTACCTCTCGCCTAGTATTAGGTGAAACAAGTCAAATCACTCACTAGATCAATAGCAGGCTGAAGCAGTGTTATAAAGAAGTAAAGAGTCATGTTACAGGTTTGCCAAATAAAGACACTATTATTGTTGATATTATTACGGTAGTGATCCATAAAGAATAATGTCAGCTGGGCACAGACACCTGTAATCCCAGCACTGTGGGAGGCCGAGGTGGATCAGCTGAGGTGAGGAGTTCGAGACCAGCCTGGCCAACATGGCGAAACCCCATCTCTACTAAAAATATAAAAATTAGCCAGGAGTGGTGGCACACACCTGTAATCCCAGCTACTCAGGAGGCTGAAGCACAAGAATTGCTTGAACCCAGGAGGTGGAGGTGGGCAGTGAGCCGAGATCACGCCACTGCACTCCAGCCTGGGAGACAGAGCAAGACTCCGTCAAAAAGAAAGAAAGAAAAGAAAGAAAGATGCCAATGACATGGGCAGCTCCCTGACCTGAAAATACTGAGCTGCAGAAAATGACAGGGAGTCGGCGACTGTCAACCATTCTGCTAGGTACGGCCTGGGTTTTTGTGCCACTCCCATAGCCCAACCATTCACCATACCGAGACAACAGTAAAACAACAACAAAAATGAAAATTGTGGTGCTATGGCAGTGGCACTGACTGCCAGCCAGCAATTCAGCTACAGCAGTATCACCACCTGTGTGCTCCACAGTGTGGGGAAATTACTTATGTCCTTGAATTGTGTCCTTATTAATGTATTTGACAGCATATAAGACAGTTTTCCTTATCCTGCTGGCCTTTAGCAGCTAAATGGAAGGCTCTCAGCACCCCAGAGTAGCCACAAAGTTCCCTATAAAACTGGAGGTTTGCTTCATACACCAGCCCAGATGTTTATTTTTTTTATTTTTTTTAATAAGTGGGAACATTGAAAAGTTAACATACGAAATCTGGTGATAAACACAGCTCTGAAAATTAACACAATTAAGACAAATATTAAAATATTAAATGCACCAAAAATAGCAAAATTTACATTTTAAGTAGAGGCTTACCATACTCAAGCTAGTCAACAGTTTATTCAAAATTGTGAAAAGAAAAAAACTATAAACATGTACAAAATCCAAAAATACACCATCATAGACTATTCGTGTGGGAGAAAGCAGTATTAAGATTTGGGATTTTTTTTTTTTTAATCCCCTGGCAAAGGAACATCCACCCACTCTGTAACATGTAAGACTACTGATTTATACATTTGAACTGTATACCTATTTGAGAATATGACTGAGTGTATGACTGTGGAAGACAGTCTGTTGTCCTGTGTGTTCACAGAAGCAGTATGCAAATATCTCACGGAGGCTGCATAGTCACACAAGTTAACGCAAATACGAGGAACAAGTACTGTGATCTACAGCCAAGTGGTATCCTGAGTTTTTTCGAAGGCAACTCTAGTCCTGTGCAGCGAGATAAAGATGCTAAGTGAATTACATCTTGGATAAACACTGAGAGAAACTTTGAGGAAGTCAATTCTGTAATAAGCTGAATACTTTGATGTCGGCTACGTCTTGGACTGATAAGTGAAAACAGGGTTAGAGCACTACTAAGTCTTGTAATGAGCATGTGTCTTTCAGGCTGAAAATGTCTGCCATTGATAAGATACAACATCTGAGGAAAGAGGCCTCACTGACTATAATCTGTTAACAGACACCATTCAGCCTCTCGATTTTTCTCCAGGAGCTGGTGCTAGAAAGTGCAGGTGTGTAAGATCATGATGTTTGTTGTTCCTATCCTTCTAAGACCTAGGTTATTTTGATCCTATTTGGATCCTATATTGATCCTATTTGATCAATTTGGAAATTGAATCCAAAGCAATTTCTGCAGAGCAGTTAATGCTACAGGCTGTTAAATGAGCCTGTCCTGCTTTGAGTCCCAACACTACTCATTAAAAACTATGATCTTAGACAAATTTATTAAACAACCTCCTCACCTGTAAAATAGCAATTATTGTTCCTACCTCAGCATTTTGACTAATCCTATTTTAGGATTCAGCAGAAATAGTTCATGTAAATAGCTTAGCAAAATGCTAACTGACACAAACTTTATGCTCCATAAATGTTAGCTACTGACATCAACCCCTTGGAGTTACTGTTCTTTTAAAACTTTTGATATTGATACATTTGCAAACTTGCAGTAAAGTTAGAATAGTACAAGGATCTCCCATAAATCCACACGTTACCAGTTATTTACTTTTTGACTCATTTATTTTGTTATTCCAAGTCATTTTCAAGTAAAGAAATAGAATAGAATAAAATGAAAATTGTCTATACTCCATCTCTTCCATTTCCCTGCCAATCTGGGTAGCAGTGAGATTCTAAGTAGGCTACCCCAGAGCCTTCCTTCTCCTAAGAACCTTCTTATGTTCTAGTTGCTACTCACATCCCTGACCCCAACCCAAGCCTACTCCCATTTCAGATACCATCTTGTCTCCTCTTTACATGGTAAAGAGAACTTGGGAGGAAGGGACTGAGGAATCAAAGCTTCTGAGATTTGAGGATCTGGAGCTCCCATAGATTTTGAGAACACCCTGTGACCTCTGGTCTAAATCAGAAAACCGTAATATCCCAGAGCTGATCAAACATGCCTACACCACTGATCATCTAGGATAACATCACCCACCATGTTTGGAGAATTGCAGATTTGGGACAAAGAAGAAATGACTGTTTCACTAGAAGGACAGCCATAACTCTGGTAGGAGATGAACATCTTCAGGACAAGAGATAAGCACTCCCTCAAACCTGTCACTTTTAGTACCTGGGATATCTGAATCAACTCTATATAATCAACAAGAGAATTAGGCAAATAACATCTGGTTGCACTGATGGACAAAGGACATAAAGATGTTATTTTCAAATGTCTTCTCCTGAAGAAAAATGAAAATTGTGTAGCCAGTCACCATTTTAGGCCACTCATTCTTGTCCAGTCATCTGTAGGATTATGGTTTGAGGGACTTTTTAAAACAAAAGTAAAATCAATACATATGATTTGATAAGTTCCATGATTAAACTGAACTAATAAAAATAGTAACCACTCAATGAATATGCCATATGCTATACCAAGTATGTTAGCTAGAGTACCTCACTTAATCTTCACCATAACCCTGGGCAGTTAGGAGAATTTATTATATCCATTTTTATGATTCACACCCATATCTGTCTGACATCAAAACTCAAATTCTCAGCTGCCTCAGAAGGCAACCTCCACAAGAACAACTCTTCTCCTCATCTCCATGTGAGTAGAAGGGCCTTAAGTGTGAAAGGCAAGGACCTGGTCATTTTAGGTACGAAGACATCCCATGACATATGGCCCCACAACTACAGCAGGCACCAACAGAGGAAGTACAGAAAAAAATAGCCTGGGCTGGTAAGACACAGCAATAGGTAGCATCACAGCATGGCATGGGTATTTTTAACACACCTTTGTCTATTATGACAGCAACAATGCAAGCTCCAGAGCTGGTCTACGTGGCAACAGCAGCACAATGCTTATGTACACAGATTGTGGAGTCTAGCTCATCTGGATTCAAATTCCTCCTCCACCACGTGCTAGAAATGTATGGCCCTGGGTAATTTAACTTCTCATCCCTTTTAGTCTCCTCATCTGTAAAATGGGGATAATAGTTCTACCTATTACCTAGAGTTGCTCTGATGAGGAAATGAAATGATCCATGACAACACTCAGCTGAGTAACTACCCAACTGGAAATAACAGCCGGTCATTATGGTTATTACTGTTATTTTTAATATTGTTTTATTATTTCTGCACTATTTTACTTGATTGGCCCAACATATACTTAAGGGTGGGGTACACTGTTAATCAAGATTTTGAAATTCTCAAGATGAATATGTACGATTTTTCTTGCAAGATCGGTACACTTGCGATTAATGAAAGCAAAATTTCAAGCACAAACAAGGCCAAGTATACAAGAACATAAAACACTTTAACAGAGACTTTTAAAAAATTATTTAAGGATGTGGGCTTAACAATTTCAATATAGTGCCAGTTCTAACCATAAATAATTGCTAGTCTCATACACTTCAAAATACATCACCAACTGGGGTATTTTTTTAAATCATATTCCTGTGCTCAAACTGATTTTATTATTCACTTAGTATGCTAGCAAGCACTGCCTTAGAAACTAAAGGCATGCTTATAATTCTTCAAGGGACTTCTCACTATGACTGCTTAGTATTATGTTAAAGATGTTTAATAGTTTTTAGGTGTGTTGAAATAATATGCACATTTGCTAATTATGTTTTAAATATCAACAGACAGATTTCTAAAATGATGTAACAGGGCACGGTGGTGCATGCCAGTAATCCCAGCTACTTGGGAGGCTGAGGCAGGAAAAGTCTTTGAGCTCAGGAATTAGAATCCAGCCTGGACAGTATTGTGAGACCCCATCTCGAAAACGAAACAAAACAAAAATGGATAACAAATAAAATGTTTGTGGTTTCTTTCAAAATGATGAAAAGAGGACACAGTGGCCTCTAAAAAGTTAAAGTAGTTCCCCAAACTTGCTGCAGAACTAGAAAGAAAATTAACTAGTAAGGTGCCATGTACCCTTTTTTAGACATACTGCAAATATGGTATAGAAATCTGACTGTTTTACACTGAGGATACTAGGGAAAGGAGGTGATGTGTCCAAACTAACACATGTGTCTAATTGCACACCTTTCCCTACACAAAGGCTGGGTGTGGAAACCCAGGTCGCACGCGGTCCCTGCTCAGCAGCAGATGGCTATTTGCCCAACCTCATCCTGATGAAATACATGGTGGAAAACTCAAATCCACCACATGACCTCTGCTGCCTCCTCAGCCACTGCAGATGCCAGGAGAGAAGGCAGGCCCCAAAGAAGCATCCCCTCTATTCTTCCATTAAAGCCACATCCACAGGGGCCTGCATGCGCCTTTCCATTCGATGTCTACACCTCTTAGAAATGATCTCTTACACCCTAAGAATACACTGCTGGCTGGACCTAATGACAGAATGTATTTTAAAGAGTTTTTTTTTTTTTTTTTTAAGAAAAACTGGCAAGTTGAAGAAATAGTATTAGATATAAATTGCCACAGAGTAGTTGGCACAAGCCCATCTGAAGCTGAAGTTAGTGCACCAAGTTTTCCTGCCATTCCACACGTGGAAACATTACTTCTCCTGAATTTAAGCTTATTCAAATAATCACTCAAAACTACTGCAGGTGAAGGTAAACTTTCACATGAAGCATGTCCCTATAAACAACACAAGACAGGAAGGAACCCAGAAGACTTGACTGAGTCACAATGGCCACCAGAAAGGCCCATGAGGAACACACAATGACAATAAAAGTATCTTTGAAACAGACCCCTAATTAAAGACACTGAGTCCCAGGAAAGTTATCTTTATGCACACAAGAACAAAATTTGATCTATAACAAAAAGTTCTATCACCCATATTGGCTGGCAATCACCCATATTAGCTGGCAAACACAAAAATACAAACACTTCCCTAAAAAAGCTCCAAAATTACTGTCCTGTATTTTCATAATTTTTCTTATATAATATTAAAGTCAGCAATTCAGAAGCTTTTCTAGGTGTAACAGCATCGCTCATTTGCCACCAGCAACCATGCTTTACAATCTACTTTTTATAATAACTCAACAAAGTAACTTTGAAGGTAATTTACTTATTAAACTGGTTTATACATACTCCACTAAAAACCAGGTAAGTATTCTGATAAACATTGGTATTCTTCTCCACATTTATTTAAATAATGTATTCACTCCTTCCTTGCTTCTGTATGACTACAACCATCTTCTAAAATACAACTCTCTCCGAGGGAGACTGCAGCCCTGAGAACATGGGGGACCTGCCACCCACGTGCCGGGAACCCAAAGACCTTGCCCTAATATGTGACTAGCAACAGAAAGCAGCCTCCGTAAGGGGAGATACAGAAGAACAAAATGTGCCAAGGTCTGGTTACCACAGGATTCTACGCTCAACCTGGAATGAGCAAACTCCTACAAAGTGCTATGTATCAGGCAAGTAACAAGCAAAGTGCTATGTATTCAGCAAGTAAGGCTTCCCTCCCCTCTCCCATTTCACTGAACCCATTCACATTCCTTGATGAACTCCCCACGTCCAACATCTTTTGGTTAAAGCTAGCAGATTACTTTTTTTAAAGTTCTGGAATGCCACTAGCAATGCAAAGGATAAAACAATGTCATCATGGTCCATTATCAGCTACCTCAATCATATGCTACAAGAACTCATAAGCTTCCTTCTCAAATCTTCAGCAAATCTGATTCTTGCCTCTGTGAATAGGATCAGTAGCCAACCAGCCAAGCAGGGAACATGCTAGAAACCTATATGCCCTGAGATCTCCCTCTTGAGAGTGCATCTATCCCCAAGTCCTATTCGTTGAAACTGTTAAATATCTCTCAAATCTGTCTATTTCTCTCCATCCCCATGGCCACCACCAATCTAGTCCAAATCATTGTGATTTCCCCATCCCACAGACCACAACAAAAGCAGGCAGGATATTGTCTACAACCTATTGTCCTCTCTGCACCCACCAATGCAATCTTCTTCAAAACACTACTCTGCTCGTGTCAAAGGCTGCTTAACACTCATCAGTGGTTCCTACTGCTTTTTTCAAAAATCCCAAATTCGATATCCTGAAAGCCCTGACCAAGTTGGATACTGCCTGCCTCGAGTCTCATCTTGCAGTTGAATGCCTCAAACACACAGCCTCCCTGCAGGTGAGGGGCACTGCCTGAAGTGCCCTCACCCCTTCTTCTACCATCATTCAGATGGTAATGCTAAAGCCACTTCCTAAGGGGTAATACCCCACCCAACTGACGGAATCCCCAAGTCCTAAGCTCTCACTCCTCCTGGCACCGACTGCATCACACCTATGACCTTATAGTAGCCCTAGTTTTTGTGTGAGTTTACCATGTCTTCTCATGTCATCACTATATTGACAATTCATAGCACTGCATCTTTCAGGTAGCAGGTACCCAACAAACAGCCGAATCAATGAGCAAAACCACAGATGAAACAGGAAGACTAATCACAGTCCAGATTCTGTGGCCGTGAAAGCCAATCCTGACATGCACAGAGGAAGCAAGGCTCAAAGGGTCACTTTAAAAAGTGCCTTAGATTCCACATTAGCATAGGTAAACAAGCCTGAGAGTGAACCAGCCTTTACTGACAAGTTAAGTTTCTTCATAAATACCTACGTTATTTTTTACTTTTAAAAAGACATTTCTAATTTTCAAAGTAAAAGCAGAACAGAAACCCCAAAAAAATCCTTCTCTGAAAAAACAATCATGTTTGCAGTCAGTCACCTAACATTAGTTAAAATGCAACAGGAATCTAGTTATGGTGATCAATACATGCATCTAAAGTGAAAACAGTTGTCAAATCTTGAAATAATTATCTCTGCATTTTTCCTAAATGGATAATCATAGTTAAAAAAAAAAAAAAAACCTCCAAAAACAGAAGCAAATTATTGTTGGTTTAGGAACACCTTTAAGAGTTATGTTGTCCTGTGCTGTAGGATTCTAAAGCCTAAAGGTACCTTTGAGTCAGAACATGAGCAAGAGCTGTACTCTTCCAGACCCAACAAAGACAAGGCCAGCACCCCTCCTGCACCGGCACGATGCTAGGCACCAGGAACACAACTGTAACTGAGATAAGCTCTGCAACAGTGGGTGGCCAGTCAGAGGCAGTTCATTTAATTAATCTCTCTGGACTTTAGTTTCTTAATCTGTAAAATGAGAAAGTTCAACTAGCTCTCTAAGGTCCTCACACTCTAAATATCCAATCATTCTCTAATGAGGATAAAATGAATTTTTATTTGACAACATCATTACAACTTCCTGTTTCTATTTCTTCTTTTTATCATGCAGATGTGATTTCATTTACAATTTTTAATCTATTGACAAAAGTAAAATATGGACACATAGTCATGATGTTTTAAATTACCTTCCTAGCTCTTAACAACCACCATAATCAGCTATGGACCTCTGCCATCACTGCAACCTGAGTGATACCCAAATTGAAATAAATCATTCCATCTTTGTATTTTTTGTAGAAAAACCAAGCGATTATTGATCTCGATTTCTTTTATATTTTAACATCAGTCACCTTTGAATGTCAACAATTTTTTTAAAGACTAAATAATAAAGTTTTATAGAGAAAGGGGAAAATAGTATCTCCTGAACTAATGAAACCATAATGGTTTTGGAAACCTGTCTAGAAAAATGCTAAATTCTGAATTTCCAATCGCATGAAAAGAACAGATTTTTTTAAGATACACAAATATGCCCACATGAGTGAACAAGACAATTGAAAGGGTCCCACAGAGCCAATATATTGCTGACATCATCTTAATATCACCTAAGATGTTCCTTCTCCATCCTTTTTGGTGAATTTAGCTATGTGACTATGTGCTTACTTTTTACATGTAGAAATCATTTACTGAAAAAGAATCACTGTCTAACAAAGTTGAAGTTTTAAGAGCCATTTGCTCAGACCTGACTAAACATTTTTATTCTTGCAATGCCATATTTATATTAGATGTTTCTAAGATGGCCATGGTGTCTGCTATCAAACCCAAAAGGTTGTATTTAGTTAATGAAAGATGAAAGATAACTATTACTTATAAGTTTATCTTAAAAGTCAAATGTGAATATTTGCTTACCTATAGAACTGCTCTCCATTAGATGGTACACTCCCTAAAGGAAAGTACTGCCTTTTATTGTTTTAACCATGGAAGGCTTGCCAAGGTTTGCTGAATCAAAATTAACTAAAGGCATGGTGACTGTGTGGCAAGCAAACTTTTTCAAGCATATGGAATACAATGCTGTAATCTTAGGTTTGAAAGAACTACACTAACTTGGCACTTACATGGCTTTTATGGGTTACACAGCAGGCACACAGAAGCATTTACAGTGTATTCTCTCATAACAAAATATTTCTGTTATTTTGACCTAACTGCTTAAAAACTATAACATGTTATTGACTTCGCATCTGTATGAAGAAACGGTTGTAACATTTCCTTGATGTTACTGTATTATAAAGGTACTCTTCATGGTATTCATTTTAACTCAATAAAAGTAAGGCTAACCTAGAAAGAAGACTCATTATGAAAAAAGTTTAGGAAATGTTCCTGTAAGTTGAACTGATTAAAAACTAGACCAAATACTGGTGAATCTATAAAAGTACTATTTTAAAACTAAGTTACTGAATACGTTGTTATAAATTTGACTTCCATATTTTCAACTTGGGAAAAAAAGTTATTTCTTTCCTTGAAAGAGGAAAATAATATTTGGGTTTTTAAACATCACCGGTACAACCACTCTACCATTCCTGTATTGTGCCTTCCATGTTAAGACATATAAAAGAAAGTAACTTTTAAAAAAAACTAATTTAAAAATAAGGCCATTGATTAAATGAATATAATAATTTAAAATTCATATACCAGTCTTTTAAAATTATAATTTATTTCTTATCTGAAAACTCATTTCAAACGCGAAAGCATAGACCCAGGATACAATTCATCACGGTTCAATTTAGTGACTCGAACAGGAGAAAAAATTAGAAAATATAAAGAGAAAAAAACCCACAGTGCTAGAAAACAATCCCAATTCTTGAGTACCAGGATGAGGAAATTCACCTGTTACAAGCCTGACAAAAATCCATTATGTCCTTTTATCAGCAGATTACCAAAAAAGAGAATGCCATATTTCCACTATTGGGCAAAATAAGAAAATTTAGCTTCTAAAATTTGCTGCTCAAGCCTTTACCCATTTCCAAATTATTTTACTATAACTTTTTTCTACAAGACAGATTTTTCAGGGAAAATAAACTTTTCCTGAGCAAACTGGAAGACATAAAATGTCTCCTACTTATCACCTAGAAAGGCAAACCAAGTCCTACTCCATGCCCCAAGCATCTAGCTTTCAGCCTCTTTATTATCATTGTCAATGAATGGGCCTCAGTCAAATGAAAGCTGCCATTTTAGGGTAAAGACTGGAGGGCTTCTGTTGTGCAACAGCAAGACAAAAACACTGCGCGACAGATGTACTCTGGGGGCTGGGAGAAGGATTCAACTTCGTAAAATCACTGCTCAAGTTATTTCTGAAATAGGAATTACCTTGTACTTAGACATTACTGCAATCTAAATATAATTATAACTGGGATAAATCAGGTACCCATGCTGCTAAGGTCACAGTCACTAAGATATTTTTTGTCATCGTCAGACAAGATCAGTGAAGAAATAAAGACACGTATTTTGTTTCCTCTTCGATTACTACGTATACTGAGTACTCTCTCCCTTAACCGAGAGAGAACTGGGGTGAAATAACACTCAACCCCTTAGAAAGGTATCGCCCACTGCAAAGACGGCTTAAATTAAAATTTTTAGAAAATAAAAAATCAGGGCCTCACAAAATCCTTTAAAAATAAATTAAGACATGTAATGTATTCCAGAAATTAAGCCCCCAAAAGGGACACTTTTTAAGATAAGTTATTTAAATCGATTGCTAGATAATATACAATGGGAAACTAAAAAGTATACTTAGCAAGTGGAGCGCTGGATAGTGTATCTAATTCTAGCAATTCAAAAGGAAACTCTCTCCATGTGGGTTGCTACTTTTCTTTTGTCCATTGTCTGTTCAGAAGAGGGGGAAAAAAACTAGTTTAAACCAAGGCGTGAGCAGTCTCTAAAAGTGACCTCCAGGAAAAGAGTCCGACCCATAGCAGGAGCACTCTCCGCGCCGCTCGCTTCACGGGGGCGCTCACAAAGCGGGCGGCCGGCCGGGAGTTTGGGGTGCGCTCCCACGGCTCCGGGCTCCTCGAGGCAGAGCCATCCGGAGAAAGGCGGCTCGGTAATGATGGCTGCTCGGGGCCGGCGGCTCCTTCCCCAGAGCCTCCCGACCAGCGCCCCCACCCCCGCCCGGGATCCGCCGCCGCCCCCGCCCCCCCCCCCGCGACCTCGACAGCCCCGCGCCGCCGCGCCCGCCCCGCACCGCAGCCCAGCCGGTGCCCGCGCCCCCGCCCGAGCCCCGCGCCCCCAGCGAGCCCAATCCCCGGTGCGAACCAAACAAACAACGCGTCCCCCACCGCCCTCCTTTCCTCTCCCCGCTGACCGCTTGGCCTCCAGCCACCTCGGCCGTTCACGCTCCAAGCCGCGGCTCTCTGCGAGGGCAGAGCGCACCCGGGTCACCTCGGGGGCCACCTGGTGACCACCCCCCACCGGCGCTGACCCCCGGCGGGTTGGGGGGCGGGGGAGCCGAGTTGCGTTGGAAGGTTAAAGTCGCTATTATGCAGCTGCCGCCGCCGGCGGCCCGGCCAGCTCGACAAGGTGGGGTCCCCTCCTCGCCGCGCCTCCCGGCGCTCGCCCCGGCCCCGCTCCCTTTCTTCTCCTCCTAGCGCACTTGGGAGCCGCCGGGGAGCCCCAGGAGCCCCCAACTCCGGGCTCGCAACTCCGCGCCCGCGACCGGCACTGGCTGAGCTCGGGACGCCTCCCGCGCCGCGTGTTCGCGCTGCCCCCGCCCCACGCGGCGCCCCGCGCACTTTCCCCGCCGCCGACCCACCTCGCTCGGTGGCGGTCCCCGCGCGGGCTGGCGCCGCCGCGCCGGGAGGAACGCACTTTGTTCGCGCCGGTGCGGCCGCAGCTCCCGGCGAGCGCGGCGTGGTCGGTCCGGAGCGGGGGGCGGGGGCGGGAGGCGGGGGTCGCCGCCGTCCCCGAGCCGCCGCCGCCGCTGCTCAGCCGCCCCGCGCCCGCGCGCCCATCGCCCGCTCGCACTTGAGTTGGAGCCCAACTTTTCCTCCTTCCTTTTTCTCTCGAATAGAGCCGGCAACTCGTGCTCGGCGCCGGCGGGAGGAAACGCGCTCGCGCTCCCCCGCGCGCAGACACGCTCCCTCCTGTCCCCCGTACCCCCCCCCCACGCCGGCAGCACAACAAAAAGCCATTTACATGCGAGGAAGTGACCCTCGGCCGCACCGCGCGCCCCCGCCGCCGCCGGCCCCGCGGACGCAGGCAAAAGTTGGGGCGCCGGGCGGCGCTCGGGGCGCGGGTTCGGGCCCCGCGGGCGGCGACGCCGGCGACACTGCGCGGGCGGCGCTGCGCTCCTGCGCTGGCCCCGGCCCCCTCCCGCCCTCGCCCCTCGCCCCTCGCCCCGCACACGCCCAACTCCTCGCTCCCAACTCCTAGCGCGGCCCCGGCCCCGGCCCGGAGCGATTTCCTGCCGCCGCCGCCGCCGCCGCCCCTCCCGGGGGCGCCGGGCGAACTCTCGCGCTCACCGGGTCGGTCGGGCTCCTCCGCTGCCTAGTGCCGAGGGGAAAACAAAACGCAGAGCGGGCTCCGGAGTTGGCTCGGCAGCTGCGGCCAGGGGGCTGAATCCACGGGCACGGAGTTGGCCGGGGGCGAACGGGTCTCTGGTGAGTTTCAGGGTCTCCGGGTCCCCGGGCCGCCTCCTACGCGGCGCTCCTTTGTGTAATTTCACTCGATTCAAGTTTAATCCGATAGTTCCCGAGCACGAGCGCGTCCGCACCACCACGACTCAACCCCCGCGCCGCCGCTGCCGCCGCCGCCGCCGCCGCCGCCGCGGCCCCAGCACGCCAGCGCCTGCGCGCGTCCGGCACGCCGCGCGCACCCGAAGCCGCGGGGCCGCGCGCGCCCGCCGCCGGCTCCCTCCGGGCCGCGCCGCGCCCGCGCTCGCGCCCGCGCTCGCGCCCGCGCGCCGCCACCTGACGTCAGGCGCGCCTGGCATAATTTATGCAAGAATTCGGCCGGGGTGGCGGAGGCCGAGGGAGAGGCCGAGAGAAAAGGGGCGGCGCGGAGCTGCTGGGCCGCGGGCCGCAAGGGCGGGCCGGGCGCCACTTCCCGTCCCCTGGCGGGCGCCGGCGCTTCAGGCGGGTCTCCCCGCCGGCCGGTGCGCTGCTGCCGCGGAGTCTTCCTTGCCCGGCTGCACGGAGCGCTCGGCCGCGGCGCCCGGGCGCGGACTGGAGGGGCTGCTGCCACGTCTCCCGCGCGGCACCTTCCCGGAGCCGGGTGCGCCGCCCCGGGGCAGGAAGCGGGGCTCCGCGAGGGCTGCGACCCTCCTGGCCGCCGCGAAGGGTTTCCGACGCTGCGCGGCCGGCGGCGGCCGGGGGTGACTGGCAGTCTCTGCAGTAATTATCCTTCAACTTGAAATTATTTTCCCACATGAAATTATTCGGAAGGGACATGTTCCATTCCAGATGGGTTCGTGCCTGCTTCTCCACATCGCTTTTCCCACCTCTTCGTGGATAGGACACCGGATCCACTACTTAATCAAAAAGTTTAACTAGATGGCATTGATTTTGTCGAATTTGTTACCATACCAAAAAAGAGAGAGAAGGCAGAGAGCTCAATGATTATGAAACAAAGAAATAGGATGTATGCCCATTATTAAACGTGTCGGGACTAGAATGTTTTACTCATTCTTTGGCCAAAATGGCACTTGTATCTGATTGCATAGTCTTAAAAATCCGAGCCTCTTATTCCATTTCTCTTCCCGGTACAAAATGAATGTTAAACCTGAAGAAAAAAAACTTTTTTTTACTAATTTTTATTTTAGGAAATAGATCTACAAACATGGATTAAGCCTCTTCTATCTGCAAAATACGGAGCAATTATAATGTGTTTAAACCATCAATTGTAAACTTTAAGATAATTTTATTAGGTTAAAGATTGCACTTATTTTAAAATCAGGAAAGGAACTCATATCAACCAAAGATTGCCCTATGGCAGGTACAGACTGACTGGTTATTACTGGACTCCAAAATAAACTGAGAAAATAGCAAAACTATGTAAAATGTACTAATCTCACTCACTGATGGTTACACTACCTGTAGTGCTAAGCCTGTAATCACAATATTGTTATTTGGACAAAAGATTAATCAAAACTATCTCATTAAGTAACTACTGCAACTATTCAATAAGTTTGATTATCCTAGACTTAATCACTAAGACATTGATTTTCTGATTTTAGTAATAATTCTATAAATATATCACATTATATTGTGGTTTGTTAAATGCACTGCTTTTAGCTTGCTTTCATCATGTATTTGAGTTTTGTTCTAAAAGAAATAAATGTTTTAATGTTTAAGGAGCTTACAGATTATCAAAAAGAACATAGAAGACAGTACAGAAAGAATTCTGGCATTTAAAAAGTTGAAACCACTAAAATCAACTTCCATCTGTTTTAAACCCGGTATCACAAACCAAGAATCACAACTCTGAGGTTAGGCTACTGTTTCCATTAAGTTTATATTTCCCAATGAAAGTATATGAAAGGTGCTTTAGGGGTGTGTGGCGGGGGGGGCGGTCAAAAACAGGACACAATGTCTAGAAAAAAAATCGCTAGTACCTGACTATATTAGAATACATTTTTAAAATAATGTGCCATAAAAAATTATGTCTTATCTTTTACAGTGTGCCACAGCTCGATATCAGATGTGCATCTATTTCAAGGCAATTCACAGGAGAAACAAAATGACATCTACATATAGTGAAATTACAATATTGCAATTAACTTGTTATCAACAAATATGACTATGAGGAGATTCCCTGTGCTCTTGTACATTTAACTCGAAAGCTAGGAAACTTCCTTTTGATATATACCAGTACCCAATGTAAAAACAGTCCTACAGAATATAAGTCCTCTGACTTATAGTCTCCTTATCCTGATCACTGCCCTGAGCCATCATGAAGAAGTCTCTAAGCTTTTAGATGTTGTGGTGGTGTGGAACGTAAGGGGCCTTAAAAAGTAGAGGCCCTCAGGGACAAACTCCTAGGCAGATCTGGCCTACCTGAGTCATAGCTCTCACCACACCACCACCATCCCCCCACACTCCCCTTTAGCCTGAAATGTTTTTTCTCCATTTGCTTCACTATTGAAGTTTTCCCAATGAGAGTAATTTGAATTCACAAGCTTTCTCTTTAAGTATGCAAATACCTTAGGGTGAGATAAGGGGCTACTGGTCTTTCACAGATGAGTGTAAATTGGTTCAATGGGTTGCTTTCCTCCCAACAGCTAGCCAGACTAACAAATTTAGAGACTTAGCCATTCATTCAACTTCGAGTGCCTAAGAGTTTCCAGGATTGGTTCTAGGTACTGGAGATATAGTAGTGAACAAAACAGACAAAACGTCCTGCCCTCATGGAGTTTACAATCTAGTGGATTGGTAGTTTTGATCTGGTGATAAGAGAGAATGTTAATTTTGGAGTCTGAGCCCTGGAGGAATAGGACAGACCTGAGTTCCGTGTAGCCAGAGGACAGTGGAAAGGTACTAAGGACCTGGGAAGGAGGGCATTGAAGAACGGAGGGGGCCAAGCAGAAAGCAGTTGAGAAAAACACCAAAGAAAATATGACCCACTACAAAAAGGTTGTCTAGGCCCTAGGTCATGAATAGATACAGTCTATTTGAAGAGCTCAGACTTAATGCTGAATTCCACAGACAAATAAATATCTCTGGAAAAATAGCCCAGAATGTATCAACCTATAATACCTGTGGTGAGGGAGATAATGTGCACATCTAAAATAACTGAAAAAACACTCTAACTCTCAAACACTTAAAAATCAAGTCCTATCTATATTAAATGTTTCCAACTTTAAAATATTATGTAAATTACACTAATTCCAGTGTTGAGGGCATCCTTCAGTATATTTTTGGAACTCATCTTTTGAAATTGTGTTCAGAACCAATTTGCAAGTACTGGAAAATAACTCTCTTTAGCACCACATATTTTTTCCCCCACTAAAAACTGTTATTTTTCTTCATTCACCAAATTTACATCCAAATGACTTTGGCTAGCTCCAAACAATATATTTTGCCTCTAAATAATGAAGGTTTACTGCCATTGAAGATACATAAATAATTAAAATATAAATATATAGAGGGGTATAAATGCTGAAGAAAGCAGCAAAAAGAAAAGTCTAAAAAACTTTTTCTGCTTCACTGGGATAATGGCATAATCCTCCTCTGTAATTTTTTCTTTTTTTTTTTTTTTTTTTTGAGACGGAGTCTCACTCTGTCACCCAGGCTGGAGGGGGCAGCGGCGAAGTCTTGGCTCACTGCAAGTTCCACCTCCCCGGTTCACACCATTCTTCTGCCTCAGCCTCCCGAGTAGCTGGGACTACAGGCACCTGCCACCACGCCCGGCTAATTTTTTTTTTTTTTTTTGTATTTTTAATAGAGACAGGGTTTCACCGCATTAGACAGGATGGTCTCGATCTCCTGACCTCATGATCCGCCCATCTCGGCCTCCCAAAGTGCTGGGATTACAGGCGTGAGCCACCGCGCCCGGCCTGTAATTTTTTCATAAAAGAAAGCTGGCCAGGCACGGTGGCTCATGCCTGTAATCCCAGCACTTTGGGAGCTGAACTGGGTGGATCACCTGAGGTCAGGAGTTTGAGACCAGCCTGGCCAACATGGTGAAAACCCATCTCACTAAAAACACAAAGAAATTAACCGAGTGTGGTGGCAGTTGCCTGTAATCCGAGCTACTCGGGAGACTGAGGCAGGAGAGTCACTTGAACCGGGAGGTAGAGGTTGCAGTGAGCCAAGATCTCACCATTGCACTCCAGCCTGGGCAACAAAAGTGAAACTCTGTCTCAAAAAGTAGTAATAATAAATAAAAATAAATAAGAAAGAAACCAGTTGGCTATGTAAGTGCTGCTGTATTTGTTAGAAAATTGGTCACTTGCCTTTTCATTAAAAAGTTCTATTATGAGGCCAGACACAGTGGCTCGCACCTGTAATCCCAGCACTTTGGGAGGCCAAGGCAGAAGCGTCGCTTGAGCTCAGGAGTTTGAGACCAGCCTGGGCAACATAGTGAGACCTTGCCTCTATAAAAAGTAAAAATAAAAATTAGCCAGGTGTGGTGGCCCATTCCAGGTGTAGTCCCAGCTACCTGGGAGGCTAAGACAGGAGGATCACTTGAGCCCAGGAGGTTGAGACTGCAGTGAGTCAAGATCACACTACTGCACTCCAGCCTGGGTGACAGAGCAAGACCCCATCTTAAAAAAAAAAAAATTCTATCATTTCATATAGTCTAAAATTATAGTTGCCTATGTGATGTTGCCTTTTTTCTTATTAGTTGTACTGCTTTAAAGTTACTATTTATTTCCTCTTATGCTAATTGAAGAGTACCTGGCTTTGGTTCCTCTGCAAAAAAAGAAAAAAAAATTCTTTGTTAGATTTATGCTCCCGCATTTTCCACATAGAGAGTATATGAGTATGAATTGATTCCATTATTTTTCAAAATATTTTCATATACTATACTTGTAGTACCTTCCGGACTATTTCATTTATTGGGTGTATATGTTGTAAAACTTTGTAGTAATCAGCCCATAGTATAGTATCTTTTAATTAAGCAGATAGTATATTGGTTGAAAAACCATTAGCTCCAATTCCCATTTTATCTCTATTAGCCCAGAACACTGCTAGGAGCTTTTGCTGGCAATGGTCAAGGTTGGTAAGGTCAACATATCAGATGAAAAGAAAACCACTATGGGCTAGAATTAGGCCATTGTTGGCTCCTAAAGACAACATGTTCAGCTGAGTTTGAGCCATTCTTTCAGCAAACATTTGTTGAATGCTTACAGTGTGCCAGACTCTAAAATAGCACTGGAGACATGGTAAGGTCCTGTCCTCAAGGAGCTCATGCTGTGTGGCAGCATAAAGTAATAAGTGAGGCTGGGCATGGTGGTAGCATGTGCCTGCAGTCCCAGCTACTGGAAGGCTGAGATGGGAGGACCTGCACTCCTGAGTGCAGGAGTTTGAGGCCAGCCTGTGAGTCTCTAAAAAATAATAATAATACTCATTTTTACAAGATTCCAGGTTCATCTCCTGCATCAGAAAAAAAAAAAAAGCAGGGAGTGATTTTTGCTACCTGGGATATCAGGGAAGGCTTCCTAGAAGATGAGAGCCTTGCACTGTGTCTTGAGTAGGCACAGTAATTCATCAGAATAGGGAGATTCATCAGAACAAGCAGGGGAGGAGGGATTCCCAAGAAGACAACAGTGGTTTCATAGCCCAGTGAGTCCAGGCCACTGCAAGTGGATCTATTAGGAGTGGAACATG
Organism: Pan paniscus; assembly: GCF_029289425.2. Classification (NCBI taxonomy): domain Eukaryota; kingdom Metazoa; phylum Chordata; class Mammalia; order Primates; family Hominidae; genus Pan; species Pan paniscus. The sequence goes on along the minus strand of NC_073256.2, from coordinate 76,321,854 downwards.
GAGGTTGAGCCAGTCTTCCTCCACAGTGTTCTCTGATCCTCCCAGGATGGGTTGGCTGTTCTTCCTTTGTTCTCCCAAGGATGCCCGTCTCCATCAATACACACTTATGTTGAACTATAATTAATTCTTGTTCTGTCTTATCATTGGTCTGTAAGCTTCTGGGGAACAATGACTGTGCCTTGTCTTTTAGTACCCCCAGGTCCCATAGAGCCTTCCATGTAGAAAGAACTCAATAAATGTTTACACATTTGTTTAAGTGGCAGGGGTAAGGAGGTAGTAGATTAGACTAGATAAGTAGAAAGGTCCAAGGAGAGCTCTAGACTTCTCCCCAAAGGTTATGGACAGCCATTGGAGAGTCTTCATGTGAGAGAGTAACAAGTCAGATCTGTACTTCGAAATATCTCTTTGGTAGGGTGAAGAATGTGGAAAACCAGACTGGAAGCAGGGAGAAAAGTGAGGAAGACCTCCTAAGACAAGAAAAGGGAAGACATAAAAGCTACCGCCTATTTCTTCGCACTGTCTAGACTCAAGATTGTTACTAAGTGCTTGTCATGTGGGGTGACTTCTGATGGGGGAAGAGAAAACAGAAGCAAAGGCCCACTCCGCCCTGTGGTAGAGGACGGCAGTGCTCTGTCTAGAAGGAGCAGTGATAGGGAGCTCTGGGGGCAACAGTTCTAAAGTGGCGCTGCCTCCCACCTGGACTGTGCCCCTTTGGCTCTTCTCTCTTCAGTTACCAGCTCCAATATTCCATGACTTGCTGTTACCCACCTTAATCTAAGTAATATAGGGCCACTCATTGTCTCCATTTCTAGTCTAATAAGTGGACGTTTGTAGTGCTAACTTAACTAATTATAAAATAATTTTACAAAGCATTTAAACTGAAAAAGTATAGCGTATGATTCACCAATGGTTATTGGCACTTGCTGTGCATTGTACACTGTGCTGGGTGCTGTAAACACAATAATGAAGCAAACCCCACCCTGGAGGGGGCTCTGTGCATCTATTGGGGAGAGGGCAGGCATTTAAGCATGTCTTTACAACTAAAATGTGTGTAATTGTGGTATTATTGGGTACAGTGGTAGCTCAGAAGATGGGATGACTAAGTCTGAGCAGGAGAGGCTTCAACAGAGGAGATGACATTTAAACTGAGCCGAGCCTGGCTGGACTCTGCAGATGGCAGAGTGTGGGGAGGCCCACCAGGCAGGAAAGCCGGCAGAGACATGCATGGGACAGATGGGACAGCACCAGGCTAGTGTCAGCACTGCAAGTAATTTGGCTCAGTTAGAGCACAGCACACACAGGGGGAAAAAGTGAGGATGGAAGGGCCAAGTGAGAAAGGGTTTTGTAGCATATGAAGAAATGTTTACCTTATCCTCTAGGTCATAAGGAGGCACAAAAAGATAGTGAGCAGGAAAACGATGGGGACAGAGAACCAAACCACAGGGTAGGCTGAGGGTGAGTAAACATCAGTGACAGGCCCAGCATGTGATGGGGTCCTGGACCAGGGCAGCATTTGAGGTGGGAGAGATCAAGGAATAGATGTGAGAGATGCTTAGGTGACATGTTTGGTAAGATTTGATGAATGACTGATGTTGGGAAGTGAATGAAAGGGAAGGGTGAAGATTCCCTTTTAGGTTTCCACCTGCCTTGCATCACTAACCAAGATAAGAAATGGAGGCAAGAGCAGCTTGTGGAAAAACACAGGGCTTTGGTGTAGGAATTCCTTTAGAGGTGGTTTGTGGATATTGAAATGGGGATGTCCGTTAAGTAAGAAACGGGAACTTAGAAGGTTGATCTGGCCTAGAGATATAGGGGTAAGAATTATGAGGTATGAACAGTACTTAAGTCCACTGAAATGGATGGGATTGCGTGGGAACACATGTGACAGGTGAGGAAATCAGGCTGATGACAGGGATCGTTTTTATTTATCTATTACTATATATAGAACCACTCCAAAATTTAGCGGCTTAAAACAAATTATGATCCATCTGGTGGGTTACCTGGGGGTTGAACTCAATTGAAAAAGCTGGGGTAGTTGAGCCTTTCTCTCTCTCTACCTATCTCTATCTCTGTCTCTCTCCACTTGCTTTTTCATCTTGGTCATCCTGATGACATGGCAGTCTCTCTTCCAATAAGGCAAGCCCCAGTACACAAGCACTTACCAGTCCTCTGCCTGCTTCGGGTTTGCTGATGTTCTACTGGCCAAAGCAATCCCATGGTCAAGCCCAGAATCAATGTGGAGTGGAATAGGAAACCCCTAGAGGTGAGATTCATTGGGGAACACTGCTTATTCATGTAAAACATATGCTGAGAGATGGGCAGAAAACCCAGTAAAAGAAGACATTAAAAGATAAGCCAATGAAGAAAAATTAACAGAGATCAGTCTGAAAGGAAAAATGAGACCTCGAGGTAAAAGTGTTTCTAGAAGGAAAGGAGCAATTCTGTCAAAGGTCACAGAGAGATCAAGTAGGAAACGAATGAAAAGCCTCCATTGGATTTGGTTATTGTTAACCTTTTCAGTTTCAAGTGTTGAGAGTAGAAGGTAGATTGCAAAGGGGTGAGAAGTTAGTGGGAGTTGAGGACATATAGACAGCTCTTTTATTAGAAGCTTGGTTATAAAATGAAGAGACCTGGGGTAGTATCTAGAAAGAACTTACATTAAAGAGAGGCTAGTAGTTTTTTGTTTTTGTTTTGTTGCTGTTTTAATATCAAAGTGATAGACATTCTTCTAGACTAAAATACAGGAGCCAGGGGTAGGAAGGAAACAACTACATAGGAGAGTAAGGTTTTGGGGGCAGGGAGAGGAGATCAAGTTCAGGGTTGATGGGAGCAGTTATACCTGTTTTTCTGAAATCAAAGATTGGTTAAAATGGCAGTAAGTTTGTAGGTTGGAGTGCAGAGAGGTGGAAGAATGCTTAGCAAATTCATTTATAATATCTTCTATTTTTCTTACCAATTCAGTGGTTAATCGCCTGCTAAGATTGTGATGTTCACAGGTGGTCAAGAGACCCTAGGAGAGTGTTCGAGTCTTGCAGTAGCCACTACAGGGAAGAAAGAAGCTATAGGAAGAAAGTAAAAAGACTCTTCTTGAGTCCTGAGCTGAGATTGTAATGGCAACAAGTTGTTATGCAACTTTCTTAGGTGTGGTTCACCCCTTGGGGGGAGGAGTATACACAGTGAATTACCAGATTCACCCAGGGAGTCATTCCCTTCTTCAGAGAGAGACCCAGAGGGATGGTTGGCCACATAGCCAATGCCAGGGTAGAGTCTCCAGGGACCAGGCAAGATCAGCTTGAATTGTTACTTGGAGCTATGAAGCTGCCATTATCATGGTCCTTTGTTAAAATATAGAACATGAGTTGTATATGAATATACATAAGATAGGTAGGGATTCCTGGTCATCTCAAATCCTTTTTTTGGAAATAAATGTGTTAGCAACAACAAATAACTAAGCATGTCTCCTCTTTCTTCTATTCCATTAAGTCCCCGGATGGCTGGTGTTAATCAGGCCAACAACTGTTTTTGCTCTGATGATCTCGGTAGTGCCAATATCATATAGTGGGACATTAATATTATCACTGCAAGTTTTTGGATAATTGTAGACCAACCTATGCCAAACTTAAAGTTGTACTTTAATACGTAAAGTGAGAATAGGTCATAATTTAAAGTTGCCTAATATCCTGTCTTGTATGTCAGACCTCAGAATACTCCTCATTTAACTGGTTAAATATTTTCCAATAACTTTTCCTCACACATGGTACTCCAGTCCTCTTTCTCTTCTTCCCCCTTGGTCAAAATATGCATGGTAGATAGAATATTGAACTTGGTCTTTGCAGATCATGTACGTACAACTCTCATTTTACAGGAGAGGAATGTGAGGCTCAGAGAGGTTGCCCAAGGTCACCCTGCTGTGAAAGACAAGGATGGGATCCAAACCCAGATCTTCTAACCCCCTGATCAATGCTTTTCCCCAAATGGAAATCTAATAACTGCCAGAAGACGGCTTGCCTTTCTGGTGATCCACTTTGAGCTGAGCTCCTTTACTTCCAATTGTTTATACTTTCCTCTGTTGTAAAAGGGGAAAAGTCACATGTGATGGGCAAGTCTGCACTGTGATTCCCACAAGATGTTAACATACACTGCAACTCTAGATAAGACTGACTTGAGAATTATGCATCCAACTGTGATTAATTCCTTCTCTTGGGTAGAAACACTGACTTTTCTCTGGCTAACTGCTCCACACTGAAATACAGCAGTCATGGGTACCCACATGCTCAACACATTTCTCAGATTTGTAAGAAGTTAGTTCAGCCAACACCTAGCACAGAGTCTGACACACAGGTGACACTGCACAAATACCAGTAAATGTGGCATGAAGGCCTTGGGATGACTGGATACAGAAAGGCAAACATCATTTTAAAAAATATTCTCTGTACTTGACTCTGAAAGCAGAAACATTCTTAATTTTATCTTAATTTGTATTTTAACATAGTTAACTTCCTCCAAAGTAATTACTTTTTAACATGTTTATAATGTGTTTACATGATTGAGCTGCTATACTGAGGCTTTTCATCTAGAAACCTAGCAAGAATTCTTACTAGGCCATTTTCCAAACTCCCCTCTGGAGACTCTCCAGGTATGCCATGCATGCTGCTGCCCTCAGTTCATATGCTAGAGCCCCATGAGGTCAAAAAGACAGAAGCTGACCTGGCTGCAGAACTGCAAACCCTCCACCCTTTTTAGCCCGTTCCTTTTCCCACAGCTGCTGTTGTGGGGCCCTCAAAAGCCATTGCCCTTGGGCCACCTATAAGTCACCTGGGCCTAAAGTCGATTAAGTACTGCTTCACATGTTTCCCTGACAGCCTATTCGTTTATTACCTCTCTCAGGAAAAGAAAATGTAATATTGTGAGGCCCTACTCACAGAGGGTAAAACAGTGGATTCAGAGATGGCAAAAATCAAAGCAGTAGAATAAAAATGACTGAATTTTGATAAATAATACCATATTCTAATGGTATATTTCCTCCCTCATGCCTTTTTTTTGTGGTAAAATATACATAACATAAAGTATATTACGTTTCAACCATTTTTAAGTGTGCACATCAGTGGCGTTAAGTACATTCATATCATTGTGCTACCATCGCTACCGCCCATCTCCAGAACCTTTTCATCTTCCCCAACAGACACTGTGTACCCATGAAAAATAACTCAATTTCCCCACTTCCCAGCCATTGGCAGCCACCATTCTACTTCTTGTCTCTATGAATTTGCCCACTTTAGGTACCTTATATCAACGGAATCACACAGTATGTGACCTTTTGTCCTTAGCTTATTCACTTATCATAATGTTTTGAATGTTCATCCATGTTGTGGCATGTGTCAGAATGTCCTTGCTTATTAAGGCTGAGTAATAGTCTGTTGGGTGTATATGGTACATTTTGTTTATCCATTCATATGTCCGCAGACACTGGCCTGCCTCCACCTTTTAGCTATTGTGAGGAATGCTGCTATGAACACAGGTGTAGCCTCGTGCCTTTTTAAGACTGGGACCTGTCCAAGTGAGATCCTGCTACTTTGGGTTTTTGTTTGTTTGTTTGTTTGTTTGAGACAGAGTTTCATTCTTGTCGCCCAGGATGGAGTGCAATGGCACCATCTCCAGCTCACCACAACCTCCACCTCCCAGGTTCAAGCAATTCTCCTGCCTCAGCCTCCCAAGTAGCTGGGATTACAGGCGTGTGCCACCACACCCAGCTAATTTTGTATTTTTAGTAGAGATGGGGTTTCTCCACGTCAGGTCTCAAACTCCCAGACTCAGGTGATCTGCCCACCTTGGCCTTCCAAAGTGCTGGGATTACAGGCGTAAGCCATCACGCCTGGCCAAGATCCTGCTATTTTGTAACTCCTCCTTTCCCCATACCAGTTCATGCCAGATCCCATCATCTCTTTGCCCACTCCCTGGTGAAGGTCTTTCCTCTTGGGAGGGAACTGAGGCTGGCTTTCTAGTAAGCTACTGTGCTATGTCCTTGGAGTGGCCCTCTTGGACCTGCAGATTCCCTGCTCTTGTCTTTGGGCATGGGATCTAAGGCTGGAGCCACTGCAGTGGCGTCAGGTCCCCTCAGCCTAGCCCTTGCTCTTCATGAGCTGAGGTGCTGAAACTTGGTATACCTCAGGGTCAAGCCTTTCCAAACAGTGCTGTAGATAATAACAAAGGCCCATAGAAAATATCAATGAAGGACACATGTGGTGATTGAATAATGCTATAAGACTTTCTCAAGTTATTTATTTTTTTGAGACAGAGTCCTGCTCTATCTCCCAGGCTAGAGTACAGTGGCACAGTCTTGGCCCACTGCAGCCTTTTCCTCCCAGGCTCAAGCATTCCTCCCACCTCAGCCTCCTGAGTAGCTGGAACTACAGGTGCATGCCACCATGTACAGCTAATTTTTAAAATTTTTTGTAGAGATGGAGTCTCACTATGTTGCCCAGGCTGGTCTCAACTTCTGGGCTCCAGCAATCCTCCACCCTTGGCCTTCCAAAATGCTGGGATTACAGGCGTGAGCCACTGCACCCAGCCTCTCAAGTTATTTCTAAATATTATTATAAAATATAATGACTTGTTACTTGACTATTCACTAATGAAAATTGACAAGTATTTATTTATTCAGTTTTTCCTATGTGGAAGGTACTGTACTGGATTCATGAAGGAATACACGAAACATACACATATTTTCTCCACTGCTCTCAGAAAAAGTACATTGAATCAGAGATACAAACCATGATGACATACCTAATCAAATAAACTATGGTTTATCTTTATGATAGGAACTATGCAGGCATTAGAAAGGATGAGGTAGATATTTATGTGCCGATGTGCTGTAATCTTCAAGCTATGCTATTACACAAAAAATGACAAAAATTCTAGGCTCAGAAGAGTGTATATGGTTTGATCATAACCATGGGGAAAAAAGAAAGGATTTACAAATGTACATACATATACACATATATTTGTACATATGTACATATATGTGTATTTGTGTGTATATGTTTGCAAATGCATAGGCTATGTCTAAAATTATACACAAAGAACTAGCAATAGTGGTTGCCTCTAGGGTGAAGAATTGTGGATGCAAAAAGACTTTTTTCCTGGGCTCCTCTTTTGTACAGTTTAAATTTTCTGTGTGCACATATTACTTTCAAATTTAAACAAAGTTTATAAAACTAACGATAAAAGACTGTGTGGTAAGTGGCAAATGAATAGCATAAGACAACATGAGAGGCTCTCAGAGGAAGGAAGGCTTGCTATTGGCTAGGGCAGGCAGGCAGTTCACCGAGGAGGAGGGGGTCTTCAAATGAGCTCTACAGGATGGCTAGAATTTAAGGACAGGGAAGAGTTGTAGGAGAGCAGGGTGGGACACCAGTCCAATTAGAAGACACAAAATATGCAAACTTAGTCTTAGGTGAAAAATTGACCTTTGCCTGAGGCAAAGGAAAGTGGTGGTATTTTATTCATTTAATGTATACACCAGCTCATTCCCAAATACATATTAAGAAGCTTATAAAGTGGCTGGCGAGGTGACTCATGCCTGTAATCCAACATCTTTGGGAGACAGATGCGGGAGGATCATCTGAGGCCAGGAATTTGAGACTAGCTGGCTAACATAGTGAGACCTTATCTCTACAAAAAGAATCTTAAAACATTAGCTGTGTGTGGTGGTGGGTGCTGTAGTCATAGCTACTTGGGAGGCTGAGGCAGGAGTATCACCTGAGCTCAGGAGTTCAAGACTACAGTAAGCCATCATCACACCACTGCACTCCAGCCTGGGCAAGAGTGAGACCCTAAAAATAGGGGAAAAAAAGCTTATAAGATAACTTTTACTATGGACAGAAAGATGGTGTACCAGCTCTTTCGATACTAGTTCTTTCTGTCACCAAATTTTATAAATGTCTCATGGAAATTCACATACGGGACAGTACGTTGTGGCACTAGGCGGGATCAATGTGATCCAGGAGAATGCTCAAGAGTGTCTTGGCTGAAGGCCTTTCGGGATGCAGGTGTCCACTGGTCTACTTTAATAGAGTTCTTGGAAGAGTAGCTGAGAATTCTTTGTGTTGTTGTGTGTTTGTGTGTTGGGTTTGTAATGAGAGACAGAGAGCAGGTGATACGAGGGCAGAGCCTAGGTGGCTGGCATTCTGTATTGCGGGTCCACGGCAAGTCCCATGTTTTAAGAATCAAACAAACAGGTAGAAGTGTACACATCTTATTATGAAAGAATAATAAGAAAAGAAAGCAGCAACCAGCGTTTTGCCAGGGTGACAGACAACTTTCCCTTCCCCTGGTGTCTCCCAAGACACATCCAGCATTATCCTCAGAGAGCTTTGCCTTATTCCAGCACTTGTGTCACTGTTGAGTCTCCAGTATTCAACGCTAAGAGAGAATGTCAGATATGACATTGACCTAAGCATGTTCAAGTCTGTCGATTTCCGCGGCTGTGGAATAAGTGTCTAATGTTAAGCAATATGAATTGTGTGGTAGGCTGGAAATGTAGATTAGGACTAGGCTATGTTGAACTACTCTCAGGAGTTTACACTTTATTTAACGGGTAATGGGTCACTATTGAAGGTTTGTGAATAAGGAAGCACAGAAAAAGATGCCGCTGATGCGATGGGTGATTTGTCAAGTGGCAGTATATGGGATGGAATTGAGGAAAAAGAGACCAGTGGGAGGTAAATGTAATACTTTTTAATTTAATTTAATTTTGTAGAGACAGGGTCTTGCTTTGTTGCCCACGCTGGTCTTGAACTCCTGAGCTCAAGTGATTCTTCCACCTCAGCCTCCCAAAGTGCTGAGATTACAGGCATAAGCCACAGCCAGTTGTAATACATTTAGAGCCTGTATTAGGGTAGTGGGTGGTAGAATCAAAGGGAGAGGGTTTGAATACTCTAGAAGGAGAACTGGCAGGTCTTTATGACTGAATGTGGGAGCTGAGGAAAAGGGCAAGATGACTGAGATCTGGACCCCAGGTGATTTAAAAGAACAATAGAAATGATAGCAGAAACAGAGAAGGTGTCAGGAGGGAAAGCTTGTATGGAGGGAAGATAAATTTGCTTTTACACATGTTAATTTTGAGAGATGGCAGAATATCCAAGTGAAATGATGTAGCAGTTAGCTGAAGGTAAAAGGATCAACCTGAATACCAACTAAGCAAATGTGATTTCTTATTTTTTTGTATAAATTTATGGGGTACAAGTGCAATTTTGTAACATGCATAGATTCCCTAGTGGTGAAATCAGGGTGTATCCATCACCTGAATAGCATACATTGTACCTATTAAGTGATTTCTCATCATCCACCCACCTCTCCCTTCTGAGTCTCCAGTGTCTATACCGAGTCTCCAGTGTCTATACTTCCACACTCTATGCCCATGTGTACACATTATTTAGCTGCCACTTATGAGTGAGAACATCCAATATTTATCTTTCTGTGTCTGACTTGGTAAATGGGATTTTTTTTTTCTAGACAGAGTCTTGTTCTGTCACCCAGGCTGGAGTGCAATGACATGATCTCGGCTCACTGCAACCTCTGCTTCCCAAGTTCAAGTGATTCTCCTGCCTCAGCCTCCCAAGTAGCTGGGATTACAGGCAAGCGCCACCATGCCCAGCTAATTTTTGTATTTTTGTAGAGATGGGGTTTCACTATGTTGGCCAGGCTGGTCTCAAACTACTGACTTCAGGTGATCCACCCACCTCCGCCTCCCAAAGTGCTGGGATTACAGACATGAGCCACCATGCCTGGCCAATTTTTGTATTTTTAATAGACGCGGTTTCACCTTGTTGGCCAGGCTAGTTTTGAACTCCAGACCTCAGGTGATTCACCTGTCTCGGCCTCCCAAAGTGCTGGGATTACAGGCATGAGCCACTGCTCCTGGCTGGTAAACAGGATTTCTAATGGCAGTACCTAGTATAACCCATGAAATCTTGCCAAAAAATGAACTTGAATCAGATCAAGCCTCTAAATCTGATTACCAATTCACTGGAAATTTGGGTGAGACAAACGTGTTAACAAAATGGGGATTCAATCAACAAAACCCAGAATGTGGGATATTACACAGGACTACTGATCCAACGTTTTCAACAAATAAATCTCAAGAAAAAAGTAAAAAAGAGGGAAAGAGAATCTAAAGATTAAAAGGCACTTAAAGAGCCACATCGACCAAGTGTGACTTATTGGCCTTATTTGAATCCTGATCTAATAAAACAGCTCTTAGAAAAAAAAAAGTACTACACAATTGAGGAAATTTGATGTCACTGAATATTCACTGACATTAAGAAATTCTTTTTAATTTTTAGATATATTTTTGTTATTGTGGTTGGGGTTTTTTAATGAGTCCTTATATGTGTGAGATATACACTGAAATCTTTACAGATGAACTGATATGATTTCTGGCATTTGCCTTAAATAATCCAGTGGGATAGGCCAGGTGCGTTTGCTCATGCCTGTAATCCCAGCACTTTAGGAGGCCAAGGCAGGTGGATCCCTTGAGCCCAGCAGTTTGAGACCGGTCTGGGCAACATGGCAAAACCCTGTCTCTACGAAAAATACAAAAATTAATCAGGTGTGGTGGCATGCAACTGTAGTCCCAGCTACTTGGGAGCCTGAGGTAGGAGAATGACTTGAGCCCCTCAACCTCCAGGTCAGGGCTGCGGTAAGCTGTGATCGCACCACTGCACTCTAGCCTGTGAAACAGAGCAAGACCCTGTCTCAAAAGTAAATAAATAAATAACCCAATGAGGGTGGGAGATGGGGACAGTTGGGTATAGAGGAAACAAGAGTGGCCAGAAATTGATGATTGTTGGACCTGGGTGATAGTACCTGGGGAGGGGGGTTGTCGTTATACAGTTCTTCCTATTTTTGTGTATGTTTAAATTTTTTCCATAGTGACAGGTTTTTAAAGTAAGTAAAGGAGAGAGTTCACCCCACGAAAGTCAACACTTCCCTGTGAAAGTGAATGTCTATAGACAGGTGAGCAGGTGTCCCAAACTGAGTCCTGGGAAAGTTTCATATTGAAAGTGTAATTAGGAAAAGAGGAACTACAGATTTCTAGAATAGTAACAATGCGCTCTGCTGGCAAAAAATCAGTGCTTTGGAATTCAGTAAGCCTGGGTTTGATTCCACCTCTCACCCTTACTAGATCTGTCATCTTACGCACATCACTTAACTTCTGTAAGCCACCAAGTCTCAGTTTTCTTATCTGTAAAAGTAGGGATAATAATTTCCTCTACCTCATAGAGTTATTTTGAAGGTTAAATGAAACATGTGTATACAGCACCTTATAGTCTGCCTGTCACAAAATAAGTGTTCATTAAATGTTTGCTATATTATTATTTTATTACTGAATACAATATCATAAAAGGCAAGGAAACACCATAATATGTAGTTTGACAGAAAGCAAAATTTAAAAAAATGTTTTGAGACAGGGTCATGCTCTGTCACCCAGGCTGGAGTGCAGTGGTGCAATGATGGCTCACTGCAGCCTCAACCTCCTGGGTTCAAGCAATCCTCCCACCTCAGTCTCATGAGTAACTGGGACTACAGGCGTGCGCCACCACACCTGGCTAATTTTTGTATTTTTGTAGTGATAGGGTCTCCCCATGTTGCCCAGGCTGGTCTCGAACTCCTGGGCTCAAGTGATCTGCCTGCCTCAGCCTCCCAAAGTGCTGGGATTACAGGCATGAGCCAGTGGGACAGCCACAAGATAAAATTTTGATGAATGGGCAATGGCAATGGTGCCATGTTACAATCAAGAAGTCGGATGCCTTTACCAGATTAGGTAAAATAGAGAATTAGATAATTCAAAGTTCACTGATGATATCATGGTGTTCATTTCATAGAGATGTGTCGAGTACAACTAGATGACAAAAAATTAAGTTAGGAGTGGTGGGAAGCCATGGGAGCAGAGGGTACTATGAATTTCCTTATTTGGTGATGAAAGCAGAGAAAGGAACAGAGCAGCAAAGACTCCTTTCAAAGTAAGGGAGCTCTTGCAAGTCTGCAGGAAGAAAGAAAGCAGCTTACAGAGCACAAGAAGATGCTGAGGCAGGAGCGGTGCACCCTCAGCCAAGGAAGAGGGAAGGAGGGCTGGTCCTGTGGTGAGGTTGGAGATTCAGAGAAGTCGGTTTACAACGGAATAGGTTTGGCGAATAAAAACAGCACAAAGCCAAGAGAGGAATCAGCATTTCCAAAGACACCGTGGAAGGAACTGCGAAGAAAGAAAAATAATGGAAACAGAAATGATCGGATGGGGAAGGGAGAAGGGCAGAGATGTTTGGGAATGGGCGAGAAGAGCGTTGAGATTTGGGCTAGCGGCTGAAGGTGGCGAGGGTGGAAGGGCTGGCTCTAAACCAGAGCTGACTCTATGGGGTGCAGGCCTGGCTCCCAAGCAGCGGCAGCCAGCACTCTGTCCTGCCGTGGAGATTGTTTGTGGCCTTTGAAGCCATCTTCTCTTGGGCGATTGGAGAAGGGCGTCAACTGACACCGGGTAATAAATGTGCGTTCACAGTGGCCCGTGGTGGAACAGAGCCCTCCAGCTGCCCGGGGTGGAACTGCAGGTGCCTGGTAGAGAGCAGAGCACACTCCCCAGAAAGTCCAGGGAAAAACACGGTAGAAAGCAAATCCAGCCAGTGAGGCTCAGGGGTCATGATCAAAAGTGTCAACATGTAAAATCCTTTATTTGTATATAATTACTGAGCCTTTCACTCTACTTATACCTTTATCTCCACTCCCTTTCAGCTTACATCTATGCCTCATCCCAAGAAGGTCACAGCGCTGGATTCTTATACTACCTAATAAGAGAAAAACCCCTGGAAATGTAGTGACTTGCTTGGAGTAAGAACTACTGAGTCTAAATGTCAGACTTTCCAACAAAGGAGATTAAGATTGGGTAGGAATACCTTTGAAATCTAGATTCATCTGGATTATGATGTCATATTTAGGTATTTTTAAATGTGGGTACATATGGCCTAACCCTCTTCTTGTCCTCCAATATTCACTGCTCCTCTTCTCTCACACTAATAGAATTTTTAGCTGGAAACACAGCTTCCCAAAAGAAAGACTGTGTATCTCAGCTTCCCTTAAGAAAGACTGTGTATCTCAGCTTCCCTTGCAGCTAGGTGTGATTAAGTTGACCTGACAGGATATAAACAAAATATTGGTAGTAAGCTCCTGGGGAGCTTCCTAGAAAGACAGTCAGTGTGAGCCTTCTACCCTTTTTTATTCCTTCCTCTACCCTGCTGCCTGGAATTTGAGTCTAGTCCCCATCTTGGACCACAAAGACAGTGGCACAGCCTCAGGATGAGGAAGCAAAGCTGAAAGAGAATTGATCCTTAAGACTTGTAGTAAACACATATCAGACCTGCACTGTCTGCCCTTGAAGTTGTACAGGATTAGGATAAAACTTCCATTTTCTTTTTCTTTTTTATAGAGACAGGGTCTCACTCTGTTGTCAGGCTGGAGTTCAGTGGTATGATGATAGCTCACTGCAGCCTCAAACTCCTGGGCTCAAGCAATCCTCCTGCTTCAGCCTCCTGATTATCTAGGATTACAGACGCACACCACCACTCCTGCTCATTTTTAAATGTTTATGTAGAGGTGGGGTTTCACTATGTTACCCAAGCTGGTCTGAAACTCCTGCCTCAAGTTATCCTCTCACCTCAGTCTCCCAGAGTACTGGGATTACAGGCATGAGTCACCGCACCCAACCTAAAATTTCTATTTTGTTTATGCTAATGTTATTTGGCAATTTTCTGTACTTGCAAACCTAATTCTCATTGATATACTAAGTATTAAAATAAACTAGTCAATGGGAAGAAAAAGATAATGCAAAAGGTAATGACTTGATATTTAAGAATCTCAATAATTAAGAGAAGCAGTATTCTAGGCAGTGGGATCTGTTGGAGCAGACACTTGGGACAGAGGGAGCATAGCACTTTTGTTCATGCAGAACAAAGCATGACAAAACAGTGCTCTCCTACACAGCATTAGTAGCCAATTAAAGTGTTGTGGAATGAAGCTTAGAGAGTGAAGTTTTAAAGGTTAGAAGAAGTCACCAATGGACTTGTAGAAAAGGACTGATAAACCTCACTTTGGGTTGCAGACAATAAAGCAATAGGCAGGGGTCCCAGTACACACAACTGGGTAACCCCCCAGCAGCATTCAGGAGCTCATGCAGAAGACAGGATAGATGAAGAGGGGAGGAGTACACAGTGAGGCATCAGGATGGGGCAGGTACTTGGGGAGAAGCTGAAAGAATGGGGCCCTCCATGAGGTTCAAGCGGGTGAAATAAAATCAGTCAGGCAGGAAGGATGGGAAGCTATGGTTATAGGCAGCACATGGATGTACTTCAGAAATGGAGCAGTTCCAGGTGATGTCCTCAATGAACATGGGAGACTGAGATTTGGGGATGGGACGGCAGCTTGAGGGTGGTGGGAGGAAGCCATAGCAGAGTTTTGCTAGGTGAGAGCTAGGGGACCATGGATACTAGGCCAGGTCCAGGAGTGTGTATTTGAGGGAGAATGGGGAGCATTGCCTGGAGAGGAGTCCTCCACTTGCCTGGAAAAGAGTACAGAGGGGGTCCTGTCTTTCAGGGAGAGACTGAGGCTGGGTCACAACTCAAACAGCTACACAGAAAAGTCAGGTGCAAAGCATTAGGCAAATCACTCAAAATATGTCTTCAGCCAGGGTTCCCACCATGGGCTTCCAGGTTTATTTGGTTTAATATATCTTTTTACTATGGTAAAATATACATAAGATTTATCCTTTTAAATTCTATAGTTCAGTGGCATTAATTATATTCCCACTGTTGTGCAACTATCACCACTATCCATTTCCAGAACTTATCCATCATTCCAAACTGAAACTTTGTACCCATTACACACTAACTCCCCACTCTCGCCTCTCCCCCACCCCCGGTAACCTTTTTTAAATTAATTAATTAATTAATTAATTTATTTATTTATTTTGAGGAGTCTCGCTCTGTCGCCCAGGCTGGAGTGCAGTGGCACAATCTCGGCTCACTGCAAGCTCCGCCTCCCGGGTTCACGCCATTCTCCTACCTCAGCCTCCCAAGTAGCTGGGACTACAGGTACCCGCCATCACGCCCGCCTTTTTTTTTTTTTTTTTGTCTCTATTTTTAGTAGAGACAGAGTTTCACCGCGTTAGCCAGGATGGTCTCCATCTCCTGACCTTGTGATCCGCCCGCCTCGGCCTCCCAAAGTTCTGGGATTACAGGCGTGAGCCACCGCGCCTGGCACCCCTGGTAACCTTTATTCTACTTTCTGTTTCTATGAATTTTGCCTATTCTGAGTACCTCATATGAGTAAAGTCATACAATATTTGTATGACTTTTGCATCTGGCTTATTTCACTTAGCATAATATCCTCAAAGTTCATCTATCGTGTAGCATGTGTCAGAATTTCCTTCCTTTTAAGGCTGAATAATATTTTACTGTATGTCTATACCACATTTTGTTTATTCATTCACCCATCAATGGACGTTCAGGTTGTTTCCACATTTTGGGGGCAGCTAGGATTTATTTATTTATTTATTTATTTTTGAGTCTCGCTATGTCGCCCAGGCTGGAGTGCAGTGGCAGTGGTGCGATCTCTGCTCACTGCAAGCTCCGCCTCCCGGGTTCATGCCATTCTGCCTCAGCCTCCCGAGTAGTTGGGACTACAGGTGCCCGCCACCACACCTGGCTAATTTTTTGTATTTTTAGTAGAGACGGGGTTTCACCGTGTTAGCCAGGATGGTCTTGATCTCCTGACCTCGTGATCTGCCTGCCTCGGCCTCCCAAAGTGCTGGGATTACAAGCGTGAGTCACCGCGCCTGGCCTGGGGGCAGCTAGGATTTTGACCACCTGTGGTACAGGCTTAATTGCAGTGAAAGGACTGAGGCGAAAAGGAAATTTCACAGAGAAAGGGAGAAACCCAGAGCAAAAGAGGGAAGTCATCCACCGTCTCTTTGTACAAATGTGGAAATGGAAGTTGGTAAAAGCCTGAATGACTCAAAGTCACAGAGAACTCGTCTTCCAACCTTAGGACTGCTTTTCCTTCTAGTTTACCATCAAACTGGTTGGAACTCAGCTGAACTCCATGACAGGCAAGGATTATGGGTAGAGCCAGAGAAGCAGACCCCAGAACCCTAAGAGCAGAGGCTGGAACCCCAGGTCATGATGCCAGAGCAGCTCAGAAACAGAGCTAGAGAGACATTATTCCAAGGCAAAGCCATCAAAGCTTCTTTGAGCTCGCTTCACGTGGTCATTGATCCTTTCTGCATCTCTGCCTTTGCCGCTTACTTTCCCTTCTCTGGCATTTCCATCTTGTTCCTTTTCTTGCTCTCTGCAGGATAAGAACAATCTCTGCTGAGCAGGTAAAAGATTATCTAGGTATCAAAGTACCATCTATACCCCTCCTAGAGAGATTCATATTTTAAGGGGAAACTTTAGAAAATCAAAAACTTCAGGATCCAAAAGAATCAGCCTATAATGGTACAATGGCAGAGCATGAGGGTGATGGATTCAGGCCTGAGTCCTCCTCCACTGCTTGTTGGAAGAGCATGTTAGAAGGGTGCAAAGATGAGCAGCTGGGGAAACTACCCACCCAGCTCTCCTTCCCTTGCAAAGAATGGAGGCTCACTCAAAAATGGGCTAGGGCTTGGTTTTGTTTGACTTTTCAGAAGCCAATTTTAGCCCCCTTGAGGAAAAAAATGCATCTTATATTTATTTTACCATTCATGCAGTGTGCACTAAAGCACTCTGCACATTGTAAGTTATCAGTCAAACCTATTAGGATGACTAACTGCTGGCCAAATATATCAAACTTGGATGAAGATGTCAGGATAATATAGAAGAATTGCTTTCATTGCTACTTGATTCCTCAGATTTATCATGGGTCAATAATAGCACATAAATATCACCAATGAAGACTATTTTTCTTCTTTCTCAATCTTTGACAGTATTGAACATGATATCCTTCATTAAATACTTGCCCTATTTTTATCTATTTTTTTTAGTTTCTTCCTTATATACAAATGTCACCTTGCTTTTATAATACTTAAAGCATAACAAAATCTAGACTGTACCAGATTCCTCTGCAAACTTATTACAATTATTTTTTCTCTAATAATCAGCTCTGTTTTGTTTCTAGTAATCATCTATTACCCATGAGCAAATACAAGTACATATGAATCCGCCTTAGAGAATCAGAGTTGTGAAAAGGTAATTTACTTCCTTTTTAGATTTCTTTATACTTCTTGTATTATATATGAGAGATATATATGGTTATTATGGTGATTTCCATGAAAACCAAATGTCTCCAAGTCCACAGTAGAATGTGTACAACAGTATCCGTAACTACTATTTGACCAGTGTCTTAAGGTTTATGGCACACATTATTCTCATTTGATCCTTGTATCAGTACTGCGAGGTGGGCAAGATGGCAAATAGTTGCCCAATTTGTAAATGTAGAAACTAAGTCTCAGACATAACTCGCAGTAGGTATAAAGCTCGCTGACTTAGTCCTCAGTCTTTTAGTCCCACATCTCACCCTCTTTCCACTCTCCCTTTCTCTAGTCATCATATCTGCTTATCTCTACTAGGCTGGCAGTGTCTTTTCAATGCCCAATTAACTGGAAATTTCTGCTAAACCAACAAATGCAGCAAACAGCACTCTTAGATCTCATTTTAAATATGTTTATTTCAAGTAGTCACCTAATCAGGTTTGGCATGCTTATAAATAAGCCTGAAATGTACTGTATTTCCATTATAGATATACTCTTAAAACTAGCTATTAAAAATGTTTCATTATAAACACTTTAAAAAAATCCTTTACCATTCCATCAAGTTTGGAAATAAGATTTTTAAACAAGTTTAAAAAGTGAAAAATGCAGTTAGCTAGAATGTAAGTGAAGTGTAATTTTAGGACTTTTACCAAATTAGAGTGTCTAAAATGTTTTCTAAACTCAAAATTATTCAAGCCTACCTCCAAAAGAAAAGCCATTTCTCCAGCATTTATTATTCTCTTATCATTTGTTTATAATAGTTATTTGACAGGTCCTATAAACAGATAAGATTCATGTTTGAATAATATTTTTCTGTAGAAACAGTAAATAACTATAATGCCTATTTCTTCTGCTTGAAATATTGTTTTCATTAGATAAATTGAGCGGCATAAGAGCTTATGTTAATTATAGCACAGAGCATAGAAACAAATTTTTCTAACTAAAAGTGCATTATTACTTTACTTCTATATTTCATTTGTTTTT
Organism: Pan paniscus; assembly: GCF_029289425.2. Lineage (NCBI taxonomy): Eukaryota > Metazoa > Chordata > Mammalia > Primates > Hominidae > Pan > Pan paniscus. The sequence continues at coordinate 76,303,541 of NC_073256.2, read as the reverse complement.
TGCTTATTTTATTAAACTCTCCCCACTTATTTTTTATTTTTTATTATTTACTAAGTTCTGCTCCCTTCCACAAAAGTGTAACAAAGTAAACAGCCTAGTAGTACAGTAATGAAAAAACCAACAAGGATCTCCTTCAGAGTTAGGCTGAAGGGAAACAATTTGCAGTAGTTAAGATTTATTCCCCTATCCTCCCCTCTAAATATTACATAGCTCAACAAAGAATTCTTGTTTAACTTTATTGGAAAGTGTGTAGCAGAACCATGTTTAGAAATACTACAGATCCAAAGGCACATATGTTATCATTGCTAGCTAGGAGGGAGCACTGGGAAAATGAGAATTCCAATTTGTTACACTGACGTCTCATATAAACAATAGAAATATTAACAGTACCAGGATTTTTTTTAAAAAGCCAGTAACAAAGCAATTTCTTAACCTATCGATAATTACTAGCCTACAAATTAATAATAAGCCCAGCTTACTGCTCTTTTCTTCTGGTCCTTCCTTTAATGATTATTGGGGCATGAGTTTCAGCTGTTTTAAAGTTTTAGCATCTGAGTTTAAAGTGAACATTTCTGCCCATGTGCATTGAACATCGAGCCACTGTTCCTGATTTCATTTCACAAACCACACACACTTTCTGCTAAAAGAGATTTGTAATTGTTTGTGGTGTAAAACGTCATTATCAGTTTTAAATTTATATAATTTAAAAAAATGCTATTCTTATAAAGTGGAAAATTTTAAAACTGAAAAATACAGCAATATAAAATGAATCAATCAGCAAAGATCTCAGGCTACTTGTTTGGTTTTCTGCGCCCATCACTGTGTATCCTAAAAGGGCTATTGGGCTCTGCCAGTATTGTCAGGACCGTCCTAGGAAACCGGAACAATGCAGCCCATGCTCCAAAGGGCTGGCGTGGGACGCGCCCCAGGTCGGACCGCAGCCCACGGCAGTGCAAGGCTACCGGTGCGCGGCAAAGGAAGGGGTTCCACGGGCGCCCTAAACGCTCACGCTGGGGAAGGAGGTGCAGGAAACGAAGGAAGCAGGGAGGAGACGGAGAAGTGCTGCAGCAGCTTGAGTCGGCAAGTTGAGAGAAGTGAAAGCAGTCCAGGTTGGGCGGAACGTGAAGAAGGGCTGGAGGAGCGGCCCAAGGTAAAAGATCCAGCCGCAGACGAAAGCGGTAACTGGATTAGGAGGGCCATTAAGCGAATTTAAGGAGATAGGACTTTATCCCGAGAGCAACAGAGAGCCCATAAAAGATCGTAAACAGGAGTGACACGAACAGATTTACATTAAAATAAAGCATCTGACTGGCTGTGCTGTCGAGACGGGGGAGGGGCAAGGGCGGAGGCGGAGAGAGCGGTGAGCGGTCGCCGGAGGTCCAGGTGGGAGACGCCGCGCCCCGCACCGAGGTATGAGAGCTGCAGCAGCGACAACCAGGCGGCCTGAAGTGCAGACGCAAAACGGATCCCGGGGCTAGGTGAATTGGGGTAGGGGGATAATGACCAGATTGTAGTGTTGTCTTTGCTGAGACAGGAAACACGCGAGGCTTGTAGGGAAGGTGCCCAGCTTCGCTGAGAACACCTAGATTTTGAGATTTCTGTGGCACCCAAGTTAAATATGCCTGGACTTCAGGACACGGGGGTTCCGGAAGCAGGATGACGCGCCGGGAGGGGACGAGACGGTCCAGAGCACGCCCGGGAGAGAGGGCGGCCCAGACGGCACCGGCCTGCGCTCCAGCCCTCCCTCCCTCACACACGCGGAATCTCAAAACATGCGGTGAGACAGGTGGGGTATTCATTGGTCTAATTCTGCAGGTAGGGAAAATGAGAGCTTGGGGTAGGGGCTTATGCATGACCACCTGGCAGTGAATCTCCCAGCCAATACAAGCCTCACTCTACCCTCCTACAAATTAATTCAATGCATCCGATTGTTGAAACACATTCGTTCTCAAGTTTTTAATAGAGTGCATCGCAGAAATGGCTTTTGCTTTATAAATGCCTTTTGTTCCTCTTTCTCCCAACCCTATGATAAAATATCAAGTGACCAACTTTCAATTTTAATAAATATCACCAGGCATCAGAAACATGTAAGCACTTTTCTCTTAAACCGAACGGAGGAAAATCTTAGAACGTGTGTCCACCAGTCAGTGAATAACTTCTCTAAGTTCTCTGTCCTGCATAAATAAACCTTGACAGCTCTGGCAGTACGCTTATTAGCTCAGCACATCCATCCCCGCTTTTCCCATCTCCAGGACATGCCAGCCCCTCCCGCCCGCCTCGGGCTGCACCACCTGCTCCCGGCGCCTCCCCGCCCCCGGCTCGCCCGCGCCGGTTCTCACGCGCGGCCAGCGCCCTTCCCCGCCGCTCCCGCCCCTTTCACTTCCGCACAGCTTAGGAGTCGGGGCCAGCGCCTCCGCTCCCACCTTCCCAGCCCTCTGGCGCGCCCGCTTTTCCACACCCACAGCCAGCCGCCGCGCCCCCCCACGAAGTTCTCCCTCCAGTGCCGCCCCCTAAGAAGACTTCAGGGGCGGTCCCGGGAGTCTGGCGCTGATTGGCTGATCAGCAGCGCCCCGCCCCCTGGGCACGCGCAGGAGGTGGGGCGGTCCTGAGGCGGGCGCGCGCCGCGCGGCCCCGCAGGCTGAGCGTTCGTGACCCGCGTGCTGGCCCCGGCGTCCCGGCCCCGGAGTCTGCGAGGCGGAGGCGGGTGGCGGCACATGCCGCGGCCGCCGCGGTGCGACCCTGGGCTTGGGGGGATTTTTTTGGCCTGGAGGGCTCCTCTTCTCCGGCGGCGGTGAGCCAGGCATCCCGCGGGGACTGGGAGCTGCCCGAGGGGCCGCCGCCGTCGCCAGTCCGGTAGCCCGGATGTCGCTGCCCCCTGCGGCGGGGCCGCCAACGCGCTGCTTGGCCCCGGGAGGAGGATCGTCTTAAAGGGACAGCGCCGCGTTCGGGCGGAGGGGGCGGCGCGTCCTGCCCTCCGTTCGCGACCCTGCCCCGGGGGACGCCGCGGCGCCTGCTGCCCAGACCCCTTCCCCGGGCCGGGCGCAGTGGGAGCGCCGCGCGCTCTGACTGGATTAGCCGCAGATGGCCGACTAGAGCCAGGTTTTCCTCCGGCCGGAGCAGTGGCCGGTGGCGCCGCACGGGGCCGGGAGGCGCCGGCCTGTGATTGGCCGAGGCCGCGGTGAATGCAGGACATTGTCTGGTCGCGGCGGTCTCCGTCCCTGCCCGACCGCCCTTCCTGGGATCAAAATGGGTGCGGAGCGAGGGTCCTGGACAGCCCCGCCTGGGGGCCTTTCAGTGGTGGGAACACCGTAGGGGAAAATGTAACTGTTTTGAGATTCTGAGACTGGCATAAAGGTGCTGATTTAAAATACAAGCTCAGCTTTAACAAGGAGATAAAATACTTGGATTTGACATAAAGCTTTCCTTTAAGATGAAAAATATTAAGGTAGTTGAAAAGGGTCAAGTGTTATGAAAATGACTTGGCTTTGTCTTCAGGATTCTTTTAATTAGGACCTGTGATAAGTCATCTGAATGTCCTTTGTAAAATGTTAAGGAAAAGTATAATATATATGGTCATAGTTTCCATGTGTGTAAAGACGCGAGACTGCTTAGCTTTCCCAGTTTGCTTCCATTGTTAAAATACTGATTCTGACTAGAGTTGAAATCTTGATATGTCCTATGGATTGAATCGTACGTATCTCAAGGCCTTGGAGTAGATGAGACCTTTGAAAGAGCCCTTGAGAAGATGATAGTTCTCCCAAGATTATCTTTGAAAATACGTGGGTGTTATTTAAGTGAGGTTGTAATCTCGTAGAGTGTAATTGTGGAGTAAATGAAAATTAGGCTGGGCGCAATGCTGTAGTCCCAACTACTTGGGAGGTTCACTTGAGCCCTGGAGTTTGAGTCCAGCCTGGGCAACATAGTTAAACCCCTGTCTCTTTAAAAAAAAAAAAAAAGAAAGAAAGAAAAAGAAAAAGAAAATTAAAACAGTAGAGGAATATGTGAAGACACCCGTGAAATAAGAGATACACATGATAAATGAAGATTTTGAATAAAATAAACTTGGTATTTGGTTTAAAAAAACTGGGTAGAAAAAATATTGTAAAGTTAAAAGCAGACGTGTAGAGATAGAGATTTTTTAGCATCAGTTTCATATCTTTTCAAAACTAAAAAGCCTGATTTTGTTTGAGTAATCAACAACAATTAAGGACTTGGAAATGACAAACAAATGAAGGAAAGACTTCAGAAAGAAGATAAATTTAATGACATGATTCATTGCAAGAGACATGACCTCATTTCTTCTTAGAATGATTTCCACTAAACCAGATTTGATGTTAATTAAATTTACAGACTTTCCTCAAATTTATACTAATGCAATATGTCTTTTTTTTTTGGTAAGGAAAAGAGAAGAGATATAAGGAAAATTGTAAGACGTTGCCGCTTCCTCATATGACAGTTTTCTAGACGCCTCACCCTCATCCATCATAATACAGGAATAAAAAAAGCAGAAATAACTAGCATGATTTCTGATAGCTGTCCCTAGAAGTGAACCATAAATAGTTGTGTGAGTGAAGCAGATTTAGTTTTATTTAAACTCCTAGCGCTTAAATTCTTAATTTTTATAATTAAACTGGTTTTACTTAAAAGTTATTGAGTGATTAAAATTTAGAGATTAAGCTGAGTGAAATAAAAAGTTGTTTATAATAAACCCAAACATTAGGCAATATGATATAGGCTATAAGGTATAAAATGCCTCAAAAAATCAGTTTGAGACTTTTCCAGCATGTGTTTACCTTAGGATTTTTGCTTTGGCATTAAATATGTAACTTTATATAGAGTGATAATATTTATAGAACACTTGGTATATGCCAAACACCATTCTAAGTATTTTATTTAATCTTCACAAAGATTTTAGGAGGCAGGTACAGTTATTATCCCATTTTAAAGATTTGGAAACATGCTCTAGAGGTTAAGTAACTTGCCCAAGGCCTGACGGTCGGTGGGTATAGAACTGGGATTCCAGCCTGATTGCTCAAAGCCCTGTGGCTACGTATTTTCAATCACTCACTAAACAGACTTATAGCTATATATATGAATATTCATTTTTCAACTTAGAGATTATTAATTCATTTTTATCAGACTTCTTGGACAGTTTACTAATTTAGACATTTTTGCATTAGCCTTTTCATTCATTTATATTTCAGGTGGCTGTGTGAGTATAAGATGGCCATCTGTTAAGTCAAGCACCCGTATAATTTTTAACGGAATTATCCCTTCAAATTTTCTTCTGTCCTCTCTTATTGATTGATGGATTGAGACAGGGTCTTGCTCTGTCATCCCAGGCTAGAGTGCAGTGTCGTGATCACAGCTCATTGCAGCCTGGACCTCCCAGGCTCAGTTGATCCTCCTGCATCAGCCTCCTGAGTAGCTGGGACTACAGGCACACACCACTACACCCAGCTAATTTATTTACCTTTTTTTTTTTTTTTTTTTTTTGAGACAGAGTCTCACTCGGTCACCCAGGCTGGAGTGCAGTGGCACGATTTTGGCTCACCACAACCTCTGCCTCCCTGGGTTCAGCGATTCTCCTGTCTCAGCCTCCCAAGTGGCTGAGATTACAGGCACACATCACCACGCCTGGCTAATTTTTGTATTTTTAGTAGAAACGGGGTTTCACCATATTGGCCAGGCTGGTCTTGAACTCCTGACCTTGTGATCCACCCCCCCCCGCCCCCCCCCCACCCACCTTGGCCTCCCAAAGTGCTGGGATTACAGGCGTGAGCCACCGCACCCGGCCTAATTTATTTACTTTTTTTAAAGATAGGGCCTTGCCATGTTACCCAGGCTAAGTCTGGAACTCCTGGGCTCAAGTGATCCTCCCGCCTTGGCCTCCCAAGGTGTTGGGATTACAGGCATGAGCAACCACACCCAGCCTTCTGTGCTCTTTTGAACAGACCCTTGGCATGGATAGTGGGTGCATGGGTAAGTCTTTCCACTTCCTGTCTCTCTGTTACCTTTCCCCCTCTTTTTCTTCCTTCAGACCTATTGCTCCATAGAACTCTATACCTACTGGCTGTGTTTACAGCATCTAATGTGTTAGTCCCCGAAGATGTGTTAGCATACTCAGTCACTCAATTGTTGGCTGAATGCCTACAAATCACCCAAACCTTCAGAAGATGGAGAAGGGAGGAGGAACCAAGAGGGCAAGACAGGAATGTTGGAGGTTCATTAGCGTGGCTGAGATGAAGGACTGTGTTTTTAAAATTTTCTTTTGCCTCTCTTCTTCAGTCTATACCTTTGGCTGAGAGCTGGCACATCGCTGATGGCAATCAAGGCTAACGGGTCGCTACCCCTTACAGTTCCTGTGGTCTCTCTCTTTAGGCACTGGTTCTGTAGTTTGTGGCCATTAGAGCGCTCATCTGTAGCTCTGCCGAAGACAGGAGAAAAAAGAGTGTAGTCAGTCTCAGATCAATCCCAGTTGTTGCTTGTTTACAGTGCCTATATAAGGAGGGTTAAGAAGTTAGAAATAAAATTATTCTGAAGGGGATGATTTGTGACTTATTAATCCATGTGATTTTCGATGCTCATTATCACTGAAAATTGAGTTGGCTAAGTCTGTTTAACTTTTGTGATTAAGGATCAGTGTGAGGAATTGATGTTTGGGCTGAGAGGCAGAAAAGATTGTATGCACACATCCTCCCACTTAGCACTTAGTTCTCTTTATGTTTGGCCAACAACTGGTTCTCTAGCTCCTGTACAGTGAAGTGACATCTAGGGAACAGCATGGAGGAAGGGACAGCAGCTGGCAAGCCCGACCTATCGAGTCACTCTGCCATCGGGGTAACAGGCATGGCTGTGCCCAGTGTCTTAACATCCGAGGTGCCCCAGGGGCAGTGGAGACATCTCTTCAGGCCCTACTAAAGAGAACCACCTGGCCTCTTATTAGCTAATGGATGTGTCTTTTTTTTTTCTAGAGTTCCATAATTAAGCGTTTACCATGTGATATTTCTCTAACCCAGATATTAAAACATAGTACAAATATTTAAAAATATTTTAAATGTGATAACAAGCACATAGTTTTCCGGATCTTTTTTCTAGTGTTTCTTAGGGCTCAACAAGTGGCCACTCTTCCTTGCCTCTAGTGCATGGCCCGACTCTGGCTGTGCCATCTTCTCCTCTCAGGCTAGGCTAGGCCCACTGCTGCTGGGCCCTGGGAGCCTCACCGTTGTTGATTCCCTTAACTCTGCCCACACTTCTTAAAAGTCTTTACAAAAACCCCTAAGGAATATGCCTTTGATGACCACCTCAGATGGTGCCTGATTCAGACACCCATCATGGTCCAGCCCCTCCTTTACCTACAGTCTACACTGCTGTCTTTGTTTTCTACATCCTTGCTTCTGACGCATCAGACTGCTGCCCTAACCCACCCACCACTCTCAACCTTGCATATGCTGTTCTTTCTGCCAAGAATACGAAGACTTCCTAGAGCCCCTTCCACGTGGGCTGCCTCTATTATTGCAGTTACCACATTGCATTTTTAAATTATTTTTACATGTCTTTAATTTTTATTTTTTAAGAGATGGTGTCTTGCTTTGTCACTGATGCAGGAGTGCAGTGGCACAATCATAGCTCACGGCAACCTCAAACTCTTGGGCTAAGTGATCCTCCCACTTAAGCCTCCCCAGTAGCTGGGACTGCAAATGCCTGGCTACCATATTGAATTTTAACTACTGCCTTGCGTTTCCAAAACTGGAAGTTCCTTGAGGTCAAAGATGGTGTCTTACCCATCTGTACCTTTTTGGTGCTTAGCACAAAGCCTCACTTATGGTAGAACATGGGAAAGTAATAGCTGAATAATAACTGAAAATAAGTTTCTTTCTTCTGTTGATTCTTTTCCTAAATCAGCTTTCTAGGGTTTCAAAATTGAATTTTAAAAAATTTCAATCTTGTCAGTATTCATGTAGATAAAATTATGTACTTTAATCAATGTGTACATGATAGCATGATTTTACAGTACTGTTTACAGCGATGTGCTCCTGAAAGTTCCATAAATTAATATTTGAAATTTAAGTGTTTTTAAATGTAATGTAATTTGATTTCTTGATTAGTGGTGAAGCTTTTTTTGTGTATAGTAAAGAATCATTCTGTAAGTTATATGAGTTTTTCCTGTATCAGATTTGCCTTAAATAATCCTATGTTGAACTCATTATAAATAGGTTTGACTCAGAAGTATCGTTTTAGTGTTTTTTTGCTTGTGAACAGAAGAATAAGGACCACAATGTAATCATCGTGTTTTTCTTCACGGGAATTCCACCATCTGTGTGTTTTGGGCAGTGGGAGAAGGGGGAGGGCAAACTTCTTCTCGGTCCCTCCCTGTGTTTCTTTAGTTCTAGCAGGGACGTTTCTGTAATTGGTTTTCAACATTTGCTGAGAGTCTGTTTCCTCTTAACATTCAACATGTTTAACAGAAGTCTTGTAATAGTTCCAAAAATAATAAAACCAGTCCCAGGAATAAAAATGATACATTCACAGCATATTGGTGTTTTTTATTTTTTGTCATGGCTTTGGTTTTAAGTTCTTTTTAATAATTCCTAGTGTCAAATCACATGAAAGAAATAAAAGGTTTTCTTCACAGTAATAAAGCCCAGTGAAGAAATGCTATCGATGACTCGTGCAGCGGGAGGAGATGTCAGCCCAGAGGCAGTCACAGGACCATGTTGAAGGCACTCCTGGTACAGTGTGGCCATCTCAATGTCTAGCGCTTCTCTGTAGTGATGTTAAGTGGATGGTTATGGTTGCATGTAATGCTGTAGCCTAGGACGAATGAGAGCTGATGCTTCTGATGTATCATTAATGCTGCTCTTAATCTACTGAAATCATTCCTCACGTTGTCAAATATTAACATGAAAAAGCAACACCTACTTATATTTCATCCCACCCCACCATCATCCCTAATACAGTGATTAATGTGTCCCAACAATAAATTTCTTTGCTTTAATAATTAGATGTTTGAATGAAAATAATTGGACTTCCTTTACAATTATTATTTAATTTAACATTATTATTATTATTATTATTAGAACATCTTTAAGTGTTCAGGGCATCTGGACTTAGGAAGAGCTTTAAAATCCCAGAGAGAGATAAGAGGCAACTGCTAAGCAGGTAACTGGGGAGCTGATAACAAAATCTCTTTGATTTCATGCAAGGCATTTTAACTGTTTCTTCATCAGTAACTTGGAGTCCAAAAGACCTAAGATCTTGGCAATAAAAGCAATAATTCTGGTGAAATGTGGTCCTCTGTGTTGCTGTTAGAGCATGTATCCCAGAGCCAGCAGGATTCACACCATGTTTGGGAAACTTTCGTCCTTTCCCTAAATCTGTCCCTTGCACTCTTCTAAATGAGCCCAGTTTTCCCCGGACCTGGATGGGTTGTGAACAGAAAGCCTTGTCACAAGTGTGGTTTGAACGCCAGCAGCATCCTCATGGCTGTACCTGGATCGTCTGACCCAGAGTCTAAAGACATCTTCAGGGGACTCACATGCACCCCACCACAGGAGAAGCCGGGCTGAGAGCACACCCCAAACTGAGGCCAACCAGAACCCCCCATAGCTCTCACAGTGGGAACCCCCTTATGTATTCTGTACGCCATTTTGCAGGTTTCCAGAAAGTGGAAGGATTTGCAGTAGAATGAGAAGGAGTATGCACCTCACAGAGCTCCATCAATACTGCGGTTCTGGCCAGGTGCAGTGGCTCATGCCTGTAATCCCAGCACTTTGAAAGGCTGAGACGGGCAGATGGTTTGAGGCCAGAAGTTCGAGACTAGCCCGAACAACATGGCGAAATCTCAACTCTACTAAAAGTACAAAAAAAAAAAAAAAAAAAAAAGGCCGGGCGCGATGGCTCATGCCTGTAATCCCAGCACTTTGGGAGGCTGAGGCGGGCAGATCACGAGGTCAGGAGATCAAGACCATCCCGGCTAACACAGTGAAACCCCGTCTCTACTAAAAATACAAAAAATTAGCCGGGCGTGGTGGCGGGCACCTGTGGTCACAGCTACTCAGGAGGCTGAGGCAGGAGAATGGCGTGAACCCAGGAGGCGGAGCTTGCAGTGAGCCGAGATCATGCCACTGTACTCCAGCCTGGACGACAGAGCGAGACTCCGTCTCAAAAAAAAAAAAAAAAAAAGCCGGGCATGGTGGCACTTGCCTGAAATCACGTGCCTGTAATCCCAGCTACTCGGGAGGCTGAGGCACGAGAATCACTTGAACTCAGGAGGCGGAGGTTACTGTGAGCCGAGATCGAGCCACGGCACTCCAGACTAGGTGACAGAGTGAGACTCCATCTCAAAACAACAAAAACAAACAAACCAAAAAAAAAAAAAAAACCCAAAAACATCCTGTGGTTCAAATTCAAATTATATCATCACCAAGGTAAAACCAAAAAAACAAACAGTGGTGGAGGATTGTCATTCAGTGTGCAAGCATTACATTTAAAATGTGTTTGTTTCTTAAGGCTGCTGTGAAAGTACCAGGGACTGGGTGGCGTGAAGCAATGGAACTGTATTCTCTCACAGTTCTAGACGAGAGTGGGAAATCCAGCTACAGGCAGGGCTATGCTCCTTCTGAGCTGCTGGGTAGAAACCTTCCTGGCCCACCCTAGCTTCCAGGTTTCCTGCAATTGGCATTCTTTGGCTTGCAGCTACAGGGGAAGAGGGCACAGAAAAGAGAGGGACACAGAAGCTTGGGAATGTCTCTTGGAGCAACTTTATAACCAGACTTTAGGCGACTCCCTTCGGACTCTGCATCCTGAAGTCTGTGTTTGTAACAAGCCCCAAGTGACTCTGATGCAGGGAGACAGCCTCACTTGCAACCCACCCCATGGCATCAGGATACTGGTGAGGTCTCCCCAACGCTCTGCAGCCCACACCCACGCCCTGCCCGGAGTGCACCCCAAGTGTGCACGTAGACGAACAATTGGGGGAAGTGTGAGAATAATGGATCCAAGCTGGAGGAGCCCAGTCCCAGGGAAGGCAATTAGGAGTTTGCTGTGAGAGTACAGTGACAGGTGACAAAGGCCCTCAACAGTGTCATGAACACTTTTATCGTTGTGAAGTCCGTACACTAACCCCAAGCCTTGTGAACTAGAGATGGTTCATTCACTTATCAAATATTTGAGTGCCAGATACATGCAAGGCACTATATTCAGTGCTTTGGGATTTGAGAATTTGGCATAGTTCTTTTTTAAGCAAATTACATAAATTTAGGAGATTAATATAGAATTGCACATTTAAAATTTTTATTATGCCAATTATGGAGAATTTTTTAAAGTGCCATCATAAAAGACTGTTTTATTGTTATTTTATTTTTAATTTGTATTAATTTATATTTAAGTAGGTTAGTATTCAGAAATCTATCAAACAGGCTGGGTGTGGTGGCTCACGCCTGTTATCACAGCACTTTGGGAGGCCAAGGTGGGTGGATCACTTGAGGTTAGGAGTTCAAGACCAGCCTGGCCAACATGGCAAAACCCCGTTTCTACTAAAGACACAAAATTAGCCAGACATGGTGGCGTGCACCTGTAGTCCCAGCTACTCGGAAGGCTGAGGCAGGAGACTCACTTGAACCCAGGAGACGGAGGTTGCAGTGAGCTGAGATTAAGCCACTGCACTCCAGCCTGGGTGACAGACTGCAGCTCCGCCTGAAAAAAAAAAAAAAGTCTATTAAACAAATTAATAGAGTATTTTTTATTTTTTAAATTAACAGGCTATGTTTTTTTTTTTTAGCAGCTTTAGGTTTATAGAAAAGTTTCCATGTACCCCCTTACCCACCTATTATTAATATCTTGTGTTACTGTGATAATTTGTTATAATTGGTGAATGCCTATGGATACATTATTACTAACTAAAGTTAGGAATTTGCATAAGGTATCATTCTTTGTGTACATTCTACGGGTTTTGATACCTGCAAAATGGCATGTATCGACCACTGCAGTTTCATACAGAATAGTTTCGCTTCACTAAGGTACAAAGGATGATGGTGGAAAGTAAATGTCCCTTGCACAGAGGCAACCTCTACTATTATACTAGGAAAAAAAAAAGCCATTTTAATGTAAACAACTTGGAAAAACATAATCTTAGAGAAAAAGAGTTTTTTCCACAAAAAGAACAGTTGGGAAAACTATGCTTATACATTTTTCCTTTCTTTATTCATTCACTTATTCATTTACCAATGATTTTTTTATACCCCTATGAATGAGGTGTGATTTCAGGTGCAGGAAATACACCAGAGAACAAAGCAGTGAAAATCCGATAGCCTGCCTTCTTGGAGTTGACGTTCTTGTGGGAGTTGGATCAGAAACTGAGACACCTCGTGGAGGCACATGTGAGCAAATGGGGAACCCCAACAGAAGCCAAGGAAGAGAACATCTATGTGGGCCAAGAGTGAGCTGGCTTTATTCCAGGCACTTAGATACAAAAATGAGCACACGTTGAGAAATTGACCACCTGCATGGCCGGGCGCGGTGGCTCACGCCTGTAATCCCAGCACTTTGGGAGGCTGAGGCAGGCGGATCACCTGAGGTCAGGTTGGAGGCCAGCCTGGCCAACATGGTGAAACCCCGTCTCTACTAAAAATACAAAAATCAGCCAGGCGTGGTGGCGGGCGCCTGTAATCCCAGCTACTCGGGAGGCTGAAGCAGGAGAATCGCTTGAACCCGGGAGGCGGAGGTTGCAGTGAGCCAAGATCTCGCCATTGCACTCCAACCTGGGGGACAAGAGGGATACTTTGTCTAAAAAAAAAAAAAAAGTGCCGGGCGCAGTGGCTCACACCTGTAATCCTAGCACTTTAGGAGGCCGAGGCAGGCGGATCACGAGGTCAGGAGATCCAGACCATCCTGGCTAACACAGTGAAACCCCGTCTCTACTAAAAATACAAAAAATTAGCCGGGCATGATGGCGGGCGCCTGTGGTCCCAGCTACTCGGGAGGCTGAGGCAGGAGAATGGCGTGAACCCGGGAGGTGGAGCTCGCAGTAAGCCGAGATCACGCCACTGCACTCCAGCGTGGGCGACAAGCGAGACTCCGTCTCAATTTAAAAAAAAAAGAAAAAGAAAAAGAAATTGACCACCTGCCTTGTCCAAGACTGGTCAGACAGGGCCAGTAGGACTAGTCAAAGGCCTTCGTGTGTGGGTCTGAACTGGACTCAGGAACCAGAGTCTGACAATAGGGTTTGCTCTTCGCTTGAGTACGAATGCAAGGTGAAGAGGGAATATTAAAGCACTGAAAGGACAGTCATTTTTATTTTTTTGATGAGGGGATTTCTATCTATGCAAAGAAAGCAGCTGAATCCGCCTGCCTTTTGCCTGCTTCTCTGTTGATCTTTCGAGCATCTGGCCTTGCCTCTGATTCGAAGCGGCAGTTGAACTGCACTGAGTTACAGCTCTGCCCATGGCTCTCCCATCTGGAGATCTGTTGGGTAGGGTGAACCACAGACTTTATGCCTTTAAACAAACGAATAGAGTATTCTTTTGATTAATTTTTGAATGATTACTTTTTTTTCTTTTTTGATTTGGAGTCTTGCTCTGTTGCCCAGGCTGGAGTGCAGTGGCACCATCTCAGTTCACTGCAACCTCCACTTCCTGGGTTCAAGCAACTCTCTTGCCTCAGCCTCCTAAGTAGCTAGGATTACAGATGTGTGTCACCACGGCCAGCTAATTTTTGTATTTTTAGTAGAGATGGGGTTTCACCACGTTGGCTAGGCTGGTTTTGAACTCCTGACCTCAAGTGATCCACTCGCCTTGGCCTCCCAAAGTGTTAGGATTACAGGCGTGAGCCACCGCCCCTGGCCTAGATTACTTTTGTTTTGTTTTATTTTGTTTTGTTTGCAGTTTTAGGTTTATAGGAAAGTTTCCACATACCTCCTCTCCCACCCTCATTTCCCCTATTATTAACATCTTGCATTCATGTGATAATTTGTTATAATTGGTGAATGTGTATTGATACATTATTACTAACTGAAATAAGTAGTTTTAAGCTCACGCCTATACTCCCAGCACTTTGGGAGGCCAAGACGGGAGGATCTCTTGAGCTCAGGAGTTCAAGACCAGCCTGGGCAACATGGCAACACCCAATCTCTACTAAAAATACAAAAATTAGCTAGGCATAGTGGTGGGTGCCTGTAGTCCCAGCTACTCAGGAGGCTGAGGCAGGAGAATTGCTTGAACCTGGGAGGCAGAGGTTGCAGTTAGTGGAGATCGCACCATTGCTCAGGCGATCCACCTGCCTCGACCTCCAAAAGTGCTGGGATTACAGGCGTGAGCTACCTTGCCATGCCCCTTTATGGGTTTTGATAAATGCAAAATGACATGTATCCATCACTGCAGTATCAAACAGAATAGTTTCACTGCCCTAAAAATCCTCTGTGTTCCACCTATTCATCTCTTCTCATCTCCCCAAAAGCCCTAGCAATCATTGCTTTTTTTTTACTGTCTTTATAGTTTTGCCTTTTCCAGAATGTCATATAGTTGGACTCATACAGTGGAGAGCCTTTTCAGATTGGCGTCTTTCACCTAGCAATATGTGTTTAAGATCCCTTTGTTTCATTTTGTGACCAATAGCTCATTTCTTTTTATTGCTGAATAACCTTCCATAGTAGGGATGTACCACCGTTTTTTATCCATTTACCTATTGAAGGACATTTTGATTGCTTCCAAGTTTTGGTAATTATGAATAAAGCTGCTATAGACATTCATGTGCAGGCTTTTGTGTGAACATAAGTTTTCAACTCATATGGGTAAATACCAAGAAACGTTATTGCAGGATCATTTGATAGGACTATGTTTAACCTTTATGCTTGATTTTTCAAACAAACTCTTCCCTTTTATGTAAAGTGTTTAATGCAGAAAAATGTAGCATAACATTTTATTTTAAAACAATATGTTGCATGCAATTTCTTTTTTGACATGAGTTTGCCAGTTTAGGAATTTGCCACACAAAGCTAAACGCTTTAATGTCCAAAACAACATTTGGGGCATTTGGTTTTTTAAAAATAGACTTTATTTTTGAGAGAAATTTTAGTTTCATAGCAAAATTGAGCATAAAGTACAGAGATTGCCCATATGCCTCTAGCACCTTTTTTTTTTTTTTTTTTTTTTTGAGACAGAGTGTCACTGTTGTCTAGGCTGGAGTGCAGTGGCTCGATCTCAGCTCACTGCAACCTCTGTCTCCTGGGTTCAAGCGATTCTCCTGCCTTAGCCTCCCTACTAGATGGGATTACAGGTGCGTGCCACCACACCCGGCTAGCTTTTGTGTTTTTAGTAAAGACAGGGTTTCACCATGTTGGCCAAGCTGGACTTGAACTCCTGACCTCAAGTGATCCATTCACCTCAGCCTCACAAACTGCTGGGATTACAGGCATAAACCACAGCATCTGGCCTAGCACTTACATTTTTACAGTCTATCATTTATGAAAATATAGTTGCATGTGGGTTTGCTCATGAAAATGTTGACTAAAAAAAGCAAAACTTCAGAACTTTTAAAATGCAAATGCAATAAAAGCACACAGAAACAAATACAAGCAATGCAGACCTGACTAATGTAAACATTATCACTTCTGGCCAGGCATGGTGGCTCACGCCTGTAATCCCAGCACTTTGGGAGGCTGAGGCAGGCAGGTCACTTTGAGGCTAGGAGTTTGAGACCAGCCTGGGCAATGTGGTAAAACCCCATCTCTACAAAAATTACAAAAATTAACCAGACATGGTGGCGTGCACCTGCAGTCCCATCTACTCAGGCGGCTGAGGTGGGAGAATCACTTGAGCCCGGGAGGTGGAGGTTGTACTGAGCCTAGACTGCTCCACTGCACTCCAGCCCGGGCGACAGAGAATGACTTTGTCTCAAAAACAAACAAACAAAAATATAATTTCTCCTTCTTCCTTACCCCCACCCCTCTTGCCCTGGTCACCACTCAATACAATGTGTAAACTTGCAGACATCACTTTTCTGTGCTTCAAAAGCGAAGTTAAGGGGTTTTTTGTCATTTTTTTTTCTCAGTTCACCAGTAGTTTCATTTGTGTTATTGTTTTTACAAAAATGGGTTTCTACCATAAATATTGTTCTGCAAAATTGTTTTTCTTTAAATACAGTACAGATGCTTTTTAATTTATGATGGAATTGTGTCCTGATAAACTCATCATAAGCCACCCAATAATTGTTAGGACCTCAAAAAATAAAATAAAGTAAAAAAGTCATTATAAGTTGAAAATATCATAAGTTAAAAATTCACGTAATACGCCTAAGCCTACCAAGCATCATAGCTTAGCCTACCCTACCTTAAATGTGCTCAGAACACTTACATCAGCCTACAGTTGAGCAAAATTATCAAACACAGCCTATTTTATAATAAAGTGTTGAATATCTCATGTAATTTACTGAATTCTATATTGAAAATAAAAAACAGAATGATTGCCTGGGTACTTGAAGTATGGTTTCTACTAAATGCATGTTGCTTTTGACACCATCGCACAGTAAAAAATCATTAGGTCAAACTATTTTAAATTGGGAACTGTCTGTATGAACTTTCCAGCTGAGTGCATAAAAAATTAAGTCTTTTTAATGATTGCATAATATTCCACAGTCCATTAACCTATGATAGAAATATAAGTAATTTTGTTATTCCAAATCATGCTTAAGTAAACATTCTATACACACATCTTTATGCATTTGTGCTAAAATTTCTGTAAGATGAGGCAGAAGTATAGAATTGGGATCATTGGCTCATTTCATATACACACACACACATGCACACACACCCTCACAGACTTAAATGGTTCTCTGTAAGTTCCAGCAACATAAGTAAATCTCTACATGCTGGATGGTATTTTTGCCACCTTCAAAGGCAAAAATTGGTATCTCATTATTTCAAGTTATAGTTTACTGATCTTGAACATCTTTTCATATGCTTGGAAACCATTTGAATTTCTTCTGAAATTTGTTCATGCTCTTCACCTATTTTTCTTTTAAAATAATTTTTATAAATAATATACAATAATTCATATAATACAAGCAATATATTAATGTAATGTCCTTATAAAATTTCAAACAGGGCCAGGTGCAGTGGATCATGTCTGTGATCCCAGCGCGCTGGGAGGCTAAGGTGGAAGCATCACTTGACATCAGGAGTTGGAGACCAGAATGGGCAACACTGTGAGACCTCATCTGTATAAAAATAAAAAATAAAAAATTAGGTGAGTGTGGTGGTGCATGCCCATAGTCCCAGCTACTCAGGAGGCGAAGGTGCGAGGATTGCCTGAGCCTAGGAGTTGAGGTTACAGTGAGTTATGATCGTGCCACTGCACTCTAGCCTGGGTGACAGAGGGAGACACTGTCTCTTAAAAAATAAGAAATTAAAAAAAAAAAAAGATTTGAACAGTACAGAAGTGTGTAGAATTAAAATGTAAAAATTCTGTCTTCAGAAATCAGCTACTCTAGTCAAAATTTGGGATGTATTCCCGTATAAAGTTTTTTCTGCATATGTGATACATACATATATGTATACACACATGTGTATGTGTGTAACTGTGTTCACAAAAATCTATTGTCCTGCATCATGCTTTTTGAACTTAATAGATTTATATATAAATTGTTTTACTTAACAATATGTCATATATAGAGAACTCTGATTTATTTTTATTTATTTATTTTTGAGACAAGAGTCTAGCTGTGTCACCCAGGCTGGAGTGCAGTGAAGCAATCTCTGCTCACTGCAACCTCCACCTCCTGGGTTCAAGCCTCCTGCCTCAGCTTCCCGAGTAGCTGGGATTACAGGCACCCACCACCACACCAGCTAATTTTTTTTTTTTTTTTTTTTTTTTGTATTTTTAGTAAAGATTGGGTTTCACCATGTTGGCCAGGCTGGTCTCAAACTCCTGACCTGAGGTGATCCGCTCACCTCAGCCTCCCAAAGTGCTGGGATTACAGGCATGAGCCACTGCACCTGACCAAGATTTTTTAAAATTATTTTATTTTATTTTATTTGTTTATTTTTTGAGATGGAGTCTTGCTCTGTCACCCAGGCTGGAGTGCAATAGTGCCATCTCGGCTCACTGCAACCTCCTCCCCCAGGGTTCGAGCGATTCTCTTGCCTCAGCCTCCTGAGTAGCTGGGATTACAGGCGCCCACCACCACACCTGGCTAATTTTTGTTTTTAGTAGAGACAGAGTTTCACCATGTTGGCCAGGCTGGCCTCGAATTCCTGACCTCAGATGATCTGCCACCTCAGCATCCCAAAGTACTGGGATTACAGGTGTGAGCCACCACCCCTGGCTTTGGAGAACCCTGATTTTTAAACCATCTTTTAGTATTCCATGTGGCATGGACTAAATGTTTGTGCCCCACCCCCAAATTCATATGTTGAAACCCTACACTGAAGCGAGATGGTATTAGGGGATGGGGTCTTTGAGAAATTAGGTTTGGATGGAGTCATGAGGATGGAGCTCCCATGATGGGATTAACGTCCTTTTAAGAAAACAAAGAAGCTACAGCTTGAGTTCTTGGCCATCTGAAGGTACAGTGAAAACGAAGCTGTCTCCAGACGCCAGATATGCCAATACCTTGATTTTGGACTTCTCGGCTTGCAGAACTGTGAGAAATAAATGTTTGTTGTTTAAGATATATTTTTGTTATAATAGCCAGAACTGACCAGAACATCATTAGATTTCTCTCCGTTTTGTTTCCTTTCTTTTTAACCAACACATATATGTTGCTTGGTGGATAAGGCATTCTTGTAGTGCTTTATAAGTATTAGCCCATTTAATCATTATAACCATCCCATAGAACAGGTATTCATTTGATTAAGAAAACTGAGGTATGAAAAGTTTAAGTAACTTGCTCAAAATCACATGCTGGTTAGTTGCAGAATCGATTGAAATTTTACTTTAAAATTCCCTTATTGATAAGTTCATGCTCTTTCTAGTTTCCTGCGGTTTCCCATGGTGCTGCAGTGCACATCCCAGGTACCCAGCAAGCAGCCTGGAGAGGAGCAGGGAGTCAGGTCCAGGGGGACTGAGAAGGTCAGAAGCACCAACACAGGCAGAAGAAAGAAGGGCTGAAAGCCTTCTTTCTGAAGTGTGGTATGCAGGTGGCCTGCAGAAAGAACACATTCTCACAGCATCCACGAGCAGAAAGAACAGACCATGGAGCCAATCAAGGACAATTTATCTTGAGAACAGAAAAGGTTAAAGTAAGTCAATAAGGGCCAGCTTGCTGGGCAGGGTTTCAATGTGGAAAAGTTGCTTATTGAGCCGCAACCAAGGATCCTAACAGTCATTATTTCTCAATGATTTGGATGATATGTATGAAAGAATATTATATTACATCATCAAATAGCACATTAATATGATTTGATATGTTTACCTGGCAAATTTGCTATAGTCACTTAGCATTTGAGAATTTTCATTTATATTGAATTGATTCAAATGCATACGGAGTGAATATTTGCTGTTTCTTCCTGGATGGCATTATATAGCTAAAATAAGAGAAAGACTATTTTTATTTTTATATATTTTTACTTTTTTTAGAGACAGTCTCACTCTGTCACTCAGGCTGGAGTGCAGTGGTGCAATCTCGGCTCACTGCAACCTCCGCCTCCTGGGTTCAAGCGATTCTTCTGCCTCAGCCTCCCAAGTAGCTGGAATTACAGGTGCACACTACCATGCCCAGCTAATTTTTGTTTGTTTTTTGAGACAGAGGCTCACTCTGTTGCCCAGGCTGGAGTGCAGTGGTGCGAACTCAGCTCATTGCAACCTCTGCCTCCTGGGTTCAAGCAATTCTCCTGCCTCAGCCTCCCGAGTAGCTGGGACTACAGGCGCCCGCCACCATGCCTGGCTAATTTTTGTATTTTTAGTAGAGATGGGGTTTCCCCATGTTGGCCAGGATGATCTCGATCTCTTGACCTCGTGATCCACCCACCTTGGCCTCCCAAAGTGCTGGGATTACAGGCATGAGCCACTGTGCCTGGCCAAGAAAGACTATTTTTTAAGATAATAAACTAAGAGATGTATAGAAAGCAAGTAGTTGAAAATAAAATTAGATAAGAACTGATGAAAACGAGAGTTAGTAGAAATTATGGAACATCTTAGATTTGGTCAAACAAAAATAAAAACAGGCAGGAATTTCCTTCCTAAAATGAACTAAATTTTGAAAATGTAGAAGCAAAACAAATTTTAGATTTTGAAAACAGAGATCCTTAAAACAGGAATGTTTCTGGAATAAATGTCATTATCTCTAAATATCTTTTAAAAGTCCTTGCTGCATGGAGGCATATCGTGTTCCTGGATGAGAACACTTGCTATTATAACAATATCAATTTTCCCCGAACTAAACCATACATTTACCTCAATTTTCTAAAATCCCAAGAGAACCATGAGGGTCTCCAGTGGTGGCACTAGCATAGAAATACAGAATCTATGACACAATAAAAACTTGAGAAACAGGTTCAAATATGCATTAAAAAGTGGCCTGAAATTAAAGCATTTAAATGTACCGAGGAAAGGATTAACTGCTTAATAAATGATATTAAAACAAAACGTGAGCTCATCAAGTTGCCAAAAATATATTTTTCAAATAAAAATTTCCACTATTGGTAATAGAGTTCAGGAAACAGACCATTCTTGTGGTCTGATTGGAGTATAAATCGGCACATTTCTGGAGGGAAATTACACAGATATAAAATCTTCAACAATGTCTATATTTTATGAGCCAGTAATTCCGTTTCTAAGAATGTTTTCTAAAGAAATCTTTGTATTTTATTTCATTTTTAATTTTTAGAGACGGGGTCTCACTCTGTCACCCAAACTGGAGTACAGTGGCACGATCATAGCTCACTACAGTCTGGAACTCCTGGGCTCAACTGAAAGAGTTGTTGATGTGTCCAAAGATTTATCTCTGAAGATAATAACTGAGTGTTGATGGTTTTGCCTAAATTATTTATAAATCTAAATAGTCAATAGGAAGGTATGATTAAATAAATTATAGAACACGCTCACAATGAAATACTGTGCAGCCATCAAAATTATGTGGCATGACAGTGAGCTAACATCTGTCCAGTGCTTGGCATGTGCCAAGCAGATTTCTAAGAACTTGACATGCAACAACGTGTTTCAGCCTCCCCACACATCTGTATGAGGCAGGGCGATGATTACTTGCATCTTATAGCTGAGGAACCCACCGAGAGGGTGCAACTCCTTGCTAGTAAGTGGTAGAGCCCGTATTTGAACACTCCTAATCATTACAACTATGTAACAACGTTGGAAGATTTTATGCAACATAAGTGGGGAAGAAGGCAGTGTCCTCAGTGTGACCCCATTTTGGTAAAAGAAGGCATGTATACATAATCATAGAAGGAAACCAGAAAGAAATCCAGAAAGATGCTGAGTATTTTCTGTGGGTGGTGGGATTCTCAGTCTTCTGAGCAGATGCTGTTGGTACCGTGGCCCACCCTCGTGTCACCACCTCGAGTTACCTTATTACAGGATAGGAGTTTCCTGGTCTTTCTGCCCAAGGGCATCTCTGGCCAGTGTACAGGGCAGACCAGACTGCTGAGGAGCTGATGTCCCAGGAGTACCCCTCACAGGTGACAGAAGGTACCCTTTGCGGCTGTGTCCTTCCCACTGTCTCAGAGGGTCCCCAGGAGGAGGAGCACCAGGGACCCATAGCAGTAACGTTTATAGCAGTGCCAACACCTTCGTGAGCTTTTTCTCTTCCTCTCCCGTCTCATTTCTGCTTTCTTTCGCCATGCTTCCTGGGATCACCTCCCAGCAAACGTATTGGCGACCAAATCATGTCAGCGTTGGCTTTGCGGAGAATCCAGACTTGGTGAGTAGTTTTTAAATGTTCTCCTTTCTTCATTTTTTTTTTCTTCAGCAAACATGTTGCATTTTAACAAGTTACAAGGAAGACGAAGTTACTGTTAAAAAGGAATTTACTGGATTTCTAGTTAAACAAGGTGGATTGAACCATGCATTTATCTCCTTCACAAGACTGCAAAAAATGCCATCAAGGCAATAAAATGTACAAATACACAGGGCAAAGAGAATAGGAGAAGAGATACCAGTGTACATGAAATGCCAACAAATATTTGACTTAGCAGAGCAAAATGTTGGTGAAGAGAGTTGCAGTCATGAGGGAAGGTGAGCCAAGGTGTGGGGCTGCCTCTGTGTCTCCTCCAAACACCACACAGCCAGAGATTCAGCCTCCACCCCTCCTCACACGGGAGATGCAGGTTGAGTTCGGGGGCCATTGGCTTCAGACAAGGGATGCCCACCGCCAAGGAAGGAGTGGGTAAGAAACAGGGCTGAGAGCTCTGGGGAGGGAATTGCGAGGTGGGTACAAAATGAGGGGGGGCTGCTTTCTTATTATAAGCCTTGTAATACTATCTGGCTTCTAAAAAAAAGTATGTGCTTGTATAATGTTAATCAATTTTAAAATAAAATACTGAAGGAATGTTTTTATTTCAATTTAGAAAAATCAGACCAGTGCTATTTAATCCTCAGATGGACACACATGCACAATGTCTATGGCAGTGCTGGTCACAACAGCCAAAAGGTGGAAACTGCCCAAATGCCCATTGGTGAAAAAATGCATAAGTAACTTGTAGTATAAAATTCACTTGTTTTACAACTGAATTATAAAGGAATGAAGCACTCATATAGCTACAATGTGGATGAAGCTTGAAAATATTATGCAAAATGAAAGAAGCCAGGCACAAAATGTCACCTATCATAAGATTTTATACATATGAAATATCCGGAACAGGTAGCTCCATAGAGACAGAATGCAGATGGTGGTTGCCTGGGGCTGGGTGGAGGGGTACTGTTGGGTCACTTCTGGAATGGGATCCCCTTTGGGGTGATGAAAAAATTTTGAAACTAGATAGAGGTGGTGGTTGCACACATTGTACATGTACTAAATGCCACTGAATTGTCCACTTTAAAATGGCTAATTTTACATTATGTGACTTTCACCTCAGCTTAAAAAGAAAGAAGAAAAAAAAAGCATTCAAGACTAATAAAGGACTATGCGCAGTAGCTCATGCCTGTAATCCCGGCACTTTGGAGGCTGAGGCGGGAAGATCGCTTGAGCACAGGATTTGAGACCAGCCTGGGCAACATGGCAAAACCCCATCCTTACAAAAAATACGAAAATTAGTTGCACGTGATGGGGTGTGCCTGTAGTCCCAGCTACTCAGAAGGCTGAGGCAGGAGGACTGATTGAGCCCATGAGGTTGAGGCTGCAGTGAGCTGAGATTGTGCCACTGCACTCTAGCCTGGATGACAGAGTGAGAACCTGTCAAAAAGAGGAAAGAAAGAAAGAGAAAGAAAGAAAGAAAAGAAAAGAAAGAAAAAGAGAAAGAAAGAAAGAAAGAAAGAAAGAAAGAAAGAAAGAAAGAAAGAAAGAAAGAAAGAAAGAAAGAAAGAAAAGTGACTAAGTGGGAAGGCAAGAAGAATTAGGAATGCTGGACACTACTGCACTTGCCATGTTTTCAAGAATGTCACCGTGCAGACCAGTGATTCCGCCTCGCAGGATGACATATGGCCCTCGGACCAGGCGACACAGTGGAGATGCGCATGCCAGCCTCATGAAATCATGGAGGTTCAAGGGGCAAAGGGCTCACATGCCTAATGAGTGTTGATCAGGTGGTAAGACACCCACAATAGGAAGGGGATTGATTATTTCACGTGCTGAGCTTTTCTTTAGATTCAGCAGACACAGATGAAAATTAGGAACATAAAGGAAGCATTCTTCAGAATCTCTTGATACCTTGACTGTTTGTGTCACACACAGTGTTCCCCAAATCCCAGCTTCATCATAAAGACTTCCTGGGCTGAGGAAGGAGCTGAGGGCTTCCCTTTTTAACTCTCTAAAGCTCATAATCTATAATCACATTTTTTTATGAGCAGAATTGTGCTCCAGTCCAATTCATATGTTAAACTTCTAAACCCCAGTACCAGAAAATGTGACAGTATTTGGAGATGAGGTCTCTACAGTGCAGTCAAGTTAAAATTAGGTGACCAGGGTGGGCCCTAGTGCGGTATGACTGGTGTCCTTATAAGAAGGGGATATTTGGACATAGAGACCCACTCAAAGGGAAGATGATTTAACAAGACAGAGACAAAATGGCCATCTCCATAAGGAGAGAGGCTTAGAGGGAACCAATCCTCCAATACCTTGATCTTGGACTTGCAGCCTCCAGAGCTGTGAGACAATACATTTCTGCTGTTTAACTCCCCCAGTCTGTTGTACTTTGTCATGGCTGCCCTAGCCAAGCAATACTACACTGTATAATAATCCCTGCTCTTCAACCTTCAAATGCATATAACCTGTACAAATACCTCGCTCATCTTGTATTGGGTGATCTTGTGAAATAAACTCATGATCATTTTAGATAATAAATTTTTATAGGATAGATCCTAGGGATAAATAATTTTTTGGCTACAGCCTCTAACAGAATCATCTATGATTACAATCGTTAATAAATGCTTTTATACTACCAACTGCAAAGAGGATGTTGAGTATCAATGCTTTAACAGAAATCACCACCTGCATGAGGAAAAGGTATGACATGAAGCATGGATAACTCACACCTGGGCAGCTCCCAACACGGCACACACACACAGGCAAAGAGGCAGCACAGGGCTGGCTGGTCATTTACCACGTTCCGTAAATGTGAATTCTGTGCGGCAGCAGCATCTCCTGGGGACTGTAATGTGGCCATTTTAATGCAAAATTAATTGTCAAATATAAGACTGCAGCGGCCTTCTCCCGAGTGATTACCTCACCCTCCAGCAAGTCATCTTCACTCTTGTCATCGATGCTCCCTACCTTGTTAGCAATATTCAAATGATCACAAATGACTTCAGGATCTCACACACAAAACGCAACACCTCCTGGTCAGCTCACACCCATTCTAGAATTTGTTCTTACTCGCTTATTTCTACAACAGGAAGGGAATCATTTCTGGAATGTGTGTTATTTCTCCATTGTCATTGTCATCATCATAATCATCGTAAGATACCGCTTGTGTATATTTGACACTTGCTTCAATTTTAGACTGAATTCTGGGCATAAGTCACATTAAAAAATGTGTCTCTAATATTATAGCAATAAAGTCCTATGTGGTACATATGATTTTTTCTGGAATCTCTTATGTACTGATATTTGATATTCTGAATAGCCTCTTGGTATACAGATTAAATTATTGCAAGGTTGGAAGATGTAAAAATAATACTCCTAGATATTCACTTCGCTTCTGCCAAGTTGAGTTCTACACATGCCAGGCAGTGCAGCAGCTTTACCCTCCCATAGCCCCTGGCTGTGACGTGCCCTTTCACTGCAGGTACAGAGACAGCTGAGCAGAACAAATGTCTTTGTTCACAGGGTATAAGGGGTGTATTCCTTTCTATGGCTGCCATAACAAAGAGACTCTTTGGCTTAAACCAACAGAAATTTATTCTTTCACCATTTTGGAGGCCAGAAGTCAAGATACCTGCAGGGCCATGCTCCCTGTGAAACCTGGGGAAATCCTTCCTTGCCTCATTCTAACGTGTGGCTGGCAGCCAGCAATCTTCAGCGTTCCTTGGCTTGCAGCTGCATTAACTGCATTCTCTGTGTTGGCCTCATATGGCGTTCTCCTTGTGTGTTTGTTTTCACAGGGCCATCTTCTCGTAAGGACACAGTTATGTTGGATTGGGGGCCCACCCTACTCCAGTAGGACTTCATTTTCATTAATTGCATCTGCCATGTTCCTATTTCCAAATACGGTCAGATTCTGAAATACTAGGTGGTTAGATATCATTTCTTTTCTTTTTTGTTGTTTTTGTCATTTATAGAGACAGGGTCTTGTTATGTTGTTAGGGCTGGTCTCAAACTCCTGGCCTCAAGAGATCCTCCTGCCTCAGCCTCCCAAAGTGCTGGGATTACAGGCATGAGCCAAGTCAGGATTTCAACCTATCTTTTTAGGGTAGACACAATGCAACCCATAACAAGGGGCACTGCAAACTTCATGCTTTTTAGTTTTGAGGGCAACTTATAAGGCAGCATTTTTGTTTGTTGAATGGACGCAAAATCTTATTTATAGGGAAGTGCATAAAACACAGAGGCATAGTTTATAGACATATAAAGCAAATATCTATGTAAGCCTCATTCAGGTCGTGAAACAGAACATTGCTAGTCCCAGAGAATCTCCCTGTGCCCCTCCTATCCTGCTAGAGGTAACCAATATCCTGACTTTTGTGATAATAATTTCCTTGCTTAACTTTAGAGTTAATGAAATGATGCTATATGTATTCTTTTCTGTATATTTTTTTCACCAGCAAAATTCATTCATTTAAGTAAAATAAGGGTTAATTTAAAAATATCATCCATGTTGCTAAATGGCTGCAGTTCAACTCATCTTCATTGCTGTATGTTATCCCACTCTATGAATATACCATGGTTCAACCCTTCTCTTGATGCACATCAAGGTTGTTCCCAGGGGCTATTACATATGAAACTGAATATTCTGGCAGAAGGATCCTGGTGCACCCGTGGATGAATTTCTCTAGGGCATGTTCTGAGAGAAGGGATTGCAGGCTGTTTTCCAAAGTGGTTGCACCCATTTGCTCTCCTTCCAGTAGTATATATGAGCATTTCTTTTGCTTTACAACCTTGCCAACATCCAAACATTTGATGTCAGACTTTTACATTTTGCCAACCCATGGATTATAACTCTTTCACTGTGAGCTTTTAAAAAATTATATATATTTAAAAAATATATAAACATGTTTTTAAATTATTGAGATGGTGTCTTGTTCTGTCACCAAGGCTGGAGTGCAATGCTGTGATCACGGCTCACTGCAGCCTCAACCTCCCAGGCTCAAGCAATCCTCCCATCTCAGCCTCCTGAGTAGCTGGGACCACAAGTGCACACCACCACACTGGCTAATTTTTTGTTTGTAGAGATGGGGTCTCCCTGTGTTGCCCAGGCTGTTCTCAAACTCCTGGGCTCAAGCAATCCTCCCACCTCGGCCTCTCAAAGTGCTGGGATTACATGCATGAGCCACCATACCCAGCTTTATTGTAAGCTTTAAACATGCATTAATGGCTCCCAAAGATGTCCATGTTCAGGAAATTGTAAATATTTTACTTGGCAAGGGAGAAGTAAAGTTGTAGAAACTCTAGTAAGACTGTTAGCTGGATAAATAAATAAGGTTGTAGAAAGAATTATGCTTGCTTATCAGCCAACATTGAGATGAGATTATCCTAGATTATCTGGGTGGGGAAGGAGGGAGGGTGAAGAGACTGGTCAGAGTGACGTCATGTGATGTAAAAAGAACTCAAGTGGCCATTCTATGGTTTAAAGATGGAGGAAGAAGCCGCAAGCCACAGAGTGTGGACCACCTTCAAAAGCTGGGAAAGGCAAGAAAATGGATTATACCCTAGAATCTCCAGAAAGTAATACAGCCCTGCCACCACCTTGATTTTAGTGAGAATTCTGACCTCTAGGACTGTAATAGAATACATTTGTGTTGTTTTAAGTCACACTTATAATTTATAACAGCAACAATAGAAAATGAATACACTGGATAAAATAAATCTGTGAGATTCTTATTACTAATAGCCAGTTGTTCCTTGGTATGTGCTGGAGGATTGTTACAGGATGCTTGAGGAGACCAAACTCCATGGATATCAAGTCCCTGATATAAACTGGTATTTGCATACAACCTACCCACATCCTCCTGTATACTTTAAATCAACTCTAGATTACTTATACCTAACACAATGCACTTGGTATGTAGACAGCTGTTATATTGTATTATTTAGGGAATAGTGACAAGAAAAATATCTTACATGTTCAGTACAGACACAACCATCCAGTTTTTAAGAAATATTTTCAATCTGCACTGTACTCTTAAAATGGGGCATTAATACAATTCCTCAGAGACTTCATATGTCTTATCCATGAGAATAAATGTTGACTTACCAGCTCAAGGAGGGCAGGTATTTTGGTTCTAGTACTTTTGACAAATAATTTGAAAAGAATATTTGCTTTGAGAGTGTATTCTTTTAGCTAATTATGACGGCAATATTTGGAGACAGGGACAATTGTGTGAGGCAAGAAATCAGCATTAGTAGAAGGAAAAATAAGGCCACTGCAATCTTATTGGGCTACACTGAATTTCGTAGGCCTCATGATTTTTTAACTTATTCTAAATAATCTTAGACCTACAGAAAAGTCTTAAAAGCAGTTTCCATATACTTGTCACCCACCTCCCCCTAATATTAGCTTTTTTTTTTTTTTTTTTTAGATGGAGTCTCACTCTGTCGCCAGGCTGGAGTGTAGTAGTGGCACAATCTTGGCTCAGTGCAACTTCTGCCTCCTGGGTTCAAGCAATTCTCCTGCCTCAGCCTCCCAAATAGCTGGGACTACAGGCGCATGCCACCACACCCAGCTAATTTTTGTATTTTTAGTAGAGACAGGGTTTCAACCATGTTGGCTAGGATGGTCTCAATCTCTTGACCTCGTGATCTGCCAGCCTCAGCCTCCCAAAGTGCTGGGATTACAGGTGTGACCCACTGCACCTGGCCAATATTAGCCTCATACATAACCATAGGAACAATGATCAGAACCAGGAAATTAACACTGATCAAAATGCAGCTAACTAATCGGCAGACCCTATTCCTATTTCACCGGTTTCCCCACTAATGCCCTTTCCTGGGTCCAGCATCCCACACTGCATTTAGTTGCCATGGCTCCCTATCTCCTCTAGTTTCTGACAGTTCCTCATTCTTTCTTTAACTTTCATGATGTCCAGTTGTGAAGAGTGTTGGCTACTTTGTAGAATGTTGCTAAATTTGGGTTAGAGGTTTCCTCATGACTGGGTTGAGGTGACCCATTTTTCCCAATGCCATGGAATAGTGTTTTTCTCAGTGCATCCTATTGGGAAGTACGTGGCATCCTCACATCTTCCTGATCACTTGATAAGCCATGGTGTCTGCCAGGTGTCTCCACTGTTGTATTTCTTCTTTTGCAATATCTCGTGAGGAGATACTCAGACTGTACGCATAGCCTTTCTCAGGCTTTTGCCCATGAATTTTAGTATTGATTCCTGCCTTTAACAATGACTGTGTTGTCCCTTTTATCTTTACTAACTGGTCGCTAATGTAAGGAAGAGCTGCATCTTTCCCATCTACTTAATCATTCATATTAATATAAACTCATGGATATTTATCTCACTCCCCGGTTTACGATCCATTACTAGCATGCTTGTTAGTGTCCTTTGGCCTGACTCCCCTCTGCCCCATCATTTTACGAACAATTCCTTACTTTCCTCTGGTATCACAGGATATTCCAGGCTCATTTTCTAATTTCCCTGCCCCAACCCAGGAAATCAATCATTTTTCTAATGAACCCTAGGTCCCTTTATTAGAGAATGCTATTTAGAAACCAGTAATGGGCAGTAGGTATGCTCATTGCTACTGGGCCCTCTCAGCAAAGATGAAAAACATGTTTACTCACAGTGCATCTGTACATACAAAATCCATGAGTTCATAATCTCCTCAATTCCAACCTACCACCACAAGGTTCACTCTAGCCTTTCTCAACTTATTTGCAATGCATTTTTGATGAGGAAATTTTGCTCTCATTATCCACAATGTATTTACTTATTTGCTTAGTCTTAGTGTATGTGAAAGGTAGCTTTGCATTGCTAACCCATCCCCTTTACTAGTTACAGCCTTTGTGATCGTTCATTTTGTCTTCAGTCTTACAGTATACAGTGATAATACTATTTTCCAAAGTTATATATGTTGGTTTTCTTCCCTGTCCCCTTCAGTGTGGTGTTACTCATTTGTAATAATAAGTTCATTAATAGTTTGTATTTCACTGAGTTCCCACACTTCATGGTTGACTTTATGTTTGGGTTATGTGAAACATAACCATAGTTGAGTCAGAGCTATACAAAAAATGTATACTGAAAGAAGCAACATTCTCCTCTTGTCCCAACTATCCTATTCCCAGTCTTCTTACTTTCCACCCTGTACCCACCCAGTGTTTGTAACTAGTTTCTGGTGTATTCTGGAGATCTTCTTCCTCACCCTTCTTTATAGCTGTGTAGGACTCCACTGTGTGGATGGACACAGTTTAGTGAATCACTATAGTTTATTGAATCGCTATAAGTGGAAATGACATATAAGTCATTTCCAATAATTTCTAATTACAACCAATGCTGCAGAAAGTAACCTTGTGCATATGGAGCTTTTGCTTTATTGGAGAATTATCATTTGGGCGGATTCCTACAAGTGGGATTTCTGGGCCAACAGCAAGTGTACATGTAATTTTATTAGGTATTGCCAAGTTCCCCTCCAGAAAGGTAGTTCCAGTTTGCACTTCTACCAACACCACACAAAGGTGCCTCACCAATACAATGTGGCGTTGTATTTTACATTTCTTCCAGTCTCATAGGTGAGAAATGGCATCTTAGCTTTAATTTGCATTTGTTTGAATTTTTAAAAATAAATTCTATTGTGTTTAAAAGTATACCTGTTATGGGATACACATAAATAGAAGGTTACTAGAGTGAAGCAAATTAATGTATCCATCACTCACATTATATTTGAATTAAAAATGCATTTTAGGGACACTTTGTATTTTTTTTGTAAATTGCTCATTTTCCTCCATTTTTCTATCAGGAGTTTGGTGCTTTGTCCTTCAATGTTTAAGAATTGGCCTCATAATTTTGTAAAACTAATTAATACTAATATATAGACTGGCACTTAGTTTTTGGCCGGGCATGGTGGCTCACACCTGTAATCCCAGCACTTTGGGAGGCTGAGGTGGGCAGATGACCTAAGGTCAGGAGTCCGAGACCAGCCTGGCCAACATGGCAAAACCCTGTCTCTACTAAAAATACAAAGTAGCCGGGCGTGGTGGCAGGGACCTGTAATCCCAGCTACTTGGGAGGCTGAGGCATGAGAATCACTTGAACCTGGGGAGATGGAGGTCACAGTGAGCCAAGAAGGCGCCACTGCACTCCAACCTGGGGGATTAGAGTGAGACCCTGTCTCCCAAAATAAAATAAACAAAATAAATAAAATGAAGTTCTCTGTCATGACTTCAACCAAAAAATAATAATACCTAGTACATCCGAACGCAGTATGAGATGATCTACTGTGGCGTTAGGCTTTATTTTAATGTAAACATAAAGCACACATCTAAACTCTGAGAAATACAGGTAGATATGCTGGTTTACCTATTTGTATAGTCAATTCCTGTTTATTATGAAACAGCGTTATCTCTTTGTGTATCTTTTAGCTCATATAGTCAAACCCCATGCTGCCAACCTCAGGACTAAATAAACTGAGATGGGGCTTTACTATCTATGACAGAATAAAGGTTTAAGGTGTTGCAAAGCCAGACATGAATCAGTTTCTCTGAGTGATTGGAAACATTTTGGTACGATTTATATCCTAACTCTTTTTGACCATTAGCAGATAAATAGGGACTATTTTCCTGCTAACAGGCTATTTTAAAATATCATTAAAAACAAATTGTATGCAGTTGTATATCCTGTTTCAGTTGTATATCTAATTATATGCCACATTCTTTCAAAAAATTGGCTTTTCATTCAGTTGCCTTAAATTTGGAAGACGAATGGTAACAATGTCTTTACGAAGATCACAATTTTGAATGTTATATGTTGAGTGAGACATTGAAAGCTGTGTTTATTTTTTTCAGTGACTGATTTTCTATGTCCATAGATGCTATAAAAACTGATCAAAGATCAACTAAAAATTCAATTACAATATTACAAATTCAACTGCAGGTACCAATATTACATTATTTGACAGGGATAATAAAATGAGCAAAGACTGGAAATCACAGACAATAACATTGCTTTCTCAATTAACGGAAAGGATTCATAACATATTCCTTAATGGTAGATGTGATTTGTAGAGAATGTGGAAAAGAACTATTGAGAAGTCCACCTGCTGCCCCAGACTGAGGCACATTAGGGTGGTTGTGGGAGGAGTTATATTTGAGGGTTCCATTTTTCCTTAGGGTATTAAAATGCATGTCCTGGTTTGTTGTTTATTTGCCATTAAGTTCTCTTCTTCAAATAAAAGAATTAGGGGAGAAAGTATGGAAAAGAAACACACTAAACTTCTGGAAAAATTAACAGAAGCTTAAAAATAACAATTTCCAAAGAATCATTCTCTTCTTGGTATAGAGCAGTACCTGTCCTAGTTGCCTTAACTTTTTGTACTCACTGGTAAAGACAGTGATTAGTAAGACCAGTGAATTTGATACAGCCACTTGAAAGAAAAAAAGGCTGTACTACAAATACCCATGAAAACAGATTTTCTCTCACCCTTCCCTCTGCCCCCAAGGAGACAGTTAAAACAAAACTATGATAGCATTTGGTGATTTCCCACAAGAGTACTATCAAACCTTTGAGAGAGTACTGCTGAATCTTCAGGGAAGACCTGTAGAAAGGTGAAGGCCATGAGCGAAATGAAAGTAGTTAGTTTCAGAGTTAGAACTTCCTTATGCTTTCTTTCAGGCATAAGTGCTTTTGTGCTAGTTCAGGAGAAAACACTTGCTTACACTGCTTACACCATCAACAAAAATAATTTCAGTATAGTGAGATTTGTCGCATTTTAGCAAAATTTTTAAAAAGGGTTGAGTGTTAAACATTCTGACCCTTTTAAAAAACATGCTTAAACCCATGTAAAAGCTGTAAGTGGACTAAAAATACATTAAAAAAGAGGTGGTCATAATAAAAAAAAAGAACACTTTTATACATAGGATTTTATTTTGCACTGCTGTAACAATTTCATTATAGACCAAGGGAGAAAAAGAAAAAAAGGATAAAACCACCACACTGAGTAAATTACTAAAGCTTTTCTACTTTGTAACAGGATTTTCCATCTGATAGATTTATTGTCATATCCCCTTCAAAACAGACAAGATGCTCACCATATTTTAAAGATTATAGAGGTTGCCACTGAAAGAAAAATTTTACACAGTCACTGTACATCAAGGTTGAAAAACTGTCCTGCATGAAAAATATACTTAGAAATCATGTGAATAAAAGAAAAAAGAAAACATTATTGTGTTTAAGGAAAGATTAAAGTCCTCATAATGTGCCATCTAAATGTGGATACTCATTCTTCTTGGAGTCGCTAAGATGTAGAAATTTCTTGCTTCTGCCCTTTTCACTCATTATACTGTGTTTTTTCCCAACAGTATTCATTAAGGCAAACAAATCCTTTTCTGAAGAGGTCTTAAGGAAATTGTGGACAAAGCAAACTTTTGGCATTAAAACAGGTTAACATATACAAAGCCTTTAGTAATATACATTAAGCATATTTTTCTTGGACTAGTGACAAGAAAAGATGAACATGCTTGTTAACAATGTCAAAAAGTTTAAAATTCAGTGTCCAAGCAATTCCTAACAATGCTTCTGTAGCTTTAAGCTCTAAACAGTATAGAATTTATGCAAATGCATTAAAGAATTCAAGCTTGGCAAATTACACCCAAGCAGGTTATTAAACTATATATACAGAAAGTAAATGATAAATACAGAATTAAAAGAGTCCTTCTGTTTCCTTATAGCCGTGAAAATTGACAAAGTTTCTGAGGACAGTTCTATAATATTAAACATTAGGTAACCACAGATGTTGGGAAACCTAACTACACAAACCGATTTAAAATACTCAAGATGACTTTGTAGTGTTTAATACAATTCAGTTCGTAGTTAAGGGCACAAGACAACATTTAACAAAAATAATCACATCAATTGACCTAGAAATCAAATGCAAATAGATATGAATACAATCTCCAAAATCTGTCTTTTAAGTGAACATTAACCATTTATTCAAAGTTATACAAGAATTTGAAGGATTAAAGTCTTCTGTGACATAAAGCCATTTCAAATAGTTTCATGTCTCAGCTGAGCAGGAGGAGAGGGGGTGAAAGAATAAGTGAGTAGGCCCCGTTGGGCAGCTAGACAGTAAAAACAGACTCAACAGCAGCCGCCCCCAGCCTGCTGTCCTCCCTGATTGCCTGCATGTGTTGCATTGGTAGCAGCATGCTGAGGGCCAATTTTAATGCCATTTGCCTGAAATAAAAGAGAACAGAACAATAAATATGGCCAGACAATATAGTTTAACTAGATTCTTAAAAAACTCATTTAATTCTTTATGATACAATTTTATCAAACAACTGAGAAAAATACAGCAAGTAGATTTTAGCATCAATTAAAACAATATCTCTTAAGGGATGTTCCTTCCTTTTAAAAACACTGTGGAAATGTTTCTGAAAATAATTCTTTATCATACCAGGTACGGGGTAAACAGTTGTTGGATAATGCTGCTTTTCAGGAAATTCTCATAATGCAGAAATCATTTAAAATAATTATTGCAAGTAATCTTTAAAGCATAAAAATACCCAAAGCCCATGCTGCTTTAATACAACGTAAAATCTTTTCTCTAGACAGTGTTTCTGTTCCATGTTGAATCAGCTGTACAGGCTAAGGGCATATGAGTGTTCTGTGTCATCAATAATTTCTATGATCCCCAAAGACATGGCAGCTTGCCAAGAACCCACACACAGAGTAGTTCTTTCATTCATCAAACTCACACTTATGTCTTAACCCTCACTCCCTCAAGTGGATTTTACCTAAAAATACAACACTTTGAGAAAAGTAATACAGTAGCTTCAGAAATTAAGCTCTTAAGGAAACTTTACGTCACAGTAAATCTCAGATTTATAGTGCTTGGCAGTTGTTCTGCAACAGTAGTAGCCTTGGGGTTTCTGGCACTAGCTCAGTATTGACAGCAGCTGATGTGGTTTCTTTTCGCTCTTTTGACTCCTCTTTAATAAAAAGCATGCCCTATGGCTCATTGGTTTTGCCCCCTCTGGGCTGGTAGCAACTTCTTGAGGAGTCAAGGAGTCAGACTTGGCATTAGGCCAAATAAATAGCACGGCCTGTTGGCTCCCAACAGCACATTACAATCAAAGCTGCATAAGGCACAGTAAAGCAGTCAGCTACTATATGAAACCAGACAGAAACAATGAATGTGCCCTTTTAGATAGAGGCCCAATTACTGTTCAATTTATATGGCATTAGTCTCTGAATGGTGTCACCTTTAAACTAACTCAAGAAGTACCGTCATATAAACCTAGAAGATAGGATTTAGAAACTATATTACTCCAAATTAAACAATGAAAAAATCATGTACTTTTTGGAAACCTTAGGTAAACTGCTGTTTGTCTGAGCAGAGACTACTGAAGTAATAGAGAGCCTCATTTATGTATAGGATGAGAGAGACATACATAATGGCTTCCTAACACAATGCTTTTCTAACTGCAACTGGGGAGAAACCAGGGCTTTTCTTTCAGAAGCCAGAAATCTTAATACAGAATGGCAAAAATATTTATGTAAAAATAAGTAGGCTACATCCACATAAACATTTTGAAATAAATACAGATAAATGCAGAGTGGGGATGTGGGTCAAGTGATGATCTTTGGTGAACACTCTGAATTAGATGCTTCAAAGCTTTACATTTTATCCTAATCATGTTGACCAAAACAGGATCAAAATAACATTACAAAAAACCCTATGCCAAATGCCAATTATATATATATATATATATGAATTTAGTCTCCTGAAAACATGCTGTGTTATATTGGGAGTAATTTCCAAATTTGGTATTTCCCTCTTTCCTGCCAGATAACAGAGACAGCATCTTGCATTAGTACATAGTACATGCATTTATATACCAGAACATTATTCCCAAAGCAGATGACACCATATGGTCATGTGGATAAAAGTGGATTTTCTTTTCTCTTTGGGGGATTTATATTATTTTGCATTGCTTGCAATGAATGGATAGGGCCACTTACTTTAATCCATTTCCATAGACAAAGTGTTGCTCTACTAGAACATAAATATTTAACTACTATACCACATATACCAATTTTTCAGTTGGATGACTGTAAACTAATGGTGTTAACTGATTATCATGATTGATTTTAGGAATTAAAAAAATTATAAAATAATGAATTATAAAATAAAAAATATAAAATAGTAATCAAAAGTGAACTCTAAATTAATATTGACCAACAATATTTATATGTATATACCTCATTATTAATGTCAAAGACTCCTTCTTGAATTTTTTCATAAATTTCTTTTGCTGTATTAATAAATGCCTGAAATATAGAGAAATTGGTTCATATTATATAAAACCAAAGCAGTAAAATAACATTATATATGCTCTATAGAATATCATAACATTCAACATATGAAAGTCAATCGATGTAATACATATTAATAAAGAACAAAGATATTAATAACATTAATAAAGAACAATCGATGTAATACATTATATTAATAAACAAGCCCACATGATCATCAATAGACATAGAAAAAGCATTTGACAAAATCCAACATTTCATGATAAAAACACTCGAGTCGAAATAGAAGGGAACTCCTCAACCTGATCTAAAGAATGGCATCTAAGAAAAACTACATCTAACATCATATTCGAAGATGAAGGCCGAAAGCCTTTCCCCTAAGATTAAGAACAAAGGATGTATGCACATGCTAATTAGCATTACAAACAGCATTATTCACAACAGCCAACAAGTGCAAACTACAGAAATGTTCAGTCAATAAAAAACAAAATTTGAGATATTCAATTAGTAGAATATTATTTGGCCATAAAAAGGAATGAAGTACTGATTCATGCTACAATGTGGATGAACCTTGAAAACACTGTGCTAAATGAAAGAAGGCAGACACAAAATGCCACAATACTACAACTCCATTTGTATGAAATGTCTAGAATAGGCAAATCCATGGAGACAGAAAGTAGATTACTGGTTGCCAGAAGCTAGATGGAAGAGAAAAAGGGGAGAGAATGCTAATGAGTATGAGGTTTCTTTTTGGGGTAACTAAAATGTTCTGGAATTAGATAGTGGTGATGGTTGTGTAACTTTGTGAATAGACTAAAAACCACTGAATTGTTTATTTATTTATTTTTGAGACAGGGGCTCACCCTGTCGCCTAGGATGGAGTGCAGCGGCGCAATCTCGGTTCACTGCAACCTCTGCCTCCCAGTTCAAGTGATCCTCTCACTTCAGCCTCCTGAGTAGCTGGGACTATACAGGTGTGTGCTGCCACACCCAGCTAACGAATTGTATAGTTTAAAAGCATCAATTTTATGTTATGTGAATTATATCTCAAAAGAAAACATCATGACCATGAGAGGAAAAAAGAATATTGGAATATGAGAACAGCACACAAAGAAAAACACATTTCAATTATGTAAACTGCATAATCCTCCATGTAAAAACTAGCTTACTTCTGGATAATACAGTTCCACTCAGGGCCTTTTTTGCCATGATAATGTATTATTTAGTATACAGTTTAAGAAAGCAAAATCAAAGGATGCTTATGATAAAGAGAGAAAAGACGGCTCAACTTCTTTGCCATTAAATTGTCAAAATAAAAAACTAGTGTTGGAATACTGTAGACCAAATGAAGCCTATAAATACCAAAATTTATACACAAGCATTCTCTATGTAAAATATTTAGAAATTATATATAAATATTACGAATGCTATAGAAGGCATATACAAACTCTGAATAGGTTCTAAACTATCAGATTTGACAGATCACAGATAACAGTA
The DNA here is from genome assembly GCF_029289425.2 of Pan paniscus. Lineage (NCBI taxonomy): Eukaryota > Metazoa > Chordata > Mammalia > Primates > Hominidae > Pan > Pan paniscus. The sequence continues at coordinate 76,265,811 of NC_073256.2, read as the reverse complement.
CCAATCAATAAAGTCCTCTTCAATTAGCATTCTATAAAAATTCATAAAAGAAAGCTATACTCCATTACCACTGATACAGACCTAATTTAAAGTTTAAAAAGTAAACAGGATTCATGGAGAGGAACAAATCATACCTTTCATCTTTTCTACACTGGAAACATTTGACTGCTGAACTTGCCATCAGAGCTTTTGTTTCCTAATTAACAGGACTGATATGTTTTCACCTTTAAAGGCCTTACAGCTCCCCAGAGTAATCAATCTACTGCAGCTCAATTACTGCACCAAGCACACACCAGTCAGTGAAGGAGATCTGAACGTCTGCGGCAGGAGCACAGAGATATGAATATGCATAAACTCTAAGTGGCTGATCGAATCATCACAGAGGGTCATGAGAATTTGCAGCAAAATAATGAGAAGAATTAATCACTGCAGATTCACAAGGCACTTACGACACGAGTGCGCTTTTCATGTATGTGCTAGAGCTAAACTGAAGAGGGAACTGGCTTTCAGCCAAGTATGAATTGATTCACATTCTTCAAAATTGAGGTTATCCCTATAAATAAGGAAAAACTTAACTTTATTTCCAATAACATGTCAATTACTGTGATGGCTTTAGAAATCAAGCTACCTAATATTGAAGTCAACAGATACATAAATTCACAGGGCCGGAAGTGCTTCCAAGAGCATCCACATGTGCACATTTCACTAGAATGTTACATAGAACTACAAGGCCCCATAAGTGAGTAATAACTTCATACAAACAAGCACTTTTATACTACAAAAGTTATTATTAAATGTGTCAATTTGCATAAAAATTGCCTTTTTGCCCGTCTGGTAACAAATCACTTTAAAAACAGGCTTAAGAAAGTGATGCTACATAAAATTAAGTAAGTCACTACTAATTTTATTACCTAAATAGTACTGAATACTTTATTAAGCACTTTTAAACACAGTTGTACCAGATGAACTAAGGATGTACGTACAGTATTTTTTATCTGAAAGGCATGCAATTAACTCCATTACAACTGAAATATAACAAATAATCTTTGGATAATGCTACATTACTTGGTCGTTCAATCTCTGATTACACATTACAGACAATAAAATCAAGTATTTTCTACCCCCTGAGCATACTATAGAGGATACAATACAAACGGGTTGTTTTACATACTTCATGACAAACATTAATATTTAATATATATTACTAAGTGATTAATGACTAATTTTAATGAGTCCTTTGCGTTTGAAACCCAGCAGGACAAATGTAGACATTAATATACTTGTTTTAAAAGTATGTGGCTATTTGCAATAACACTAGGCTTTGCACACACACACACAAACAATAAAATATGTGGCTATGGACTTTAAAATTGCTGAGTTCCTAAATATAATGAACAATTAATTTGTATAGTTTAAAAGCATCAATTTTATGGTATGTGAATTATATCTCAAAAGAAAACATCATGACCATGAGAGGAAAAAAGAATATTGGAATATGAGAACAGTAAGGCTTATGAGAGGTCAAATAAAAGTTCTAAGGTAAGAGCCTTGGGTGTCACAGATAAAATCTCCTGCACTTAAGATGCAAAACATTTCCAAAAAGATGAGAAATATGTATGTATATAATACATTGGCTGGGACTTTAAAAAATTGATCATTTCACTCTATTCATTAAATATCAATCCCATATATAAACTTTTTAAGGTATAGATGTTTCTAATCCATCTTTAGACCACTGCATTCCATATATATATAATGTACAAAAATACATTTTAAGTATTGGTTGGTAAATATCTCAAGGCAGTACTAACGTTCTTCACAGAATTAGTTTAATTTGAATGGTTAAGCTATTCCCTTAAAAATACCTTATCTATAGATGTTAAACATATTGTAGTTTTGAATCTCTAGCACAATACCTAAAATAGCATAGGTACTTAAACCGCCTTTGTTAAACTCAATTACCCTTAGCAAGGAAACACCTACAGGGTAAGGTGGGCTTACATGAAATTGCTGGTTTCTTTTTGCTTATGTACATCTCTTTGGGGGCAAGCTCTTTTAAGACTTCATTAAGGGACAAGCAGTAGGCAAAACTAATAGGTTTTAGAATAGGAAAAAATATTTGTTAAACTGATGTCAAATGATTTCATTTGTTTCAATGATTTCACTGTTTGCACCATGAAACAAGCAATGTCTAGGCAGATCCACGATTATGAAGTATAAACAGATTTCTCTGCAGCCAACTGAATTTGGTGGTCCTCCTGCTTCCCCATGTGGCCGGTGCTCTGTTGCAGTAAAAGAAGCCTGCCTCTCTCATTTTACCACTAGCCCTTCCTTTCCCCCAGACTTTAACTGCCACATTCAGTCCTTTACCTTCCTTTTCTTCCTTAGCCATTCATTCTCTTGCTTTCCACCTCAAACACTAATCTTTCAGTGTTTGGCAGCAGTTAATCTGAATGATACTGATAATACCTAAACTTAAGGCAAAATTTCAGGGACTTCGATTGCACAGTTGAAACAACCGTAACCACAAAAGACTATAAATATGTTCTAATTCAAATAAACATTCAGTAAATACACACGCTAATGTGGATCTTACATATCACTGACATTTACCCAAGGGCACCTGTTAAAACTATTGTCACTGGCCAGGCTCGCACCTGTAATCCCAGCACTCCGAAAGAGGCGTAGGCAGGAAGATTGCTTGAGGTCAGGAGTTTGAGACCAGCCTGGGCAATGTAGTAAGACCCCTGTCTCTATTAAGAAAAAAATTGTTGCCACATATTCAGAACTTCGGTAGGTACCATGGAAGACACAAAGATGAGGAGGACTATTGTTGCTGAACAATAGAAACTATTTAGGTAGGAATAAAATCATTTAGTTGGCAGAATCTAAGCCCAATGGCTCAAATCTCCATAAAGATGGAAGAAAAAAACTTTCTGCACTAACCGATAGAAGAATGCAGGGCAGGATTAAGGCAGGTCTCACGGATATTGTGCTAACAGGGTCTTTAAAATAGACTGGAGAGAATGCAGGCAAAGGGAAACATGAGATACTATTTTATTTTTATTATGGTTGGGCAGTTTTTAAGGCAAAATATTGAAAATAAATGATCTTCAATAGAATATTTAAATTACTTCCTTACATAACATGCTGCCACCTGGTGGCATGATAAAAATTAGGTAAGACCAGTATTTTGGACAGTTTAAATATCTTGAACAGATGCTACAGAGCAGGGTATCTTGTAAACAAGCGACTTTTAGTTTTCTCTTAGAACTGAGAAATATGAGGTAGCTAAAATGTGGCTTTTCTTCTCAACTGCTAAAAGTCAATGCTATGAACATTACAGGTATCCATTTGCCTAAGTTAATAATAATCAATATATACTAAGTATTTACTATGGGACAGTCACTATACTGATTTACAAAGGTTTTCACTATTTCTTAAAAGAAATTCTAAGTATGTAAACAAATAAGAAAATTAATGTTAACTTTATTTTGCTTTCAAGAAAATCTGTATTTGTGGGATGAAGTTAGACCTTTAAAATGAACAGAATTACTGAGGGCTCTAGAACCAGGCTCTCCAGGATCAAACCCCAGTACCACTTCTTACCAGCTGTGTTGCTCTGGAACCAGTGCTTAGCCTCTCTGTAAAATGAGGATGATAACGTGGGAAATATGTGCTTTTTTAATGTTCAATTATAACTGCAACATACAAAACAAATGAAAATTCCTTTGACTTGTATTAAAGATAAATGATCCTAATAAAGGAAAGATAAATGTAGCCTACTTCATAGGATTGCTAGGAAGGTTAATGTAAAGCACTGAAAACCGTGCTTGACATGTAGTAAGCACCCAATAGGTGTGTCAGCTGTTGGCATGAACGTTTGGATGCAAAGACACATGGGGAACAACAGGAGAAGGGAGTACTGGTGCTAAATGTGTATGTGCCCTGTAGACACTACAAAGTTAAGGAGAGAAATGGTGATCAATGCTCTATAGTCAATTCATATATCTTGATTAAATAGAGCTAAACCTTAAAAAAGTGAATTGGCAACATATAATGTGCACAATGAGCCCCCCAAAATAAAATATATTTAATAAGACTTAGATATTGGGCAAAGATAGGAGAGTCTTGTGAAAAGCACAGCAGACTAGAATTTCATATTGGGGAGTTTAAGAAACTTCTTCAAATTCTGTGATTCTATCTGATTTCGGGTCAGTGAAGAAAAACTCATATATCATCCAATAGTGGCTTTTAAACTGTATTTCAAGGCAATTCTGCAGGGGCCACCTTTTGGAATGAGATGGAGTAGGGACAGCCCTGTGGAGGGAGAACCTCTGCCTCTTCCCCGCCTCTTTCTATAGCATCACCACTTCCAAAGTAGAGCTGTTGTGGTGTTACTTCTCTCATACAGTTTCTCTGTGTTTCACTAGAAGGAAAAGGGCCATTGCTAAATCTACAATCTATAATTTTCTCATTTTGTAGATATGACTGAGCTGCAAAAGGAGAAACGACTTGCCCAAGACCACACATACTTACAGCAGACGCAGGATTAAAATCTAATAGTCTTCTCACTACATATATCTTTCCTGTATTAGGATCAGCTATCTTTAATACAAGTCAAAGGAATTTTCATTTGCTTTATGTTGCAGTTAAAATTGAACATAAAAAGCACAAACTTCCTACATCCTTTAAAACCCTTTTAGCTAGAAATTATATTGGATTTCTAGGATTATTTTTGGAAGTATATAAAATTTGTATTATTTACATCTTTTGTCTCTTTCCTACCTTTTACAAAAATTAGTATCACCAGTATCAATGCTAATTAAAGGAAAGTAGGGAGCCTAAACACATCTTAATTTTAGCAGGAAACTAAAGAGGGGAAGAAACTAGAACTATTTGATTAGAAAGGTTTGGGGAATATGGCATTTAAGAATTTCCTGTTCCTAGAAAACCAAACACTGCATATTCTCACTCATAAGTGGGAGTTGAACAATAAGAACACATGGACACAGGGAGGGGAACATCACACACTGGGACCTGTAGGGAGGTTGGGGAAAAGGGGAGGGAGAGCATTAGGACAAATACCTAATGCATGTGGGGCTTAAAACCTAGATGACAGGTTGATAGGTGCAGCAAACCACTATGGCACATGTATACCTATGGAACAAACCTGTATGTTCAGCACATGTATCCCAGAACTTAAAAAAAAAATAGTTGTTTATTTTAGGGTTTGTTGCTGCAGCATAACATAGCAACAGCTGCGCAATGCAGATTAATAATTGGTTTTCTATGTAAACTTAATAGTTTTAAAAATCATAAATATTGCAGCATTTTACTCTTCAGTACTGAGTATACTGAACCAATGATTGACGTTTTGTAATTCAAGTGGATTTAAACTTAGCTCATAAAGAAAAATTTTACTCCAAGTTATTCTTAGAATGCTTATTTATATTCAAAAGTAAATATTAAAATGTTTTCAATTAAAAAAAGAATTTCCTGTTCCTACTTTCTGTCAGAGGTAACACAAAAATGTTTAATTCCTTAGCAATTTAGTTCTTCCATTTAATAAGCATTTCCTGAGTGCTTGATTTGTACCAGGCACTGAGGACACTCAGATAAATATGAATACCTTAAATCTCAAGGATGTGGTATATAGGATAGATATGCATCCAATATGTGAACATAGAAGAAAAACCTTCAGTTGCTTAGATGAGTAAGGTGGCATGACCACTTCTGAGAGAGAAAAGCCCTGCAAGTGAAGGCCTGAAAGACAGGTAAGCTCCCACTCATATATTAGGAAAACTGAGGGGAAGAAGGGCATTCTGGACAGAGGAGCAGATTTTAAGTTCAATTCTGTTGGAAGCTGAGGACAGCCAGGAACGTGAGATAAAGTTAGAGATGTGGCCCTATAGGCAGAGGAACCCTGAAAAGGCAGGAAGCAGGGGAGGGACAAAATCAGAGGAGAGTTTAGGGAATGAATCACAAGGGGGCGATACTGGCCACAGGGAGACTGAGGAGTCCAGAGCAATGACCCAAGAAAGAAAGGTCAGACGGTGGCAACGAGAATGAATGGCAAAGCTCAAACCTAATATTTGTTGTGAAGAAACTAACAGGACTTTAAGTGACAGAGTAAAATGGTGATATGTTTATGGATGACTCCGCTTTTGGTTTAAGTGATGAGATAAAAGGGTATACCATGAATTGAGATAAATTAAAAAGGAAGAAAATCAGTTTTCAAGGAAGGAATGAAAAATTTCTTTTAGACACGTGGAATTCTAATACATCGTACAAGTGGGAAACTCTTGGTAGATGGCGATCTATATAATTGTGCACTTATATGGGAATATAAGCTACAGATAAATGTGAGTGTGTAAGTATATGACATGCATTTATTAGCATAATTTTCTTGGGTAATGTTCAGCCACCCTGGTTTAGAAGTACAGAAAATGGATGCAACTTTCAAAGTCAGAGTTTGGATCATCTATGAAGTTCCGGGGATGATGGCCAAATTAGAGGTGAAGAAGCTGATGCTAGTCAGCCAAGTCTACCAAAATGTGGAGGAGAGTGGTAAATATTTATTAAACTAAGCTATCCTCTAGGGATACTGGAAAACTGCTGAGGAAGGCCAGGTCAGATTTCCACTGAAGTCCTGTGGTATGCATCCATGGGCTTAACACTCAGAATAGGTTTAAGGGGGAAACAAAGCCTTCAGTTTACAACCTCATTACAGCTACATAAAAATACTCATTCCACCAGTTACAACAAAGCCCAACACAAGATGGTCCCTCAATGCAAATAAAGTCTACAGACTTTCAAGTACTGAGACAGAATGCAAGTATTAGCAAGGGGACTTGAAACTGGTAGTCTTCCTAGTTACTAATGTCTTAGTAAGTCATGTGCTCTCTCTGGACATAGAAATTCATCTATCCTGTCAGTTCAGGTGGCTTGGTGGGTTACTGCAATCTGTCTTAGGGTTAGCTGGTTGTTATTTTCAGCTATAGTCTTGGTGGTATCTAGTACTTCAGTAGCATAAATACTTCAGCAGCATAAGCATAAGGCTTCTGGGAAGGGTGGGGGTTTACCTAGCCTGCCATTATGACATGAACATCTCTCCACCTAAAAAGGCCTTTTCAAACCACAAAGATTCCAGGCAGCTACTGAAGGAAGAAGCACCTGATGAGAGGCCAATTTGCTTGTCTGGATTTTTTTTTTTTTTTTTTTTTTGAGACACAGGGTCTCCCTTTGTTGCCCCGGCTGGAGTGCAGTGGCATGATCTCAGCTCACTGAAGCCTTGCCCTCCTGGGCTCAAGTGATCCTCCTACCTCATAGCTGGGAGTACAGCAGGCGTGTCCCACCATGCCTGGCTAATTTTTTATTTTTTTGTAGAGATGAGGTTTTGCCATGCGGGCCAGGCTGGTCTCAAACTCCTGGCCTCAAGTGATCTGCCCACCTTGGCCTCCCTAAGTGCTGGGAGTATAGGTGTGAGCTACTATACCCAGCCTCACCTGGATTTTCTAAAATCTCATGTTTTAAAATGCTTGGGCAAAGATAAGGTTTAGGACAGAATTCTACCTACATGTAACAAATGGGACCAAAGCATAACCAGAATGAAAGACTGAAGGAAGAAGAACATGGTTGAAGCAAATACATACTTACTCATCCAAACTTTTGTTATCTACCATGTGGGGGTTGCAGAAATGAAAAGAGTCTGTGTCTTTAAAGAACTCAATCCTTTTGGTGGGCCGACATGACAAACAAGTGCAATGATATCATACTAAGGTGAATTCATGCCCAGGACAACACAGGAATAAGGAGAAGAAGAAGTCTATCAATTCAGATGTTGTGTGTGGTGGCTGGTGGCAGAAGGAAGACATGCTGGTGTCATGGAACACATTCCAGAGGAGGGATCAGACTTAACCATACCCTTGGAGGATCAAGTCGGAAGGAAGGGCATTTCAAGTGCAGAGAATACTTTTTTGTGGAGAAGGGGAGAGAACACTGTAAAGCTGATCGACTCCTAGTTTGCTATGGAGAGCATATGGTGTGAGGGGTTGGCAATCAAAGCATCCTGCATGCCAAGCTAAGGAGTTTGATGCTGAAGCTGTGGGGAACCACTGCATGGTTAATAAAACTGGAGAGAGACATTGAACCTTCATTTTTAGAAAGATCCCAGAGGTCACAGTGTAAGGGACTGAAAAATGAAGACAGGAAGTCCAATTAGGATACAATTATGACAGAAGACAATTTGGAGAGATATTTAATAGGTAGAAACAATAACAGGTGAAAAGTGATACGTATTTACTGAATAAATCAATGTCAAGGGGTAAGAGAAAGAACACTATAGAATAGAGGATCTGCAGACTAGAATAGAGAAGGGCTATCAGTTCAGCTGGATGTGTTAAATCGGAAGGGTGTGAAGATCACTCAGCACAACTGTCTAGGCAGCAGCTGTCAGGGTGGAGCTGAACATACAGCCTAAAATGGTACCTGAAGTAACAGACTTAGGTGATATCTCAAAGTGGAACAAAGAACTGGTAAAAAAAACCTGGGGAAGGCCAGTGAGGTGGGGTGGGGGTAAAGGAAGAGGAAGGGAGGGAGGGAGAGGAGGAGAAGGAGAAGGAGAAAGGAGAAGGAGAAGGAGAAGGAGAGAGAGTAGGAGGAGAAGGAGAGGAAGAAGGAGGGGAAGAAGGAGAGGAAGAGGGAGAGGGAGCAGGACCAGGGGCGGGGAGACACAGAGAAAGAGAGAGAGAAAGAGAAAAAGAAAGAAAACGGTGTCATGGAGCTAAGAAAGAAGTTTACTGAAGAGTAGTCAAAAGTATCAAATATTCCCAAAGGACTGTTTAAGCAAAGAACAGAAAAGCAGAAAAAAAAAGGTATAATTCTTGCTTTTTGGGCGCCTATACAGTCATCATTACTGTTAACATTTTGGTGTATTTTCTTCTAGCCTTTACATATTATGCATGATATGTTTTTATTATTCTTTTACTTATTCTCTATTTTGCAAGCTTTCTTTCATGCAATTACTTTTTTATAATAAACTTTTTCTAAAAGTAAAAATAAATACCAAAACAAACAAACAAACAAACAAAAACCCAGAAAAGTATTTGTTAGTTGTGGCTTTTAGGAAGACCAGGATGACCTTGGCCGTGGTGGAAGAAGTCAGACTATGAAGACAGGTGAGAAAAAGAACAAGGAAATGGAGACAGCTCTTAATAGAAGCCAGAAGGAAAAACATCCAGGAGAAATGGAGTGAAAGGATTTTATAAGATGGTTGAAACTTAATTACATGCTGGGAGCCAAGAATCAATAGAGAAGGAAAGGGTGAATATAATGAGATGGTTTGAAGCAATAACATCTCTGAGGAAATGGGAGGAGACAGCACTCTGCCTGATTGTCCTGTGATAGAACAGACTGGACTCCTCTACAGCCTCTCTATCTCTTCAGAGTGTGACCCCTGGATCAGCAGTATCTACATTAGTTGAGGACTGGTTACAAATGCAAGCTCCCAGGCCACACCACAGATCTACTGAATCAGAATCTGCATTTTAACAGAATTCTTAAGTGTACATTAGTATTTGGGAAGCTCTGGTCAAAAAGACAACTGACTTAGGTAGGCTGGGCATGGTGGCTCATGCCATAATCCCAGCACTTCGGGAGGCCGAGGTGGGAGAACTGCTTGAGCCGAAGAGTTTGAGACGAGCCTCGGCAACATAAGAGAGACACTGTCTCTACAAAAACCTTTTTTTTTTTTTTTTTTTTGAGATGGAGTCTCGCTCTGTCGCCCAGGCTGGAGTGCAGTGGCGCGATCTCGGCTCACTGCAAGCTCCACCTCCCGGGTTCATGCCATTCTCCTCCCTCAGCCTCCTGAGTAACTGGCACTACAGGTGCCTGCCACCACGCCCGGCTAATTTTTTGTATTTTTAGTAGAGACAGGGTTTCACCATGTTAGCCAGGATGGTCTCGATCTCCTGACCTTGTGATCCGCCCGCCTCGGCCTCCCAAAGTGCTGGGATTACAGGTGTGAGCCACTGTGCCCGGCCCAAAAAAATCTTAAAAAAAAAAAAAAAGACAATTGACCTGAAAAAAAGAAAAATCTTATGAGGCATTCTTAGTTTAGCTTAAAAAAGAAAAAGCAGTCTCCATGTACCCACCACAACATATATGTGACCATGAAATAAGAGAGTAAGCAAAATAACACAGACATCAGTCCATGGTATGTTAAGAGATGTTACGCATCCCCCGCCAATTCCAATTTTAGGCATTTCAGAGACTTTCCAGGAGCCCAACCCATCACAGGCCTGGAGGCCCTAAGAGGGAAGAAGAGTTTTGTTAGGTCAGGCCACGGCCCCACCACCTGTGTTGCCTCAGGACACTGCTTGTGTATCTCAGCCACTCCAGCTCTAGCTGCAGCTCAAAAGGGCCCAGGTATAGCTTGGGCAACTGTTAGAAAAATTTGTCGACTTTTATTTAATCCAGATTTTCCAAGTATTACTTGTATATACAATAAATATCTATGTGGTTGTATATTAGTGTTATTAATGTAGTATATGATAGTACTCTCTCTCTCTATGATCCTGTCTTGAGAAATTCTTCCCGCTAAGTAACACCTAGTTTAGAAAGACTAGGGCATTTTATTTTTATGCTCTTTGGAAATAAACTTCAAAGTGTTGTCTTGGGTGCCATTTTAAATTTAAGATCCTAGTTCAAGATAGGCAGAATAAATTCAGGTAAGAGCAAAACAGTTGGAATATCAGAGGTATAGTTAAAGGATCTGGGTACCAATATCATCTGGACAGATACTAAAATATTTAAGAGTATTCACTGTAGGATTCACAGGTCAGAGACAGCTCCAAAAATAAAAGTGGTGTCACTTCCTAACAGTACTTCCTAGTCTTTACTCCCTCCTTGCTCAGGGTATCACTGAAATGAAGCATTTTATATACATGTATTAGTCCCTTTTGCCTATGAGTCTTTACTCCCTCCCAGCTCAGGGCGTCACTGAAATGAAGCATTTTTGTTTGTTTGTTTGTTTGTTTGTTTTCTAAGACGGAGTCTCTCACTCTGTCACCCAGGCTGGAGTGCAGTGGTGCAATTTGAGCTCACTGCAACTTCCGCCTCCCTGATTCAAGTAATTCTCCTGTCTCAGCCTCCTGAGTAGCTGGGACTACAGGCGCAAGCCACCACGCCTGGCTAATTTTTGTATTTTTAGTACAGATGAGGTTTCACCATATTGGTCAAGCTGGTCTCGAACTCCTGACCTCAGGTGATCTGCCTGCCTTGGCCTCCCAAAGTGCTGGGATTATAGGCGTGAGCCACCACCCCCAGCTTGAAATGAAGCATTATATATATATATGTATTAGTCCCTTTTGCCTATGAGCCTGTAAAATAAATAGTTAGCTACTTTCAAGATACAATGGGGACACAGGCATTGGGTAAATACTCCCATTCCAAAAACGAAAAATTGGCCAAAAGAAAGGGGCTATAGGTGCCATACAAGTTCAAAACCCAGCAGGGCAGTCATCAAATCTTAAAGCTCCAAAATAATCTTTTGACTCCATGTCCCACGTCCAGGGCACAGGGGTGTGATGGGTGTGCTCCCAAGGCCTTGGGCAGCTCCACCACTGTGGCTTTGCAGGGTTCAGACCCCACCACTGCTCTCACTGGCTGGCACTGAGTGCCTGTGGCTTTTCCAAGTGATGGGTACAAACTGTTGGTGTATCTACCATTCTGGGGTCTGGAGGACATGGTCATCTTCTCACAGCTGCACTAGGTGGTGCCCCAGTGGGGACTCTATGTGGAGCACCAAGCCTACATTTTCCCTCTGCACTGCCCTAGAAGAGGTGCTCTGTGAGGGCTCCACCCCTGCAGTAGGCTTCTGCCTGAACATCCAAAGTTTTCCATACATTCTCTGAAATCTAGGCAGAGGTTTCCAAGCCTCAACTCCTGGACTCTGTGCACCCACAGGCTTACCACCACATGGAAGCTACCAAGGCTTGTGGCTAGCACCCTCTGAAACAGTGGCCCAAGCTCTACCTGGGCCCCTTTGAGCTACAGCTGGAACTAAAGTGGCTGGGATGCAGGGAGTAGTGTCCTGAGGCTGTGCAGGGTGGTGGGGCCCTGACCCTGGCCCTGACCTACAAAACCATTCTTCCTTCCTAGGCCTCTGAGCCTGTGAGGGAGGGGCTCCTGTGAAGTCTCTGAAATGCCTTCCAGGCCTTCTCCCCATTGTCATGGCTATTAGCATTTGGTTCCTTTTTACTTATGCAAATTTCTGCAGCCTGTCTGAATTCCTCTCCTGAAATGGACTTTTCTTTTCTACCACATGGCCAGGCTACAAATTTTTCACCTTTATGCTCTGCTTCCCATTTAAGTCTAAGTTCCAGTTTCAGGTCACTTCTCTGCTCACACATATGAGATAGGCTATTAGAGGCAACCAGGCCACATCTTCAATGCTTTGTCGCTTAAATAATTTTTCCGCCAGATATCTTAAATCATCACCATTCAAGTTCCAAGTTCCACAGGTCCCTAGGGCAGGGGCACAACGCAGCCAGCTTCTTTGCTAAAGCATAACAAAAGCGACCTTTGCTCCAGTCCCCAATAATTTTCTCATCTCCATCTGAGACCTCCTCAGCCTGGGTTTCATTGTCCACATCATTATCAGCATTTTGGTCACAGTTCAAGCAGTCTCTAAGAAGTTCCAAATTTTTCCTCATCTTCTGAGCCCTCCACACTCTTCCAACCTCTGCTCATTACCCAGTTCCAAAGTTGTTTCCACATTTTGAGGTATCTTTATAACAAAGCCCCACTCCTCAGTACCAATTTTCTGTATTAGTCCTTTCTCACACTGCTATAAAGAAATACCTGAGACTGGGTAATTTATAAAGAAAAGAGGTTTAATTGTATCATGGTTCTGCAGGCTGTACAGGAAGCATGATACTGGTATCTGCTCAGCCTCTGGGGAGGCCTCAGGAAACTTCCAATCATGGCACAAGGCAAAGGGGGAGCGAGGCACTTCACATGACCACAGCAGGAGAAAGAGAAAGAGGTGGGAGGTACTACATGCTTTTAAACAATCAGATCTCATTAGAACTATCACGAGAACTGCACCAAGCGGTATGGTGTTAAACCATTCATAAGAAACTGCTCCCGTGATCTAATCACCTCCCACCAGGCCCCACCTCCAACAATGGGGATTAGAATTCAATATGAGATTTGGGCAGGGACACAGATCCAAACCCTATCTGTCTGTCTATCAATCAATCATCTATTTTCTTTCTTCTTTTCTTTTCTTTCTTCTCCTCCCTCTCCCTCTCTTTCTGTCTTTTTAAATAGAGACAGGGTCTTGCTATGTTGGCTAGGCTGGTCTTGAACTCCTGGCGTCAAGTAATCTTCCTGCTTCAGCCTCCCAAAATACCAGGATTACAGGCATAAGCCATGACATTTGCACTCATTTTTATTATTAATATCATAGCACCATCCCTCCTATTACTAAGTGAATAAAGGGGATTCATATATTATGCTGAGTGGGAGCTTCATTTCCTCGAGTTGAACTGTGTTTTATTATTCTAATTCAGTGTTTCTCAATCTCAATACTGCTGACATTTTGGACGAGATAATTCTGTGTTATGAGGAGCTATCCTTTGCATTCATTTACCACGTTGCCTCTTTTCCCCCTCAACAGATCCTTCTTGGATGAAATCATAAAGCTGATTAATAGGAAATCTATAGACTAATAGTAAACTTATTTCCAGCAACAACACAGCTAGTGCTGGAACAAAGCTGTTGTTATCTTATGCTGTAAATTATCCAATCCCTTACAGGGAACTGTAACAGTTAAACTTCATGGTGTCCACTTGTATTACAGTAACTGGGTCTTGGTGAACATGTATAAATAGACTACAGCACAACATCAAAAGGAAACAGGTCCAATTCTAAACATCATCAATGTGCCATTTATATTTAATCTTAACAAATAATAATAGTCTAAAAAATCTTTTAAGAGCGTTCCCTGTGCATTAAAATTTCTCTACACATAGGTGCCAAGGATCAGCTGGGATGTGAATAATTCTCAACAGATTATAAAAAACAGGATGATGACCTTCTCTGAAATGTCCCAACACCAACCACCACTATCACTAGACAAGTGGGATGTGTCATTAGAATACCTGCCTTATTCTTAACCCATCACATGATCAGCTCTCATAGAAGAGAGTCCTCCAGAGAGCAAGCTGAGGATAGATCCTGTCTGAGCCCACGGTCAGTTTCTACCCACTGTGCTAAACCGCCTCTCCCATAGAGCTCTGCTTATTCTTCTAAGGAACAAAAGGATGGCATAGTTAGGCAAATCTGAGCCCTTGAAAAGCAAAAACATAAGGCATAGCACTTAGAACAAACTTCTCCATAATTACTGTAATTGCTGTTTCTTTCTAAGTCCAAGGGTCAACCTGATCAAGAATCAATGGGCCATGCATGCCTAACATTTACCTCCTTGGATCTAATTCTGCAGGATAATTCTTGCTTAAATCTCTGAGACAGTATATTGTAATTTGTCAGCAGCATAGTTTGGTCTTGGCTCTCCTGCCATAGGAACTGATGGTGAATGCCTATCAAAAGGCAGATACCAAATAAGTGCTGGTTTAGTTCTCCTCCTTCCTACTTCTCTAAGGAGGAAGAAACCCTTTCGTTAGTCTTCCTGATCCCAAATAAAGAAACTAAATACTTGTTTTCCAATATTACTTGTTGAATGAAATAAAAGGGATGACATTAAGACTTTATATTAGATATTAAGGAATTGCTGTTAAGTTATATATGATAATGGTATTGTGTTATATTTTTTAAAATTACTTATATCGAAATATTTATAGGTAAAAATATTTCTGGCATTTGCTCAACAAATGGGATATAAGACTCAAAATGTCTACACGGTGGTAACTTCTAAAACTAGATGATGTCTATAAAGGTTTACTTTTTTAAGTGATAGTACCGATTAAGTTAATTTTTAAGAGCAGGCTGCCCAGGCACAGTGGCTTGAGCCTGTAATCCCAGCACGTTGGGAGGCTAAGGTGGGAGGATATCTTGAACCCAGGAGTCTGAGACCAGCCCGGGCAACATGGCAAGACTTTGCCTCTACAAAAAACAAAAAAATTAGCTGGGCATGGTGGCACACACCTGTCATCCCAGCTACTTGGGAGGCTGAAGCAGGAGGATCACTTGAGCCCAAGAGGTTGAGGCTACAGTTCAAACCACGGTACCCCAGCCTGGGTGACAGAGCGAGACCCTGTCTCAAAAAAACAAAATAAAATAAGGCTTAACACCAGCTCTATCAACTTCATTGTGAGCCTACCAAAATGCTTTGATATACATGATGTAGAAAAATAAGCTAATGAATAAAAGTGTATTGTCCTAAAAATGCCTTTTACTTAAAAATCTGTCATGTGGACATTGTGAATGAATGCGGTTTTTCTTCTAACCAGGACTTTCTTATTCCATATTAGTACAATTTCATCTTTAGCTACTTCTGAGAAATGTAATTAAGAGAGTCTATGCATAATATGCTGGGCATGGCAGCTCATGCCTGTAATCCCAGCACTTTGGGAGGCCACAGCAGGCGGATCATTTGAGCTTAGGAGTTTGAGACTAGCCTGGGCAACATAGTGAAACCTTGTTTCTACTACAAGTACAAAAATTAGCCAGGCGTGGTGGCACATGCCTGTAGTCCCATCTACTCAGGAGGCTGAGGTGGGAGAAGTGCCTGAACCTGGGAGGTGAAGGTTGCAGCGAGTTGAGATTGTGCCAATGCACTCCCAACTGGGTGAGAGCGACACCCCATCTCAAAAAAAAAAAAAGAAAGAAAATAAAGTCTATGCATAATAAAAATGTCAACATTAATTATTATTTGCTAGGCATATGCTAAACATATATGGAGGGAACTATTTGTATAAAAATTTGCCCTGTGCAGAAACGCAACATACAGAGCTCTTGTGAAAAAACTATGTTAGCAAAAATCTAGTAATTTGAAAATGTGTATTCTTCAAGAATTCATAAAATACCAACAAGCTTCTATAGCCATATTCCATATTCTAACATTAGTATTTTATTGTGGTTAGGAGGCTTCTTCCTGATGAATTCTCATTTTTAAAACTGTCATCATGGTGTTAAAGGACTCAATCAGTTTAAGTTGGATGTACACAGTTATTTTTTGATTAAACTTTTTGTTTTAAGATAATTATAGATTCACATGCAGGTGTAAGAAATAATACAGAAGAATCCCGTGTAACATTTATGTAGTTTCCCCCCAGTGGTGACTTCATACAAAACTACAGTATTAGTACATTGTTACAAAAATTTTTATCATTTCAAGAAAGTTACACAGATGGGATAATACAGGATCAACCTTTTGAGAATGGCTCGATTCACTAAGCATAGCTCTCTCCAGATTTATCCAGATTGCTGTATAGTATCTGTAGTTTCCCCCTTCTTATTGTTGAGTAGTATTCCACGGTATAGATGGACCACACTGTAACCATGCAGCCACTAAAGTGTCCTTCAACCCAATGTCTCTAGCCTGTTTCCAGTTTTTGGCCATTCTGAATAAAACTACTATGAACATCTGTGTATAGGTTTTTGAGTCAACCTAAGTCTTCATTTATCTGGGATAAATGTCCAGGGGTGCAACTGCTAGGATGTATGGTAGCTGCATGTTTAGTGTTTAAAGAAACTGCCATTTTTCCAGAGTGGCTGTGTTATTTTACATTCCCACATGCAACGTAAGAGTGATCTGGTTTCTCCACATTCTCTTCAGCATTTGGTGTTCTCAGTATTTTTCATTTTAGCCTTTCTGACATTCTGACAGGCATGTAGCGACAGCTCATTGGGTGTTTTTCTTTCTTTTTTGAGACAGGGTCTGTGTTGCCCAGTCCAGTCTCAAATTCCTGGGCACAAGTGATCCTCCTGCTGCCTCAGCCTCCCCAGTAGCGGCTTACACCAACCAGGCCTGGCTTACTGAAGTTTTAATTTCTACTTCCCTAATGGCTAGTGATGTCAAAGATCTTTTCTAGTGCTTATTTGCCATTTGTAGATCCTCTTCAATGAAATATCTGCTCATATCTCTCTTGCCCATTTTGTAATTGCATTGTTTTTTTTTTTACTACCGAGTAAAATTACTCAACACTTTTGAGAATTTTTATTTCTAGCCACTAGTCTTTTGTTGGATACCTGGTATGTAAATATTTTCTCCCACTCTGAAGATTTGTCTTTTCATCTACTTAAACAGTCTTTCACAAGGCTAAAGTTTTTGAAAGCTAATTTATCACTTTTTCCTTTTATGAATCATCCTTTTGGTGACACATACGCTAAGGCTCAGATACTGAAATTTTTCTTTTTCTTTTTTTTTCCCCTAAAAGATAAATACGTTCATATTTTACATTTAACTCCAGGATTTTGTGTTAGTTTTTTTAAGGTGTGAGACTTAGGATGAAGTTCATTTATTTTGGATTTCTAACTGCTAGAGTTTCATTTGTTGAAAAGGCTATCTTCTTCCATTTAACTACTTTTGCACCTTTGTTAAAAATTAGTTGTGCATATTTGTGCGCGTGTTTCCAGGTTACTTATTCTGTTCCATTGATCTATGTGTCTATCCCTTTACCAGTATCACGCAGTCCTGATGACTAGCTAAGCAAAACTTGAAATCAATGGGTGGATTCATCCCATTTTATTCTCCTTTGCTAAGTTGTGTCAGCTACTTTAGTTCTTCTGCCTTTCCATATATATTTTATAATAATATTGTCTATATCTACAAAACATTGTACTGGAAGTTGGATATGAATTGTGTTAAACATTTATATCAATTTGTGAATAAGTGACATTTTACAAGGTTGAATATTCCAAACAGTAGGCATAGTATGCCTCTCCATTTATTTAGATTTTCTTTTACTTCTTTCACCACTGTAAGTAGTTTTGTAGTTTTCAGAATACATGGCCTGCACATGCTGTTTTTAGATTCACCCCTAAGTATTTATTTTTTGTGTGCTTAAAAATGATATATTTTGAGTTTTGGTGTTCATGTTTTCATGGCTAAAACATAGAAATACGATTGATTTTTATGTCTACCTTGTATCCCGCAACCTTGCTGAACTCACTTTTTTTTTGTTGTAAATCCCTTGAGATTTCCTACTGAGACAATTACATCATCCACAAATAGAACACTTTTTATTTCTTCCTTTCTCAGTTGTATGCCTTTTCTTTCTTTCTTTCTTTCTTTTTTGCTTTACTGCACTGGCTAGAACTTCCATCAATATGTTGATTAATGTTGAGAAGAGACATTACTGCTTTGTTCCTGATCTAAGGAACAAGGCCTTCGACCTTTTGCCCTTAAGTATAACATTAGTTGTGGGTTTTTTTTTGGTGTGTGTTCACGTGCTCTTTAATAAGCTGAGGAAGTCCTCCTCAATTCCTATTTTTCTGAGAGTTTCTAAATATGTATGGGTGTTGAATTCTGTCAAATGGTTTTTCTGCATCAACTGCTATAATCACGTGGTTTCTCTTCTTTACCCTATTAAATGGTGGAGTACACTGATTTGTTTTTGAATACAGAGCAAGCCTTGCATCCCTGGAATAAACCCCATGTGGCCATGATGTATATACTTTACAAACGTACACATACACAATTTCGTATATTGTTGAAATTCTATTTTCTGGTATTTTGTTGAGGAGTTTTGCTTATATATTTATAAAGGCTATTGGTTTGTACTTTTACTTTTTTTGTATTGTCTTTGGTTTTAGTGTCAGAGTAAAATCAGTTTTATAAAATAAATAGGGAAGTGTTACATCTATTTTCTGCAAAAGATGGTCTAGAATTGGTGTTCATTCCTTTTTTAAACGTCTGGTAGAATTCCGCAGTGAAACCATTTGGACCTAGAGGTTTCGTTTTTGGGGAGTTTTAAAACTATGAATTCAATTTCCGTTATAGTTTATAGGGCTATTCAATTTTTTTCTTTTTTGTGAGAC
Organism: Pan paniscus; assembly: GCF_029289425.2. Lineage (NCBI taxonomy): Eukaryota > Metazoa > Chordata > Mammalia > Primates > Hominidae > Pan > Pan paniscus. Next base: position 76,246,803 of record NC_073256.2, on the reverse strand, counting down.
GTAGTTTCACTCTTGTTGCCCAGGCTGGAGTGCAATGGTGCCTCTTGGCTCACTGCAACCTCTGCCTCCTGGGTTCAAGCGATTTTCCTGCCTTAGCCTCCCGAGTAGCCGGGATTACAGGCTCCTGCTACCACGCCCAGCTACTTTTTGTATTTTCAGTAGAGACAGGGTTTCACCATGTTGGCCAGGCTCAAATTAACTTTTTCATACTGGCTGGGTGTAGCAATTTGTGTTTTTGGATAAACTGGTCTATTTCATCTAAGTTGTCACATTTGTGTGGGTAAAGCTATTCACAGCATTCCCTAATTACCTCTTTTATGTCTGGAGAATCTGTAGTGATAGCTTCTGTTTTGTTACTGATAATTGGTAACTTGCACCTTTTCTGTCAGTTTTGCTAGAGGTCTGCCAATTTTACTGAAGTTTTTAAAAAATCCAGCTCTTTGTTTCACTGATTTTTGTTTTCAACTTAATTAATCTGCTCTTATCTTTAATATTCCCTCCTTTCTATTTATTTTGGGTTTTTCTTTTTTATGGTTTATTTTGCTTTGGGTTCTTGAAGTAGGAGTTAAAATTATTTTGAGACTTCTTTTGTTTTTTTAAATTATACTTTAAGTTCTGGGACACATGTGCAGATTTGTTACATAGGTATATACGTGCCATGGTGGTTTGCTGCACCCATCAATCTGTCATCCACATTAGGTATTTCTCCTAATGCTATCCTTCCCCTAGGCCCCCACCCCCCAACAGGCCCCGGTGTGTGATGTTACCCGCCCTGTGTCCATGTGTTCTCATTATTCAACTCCCACTTATGAGTGAGAACATGCGGTGTTTGGTTTTCTATTTCTGTGTTAGTTTGCTGAGAATGATGGTTTCCAGCTTCACCCATGTCCCCTGCAAAGGACATGAACTCATCCCTTTTTATGGCTGCATAGTATTCCATGGTGTATATGTGCCACATTTTCTTTATCCAGTCTATCACTGATGGGCATTTGGGTTGGTTCCAAGTCTTTGCTATTGTGAACAGTGCTGCAATAAACATACCTGTGCATGTATCTTTATAGAATGATTTATAATACTTTTGGTATATACTCAGTAATGGGATTGCAGGGTCAAATGGTAATTCTGGTTCTAGATCCTTGAGGAATTGCCACACTGTCTTCCACATAGTTGAACTGAATTACCCTCCCGCCAACAATGTAAAAGTGTTCCTATTTCTCTACATCCTCTCCACCATCTGTTGTTTCCTCACTTTTATTTTTTTTGAGACAGAGTCTCACTCTGTCGCCGAGGCTGGAGTGCAATGGTGTGATCTTGGCTCACTGCAAGCTCCGCCTCCTGGGTTCACGCCATTCTCCTGCCTCAGCCTCCCAAGTAGCTGGGACTACAGGCTCCTGCCACCACGCCTGGCTAATTTTTTGTATTTTTAATACAGATGGGGTTTCACCCTGTTAGCCAGGATGGTCTCATCTCCTGACCTCGTGATACGCCCACCTCAGCCTCCCAAAGTGCTGGGATTACAGGCATGAGACACCGCGCCCGGCCGTTTCCTCACTTTTTAATGATTGCCATTCTAACTGGCATGAGATGGTATCTCATTGTGGTTTTGATTTGCATTTCTCTAATGACCAGTAATAATGAGCTTTTTTTCATATGTTTGTTGGCCGTATAAATGTCTTCTTTTGAAAAGTGTCTGTTCATATCCTTCGCCCGCTTTTTGATGGGGTTGTTTTTTTCTTGTAAATTTGTTTAAGTTCTTTGTAGATTCTGGATATTAGCCCTTTTGTCAGACGGATAGATTGCAAAATTTTTCTCCCATTCTGTAGGTTGCCTGTTCACTCTGATGATAGTTTCTTTTGGTGTGCAGAAGTTCTTCAGTTTAATTAGATCCCATTTGTCAATTTTGGCTTTTGTTACCATTGCTTTTGGTGTTTTAGTCATGAAGTCTTTGCCCATGCCTATGTCCTGAATGGTATTGTCTAGGTTTTCTTCCAGGGTTTTTATGGTTTTAGGTCTTATGTTTAAATCTCTAATCCATCTTGAGTTAATTTTTGTATAAGGTATAAGGAAGAGACTTCTTCTTTTCTATTGTGTGCATTTAATGATATACATTTCCCTCTCGTAACACTGTTTTAGCTATTTTCCACAAATTGGTATGTTGTATTTTCATTCAGTTCAATGTGTTTTTTGTAATTCAAGACTTGCTCACTGACACACAGAAGTGTACTGTTTAGTTTCCAAGTATTTGTAGATTTTCCTATTTTCTGTTAAACTGATTTCTAGTTTAATTCCATTTTGTTTGGAGAATACATTCCGTATGATTTCAATACTTTAAAATCTATTGAGGTTTATTTTATGGCCCAGGACACGGTCTATCTTGGTATACAGTCTGTGAGCACCTAAGGGATGCTGAAGTCTCCAACCGTAATTGTGAATTTCTCTATTTCTCCTTGCAGTCTATCAGTTTTTGCTTCACATATCTGGTACACGCACGTTTAGCACTGTCACATCTTTCTGGAGGGCTGATTCTTTTATCATTATATAATGTCCCACTCTGATAATTTTTTTCTGCTCTTAAGTTTATGTGATATTAATATAGCTACTCCTGTTTTCCTTTGATTAATATTTGTATAACTTTTCCTATCATTTTATTTTCAACCTAACTGTACTGTTGTATTTGGAGTGAGTTTCTTATAGATACCATATAGCTGAGTCATTGTTTTTAAAATTCTCTCTGCTAATCCTTTTTGATTTGTGTATTTTGACCACCAACATTTAGTTATTGATATATGAGGGCTTACATCTGACATTTTACTTTGTTTTCTATTTTCCTTCTCCTGCCTTCCTGTGGGCTAATCAAATCCCTTTATTCCCCATGGCTTATAATATTGTGGAATACACTGATAATCACATCAGACAGTGGTTACTTGTTTATACTTCAAACATCAAACATAATTTGCAAGACTTGAAGAAAAAAGTCTATCATATTTATCCATATTTTTGTTTCTTATGTTTTTTTCTTCCTTTATGGTGTTCTAAGATTCTTTCTTCAATCATTTCACTTCTATTAGAAAACTTCCTTTAGCCATTCTTTTATGCAAATCTGCTACTAATAAATTCTTGGTTTTTCCTTCTCTAAGAATGTCTTGATTGCACCTTCATTGCTAATTCTTTTTCTTCTTTGCTGGGTAAAGAATTCTGGGCTGATAGTTCTTTTCTTTCTGCTCTTGCAAAACACTGTGCTACGTATGTTTATTGTGGCAGTATTCACAATAGCAAAGACTTGGAACCAACCCAAATGTCCATCAATGGTAGACTGGATTAAGAAAATGTGGCACATATACACCATGGAATACTGTGCAGCCATAAAAAAAGTTGAGTTCATGTCCTTTGCAGAGACATGGATGAAGCTGGAAACCATAATTCTCAGCAAACTATCACAAGGACAGAAAACCAAACACCGCATGTTCTCACTCATAGGTGGGAACTGAACAATGAGAACACTTGGACACAGGGCGGGGAACATCACACACCGGGGCCTGTTGGGGGTTGGAGGGCTGGGGGAGGCATAGCATTAGGAGAAATACCCAATGTAAATGATTACTTGGTGGGTGCAGCAAACCAACATGGCACATATATACCTAGGTAACAAACCTGCTCGTTGTGCACATGTAACCCAGAACTTAAAGTATAATAAAAACAAACAAACAAAAATCACTGTGCTATTTTCTCTGTCCTCCATGGTTTCTGATGAGAAATCTGCTATCATTAGAACTGTTTTTCCCCTATAGGTAGGGTGCTATTTTTTGCTGCTTTCAAGATTTTTTTTTCTGTCTTTCACGTTCAGAAATTTGACCATACAGAGGTTCGTCATCATGTGGATTTGTCTGGGTTTAACCTCTTTGGGGCTGTCTTCAATCTGTAGGTTTATATACTTTTTGCCACATTTAAGAAGTTTTCAGCCATTATTTCTTTGAGTATTTTTCAGAGCCAATCCTTTTTCCTCTCCTTCTAGGACTTATGACGCATCATATAACGTCAGCTTTTGTTACAGTCCTATAAGTCCCTGAGGTAGTGTTCATTTGTTTCCTCAATTTTCTCTCTGCAGTTTAGACTAAGTAGTTACTATTGTTCTATCATCCAGTTCACTACTTCTTTCCTTTATCTCCATTCTGCTGTTGAGCCCATTCACTGTTTTTTTTTCTAGTGTACAAAGAGCTTTGAAAGAGTTTTTAAATTTCAATTATTGTATTTTTTTTTTATTTTAAAATTCCTATTTGGTTCTTTTTTTTATCTTGCATTTCTTTTGCTCAGATTGTTTGTTTGCTAAGACTCTTCTGTTTCAAGCAAGTTCCTTGTTTGTTGAGGCATTTTAATGATTGCTGCATTAAAATCTTTGTAAGATAATTCAAACACCACTGTCATTTCACTGTTGGCACCTATTATCTTTTTTTCATTCAATTTAAGATCTTCCTGGTTCTACGTATGATGAATGATTTTCTATTGAAACATGGGTATTTTAGATACTATGTTATGAGACTCTGGGTCTTATTTAAACCACTGTTTAGTTGGCTTCCTCTCACTCCACTCCAACAAGGGAAATGGTGGTGGTAGGGTGCTACTTCATTACTGCCTGGGGATTGTGGAAGCAGAGCCACAATTTTTTCTGTGATGTTTGGCTACAGTAGAATGGTTACTTTCTAAGAGTGTTCTGGCTTGCGAACACTGTTCTGACCTGCCTATTTCCTGGTTCTCTGGCTAGAAGACTTTCTTTTTCTGTGCCTGTTGACCTTTCTAGGTTGCCTGTTTCTTTAGCACCCAGTCTCGGGTATGTGGCAAAAAGAAAACCAAGGGAAATCATCACTGTGTCATTCCTCTGGCACCAAGGTCTACTAAGGGAAGTGTGTAGTAGGTGTAGTAGTAGGCTATGCCATCTAGGCTTATGTAAGTACACTCTATGATGGTCACGTGACGATGAAATCACCTGCTGACATATTTCTCAGAATGTATCTCCTTTGTCAAGCAACACATGACTGTATAATATTTTACCTAAGAAAGAATTCTTCGGTGAAAATACCAATGCTGTAGAATTACTGTAGTCAATTTCTAGGTTCAAGGGTTAATCAGAAGAGCTCCAAGTATCATTCTTAATAAATATTTACTGACTGCTTACTACGTTGAAGGCACATGCTAGCTGTTGCCCAGGACCCTGACCTCTGTTATCCTTACGGCAGTGATTCTTAACTCATTTGTTTTTTAGAACTACTTTCTGTAGTTGCTCTTATAAGCTGTTCTTATCTAGAAATCGGGAACTAAGTATTACTTTGGATAAACTACTACTTTTCTTAGCTTCATCACCTCTTTTTATAAAATAACAGTATAGTAATACATTTACCTTAGAAAGGATCAACTATGTAATCATCTATTTATAATATGTATATACATACTACCTCCAAACACATACAGCATAAAAGAATACACTGTGTTCAGAAAAGTTCCAATAGTTCAGGTTCATCAATGGAAATAACTGAAATAATACAAATTTCATCAATAGATGAAACAGAATTCTCATGCTTTGTAAAATGTTACACAGCAATAATAGAATACTTTAAGCAGAAGTGGTGATGTGGTAATATATTGACAGTTAAAAAAATAAATAAAATTAAAAAAATAAGCAGAAGTGGATATAAATAGCTACAAACGTTCTGGTGTCTTGAAACATTTCCAAATTTCATTAGTGTGTTCCTTGTTTCCCTCCCATGCAACACAAAAAAGATTTCCCTACCATGCAACACAAAGAAGTCCAATACCTTATATCTTTGAGTACAGTGGGTTCCCAGAGAAGCCATTTTGCTCAACATAATTTGAAAGAATAGGACTACACTATTCTACTCCATTGGCCAGACTGACTTTCTATGAATGTGATTAAAATATAACTCTCAGAAACTATAGGAAATTGTTTAGAAAAAGGGAGGGAGTGAAAATACGTACAAAAATGTAAGAAAACATTCAGGCTTTAGAAGGCTCAATATGATTTAAGAGTCTGACAGAAGGTGAATGTTACAAGGGATTTCAAAGGGAAGAAACTTTCCTACTTTATGATGTTCAAAGACCATCCGACTAAAAACTTAAATAATAAGTAAAATGAAGATATATAAAACATTTCTATTAAGTATAAAGATGAAGATTTTAAAGGGCCTCTTATTTACCTCTTCTACATTGGAAGCAGTCTTAGCAGACGTTTCCATGAAGATGAGTCCATGTTCTCGTGCAAAAGCTTCACCTTCTTCTTTTTTTACTTCTCTTCTAGATTCTAAATCACTAAACATGGGAAAGAAAGGGTCACATTACTAATCAACATGGTACAAACAGAAGCATTTGTGGAAAGTGTACCATGGAATTCAAAGTTGTGATGACCATTCTTTTAATTAATTTTTAACATACTAACTGTATTATTCAGGGTATTATGAGGGTTAGTATTTAGAACACACTGTCTAGTTTCAAAGAACAATCCAACAGAAGAAAGATTCTGTGTTAGAATTTTAGAACGTTAGAACTAGCCGTAACTTAAGGGAGCCTCTAGTCTAATACCTTATATCTTTGAGTACAGTGCGTTCCCAGAGAAGCCATTTTGCTCAACATAATTTGAAAGAGCAGGACTATACTATTCTCCTCCATTGGCCAGACTGACTGAGTTTCTATGAATGTGATTAAAATACAATTCTCAGAAACTACAGGAAATTGTTTAGAAAATCCAAAGTACTAAAGATACATTACATCATTGATCCCAGTTTGTTTAATTCCCGGTTTCCTCTTAAAGCAAAATTGATATAGACAGAGAGAGAGAGGGAGGGAGGGAGGGAGGGAGAAGGAGTAGAGAGAGACAGAAAAGGAGAAAGGGAGGGAGAGAGAAAGTGTAAGCTAGAAATTTCCAATGAAAGCAGGGTATTCATTTTTATCATACTAGAATTGTATTAGTGAGCGGGGGGAAGGGAAGTAGCAGTTGCTTTTAAAGCGTGTTTTATTTTTAAAGTTAAAAAACTTTACTATTATATTTATTACTTTTTATATATTATTTATTATTACATGTTTATACATGAAAAAAGATGTATAATATAATGTCCACATACTTCCAGCTAGCCTTGACATATTATTTGCCAGATTTCAGGTTTCTTTCCCTTTAAGAAATAAAATCAGCAACAGCAGAATCACCACCTGTGTGTCTCTGATCCCACTCTCCTCCCTCTTACCCTAAAGGTAACCACTACCTAAATTTGGTGTTTTCATTCTCATGCATGTTTTTGCATTTATCCTCATGTTTATAACCATAAATAGTATTTCTTTTTCATGTCTTTAAAAATTCAGATGTAGCTACTGTTTTACAACTTGTTAACTTTGGTCAACACTATGTTTTTCAAATTTATCCATATAATACATGCAGATCTAGTTTGTTTTTTAACTGGTGAATTACAGTCTACTGAATGAATGCAATACAACTTAAATTCTCTATAAGGCAAAGTTATTTATAATTTTTCATTATTACAAACAATGTTACAATAAGCATTTTATATATATATAAAAATATATGTATTTTATATATATAATACATATATAAAAATATATGTATTTTATATATATATATAAAATATATGTATTTTATATATATATAAAATATATATATATATTTGTGTATACACGTGCCAAGGCTTTTCCAGGGCAGTTTTTTTTTTTAATTTTTTCAGAGACAAAGTCTCACTATGTTGCTCACGCTGGTCTTGAACTCCAGGACTCAAGTGATCCTCCCACTTTGGCCTTCCCAATTGCTAGGACTACAGTACTGAGACACTGCGTTAAGCCTGGGTAGGATTTTTCAAACTGTGTCATGACTCAATGAATTGTAAAAATCACTCAGTAGGAAATAATCAGAACCTTTTTTTTAAAAAAAGAAACAATAGGCTGGGTGCGGTGGCTCACACCTGTAATTACGGCACTTTGGGAGGCAAGGCGGGTGGATCACCTCAGGTTAGGAGTTCAAGACCAGCCTGGCCAACATGGTGAAACCCCGTCCCTACAAAAATACAAAAATTATCTGGGTATGATGGTGGGTGCCTGTAATCCCAGCTACTCAGGAGACTGAGGCGGGAGAATTGCTTGAACCTGGGAGGCGGAGGTTGCAGTGAGCAGAGATCGCGCCACTGCACTCCAGCCTGGGCGACAGAGTGAGACTCTATCTTGGGAAGGGAAAAAAAAAAGAAACAATATAAAATATCAGAGTGTATCACCTATATACATAAGTTCCATCTACTGTTTCATGGAACTTACGTATAAAGGTATAATTTACGAATATTTTGTTATATGTGTAGGTGTATACACAATTTATTTACTAGGTCATGATGTAAAATACATTTCTTACTATAGGTCAAATCAAAAAACTCAAAAGCCATAGTACTTGACGATATACTTAGTGCAAAGTTTTAAAAATACCTCAGTTTTCCAGGCATTACATCATATTGTTGTCTTAGTTCACTCCCTCTGAATCCCACTTAAGTTGCTTAGGTTACTTAAGTATCTTTCTTTTAATTTATGCCCCCTTTTTGTTTAGGGTTTGCATTAAAACCCTTACACTATTAAAAAACTTTCATTTTTTAAATCTCTGCTTCCTATTTCTTATATAACCAATTTATTAATAAAATGCCATAGTAAGAAAAATTTGTGTCATCTGTTGCTCTGACTAGGTCACTGCCCTTCACTGGCTGCTCCCTACTGCTTAATGCGTCTAATTCAAAAATTGCTTATTCCCTGTTTTGGTGTCTATCCACAATTCAATTCATCTAAAAATAATCATCTCATTTATTTCTCTCTGTTCTTTCTTGTTCGTTATACTCCTGATTTTAAAGGTCACCCACCTACGATCATCAGAAACATCTCTTGTTTACATACTATGCTTTGTTTATTTCTTCTCACATTTGAACTATCAGCTCCTAGTGGTCGGTGACCAAATTTAAGCCACCAGTAAGCTGTCACTCATCATGTTTCAGCCACAAGGAAAAAATTGGTAAAATAAAAGGATAAAAATTCTCTTTATTCTCCAAGTATTCTCCTCTTATTATTTCATACCTTGAATGACAGAATAACTATTTCCATCATAGAAAGACTAAAACTTCCCTCCAATAGCTTTATAACCTTAAAAAGGTTTAGTGAGATGATTTAAATGTGGAAAAGAATACCCAAGAAAGGCCTTCAGAGAATACGATAATAGTTTCTTCTCTACACAAAGAAGTAAACAATGTTTAGCTTTTTATAATGTAAATATCACTTAGGTAATATTTTCTCTTAATAGCAAATCTCAATTTCTATTAAAACAACACTCTAAAATCTATACAGTATAATGATGTTTTACATTATAGCTTTTTTGAGGTGTAACAGACATAAAAGAAGTTGTACTTAAATGCAAAATTTGTTGAGTTTTAAGATAATGTAAGCCCGTGAAGCCATCAGTCTCCCAAAAGTTTCCTCATACTCCATTGTAACCCATCCCTTCTTGCCCCTGCACCCTAGGCAGCTGATGATCTGCTTTCTGCCACTACAGATTAGTCCACATTTACTAGGATTTTTATATAAATGTAATCACATGGTATTTTTGGTCTGAGTTTTTTCACTCTGTAATTATTTTGAGAATCATCCATTTTGCTGCATGTATCAACAGTTCATTCCTCTTTATAGCTGAGTTGTAGTCTGTTGTAATGCTGTATCACTATTTTTTGATTCATCTGTTGATATTTGGGTTGTTTCCAGTTTGGGGCTATTAGAAATAAAGCTAGTATGAATATTTGTACATAATTCTGTGGACATAGGAAGACATATTTATGTTGGGTAAACATCTGGGAGTAAAGTGGCTAGGAAATATAGATGTGTGCTTTATTTCTTTTTTTTGAGACAGGGTCTCGCTCTGTGGCCTAGGCTGGAATACAGTGGCATGATCATGGCTCACTGCAGCCTTGACCTCTCAGGCTTAAGTGATCCTACCACCTCAGCCTCTGGAGTAGCTGGGACTACAAGTATGTACCACCATGTTCAGCTACTTTTTAAAAGAATTTCTTATTTTTGTATAGAAGAAGTCTCCCTACATTGCCCAGGCTGGTCTCAAACTCCTAGGCTGAAGCAATCCTCCTGCCTCGGCCTTTTAATTTCTAAAGAAACTACCAAATTGTTTTCCAAAGTGATTGTATCATTTTACGTTCCCATCAGTAGTATATCTTCTGTAGTAATTGCTGGTTCAAATCTTTAGATCATTTTTAAAAAGTGGATGTCTTCTTATTAATGAATTATAAGCATTCTTCATATATTCTAGATATAAATCCTTTGTCAGATATATTTTTCACAAATATTTTCTGCTAGTCTGTAGCTTGCCTTTTCATTTTTGTAACCGTTTTTCTTCAAATTTATTTATTTAAATTGATAGGTAAAATTGCATATATTTATCATGTACAACATATTGTTTTAAAGTATATATACACTGTGGAATGGTTAATCTAGCTAATTTGCATTATCTCACAGTTACCGTTTTTTGTGGTGAGAACACTTAACATCCACTCTTTCAGCATTTTTCCAGAATGCACTATATCATCATTAACCATGTCACGATGTTGTATAATAGTGTAACCGTCTTTTGAAGAACAAAAGTTTTAAATTCAGTTAAAGAACAATTTATTGATTTTTTTTCTGAACTATAAGTTCATGCTTTTCTCTGTCCCATTTAAGAAATGTTTGCCAAAACAGGGTCACTACAATTTGTTTTCTTTTAGAAATTTTAAGTAGTTTTAGCTCTCACACTTAGGTCTATGATCCACTTCCAGTTAATTTTTGTAAATGGTATAATGTAACAGTTGAGGTTCATATTTTTACATATGACTATTAACTGTTTCAGCACCATTTGATGAAAAAGATTACCCCTTCTTCAACTAAATTAGCATCTCTGTCAAAAAATTAATATATCATATATATATGAATCTACTTCTGGAACTTCTTATTCGGCTCTACTGATCTATGTCTGCTTATGCCAAACAATAGTAAATTGATTATAGTATAATAAATCTTAAAATTTGTAGAATAGTAAATTCTCTCCAATATTGTGCCTCTTTGTCAAAGTTGATTTGGCTATTCCGTGGCCTTTGCATTTTTATATAAACTTTAAAGTCAGCTTGTCAATATCTACCCTCCCAAAAAAGTCTGCCAATGTTTGATAGTTTGATTAGGGTTACAATAAATCTTTTTTTTTTTTTTTTTTTTTCCCTTGGAGACAGAGTCTCGCTCTTTTGCCCAGGCTGGAGTGCAGGTGGCACAATCATAGCTCACTGCAACCTTGAGCTCCTGGATTCAAGTGATCCTCTCACCTCTGCTTCCTGAGTAAGTAGAGCTAAAGGCGTGTGCCAGCATGCCTAGCTAGTTTTTTTAAATTATTATTTTATTTTTTGTAGAGATAGGGTCTTGCTACATTCTCAGGCTGGTCTTGAACTCCTTGCCTCATGTGATCCTCCTGCCTTGGCCTCCCAAAGTGCTGGGATTACAGATGTGAGCCATTATACCTGGCCTTCAATGAATTTTTAGATAAATTTGAGAAGACATCTTATATTTAGTTTTACAATCCATGAACATGGTTATATCTCTTCATTTATTTAGTCTGTTTACAATATTCTCTCTCTTTTTTTAATCTATAGTGATGTCAACCTTTCTTTCCTGATATTGCTAATGTTTGTCTTTTTCCTGATCAGTATCTATTTTATTTTATCTTCTGAAGAATTAGCTTTTGGTTTCATTGGTTTTCTCTCTCTCTTTTTTTTTTTTAACGGGCAGGAGGCTTTCCTTAACTTTGATTTGCTCTTATTCTAGTTTCTTAAGGCAAAAAAATTAGGCTATTTTCTTTGTTTTTTTTTTTTTTTTTTTGAGACAAGGTCTTGCTTTGTTGCTCAGCCTGGAGTACAGTGGCATGAACACAGTTCACTGCAGCCTCAACTGGGCTCAAGTGATTCTCCCACCTCAGCCTCCTGAGTAGCTGGAACCACAGGAATGCACCATCATGTCTAGCTAAATTTTAAAATTTGTTGTAGAGATGGAGTCTCCCTGTGTTGCCCGGGCTGATCTTGAACTCCTGGGATCAAGCAATCCTCCACCTGGGCCTCCCAAAGTGTTGGGATCACAGGTGTGAGCCACTGTGCCTGGCCCTAGGCTGTTCATTTAAAAATTTTCTTAATAGTACTATTTTAACTGCATCTCACACATTTTCAAAGACTGCAGAGAGAGAAGTTAACTTGTGGGAATAAACGCAAATAATTCCTGTCCATGGAAATGCAGACTGTGTCCTGTGGAATACAATTAATACCCTGTGAATACTGTTCAGTTTTGCATCCATCTTGTAAATTCATTTCAGTATTCTTTATTTGATTATAAATGTATGGTACTTTGAGTTCCCTTTTGAACTGGTTGAAATATCTTACCAGTTTCCTTATCTTGTTAATTAATGAGATAAAAGTTTTGAGATGTCTTCATTATCATATAAGTCATGATTTTACCTATCTAAAAACAGCATCTCTTCAGAGTATTTTATTAATATAACCCTAAAGAATGAATGGGCCGGGTGTGGTGGCTTATGCCTATAATCCCAGTACTTTTGGAGGCCCAGGTGGGAGAATCACTTGAGGTTAGGAGCCTGAGACCAGCCTGGGCAACAAAGTGAGACCCTTTCTTTATAAGAAATAAAAAGATAAACTAGCTGTGGTTGTGCATGCCTACAGTCTCAGCCACTTGGGAGGCTGAGGCAGGAGGATTCCCTTGAGCCCGGGAGGCCAAGCTGCAGTGAGCTATGATCACACCACTGCACTCTAGCCTGGGTAATAGAGTGAGACCCTGTCTCAAACAAAACAAAACAAAACAAAACAAAAAGAATGGTGCCTAGCATTCTGAAAATACTAATATTTTCTTACCACTGTAAGTTTCTACAAAAATTAGTGAAAACTTTCCCACACTCTTAGAAGTTTATGGAAACTGGTCAAGCAAGAAGGTTTTCCCATATAATAGCATTTTAGATTGACAGCACAAAGATGTTCAATCCAACTCCCCAAATAAATCAGTAGGCTTTACTTTACATCAGTAATCTGATAAAACTCCTTCAGATTACTTTTTAAAGTATTTCTTTACACAAAAACTATTTCTAATAATAACAGTAATAATTTCCAACAAAGCTTATTAACATCATTTTAAAAATCAAAAGAAACACCTTAGAATTTCCGAAATTTTATAATTTAAGAGGCTGGTAACTCACATTTGAACAAATGTTAAGGAAAGTAGTCAAATAAACAGTATAGTCTTCATCACTAATGCAATGTAAGCTTTAAATTAGCCTTTTTACCTTTTATTTCCAATAAGCATAATGACCATGTTGGAATTGGAATGCTGGCGGGCATCTTCTAACCAGGTTGTCAAGTGGTTGAATGTATCTCTCCTAAACATAAATAATAATTTAATTACTATGTTCAAAGCATTTCCCTCAGTATACAACGAACAATATACATATTTTTAAAGAGAACCACTTTTAGCCATATCCACTTATGTAACGAGAAGTAGTTTTAAGCACCATATCTGGGTTTAGAGTTCACTGATTGTATTTCAGTTTATAAATTAAATGTAATCACACTTTAGAAAATTCCAATGAATAAATAATATGGCCAATTTCAATTTGAAGGTGCTAATTCAAATAAGAAAAACAATTCAGTTGCAGGTTTCTGTAGTAAATTTAAATTGGACTCAAGATGCAGTTTTAAAGGTGAGTAGCCAGGGCAGAAAGGCTAAGCTATTCTTTCATTACTGTTAACCACATCTATTTAGAAAAATTCTCTGTATCAACTACTGAATTGCAAAGTTTTCAAGTTCTCACCGTGTAATATCGTAAACTAGTAAAGCTCCTGCTGCACCTCTGTAATACGACCTTGTGATGGAACGAAAGGATTCTTGCCCTGCCTGTAACGAAAAAAAAGGTTGGAGAGTTTCCTTTAATACAATGTCCTCTACATTTTCATATTATTCATATACAGAATAAGAGGAGGTAGGGAAGGAGTGCATAAAGAGAGACAAGAAAACTTAACTTCACCAGTCTTAGGAAAAAGTTACAAAATACCGCTATTGCTCAAGATTGCTCAAGTCAACGAGACGCACATGTAGTGCACATGTAGTCGCTCCTGCAACCTCCCCACCCCGCAAGACCTCTAAACCCTTTTTGGCAATCCCTGACAACCCAATTTACTGAATGGCTTCACAATACACGAATCATTATTAAAGGACAGAATGGACTCCTAGCAACTAAGCTCTGAAGACAAATTTGAAAGGAAGCAAATAACCCAGAGCCTCACATTTGAATTCAATAACCCACTCCCTGGGGCAGCTGTTGACACTAGAATAAATAAAGCCCATTGTAAATAAATGATGAATGACATCTTTACGCCCACCATCTGCTGGTGTAAAGGTTGTTGGAAGGCCAAGGATGCAGATTTTATCAGTTATATCATAAACTGCAGTGAGCTTTCAACAGTCATCAAATGGAATTCTTTGAGCAATCATTTTATTATGAAAAGCAAAATGGTTCTGAATTTAATTTATATAAGTTTTTTTCTCCACACTTAATCAATTTTCTCTGTATTTGATATATAATGCTTGTCAAAAGGCAACAGGATGTAAAAGTCATCTTTATATCCACCTGTGAAACAGACACAAGAGATTATGCAAAGCTAGGTAATTTCTCTTTTACTCATGGTACTAATTTCTGTTTTTTTAAGAATTGCTGGGGAGGAATGTGACTGTTCTGTCTGAGTTTAAAACCGAGACAGCTCTTATAAGAAGTTATTTTTCATTTTTAATCCCTTCTTTTCCTACTTTTGCAAAAACATAAGCATTTTAATGAAGTAAACGTAAAGCCAATTTTAACGATTTTTATATTCAAAATCCCCTAACTTGAAAAATATTGATGTTTACACGTTCTGAGTTCTGATCTTGCAATGTAAATATTTAGCCCTTCCCACCCTCAGAATGCACATGGACAGCTCATATTCTACCCTGTTTAACACTCAACACTCTACAATACCTTGCTCTTGTTGACCCTTCCTCTATACTCCCTCCCTCCCCCATCCCCCACCCCCTGCATGTGACTAAGTGTGTGCTAGGCACTGGGTCCAGCACATAGCAGGCATTCAGAGAAAGCCTGTTGAGTGAAAAAGTGGAAAAATAGGCTGGGCATGGTGGCTCACGCATGCAATCCCAGCACTTTGGGAGGCCATGACTGGTGGATCGCTTGAGCCTGGGAGTTTTTAACCCATTTATGCCTAGTGTTCCATTATTGGAATGCTAAGCTTGTGGGAGTTATTTATATCCTACTGCTCAAGGTCACTGCCAAGGTCTGATTTTTCACACAAAAAATTTGCAACCCCCTGCATAAATGGGTTAAGACCAGCCTGGGCAACATGGCAAAACCCCGTCTCTACCAAAAATACAAAAATTAGCCAAGTGTGGTGGCACGCCCCCAGCTACTTGGGAGGCTGAGGTAGGAGGATCATCTGAGCCCAGGTGAGGAGGCTGCTGGGAGATGTAATTGCACCACTGTACTTCAGTCTTGCTAACAGAGCAACACCTTGTCTCCAAAAACAAAAACAAAAAAACAACAAAAAAGTGAAAGAAGAAATCCTAATGTCTTAGTTATATGCATAAAATAATCAGTACTCCATCCCACATAGCTGAGTGGACATCTGTAAATCCTAACGTGCTAAGATTCAATGAAAATAACTTCTCCTATGTGGAAACTAACAATTAGACCCTCTCTTGGGTAGGCAATTTTGGCAGTTAGAATAATGTCATGCTAAATTAGACAGTGAGAAAGCCATCACACAAAAGGGCTATAAAAATAGCCAAATCATTTTACATAGCTTAGGTTAAACTGAAGACAGCCGGGTATAATGGCTCATGCCACTTTGGGAGGCTGAGGCAGGAGTATTGCTTGAGGCCAGGAGTTCAAAACCAGCCTGGCTAACATGGCGAGACCCCATCTCTACAGAAAAATTTTAAAAATTAGCTGGGTGATGTGGCTTATCCGTGCAGTCCTAGCTACCTGGGAGGCTGAAGCAGGAGGATCACTTGAGCCCAGGAGTTCAAGGCTACAGTGAGCTACAATCACACCACTGCGCTCCAGCCTGGGCAACAGATGAGGCCCTGTGTCTTTAAAAAAAAAAAAAAGAAAAGAAAAACAACAACAACAACAAAAAACAAAAAACTAGAAGATACCTTGTTTTTATTTTAAAGTGATTGTTTTTTAAAATTTATTATTTTTTATTTTTTTATAGAGACCAGGTTTCACCATGTTGCCCAGGGTGGTCTCAAACTACTGAGCTTTAAGCAATCAACCTGCCTCGGTCTCGTAAAAGTGCTGGGGGGTTACAGGTGTGGGCCACTGTTCCCAGCCAAATTCACTGTTCTGAAGGCACAATGGCAGGAAATATCTTCTTTAACTGCTTAGCACAGAAAAACAAAGGACTAGATCTTTAGGGATTAATTTCACTGTAAATCCTATGTACCAAGAAAGGATTCTGTGTTAGGTACAGTAGTTCCTCCTTATTTGAGGTTTTGCTTTCTAAGGTTTCAGTTATTGGTGGTCAACTGCAGTCTGAAAATATTAAATGGAAAAGTCCAGAAACAATAATTCCTAAGTTTTACATTGTACACGATTCTGAGTAGTGTGATAAAAGTCTCCCACTATCCTGCTGCTCCGTCCTGCTGGGGATGTGAATCATCCCTTTGTCCAGCCTATCTTCACTGTATACACTACACTACCTGCCTGGTAGTCACTTAGTACAGGTTGAGCACTTCTTCTCTGAAATGCTTTGAACCAGAAGTGTTTCTGAGTTTAGAATATTTGCATTATACTTATCAGTTGAGCATCCCTAATCTGAAAACTAAAATCCAAAATGCACCAAAAAGCATCTCCTCTGAGTGTCATGTGGAAGCTCAAAAAGTTTGGGATTTTCAAATTAGGGATGCTTAAACTGCAGCCGTCTCTGTTATGGGATCGAAAAACTAGTATATATAGAGTTCAGCACTATCTGCAATTTCAGGCATCTACTGAGGTTGTTAGCATCTATTCCTCATGGATAAGGAAGAACTACTGTAATACAAAAAAGATACATATTTTATTAGTTCAAAATAAAAATCAGGTTTATAGCTCTGATATTGCCCATGGCTGATCATCAAGCAAAGGTAAAAGTCCTTTAAACCAATCTCTCCAGGGACATTCTGTGGGATGAATTAAAATGAACACATTGCTAGAAAAGTACTACTATAAGATCTACAACTTCCAGTTTAGAGCCTAGATAAGAGACAGTAAAGAGTAAAAGACAAAATAAATTTAGGAAAAGGAGAAAAGCAAACTTTTATAACCATTCTCATTCCTTCTGAACTGTTCTGCAAAGAACAAAACACGTTCCAATATGGAAATAACTTACACAATACATTTGAATCTAGACTTCTGCCCACTACAAAATTAAACAAAAGCTCGAGCAAATAAAAAAACACAATTCCCACTGAAGACTATGACTGTAGCTATGCATCTTAAGATCTATGATTACTTTATAATAAATAAAGATGAGTGTTAAGAATAGTTTACAAATTCTTGAGACCTTACTAATCTGAAAACTATCACAACTCTGGCCTATTCTCTTTGATAACGGTATTGGTAGCCTTGAAATAAATCTTGCCCAGTGAAGTTTTTTTTTTTTATTATGGCTTCTCTAACTATAAATAAACTGTTATATAACAACTAACTGCATAAAGTTAGCCCAAAGGTTAACTACCTTGACATATTAAAGCAAAGTAATTTGATTTTTAAAAAGCACTTTAGGCTGGTCGCAGTGGCTCACGCCTGTAATCTCAGCACTTTGGGAGGCCGAGACAGGCAGATCACGAGGTCAGGCATTCGAGACCAGCCTGACGAACTGGTGAAACCACGTCTCTACTAAAAAATACAAAAATCAGCTGGGTGTGGTGGCGCACACCTGTAATCTCAGCTACTTGGGAGGCTGGGGCAGGAGAATCACTTGAAGCCAGGAGGCGGAGGTTACAGTGAGCCGAGATCGTGCCATTGCACTCCAGCCTGGGCAACAGAGTGAGACTGTCTCAAAAAAAAAAAAAAAAGGTGCTTTAATATATACCTATCCAAACTCGGATTGACCTATATTGTTTTCAGTGAAACAAAAATGTTAACCTAGGGCCAGGCGCGGTGGCTCACGCCTGTAATCCCAGCACTTTGGGAGGCCAAGGCAGGCATATTACGAAGTCAAGAGATCGAGACCATCCTGGCTAACACAGTGAAACCCCGTCTCTACTAAAAATGCAAAAAATTAGCCGGGCTTGGTGGCGGGCACCTGTAGTCCCAGCTACTCGGGAGGCTGAGGCAGGAGAATGGTGTGAACCCGGGAGGAGGAGCTTGCAGTGAGCCAAGACTGCGCCACCGCACTCCAGCCTGGGTGACAGAGCGAGACTCCATCTCAAAAAAAAAAAAGTTAACTTAGGAATTATAAATGTTGTGTTTGATCCTCTTCACTATAAACTGTTGGTTAAAAGGGATTTTGGAAGCTTGAAACCAAACAGGATACAAAATTCTTTGTATTTAATAGTAAGAGATTCCTAATATTAGCTTAGAGTGTAAAGAAAAACACATTTAGTCAAACAGGAATGACTGCCTAAGTGAACAGCACCACAAAACAAACTTGCGGTGGAGTGGCCAGAGTAGACAGTAAGTTCTCTTGGCTCACAATATAACTGTTGGATTAATTTAAAAATCCACAGGATTAGCTGGGTGTGGTGGCTCACACCTGTAATCCCAGCACTTTGGGAAGCCAAGGCGGATGGATCACCTGAGGTCAGGAGTTCCAGACCAGCCTGGCCAACATGGTGAAACCCCGTCTCTACAAAAAATACAAAAATTAGCCAGGCGTGGTGGCACGTGCCTGTAATCCCAGCTATTCTGGAGGCTGAGGCAGGAGAATCACTTGAACCCAGGAGGCGGAGGCTGCAGTGAGCTGAGATTGCGCCACTGCACTCTAGCCTGGGTGACAGAGCTGGACTCTGTCTCAAAAACAAAACAAAACAACAACAACAAAAATTCACAAAATACTCAGAGATGCAAAAAAGTAGAGCAGAACAAGTCTGCCTAAGAGATAAAAACATGCTCATTTTTAGTGATGCTTAATATTAAATCAGAGTCATGGAACATTTGTGCAAAAGAAGTCTTACAACTTCATCTTTCATGTGAGGATTGCTAAATCAAAATTGATCCTTTGCACCATAATTTTAAAACTTATTTGTAACTGCCAGATAAAGAATCCCTTAAACTGGCTTTCCCATGCATCTGAGTCTTTTGGTGAATAGCAATATTTGTAGTAACCAGGCTGGCAACTAGTAGTAATCTTCACCTCTTCTTCCTCTTCTACTCCCATAAAAGATAACTTTATACATATTAAGCTGTAGTTCAAAAATCTCTAAATATCCTGAATTAAAGTCCTAAGCTCTTGAGAATCAGACCTCTACTTGTCTCACAAGGATTTTTTCTTATTCAAAATCTTGTTCATACAAGTCCATTTTTTTCTACTGATATCTTGTCTATAGTCTGAAAATTCCTGCTTTTGTGCCTCTGCTTAACTCCTTGCCTGAAACACTATTTTCTTCTCTCTCCACCTATCCAATTTCCATTTCCTTTGAGGACCAGCTCAAGCCCCTAATTCTTTCACAAAGCTGGGAAAGCTTGTCTACCACAGCCCATAGTTATCCTTTTCTCCTCACAAATCCAAAAGCACTTTCATGTGGTCATTTGGTTTTAATACTATTGATTAGATACAATGAACATACTACTCAAATGCTTATCTTTTTTCCTCTTCAGTTATCCTTGAGGAATAGCTTAACTCAGAGTACTAGAGTATATTTATAGTAGGCACTCAAATATGTTACCAGGATTGATCCCAAAGAGCCAATAAAGGGAGAAAATTAAGATTTGTGAGAATCAGTATTACAGTAGTACTTCTCTTACTTGCATTGCTAGTTATTTATCAAACAGCTCCAGCTATGTAGAAGACAGATGAGAACCAAAAGAAGGAAAGAAGGATTTCTAAACAGCCAAATAAACTGTCCCTTGCCCAAGCATTAAATCTCAGGTACTTTACTTAAAAGACTCAACTTAAAAATTTAGACCTTGGCCAGGTGTGGTGGCTCACACCTATAATCCCAGCACTTTGGGAAGCTGAGGCGGGTGGATCACGAGGTCAGGAGATCAAGATCATCCTGGCTAACTTGGTGAAACCTCGTCTCCACTAAAAATACAAAAAAAAAAAAAAAAAAAAAATTAGCCGGGCGTGGTGGCGGGCACCTGTAGTCCCAGCTACTCAGGAGGTTGAGGCAGGAGAAAGTGGCGTGAACCCGGCAGGCGAAGCTTGCAGTGAGCCGAGATTGCACCACTGCACTCCAGCCTGGGCGACAGAGCGAGACCCCGTCTCAAAAAAAAAAAAAAAAAAAAAAAAAAAATTTAGACCTCTATCAAGGAACTGCTATCGTTGAGAGGAAATATTTTGAAATCCACATGCATGTACAAAACTTCTATTCCAGGTGACAGTAAGATCAGTAAGAATCAAAGTGATTTTTAGGCTGTCTTAGTGTACACAGCAAGGGTGGTGAAAAAGTCAACCTGCACTAGTTAGTTGTGGGATCCTGAGAAAAGTAACAATGGATGGAAATACCTAGAAAAAACAGCACAAGTTGAATGCTTTAAAAAATTTGAGGATATTTACTTTGGAAAAAAGGCTTAGCTGGGCGCAGTGGCTCACGCTGTAATCCCAGCACTTTGGGAGGCCAAGGTGGGCAGATTGCTTGAGTCCAGGAGTTTCTGACCAGCCTTGGGAACATGGCAAAATCCCGTCTCTACAAAATTAAAAAAAAAATTAGCTGGGAGTGGTGGCGGGTGCCTGTAGTCCCAGGTACTGGGGAAGCTGAGGTGAGAGGATCACTTGAGCCTGGGAGGTGGAGGCTGTGGTGAGCTGTGATCACACCACTGCACTCCAGCCTGGGCAACAGGGCAAGATCCTGCCTCAAAAAACAAGAAAAAAAAAAAAGATAAAATAGGATATGATCACCGATGTCAGATTCTTTTAGTGCTGCCACGTAAGAAAAACTGGAGACCACAGGTGGGAGGTAATCACTAAAGTACAATGAAATGTCTAAGACAGTTTCCTGTCCCTGTAGTTGTTCAAAAAAATGTTGATGAATTGCTGCCTAAGGAGGAAGAACAGTTGGAGCTCTAAGCCCCTCAACTCCCAGCTTAAGGGATGGTGGGGGAGAGGGAGGAAGTGACAGTAATGGGAGCAGAGAGGAAAGGCAGAAGTGGGGAGGCAGTATTGTTTTCAGCCCTCAGGGTTCCAGGTCCTCTCCCTGGCTCACTGCATCTGGTCATCCATCCTTACTGATGCATTGAAACAAAATAATATTCAATTTTTAGAAATAATACGTCAAGAGTATAAAGTAACATGCTTTTCAAAGGAGAAAAAAAATGCCTGTGATTTGCTGAGAAGAAACTTTTAGCATGTTAGTTTTCACACAATTTGGTCAAAAGTTTCACTGACTTACTTGATATAAGACATGTAAAATAGGAATATTTCTAGGGAAGCTGAGTGGATAAATGAACTTAACTAAAACATCCATATTACAATTTTTTTTGGAGGGGCTGGGAAATCAAATGTATTTGGATATGCTGGAAGGCAACTGAAAGAGGAATAGAAGGCAAGAGAAAAAGTAAGAGAAAAAGAACAAGAGCAGAACAAGGCAGTAATGGCTGGCCAGGGTCTAACAGTGAGAACACACCTCTGCCTTTTTTCTGCCAATGAACAGAAACCGGGGGCAACGTATGTTTCTTCTTTGACTTCCCCTGGCAGAAGAAGAATATTTACAGTTTGGCTTTGGCTTTTAATAAATGAAAGAAAAGTAACTCAGTAAAGGGCCAACTGTCAGTGCTTAAAGGGAGGCACTGATAGACTCTTATCACTGTTTCCAGCTGTGAAACTGATTGATGGCCTTCATGCCTCCAAGGAGTATCTGTTAGCAGCTATTCTCACTATTGGCAAAAGAAAGCAAAGGTGGTGGATGTGAAAATCTTGCAAGGAAAACTCCTTAAATTTTTTGAAGATAAAAATGACAAACATCCTGTAGGCCAGGTGCAGTGGCTCACACCTGTAATCCCAGCACTTTGGGAGGCTGAGGCGTGGATCACCTGAGGTCGGGAGTTCGGGACCAGCCTGACCAACATGGAGAAACCCCGTCTCTACTAAAAATACAAAATTAGCCGGGCGTGGTGGTGCATGCCTGTAATTCCAGCTACTTGGGAGGCTGAGGCAAGAGAATCGCTTGAACCCGGGAGGCGGAGGTTGCGGTGAGCTGAGATTGCACCATTGCACTACAGCCTGGGCAACAAGAGTGAAACACTGTCTCAAAAAAAAAAAAAAAAAAAAAAAAAGACAAATATCCTAAGATACTAAGAAAACTCTTCATTTCTATAAGGCTGATAAAACAAATAATAACATTTGGCTAATTTTCCCTTGAAGGACTCTAGGATGGTTTTGTAAACATCTTGGGTCATGAATAGACATAACCCTTGCTACCAAAAATGCAACCGGCTATCCAAATGTACAGACACACTGTAAAACATTAATGCTATGGAAAATCCCGTTTCACTCAGATATAAACTAAGTGTGAGACCAATCTTAATGTGTATTAGGTTACATTTATTAAAAAGTTTTGGAAGTTGGGTATGAAAGTAAGAAGAAAGTCAATGAAAATAAGAGAAAAGCCTGACCAGCCTGGGAAACATAACAAGACTCCATCTCTACAAAAAATTTTGAAAATTAGCTGCACGTGGTGGCATGCATGTGTAGTCCCAGCTACTCAAGAGGCTGACGTGGGAGGATTGCTTGAGGCCAGGTGTTTGAGGCTGCAGTGAGCTGTGATCATGCCACTACACTCAAGCCTGGGCGACAGAGTGAGACGCTGTCTCAAAACCAAAAAAAAAAAAAAAAAAAAACCCCAAAAAAACAAAAACAAAAGAGGAAAACCTGTAAGACAAAGACTCAAGAAACAATCTCCAAAAGAAGTAAGTTAAACTATTTTAAACAGTCCTTTAAATCTGGAACAGGCCATTGGGTCTGGGAGCTCTCCATGTAGAAGCTGGAAGTGGTCGAATTCTTTCTGGGATGTTATGATGTCTTTAAAGGGACCACCATCTCTCTCAGAAATAGAGGAAAGAAAACGAGCCCTCTACCCTCCTAGAGGAACACAAACAAGGGTTTTTCTTCTCTTCCTTTCTCATACTGTCCAGCATAAGAAATTATTTTAGATTTCTTTTGCAAGTTTATTGTTGTGCAAAGAAATCAACTCAAGCAAAAACAAAAACAAGAAAACCCACAAAAAACCAGGCTTCTATCAAAATGATGTAGGACGAGTTAATCTACAAAACAGACAACTAGGAAATGAATGGCTTACTCAAGTTTCAAAAAACAAAGATTATTTAAGGGACTACTTTAAGAATAGAAGAACAAGTGAATAAACTGAAATAACCTACAGACAATGAAGTGGTTTATGCCTAAAATATCACATAATTATCATTACTACATTAACCTTTCCTTTTCAAAACGATGTACTTTAGTAGATATCTCCTGAACACATCCAGTGACCCTACAAGTTGCTTAGACAGAATGAGATTCTCTATTCATTCATTCAGTAAAATTTACCAAACACTGTATTATCAGTCACCAAGCTAAGAATGCAGGATACAAAGCTGCATAAGATATAGGTGGATCCTTCTCTCATAATGCTTATTCTGAGAAGGGTAGATAATGTGAACAAAAAGCTATGACAATGGGATCAGAACTACAGGAGACATATGCACAAAATATTACAGGAAGAATAAGTTATTCCGATGGGGGTCAAAAAGGCTTCACCAAAGAGCTGACATCTTAGTTGCCTTAAATGGAAAAGAAAACAAAAAAAGGCACTTCAAGCAATGCAAGTATTTATGCAAAAGTATAAGGAATGAAAAATATGTTTATTGAAGAATAACAGTCTGGTTCACACTACACAATGCAAAGATGTGTGTTACACAAGGTTATAAACTAAAAAGAGTAACTTAGTTTATGTAAATCAGTTCTGAATAAGAGACAGTAACTCAGCCGGGTATGGTGGTGCACGCCTGTAGTCCTAGCTATTCAGGAGACTGAAGTGGGAGGACTGCTTGAGCCCAGGAGCTCGAGGCTGCAGCGAGCTATGATTGTGCCACTGCACTACAGCCTGGGTGACAGAGTGAGACCCTGTCTCCAAAACAAGAAGAGAGAAACTCTTTTAATACAGAAGTAGAAAATGTTTCTTTTTGGTTGGAGATTATTAATTTTAAATCTCTAGGAAAAAAGGGACTCTGTGTATTTTATTTTCCTCTTTTCCGTGCAGTTTTGAGATGCTGCCTGAGAGAATGCAAATCAAAAGTTTTGAGATGCTTTAGGCTCACGTGGGAAATCCTTGAGAAATAGTAAAAGTATGACTCTTCACTGAGGAAGAAGAGGCAAAAAAACACAAGAACCCAGAGTCGAGTGGACAATTCAAGGACAAGGCAAGACAGAGATGTAGGGTTATCATTTAAGGAAAAACTGTGACACATAGGAAGTATCAGGAAACCCAGGTCCCACAGCAGCCTTCAGCAACTTGCTTGGTCTAGGGAATCCAGTCTGTGAGACTGGATGTTCTCTAAGGTTCCTTCTTTCAATGGCTACTACACATGACAAGTGAGAAACTAAGACTGAGTGACTGGAGAAAAATGGGCCACGGGTATATGATGATTAAATCCCATCTTTTCTATCTCATTTGCTGGTTTAGAGAATATGTTCTTTGACACAACAGGAGACCTTTCAGGTTTTCTCAACTGGGGTTCTGTGAAGAATTATCTCCTAATGCCCTAAAGCAGTGGTTCTCAAAGTGTGATCCCAGAATCCTGGGAATTCCTCAGACTTTAAGGGTCCATGTGGTCCTCCATTTCCCAACTGACTATTTGTGTGAGGCTGGATTTTCTTAATATACTTCAATTAAACAACATACGTAAGGCTCAGTGCAGAAGCAGATATGAGAATCCAGTGTCTTCTATTAAGCAGACAGATATCACTAGTCTCACTAGAAAAATGTAGTTGTTTGTTTTGGAAAAATACAGTGTCCATTACAATTATATTATCTACCCTAACAAGTAATTTATTAATTTAAAATGAATTAATGATTGAATATTTGGTAAGTTTCTCATTTTTAATTTCTAATATGGTAAATATTAATACCTTTAAGCCATGTAAGCTAAAGCTCTTTGGGGGTCTTCATTAATTTTTAAATGTATAAAGCAGTTCTGAAACAAAATGGTTTGAAAATTGCTACCTTAAGGCACCCAATGTATATAATACAGTAACTTCACTTTTATGCATCTAAGATGGGAGAATAGAGAAAACAGTCACTCTAATCATTTTCTGTATATTGTGGTTCAGATGAGGAATCACCATTAAAAACAATATTGTATGACATGTAATAGGTACTCAATGAACAAGGGTATGACAGAATTAGGATACTGGATTAAGAGCAACGTGACTTCAAGTTGTTAGGACTAAAACATTTAAAATAATAAGCCTGAAGAATAAGTTATTGTATAATATTGATATTCTTATTTTACTTCCTATGTGTACTTGACACATGCTGATTATTTTTCTTAAAAATACAGTTTCTAGAGCATTTCAATTTAGACCACATAACGTGAGCATTCACTCAGATATGCTCACTAACACCAACACCCAGGGCCCATCTATTGAAAACAGTGCATAAGAAAAACCAGTCTACTCCAGCACCACATTTCATCTCATGGCTGCAGGAAGTCAGTGTCTAACAAACCATAACAGGCATATAATAACATTAAAACAAATGTACGATGTACTTTCATAAAGTAACTTTACTGAGATCATACAGTGCACTTTTCCTATACTTACCGTATCCCATATCTGAAGTTTTATCTGTTTCCCATCAATAGTTATCATTCGAGCACCGAACTCTACACCTAAATAGAGTAGGAAATGATTTGTTACAAAATTAGTGGGAATAGATCTCACTTTCAAGGATTAAAAACAGAATGTTTACTTCCAAGACATGCTATGCTAGGTAATATACAGATCAACTTTAACAAATGCAGTTCCTATACTTAGAAAATATATAAGCTAAGGAAGAGGTGCTAATAAGACATAAGCTAAGGACATAATTAAAATACTAAGATACTGAAATGTGGCAGAGTCAATATTAGAAACCAACTGTGGTCTTCATGTTTTGCAGGCTCAGTAACATAAAAATTAAAAAAGAGATCCAAGAGCCGTAATTATTAATCACAAATGTTAAATATTAAAATATCTTAAAAATTACATTAATATGGTATAAAAATCACTAAAAGGGATAGATATATTTCAATATCGTAGTATTGGTTCCAAGCATGAATAATTAGCAAGGAAAGAAATCTCCACATCTGCCACTAGCTATAATCAATGTTTTAACATACTTCCCAGACAGTGCTCCATGAATACACATGCAGAAATAAGTATACAATCCTGCACAAATGGGAACATATAAATGCTGCTCTGCAATTTGCTTTTTATTTAATAATACATCACAGACATTATTCTGTATCACAAACATCCTGGCAAATCAATAAACATAAAACTATGGCATTATTTTTGATGTCTGCATAATATTCTTTTGTGTACAGATAATTTACTAATTTGGTACTTTATTGCTACAGATTTAGGTTGTTCTCCTATTATCACTAAATAGTGAATGCTGAAATGAACTTTCTGCATACATTTTTCAACTTACTATAATTTTAGGCAAATTATAAGAAATAGGATTACAGGACAAAGGGAACACAGACTTCACACTTACAAGTTTACTACTTTGGCTTTTAACTTGTATTTATCATCTTTGGAAAGTACTCATTCAATCATCAAAATAGGAGTAGAAAAATAGGGGATAATTTTAGAAGGGCAAACAGTTGTGAAGACAACTCTGAAAGTAGTATATCTCTTATATCAAGTCATTACTGCCTAGAGTATGTTCAATCAGTATTTAGATCAGAGTCAGGGTGAAGGGAAGACACACATGGTCCCCAGAAACCAAATGTCATCCTGTCAGAAAAATAACTTCTAGTTTCCCAGAGAAGAGCACACTGCCCAATATCAGAATTCCAGTTCAGCATCTCCCATAACTCCCCAACTGTGATTAGAAGGGTGAGAAACAAAGGTAATTTGTCCCATGACATAAAACCTGATGAGCTTTTACTCTACATTATAATACTTCTTCCATCCCACAGGCCTAATGAATACCAAGAAACTAAGATGATGTTTATGTTTCTCAGGCTCAGAAATACAGGAAAACTAGAGAAAAGAGATCCAGGAGTCATGATGTATCAGACTGAAAAATGAAAAATTGAAAAATTATGCCACATAAAACCATTACTGTGTTTACATATATATGCATCTACATATGCATATAGATTCATAATGTATCTATATGAATATATATATTCATATCTGTTCTGTGCCACAGGGTGGGGACATACACAAAATCCATTAATGACATGAAAAATGAAATTAGTTGAGGGAAGAAACCAGCTGCTAAGTAAGATACAGATGTTCTTTGAAATACTCAGTACTGAAAAGGAGTATACTGAAGCACAAAATTCTACATGTCAGCGAGGTATCAGACAGAGTAGAGGCTTTTTCATGAATTTATTGTTTCTACCTACAAATGAGAAAGAGAGAGAAAAATTTTATTTTTCCTTCCATTGTCAGGGATGGGTTGGCTTTTAAGCACAATCCAAAACTATCTATATTGCTCATAACGTCAAATCGAACAAAAAACAACTACAAACTAGAAACAGACCCATCAATGCTGCTGATACCAAGGGTGAGCAGGTAAGGAAGGCAAGGCTAGCAACAGCAAGCAGACGCTCCCCCTCTGGAATTGATATCTTGAGCAGAGGGCTAAAGATACGGAAACTGACCTGTGACCATTCCATCCGAGCAGATGAGAAGCTAACACAACTGCTCCTGCTGCAGGATAGCTCTTAACAGTTTCTGCTTCCTGGGCTCCAAGATGCTTTGTTCCTGCCCAATTCCAAGACCAAGTTTCCAACTTACTGTAGGTTCCATACATAACTACAGACATTCTAGAATATTCTCTTTGCTTACCTTAGCTAGAATTGGGTTTTAGTATGTTCGTCTCTTTATTCAAATTAAGCAGATCAGCTGGGCCCAGAGGCTCAGTGTGGCCGGTAATCCCACACTTCGAGAGGCTGAGACGGGAGGTTTGCTTGAGCCTAGGAATTTGAAACTAGCCTGGACAACGTAGGGAGACCCAGTCTCCATGAAAAATTAAAAAATTAGCTAGGTATGGTGGCAGGTGCCTGTGGTCCCAGCTACTTGGGAGGCTGAAGTGGGGAAGGATCACTTGAGCCTGGGAACTCCAGGCTGCAGTGAGCCATGATCGTGCCACTGCTTTCCAGCCTGGGTGACAGAGTGAGACCTTGTCTCAAAAAACAAAAATAAAAACAATAAAGTAAGCAGACAGAAGTTATGAAGCTTAAAATCTTTAAACAAAGATTTTGCCTCTAAAAATACATCCAATTTTAAATAAACCTGTTAAGTAAACATCAAGAATGTTTCTAAACCAGGAATATGTCATAATACAATAGACATTTTAACTTCACTTATCAACCAGGTCAGGATGGATAATTTAAAAACAAACAAACAAACAAACAAACAGAAACAAGAAGCAAAGAGACCAGTTAAAAGGCTATTGTATTATATTTAGTCATGAGATTAAAAAATGGTGGTGGGAAAAAAATACACATCTCAAAAGGAAAAACTGACAAGTGTTGATTACTGAAAAACTATGATTTCCGTTTTCCTATCAAAGCAAAAACAAACACACTTTAATTTCAGCTTCAGAAATATAACTCTTTCCCATTTACCTTCCCATAACTGGGTCCAATTACCCTTTAATTCTATGTGGCAAATGAAAATACTGAATCCTAGTCTCTTGGAAGCCTCAGAAACAAATATAGAAACCAAAAACTTGATTTCTTCTCTGGAATATTAACATTTTAAAATCATTTTCCTTAGATGTATACATGCTTGAGAATCCCATTTAGAAAGGTTTCCTTCTCCTTTTTTTTTATGTGATAAATTGTTATTCTCTATGCCTTTGACGCCCTCTTCCCAGATCCATTTTCAATTAACAGCCAATTTGGCTGCTAGATAAATTTCTGTGGAGTCAAAGTCAAGACCTCATTTACCTGACATTGTCGGGGAGTGATGCTTATTTTCTCAGATATGTTATTCACTTCCAACCTTCCACAATCAAATACTCTGAATAGGTACACTTTCTAATTGTCTCCAATCGTTATCATCCTTGCATCATTTACTGAGCATTCATAATCAATATCTACTTGGTTGTGTGACCCTGTGCAAGTTATTAAGCCCCTTCTTTGTTTTAGTTTTCTCATCTGTAAAATGGTATTCATAATACCTATCTCATGAGATTTTTTTTTAAGATTAAAAGGATGATTACATATAAAATAGAACAATGCCTGGCACATAGTATTTAATATGTTAGGTATAATTATTATTATTCCATATTATGCACTAGAATGTCTAAACTACCATCCGCATGACTAATGATGAGAGACCCTGTGAGAAAGGGCCATCTGTCAGAGCCAGGTAATCACTGGTACAGATATGTGCAGAGGCAGAATGTGGCTCCTTACCTAGGTAAGGCTGGGGCATGCCCATTCAGGCCTCCTTGTAATGTCAAGGCTAGAACTTCCAGGCTGCTGAGGTACTAGGTGGGGTGCTAAGCAGAGAGCACAGCTAGGTGTAGAGCAAACAGTCTTCCTTACCAGCATGGTAACATATGGACTCCTATCCTCCATTCCTGTTCCTGAAACCTAGACACTGCAGAAGTTCAAAATGGAGACTTGAGGGAAGGTGGCCTGATTTTTCCTAATTCTAGAAATAAAGGAAAACTAGATACAAAAAGTAATGTCCTCAATTTTCTATGTAAAACAAAACAGCAAACACCATACTTAATGGTAAAACACTAGAATAATTCAAATTATACTGAGAAAAATATTATAATATTTTCAATTTGGAAATTATTCTAGAGACTTTGGTCAAAAATTAGAGTAATAAAATTAAGAGAAACAGATTTTGGCTTAGGAAAAAATTGTAACTTACAGATAGGACTAAAAAGTCTACCTAGAACATGCAAAATAATTTAACAATGATGAAAAAAATTTACTTACAATAACAACAAAATCTATACAATCTCCAAACTTAAAAAAGCATAAGGCCTATATGAACAAAACCGTAAAATTTTACTGAACAGCATTTAAGAAAGTCTGAATAAGTGAAAACATATATTATGTGTATAAACAGGTAATCAATGCTGTAAAAACGTAAATTATCTCCAAATTAGCCCATGTATGGAATAAAATTATTTTCAAATTTAAAAGCCTCACTAAAAATCTTGCAACTTGGCAAAGTTCCATCTGGAAGAACAAATGCACAAGAATGATCAAGAAAACTTAGGAAAGAAAGAACACCAATTGGTATGAAGTACACTACAAAGTTGCAATAACTACCACAGTATGATATTGCCTCATGAAATAGAAAAAAAGATGTGAGAGGCCAAGGCAGGTGGATCACAAGGTCAGGAGATCGAGACCATCCTGGTCAACATGGTAAAACCCTGTCTCTACTAAAATTACAAAAATTAGTTGGGTATGGTGGTACGTGCCTCTAATTCCAGCTACTCGGGAGGCTGAGGCACAAGAATTACTTGAACCCAAGAGGTGGAGGTTGCAGTGAGAAGAGACTGCACCACTGCACTCCAGCCTGGCAACTGAATGAGACTCTGTCTCAAAAAAAAAAAAAAAGAAAAGAAAGATGAACAAAACATATTTTGGCACCCTCAAACAGGCTTGCTTGCTTACATACAGGGGTCTAACATATTACAAAGGTATTAGGACAAGAATGAATGGCTTATTTAATTAATGGTGTGAGGCCACAAGCTATATAGGGATTAAAGAAAGACATAGCCATAAAAAAGAATGAAATCGTGTCTTTTGCAGCAGCAGGGATGGAGCTGAAGGCCATTATCCTCAGTGAACTAACTCAAAAAATCAAATACTGCGTGTTCTTGCTTATAAAGTAGGAGCTAAACAATGGGTACAGACAGACATAAAGATGGAAATAACAGACACTGGGAACTCCAAAAAAGTGGAGTTTGGGAAGGGGGTAAGGGATGAAAAGTTACCTATTGAGTACCACGTTCACTATTTGGGTTAACGGGTATGCTAGAAGCCCAATGTCCACCAGTACACAATATACTCATGTAACAAACATGCACATGTACCCCCATATCTAAAATAAAATTTAAAAAAAGAAAATGATATACATGACCACATTCCAAATAGAATGCAAATTTATAGTTACAGAAGAATATTTAGGACATTGTATGTAATTTTTGCATACAGCAAGGCTAGGAAGCCACAGTAGATTTGAATTAAAAAACAAAAAAACAAAAAAACTAGTTATCCCTTAATAATTCAAAGTAGCAAACAAAAAAAAAAGACAAAGATATATAACAAGTAAAATCAAAGAGAAGATAAATAGTTCTTAAACATATGAAAAATGCTCAGCCTCACTAAAAAAGAACGAAAAAGTAAAATAAAAAATTTTTTGACTCTAATTTACAAACATTAAAAACTGAATGAGCTGCAGTAGAAGCAAGGATGAGGAGGAATGGGCACTTTGATACATCAGTGGGGAAAGTGCAAATTAGAACAGCTTTGTGTGTGTGTTTAGGAATACATTTAAAAGCTTTAGAAGGCACTAACACACACCAAACATACACCACTCAGTGGTTGCTGGAGGGCCAAAGTTATATAGGGAATTTAAGTTTCTCCAGATTTTTACAACATTTTCACAATGATCATATTCTGAGAGGAAAATACTTTCACATTTTAAAAATCAGCTACAGAGGGCCAGGCATGGTGGCTCACGCCTGTAATCCCAGCACTTTGGGAGGCCAAGGCGGGTGGATCACGAGGTCAGGAGATCAAGACCATCCTGGCTAACATAGTGAAACCCTGTCTCTACTGAAAGAAACACAAAAAATTATCCGGGTGTGGTGGCACGTGCCTGTAGTCTCAGCTACTCAGGAGGCTGAGGCAGGAGAATCGCTTGAACCTGGGATGTGGAGGTTGCAGTGAGCCAAGATGGCACCACTGTACTCCAACCTGGGTGACAGAGCGAGACTTGGTCTCAAAAAAAAAAAAAAAAAAAAAAAAAATCAGCTACAGAGACTTTTTGAGAGCTTAATGAGAAGTTCGAGAGGTCTTTTAAACTATTATTCTAACTTCTTGGCAATGTTGTTCTAGGCAACTCAAGTTACTAGAAAACTGAATCCCAAATAAATGAGGTATATTTTAAAACTGATTTCCTGTGGTGAGCCTGATGGAAGAAATGATGCTTCAATTCTATTACTTTGTCCTAAAAGTATACTTTCATTTCCACCAATCATTTACTTTTTTCTTTTTTTTTTTTTTGAGGCAGGTCTTGCTCTGTTGCCCAGGCTGGAGTGCAGTGGTGCTATCATGGCTCACTGCAGCCTTAAACTCTTGAGCTCAAGCAATCCTCCCGCCTCAGTCTACCAAGTACCTGGGGCTACAGGTGTGTGCCACCATGCCTGACTAGTTTTTAAACTTTTTGTAGAGATGGGATCTTGCTTTGTTGCCCTGGCTGGTCTCAAACATGTGGCATCAAGCGATCCTCTTGCCTCTGCCTCCCAAAGTGTTGGGATTATAGGCATGAGCCCAGCAATCATTTCTTATAGGCTGACTGGTTTAAGGAAGTGGGAGAGATAGGTAAGAAGGTGAAATCAACATATAGATGGCCTAGCCGCTAGACTAACATTTGTCAAACTGTCCATTTGTAGGTAGTGAAATAAATGTAGTGGGAATTAGTGGGCTGTGCCTTATTTGTAAACAACATAACTGAATAGTATAACATATAGGAATGCAAGCATTAAGCCCTGCAATGGCAAGTACAGCTTTATGAAGTTTTCCTCCACTAAGTAGGTAGTATATTTAGCAAATATTTTTAAAGTCCCTAGTATGTACCAGGTGCAGATACAGCAATAAACAAAACAGAGAACCATCTGCTGTCATGGACCTTACTTTTTATTGGTGGGGGAAAATCTATTTACTTATATTTACTTGTTTAAAACGTTAAGGAGAACAGTAAATCTAGGTGGGAGGATGGGTATGAATGCGGTATGGGTATGAATATGGGTATGTACATATACACTCATCTTAAGACTTGAGAAGGAAAAATCAGAAACTATTTGGGACATGTTCAGTTTAAGATGTCTATTAGACATCTAAGAGAAGGAGATGTTGAGTAAGTAGCTAGATCTGTACATGGGGGAGGAGGTATAAGTGGAATGGGTTCATAAAATAGGTGGAAACTGTAGACAGAAAATATGAACAATTCATTCTGTGGAATTTTGCTAATATGAGAGAAAAGGATTAAAAGCTGGAAAAGAAAATAGAGACATGAAAAATAACCATCAAAAAAGGAAAAAGTAATGATGCCTGAAAGCAAAAAGAACTACTAAAGCAGTGTCCTTCAGTAGGCCCTGGCTAAGAACTTAAGTTTACCCACAGCACCAAGGGAAAGGCTTAGTTTATACGGCACAATGCAGGTAGGTGGGTCAATGCAGTGGTGGAAACCTGTGAAAATCCTCTTCTACTTGCCTCTATTTTCTGAGTGAAACCAAAACCAAGGTTATCAGCTGAGAGTAAAGATAGCAAAGATATCTGCTTAAAGAGCAAGAAAGTATGATATCGTTCTACAGGAAACTAAAGGGTGAATATAATGGAAATAAAAGTACAATTGTCAGGTAGTACTAAGGATTTACTTGATGTGAGTGTCCAAGAAATTAAAATGAGACTAGTTAGCATGGCTCTGTGCTTTTCTCCAGACATGTCTAGCTGTAAATGTCAGGAATAGATGGCTGGATTTAACCTATGGTTTAGCCACAAGACTATGATACAGCATGAGAGGGACAAGAAAACTGTGGGTGCATGCAGGAATGATTATAAGGGCACAGCAATTAAAGTTGAATCTGGGTAAGGAGGAAAGTAGCAACACAAGAGAGATCAGAGTGAAAAGATACTAGAATCAATGGCATAATTCTGATGAGGTAAAAAAAATTGTTAGTAATTAGGGACTAAAGAAAGTGAGCAGGAAGGATGGGATACAAAGTCAAATAGTCAAATGCATGAAACTAAATTCTGAAATGGTTCCAGATATTGGTAATGATGAGTTCTGAGAGAAACTATGGGAGGGAGTAGCTGAAGCAGGGTGGAACCAAGATCACACGGCGGGGAGAAGTAAAGCCACTGAGAGGCCAGGATGTGTGCACAAGGCAAAGCACATAAAGTGTATTTCCAGCTGGGTAATCAATATTTAAAAGCCATTACTCCAGTGCTTTTTAACCTTCAGTGCCCATATGAATCACTTGGCGATCCTGTTAAAATGCAAATTATGATTCAGTAGGTTCTTTAACAAGCTCCCACGTGATACTGATGCTGCTGCTGGTCCAGCACAACAGCACATGAACCATCTTTTGAGGAGCGAGGCTCTAGTCTGTACCTTCTGAATTGTGTCCATGAAGCTATTTATAAACTGTTTCTATGACTCAAAGATAGTCAAAGGTTAAAGAATATTTGTATAGAGCCTTTTTAAAACTTTTATGGTCTTTTATTTTCTCTTTTCTATCATTTAATACCTTCTTAGTCATAAACCAACCTTAAATTTTTCACCCTCATTTAGTCATCCAGCAAAAGCAAGTATGCAGCAGAGTCAAGATACTGTCTTACTACTTATTTTACCAAAAATTCTAATGTTCTTTTTAAAAATATGTGATAATAATCTGCTAATTTTTTTTTATGTCTGAAAGATAAATTGCTGTGATGGGTGTCAAAAATGTTAAGTAGGCCTTGGGCCAATGAAGGCAAAAACATGCATTAACAATACTGCTTCTACTGGCCTGTATTTAGCTTGACTGAATGAATGGTGGTACTGAATACCCTTTCAATGTATATATGCAACTCTACATAAGTGGTAGTGGCAAGAAGCACCCCTTTACTCTTCCTCTTCCAGAGGAAGAGCAACTGGGTCGGCTTTTACTTTAAAAAATGGTTTTCAGTAAAAACAATGTAATTATCATTATCGACAATGAACATTAAGCACCTATCAGTATGCTCAGAACAGTTTTATGATCCTAAATATTCTGTTTGCTTCAGATAATTTTTTTAAGTATCATTACCTCAAATATCCTGAAACATCTTAAATATTGAGACTCGGCATAGTGAATGTATAGAGCACATTTACATTCACTTTATAGGATCTAAAATAAAATTTCAATTTAAAAAAATAGTTCATGATAGCTACCATCTTCGTTCTGTAATAACAGACTGTTGCTAAAGCCATGGCTGGACTATGACCCCAACAAAAAACAATCCATTTTATGAATGTGTACTGGGTGTAGTTTCCCTTAACACACAGCAGGTAAAAAGATGGGACTTCCTACATTCATCTTCCATAAAATTTGCTTTGCCTTTTTAGGACGACTGATCCTGATTATGAACAATGGATTTCTAATGCATGAGCTACTAAGAATCCCTACTGGTGTGGAGCATTATATTGAAACTGTGTGCCTATACAGTACTTGTTCCTTTCCTGTTAACAATATTTCTCCACAGGCGTGGGTATACAAATCTTACCTCCTTTAAATGGGAGCTATGGTTTGGGATATGGACAGTTGTTCAGAAAAGAACTGTAATAAGCAGAGATGTCAAGCAATGGCATCCTCTGAGAAGAGAAAGATTGAGGGTATGAAAAAGTACTAAGTATTCAGGGAGTAGCAAGCAGCAAAGACTTGACGGCACACAGTGTCTATACGTGTTAGGGAAAAGTAAGAGAGAAAGCAAGAGAGGCAGACTGAGAAGAATCATGAGCTCAGGAGTCAATGGTTTATAAACAGAGTAGAGAACTGATCATTACAGGGGACAAAAGATAAGGACATGATGACTAGCTAGAATAGCTAGGTGTGAGGGAATTCTGGTAGTGGCTATGTATGACTACTCACCCAGATTGCTCCTACGACTACCAATTTGGAAACCATGTTGTACAAAAGTGATTCTGGGCCCATGAAAAGAGTGGACAGAACAAGAGATAAGTGAGCCTGAACCAAATTGAGCCAATGAACTCTCGTCCCTAGGAAACTTCAAATTGAGTTAAAGAGAATCTCTGCTCTCCTGAATGGTATATGAACTTTGGAGTTATTGACAATGGCCATTTCCCAACATGGAGACAGGGAAATCAAAAACAATGGTCAACAGGGAGAGAGAAAAATGAAACAGGCATGAGAAGAGAATGGGAGACAATGAGGGAAGGATGGGAGAATGAGAAACAGGATTTCCCGGGTTCCCTCCTTAAGAGCTCTGAGCTCTGGTTCCAGGCTGACCCAGCTAGCTCCCTGCCCTCACGTTGAGACACACCTGAATATTAAAATAATAAATTGTCCTTTTGTTTAAACCCATCTAGGTAAATTTTTGTCATTTACAACCAACTGTAAAAGTTAGAAAGAAAAAAAACGGTATGCCAGTCAGTGCAACCAGAAAAACAGAAACTACACTTAAGTACATAGGGCATAGGGAATTTAATGTAGGGACTTGGTTACAGTAAAGAGCAAGCCCCCAAAAACCCAAAGAAGAGATGGGGTATAAACCCAGAGATTACAAACAGCAGGAAGCTGCTACCACCCCTAGGCTGGAAAGATGAGACGGAAAAAGATTATCAGAGCTCAAGAACCAGACCACTTGGGCCTGCCAGGCAGGGGCTGGAGCCAGAGGAATGGAGAACACACAGTCAACCCAAGGAGAAAAAGATCCTTGGTTTTTCTTTTCTTTCAGACTCTTATTTCCCAGTGCCTGCCATTAGCAAACATAGTGTGAAGCCAGCTGGCAGTTTATATGAGTTACAGTTTTCCAAACAATTCTTGGGTCTACTCCTTTCTCTTTCCCCACAAGTATAGCCTATGGCAGAGGTGTCTGATCTTTTGGCTTCTCTGGGCAACACTGGAAGAATAACTGTCTTGGGCCACACATAAAATACACTAACACTGACAGGTGATGAGCTAAAAAAAAAACAAAAAACAAAAAACAAAAAAAATCTCATAGTGTTTCAAGAAAATATATGAATTTGTGTTGGGCCTCATTCAAAACTGTCCTGGGCTGCATGCAGGTTGTGGGTTGGACACGCTGGGCTTAAGTCAACTTCTGACAGCAGGCTCAGGTCTATCCTCTCCACTCGGTGTGCCATACTAACTTAGAAATTTATACATAAGATTCTAAGAAAAGGAAGAACACTGTTGTTTAGTATCCTATACTAAATACAACTGTTTTGCCAGTTGTCTTAGAACTGAGTCATGCCTAAAGTTGGCTAGTTTCAAACCTATTAAGCAAAGAGCAAATCCTATAGAGAGGGCAGCGAAGAGAGCTCATTAAACAGGCCAGTGCAGTGGCTCACACCTTGGGAGGCCAGTGCAGTGGCTCCAGCACTTTGGGAGGCCAAGGACGGCAGATCGCCTGAGCCCAGGAGTGCGAAACCAGCTTGGGCAACAAGGCAAAACACTGTCTCTACCAAAAACACGAAAAATTAGCCAGGCATGGTAGTGCACGCCTGTAGTCCTAGCTACCTGGGAGGCTGAGATGGGAAGATCATGAGCCAGGGATTTGGGGGCTGCAGTGAGCTGTGATTGCACCACCGCACCTCACTCTAGTCTACAAAACGAGACTCTTTCTCAAAAAACAAAACAAAATGTTAAAACAAAGTTATCAGGACCAGCATGAGTTACCTGTTTTACCCATCATTATTGTATACACTTAAAACTATCAAAAGTAAAATAGAATACGGATAGTCTTAATGACAGTAGTTGCTAACAAAAGATTTCAATATATCCACAAAGTATTATACCTGTAGCTTGGTTGAAAACTATTAATTAATAATGTGATTCATGAGCTCTATCTCTGATTTGGTATTTTAAAAACACACAGAACATAAGGATCAACATGCTATAAATAGTAAATTAATAATGTCAGCAGAAAATGAGCAGTCAGTGGCTAAAAAGATTCATTAAGCAATTTGTTGTAAAGAATGACTAGATTTCCAATTATCTCGTCTTCATATTTGACTAATTTCTAGTTGTTAATGGGCTACAGCCACAGAAGAATAATCCAGTTAGATTCTTCAGCTTTCAGAATATAATTTTTAAACAAATAAAAACCCGAAACAGTAAGATTACCTAAAGTTTTTAGCTTTTCACTCATCTTAATTTTTTCCTTTGCATATTAATACAATGGAAAATCACTATTTTAAATAATAACAGCTAATATTTGTTGACTATTTCTTACCAGTAACTATTTCATTTACTCTTTACAACTGAGGAAAATACAAAATGCCCAGTGGTATTTTTTCTCAGTTAATAATTATGAGAAAGTCTAGAGCACTTTCCACATTGCCAGGCACTTGAATGGTTTACATTTACTAACTCACTGCTCACAGTAACTTCATGTGATTGGTACTACTACTCTCATTGAACAGAAAGAGAAACTGAGACATGAAATGGGGAAGTGGCTTGCACAGCAAGTTAGTAGCAGAGACTTGATTTAACTTCCAGCAAGCTGAGTCAAAGTTTCTGCTCTTACCATGCTTGGATACTGTCTCTTAATTGTTTCATCGCTAATTACAATTGAAATCTTAAATACTGTCTTTCAGCAGTAGCTTCTTTAACCACTTCTACAAAGTTAGGTAATATTTATTTTTACTACACATATTTTTAAAAAAGTGACAGAGATTAAACAGCATAACAACAAATCCAGTTTCACTGATTTTAGCATCATCACTAGTAGAATGGACCTTCTAGCATTTTCCATTTAAACTATCCAAAACTTTTAGTGCTTCTCATCCCTTTTATAAAACTTACCAATAGTAAGGTCATGCACTGGCTGAAACCTCTTGTCTGTAAACTGTAGCAATAAGCATGATTTACCAACACCTGAAAGTTAAAAAAAAATAAATAAGAGACAAAATTCACATAAATTAAGACGCTTTACAAAAAGGACATGGAAAAGAGGCAGCCAGGGTTTCTGGTGCACTGTGAATAATCTACCATGATTTCCTCAGTACTCTTAATTTCTTGCAAAATAAGAGGACTGATGATTTAGGTGGAAGCTGTAAACCAATCTAAAGTACATTTTCACCCTTTCTTACACATTTAATATTTCAATGTGAAAGATAAATATGGCAGCTAAACTCACAGACGACAACTAACCAGGTCCTTCTGGTAGCCTCTACTACAGTACTGTTTTTGTGCACTTTTGTTTTTTGTGTTACGGTGAAAATATTTAAAGCATAGTAATAGTTCACTTTATCATACTCCCCTATGAACAAACAAATAAGCCAGCAATAAGTGTCTGAGATCTACTTTTCTGGGAAAAGCTCCTTGCTCTGTTTTCTCGTTAATTCATTTCACAAGCAAATGGAATCTGAATTGCATTCCTTCACTCTATTAAAATTGACCCCATTACGGTCATGAATGACTCCCACATTTCTAAATTCAAAGGAAAATTTTCTATATTCATCCTACTTGCCCTCTAAGGAAAATTGGATACTGAATACCATACCCCCTTCTTACTCATTTTCAAGTCCTCTAAGAAACATTTCCTCATCCTCACACTAGACAAAGGCTGCTTAATTGATAGCATCCTGCACTTCTAAAAATACTAAAAGCAGTCACCATTCATTCATTCATTCACTCACTTACTCAAAGTCTTTATTGAATGCTAAGTATCACTGCACTAGGACTTGAAAATACAGTAGTGTGGAAAACC
Organism: Pan paniscus; assembly: GCF_029289425.2. Lineage (NCBI taxonomy): Eukaryota > Metazoa > Chordata > Mammalia > Primates > Hominidae > Pan > Pan paniscus. The sequence goes on along the minus strand of NC_073256.2, from coordinate 76,206,602 downwards.
AACATGGTTCCTGTGTACAGAGCTTACAGTCTAGTTCAGGTAGAGAAATTAAACAAACTGAATACTGAAATAATACACTGTATATGAATAATTTGAAATAATTATAATGACTGATTTGAAAGAAAATAGAGTGCTATGAGAAAGGGTAACAAACTTGGTGCTGTGGCTCAAGCCTGTAATCCGAGCACTTTGGGAGGCCAAGGTAGGCCTTGAGCCCAGGAGTTCAAGACCAGCCTGGGCAACATAGGGAGACAGTCTTTTAAAACAAAAAAAGACAAAAAAAAAAAAAAAAAAGATGGGTGTGGTTGTGCGCATCTGTAGTTCCAGTTACTTGAGAGACTGAGGTGGGAAGATAGTCTGAACCCAGGAGTTCAAGGCTGCTATGATCACACCACTGACCTCCAGGGTAGGTAACAGAATGAGACTCTCTCAAAAAACAAACAAATGATACTTAATTTAGACAAAAGGAATGAAGAAAATCTTTGTTTGTTTGTTTGTTTGTTTTTTGAGATGGAGTTTTGCTCTGTCACCCAGGCTGGAGTGCAGTGGCATGATCTCAGCTCACTGCAAACTCCGTCTCCCAGGTTCAAGCAATTCTCCTGCCTCAGCCTCCCAAGTAGTTGGCATTACAGGTGCACATCACCATGCCCGATTAATTTTTGTATCTTTAGTAGAGACAGGGTGTAGCTATGTTGGCCAGGCTGGTCTCAAACTCCTGACCTCAGGTGATCCATCCCCCTCGGCGTCCCAAAATGCTGGGATTATAGGCATGAGCTACCATGCCCGGCTGGGATGGAGAAAATCTTTCTGAAGAAATGACAGTGAAAAGAAACTGGAATTTCAAAACATGTGATCTTACAGTTTTCTTCTTTGTTCTATTACAAAAGGCCCAAAGTCAAACTCATTTTACCCAATTTTTAATTCTTTTGAACAGACTTTCAGGTGTAGGACAGAAGACAAAAGAACAGTTTTTCTAAGTTAAAAGAGTTAGTTATCAAGCATACCAAAGGAATTTGCTCTATGTCCAAAACCTAGCATGAAAGAAAAATGATCTTTTAAAAGGTGTGAAAGTTCAAAATAGGTGAGCAATTATTTAACATCCCCAATTTTTTCATATGGTATAGAAAAAATATATATAGTTAGAAATCACACGTTTTCTTGAGAGACTTCAAGAATCATCTAAGAGTTTGGTAATCATTTAAGTGATAGAAGAACCAGAAAACCCTTTCCCACTTCACAAGAGAGAATATATATCACTCTAGTAATACTAATCTCATTCTGACTAAGTGTTGGTTAAATACAGAAAATGCTTATTTCTTTGGTTCCTCATTTTCAGGATTCCATATTCTTCTTCTTCCTCTTTTTTTTTTTTTTTTTTTATTAAAAAGAGGTAGGGTCTCACTATGTTGCCCAGGCTGGCCACAAACTCTTGAGCTCAAGAGATCCTACCACCTTAGCCTCTCAGGTAGCTGGGACTACAGGCATGTGCCACTACACCTAGTTTCCGTGTTCTTAAAATTTTTTTTTAATTTTAATTGACATATAATTGTACTTATTTATAAGAGTGATATACAGGTATACAATGTGTAAATCAATCAGGGTAATCAGCATATCTGTTCACCTCAAACATTTATCATTTTTTGTTATGTTGGTAACATTCAAAAATCCTCTCTTGTAGCTATTTGAAAATATACAAGAAATTATTAATCATAGTCACCCTATAGTACTATAGAACAGGAGAACTTATTCCTGCTGCAATTTTGTACCTATTACCCAACCACTCCCTATCCTCACCTTTCCCCTACCCTTCCCGGCCTCTAATAGCCACAATTCTACTTTCTGCCTTTATGAGCTCAACTTTTTAAGCTATTACTTATTGTGGATACGAGAACATGCAGTATTTACTTTTCTGTACCTGACTTATTTCACTTTACATAACGTCCTGCAGTCTCACCCATGTTGCCACAAATGACAGGATTTCATCCTTTTTTATGGCTGAATAGTATTCCATTGTGTATATTTACCACATTTTCATTATCTATTCATCTACTGCTGGACACTTAGGTTGATTCTATATCTTGGCTACTGTGAATAGTGCTGCAACAAACATGGGAGTGCAGATATTAACACTACTTTGATATAATGATTTATTTTCCTTTGGATAAATACCCAGTAGTGGGACTGCTGGATCATACGGTAGTTTTGTTTTTAGTTCTTGGAGGAATCTTGATATTGTTTCTCTTAGTGACTATAATTTAAATTCCCATCAACAGTGTATAAGAATTCTCTTTTCTCTGAATCCTCACCAGCATGTTCTTTTTTGTCTTTTTGATAATAGCCATTCTAACTAAGATGAGATGTTATCTCACTGCGGTACTGGCTTGCATTTCCCTGATGATTACTGATGCTGAGCATTTTTTCATATACTTGATGGCCATTTGTGTGTCTTCTTTAGAGAAATGTCCATTCAGATCCTTCCCTCATTTTTAAATCAGATTAATTTTTTTTATTGTTGAGTTCCTTGTATATGAATCCCTTGTAAGATAAATAGTTTGCAAATATTTTATCCCATTCTAAAAGTTGTGTTTTCACTCTATTGATTGTTTCCTTTGCTGTGAAGGATTTTAGTTTGATATAATCCCATTTGTCTATTTTTGCTTTTGTTGCCTTTTTGTTTGCTTTTTGTGCTTTTGAAGACTTATCCATAATATCTTTGCCTAGACCAATGTCCTGAAGCATTTTCCCAATATTTTCTTCTAGTAGTTTTACAGTTTTGGGTCTAGTTTTGAAAGACCAAAGTCTTTCATCAACTTTGAGCTGATTTTTCTATATGGTGAGAGACAGAGGTCTAATTTATTCCTGCACATGGCTATCCAGTTTTCCCAGCACAATTTATTGAAGACAAATATATTTGTGTCCATAAACTATATCTATATAATGTATCTGCCTACAACCTCCTTGAAAATAATCTCTTCTGGCTTTGTCAGGCTACAACTATCTCCTTGATGTCTTAATTCTATGACAACCAACTCCTCTTCTTCCATATAACCCTGAAAATACTGGAGGTCTTCCTCAACACTCTCCACTCTGCCTTTCATTACTTTTCATTTGAGAGGACGAATCCAGTCCCATGGCCTCAACCTATTTCTTTTTTCTTTCTTTCTTTTTTTTTGAGACGGAGTCTCGCTCTGTCGCCCAGGCTGGAGTGCAGTGGCGCAATCTCGGCTCACTGCAACCTCCGCCTTCCGGGTTCAAGCAATTCTCCTGCCTCAGCCTCCTGAGTAGCTGGGACTACCAGCGTATACCACCAAGCCCAGCTAATTTTTTGTATTTTAGTAGAAATGGGGTTTCACCATGTTGCCAGGCTGGTCCTCAACCTACTTCTATAAATTAGTCAGTGATTATCAAATCCACCACCTTAACTTCACTCCAATTATTTCCAACTGCCTACTAAACATTTACACTTCAATACCTTCAGCTCCAAAACTCAAACTTACGGAACCGAATTCATTCTTTTTCATTCTCTTGTTCATCATCCTCCCAATCAACCTGTGATTCACCCTACCCATGATAGAAAAGACCAAAACACAGCTTCTCCTTCAGTATTTCCTAATCTCTGGAATTGTTTCCCAATAGATCATACTTAAAAGAAACTTGGAATCATCCTTAATTACTCCACTTCTTTCATCATCCAGCTCTAATGGTTCACCAATCTCATCAATTCTCTCTGCAAGTCTTCATAAATTCCATGCTCTACCCTCCTCTGAATCATCAGTGCTCTAGTTCTGGTTCTCACTAAGAACCAGATCTTTCTGCCTTCAGCCTTTCTAACCTATTTTGTAAACCACTGTGAAAATGTTTGCTAAAATGCAGATACAATTAACTCACTCTCATGTCACACTGACTAAAATATAAAAATTCAAGCTCTTCAAAATAGTACACGAGGTCCTTTTTGAGCTGAAAATTATTACTCTAAGAGATTAATACTATGACAATACAGTGTAAAGACTCTATAGTTAGCAACAACAAACCATTGTCCCCTGAAATGATATCATATCTTTTTGCTGGTACCTTTTATAAAGGAACTTTTCACTCCCTGGCAAATTTAAATTCATGCTTTAAGACAACTCAAAGCTTCATATACCCTCTTTGGTAGAACATTCCTGTTCCAAAGATTCTACCAATCCCCAAGCAAAACTAATGGTTTAGCCCCCACAATCATATACGCCAATGAATGAATCAATTTCAGCCTTGGGCTCCCATAATACTTTATATATGCCTCAAAACCCTGATTAGAATCCCAGCTCTGTCACTTATTAGCTGTAACACAGGGTACTTGACCTTTCTGAGCCTTAGAATCCTTATCTATAAAATGGAGGAAATCTCTACACCTCAATGAACTGTTATAAGAAGCAAATTAAATATATAGATACAAAAGGGACCCTGTACAGTACTGGTTACCTGAGTGTGTCCAGTTTATAACAATTATTTGAGCTATACACTTAGGATATATGCATTTTTCTGTGTGCATAATATACTTCAATAAAAATGAAAACAACAAAATGACAGTCTTTTTGAAGCATCAGTTTGGCTAGGCCCTACCCTAGTTATGCAATCAAACACTAATCTAGGCGTTGCTGTGAAGGCATCATACATGTAATAAAAATCCATAATCAGCTGACTTTAAGTGCGACAGGGGCTTCCTAGAGAGAAGAAATAATTCCACCTGTGGACAGCAACTTTAGCCATACCTGTGGGTTACAGCCTGTCCTGAGGATTTCAGACTTGCTTGTCCAGCCCCCAAAATCACATAAACCAAATAAACAATCAATTTCAATTTCAACTCCCATCTCTATCTATCTAATCACATGCACACATATATCCTGCTGGTTCTGCTTCTCCAGTTGGATGCTGACCTTTTTCCCTTTTTCTTTTTTCAACGCCTATCTTATTATCCCAGATACTGAATCTCACAAACCACCATCACCTCTCAAAAAGTACAGTGTGTAGAACAGGAAGGCCCTCAAATAAAGCTATTATTTTTATTAATTGTATCATGCTTTATAGGCTCTCCCATAACAGAACGTGACCCCCAGCTCTATTAGGACAGAAATCACTTGCAAGAGTGTGTCCCTAGCACACAGCAGGTACAAAGCAAGCCTCTGTCTGTCCTCATACCTTTCTTACTAGAAAACCTGTCTAAATTGTTGACTGATAAGAGAGAGAAAATTTGCATATACAGCTAATTCTGAATTTTCCTCACTACCTTTAGAAGATCGGAGGGGTTTAACCAACTGTAACTTTCCATATATTATTTCATCTTTTTGGACATAATTTTACTATATGTACAGAGAATCAGAGAATTGAGCCAGACAATCATTAAGCTTCTTTCTAACTCTACTAATTGGCCTTGATGATTTATTATTTAGTGCTTTAAAATTTTAATAACATTTTCTTTTCATGGATAAATTTAACATCTGAGTATCTGTTTAGAAATGGAAAACAATGAATCCATCATATCACAAAGTATAGTAATACGAAGAAAATATAGAGAATTTTTTTCCCTATAACTTATAAAAGTGATAGGTCACTGAGCATGGTGGCTCACACCTGTAATCCCAGCACTTTAGGAGGCTGAGGCAGGAGGATCACTTGAGGCCAGGAGTTCTAGACCAGCCTGGGTAACATAGCGAGACTCCATAGGTATAAAAAAATTTAAAAATTAGGCCGGGCGTGGTGGCTCATGCCTGTAATCCCAGCACTTTGAGAGGCCGAGGCGGGTGGATCACGAGGTCAGGAGTTCAAGACCAGCCTGGCCAACATGGTGAAACCCCATCTCTACTAAAAATACAAAAAGTAGCTGGGTGTGGTGGCAGGCACCTGTAATCCCAGTTACTAGGGAGGCTGAGGCAGGAGAATCGCTTGAACCCGGTAGGCGGAGGTTGCAGTGAGCCGAAATTGCGCCACTGCGTGCCAGCCTGGGCAACAAAAGCGAAACTCCATCTTAAAAAAAAAAAAAAAAAAAAAATCCCAGCTACTCAAGAGGCTGAGGCATGAGAATTGCTTAAACCCGAGAAGTGGAAGCTGCAGTGAGCCGAGATCGTGCCACTGCACTCCAGTCTGGGCAACACAGCAAGGCTCTGTCTCAAAAAAAAAAAAAAAAAAAAAAAAGCAAGGCGTGGTAGCACATCTTGTAGTCCTAGCTACTCAAGAGGCAAAGGACAGAGGATTGCTTGAGCCTAGGAGTTTGAGGTTGCAGTGAGCTATGACTGAGCCATTGTATTCCAGCCTGAGTGACAAGCAAGACCCTGTCTCTAAAATAAAATAAAAATAGTAAAAATAAAAGATCAAAATCTGAAGTACAGTTTCTACTGAATGTCACTTTTGCACCACTGTAAAGTTGAAAAATTGCTAAGTCAAACCATCAAAAGACAGAGACCACCTGTAGTTATCTTTTTAGTGCCTCAGTTTCCTAACCTGTAAGAAGTAGGTTAATAACACCTATCTAATAGGATACTTGAGAACATTAAATAAGTTAATCCACTGTAAGTCTTAAAACAGTGTCTGGCACATAGTAAAGTTTCAAAAAAGAATTCAACAAATGTTTGTTGCTACCATCAATAGTAAAACACTATTACTATGTCTGTTTACACTTTAAGCTCCCTAAAAGCATGAACCATGATCTATTCATTTTCAGCATTAGCCACATGTATCTCCAGTGCAAAGACAAAGGCTCACAAACTTGTGGAATGGGATGAAAGACTATAAACTTGTTTTTTTCCCAACATGTGTGCACAAATGTGTACGTGTATACAGAAGAGGGAGAGAAATAGAATCAGTTGCAGGGTGTTAAATGCTATGGTAAAAAGAAAAAGCAGAGCAGGGCAAGGATGTAGGACCTGAAATGCTGGGGTGGAGGGAAGGAGGAAGATGTGTTATTAAACCAGGTAGTCCCTCATGGAGAAGGTGAGATTTAAATGAAGGTTTAAAGGAGGTGAGGAAATAGGCCAGTGGATCACTGAGAGAAGAGTATTATTCCACACCAAGGAAACAGTTAAGAAGAAAAGTTCTAAGGTGGCACATTTTAGAGAAACTGCAATGAGGCCAATGTGGCTAAAGCACAGGAGGCAGGGAGAGTCATGCCCCTAGGAACTAGGATATAGGAATGACAGGGGCCTAATCACACAGAACCTAAAGAACTCTGTAAGTTTATTGAGATAAAATAGGGGATTCACTGGAGAGTTTTCAGCAGAGAAGTAATATAATTTTACTTAAATTCTAAAAGGCCTACTGGCTGCTACAATGAGAACTTACAAGTAGAAGCAGATGAGAGTAGAAGCAAAGAAGGCAGGTGTGGTGGCTCATGCCTTCCCTAGCACTTTGGGAGGCCAAGGTAGGTGGACTACTTGAGCCCAGGGGTTCAAGACCAGCCTGGACTACATGGTGAAACCCTGTCTCTACAAAAAAAATACAAAAAACTTAGCCAGGCATGGTGGTGCACACCATAGTCCCAGTTACATGGGGGGCTGAGGTGGGAGGATCGCTTGAACCTGGGAGGTGGAGGTTGCAGCGAGCCGAGATCACACCACTGCACTTCAGCCTGGATGATGGAGTGAGACCCTGCCTCAAAAAAAAAGACAAAAAAAACCGTGAACCAGTAAGGAGCTTTCTCAATAAGGCTAGAAATGGTGACTTGGACTAGGGTGGTTGCATTGGGGGTAGTTCAAATTGACTGAATTTGTGAGGCAGAGCCAAGAGAATGTGTTCACAGCGTGAATTTTTTGAGAAAGAGAAGTGTGTTTAAGAATGATCCAATGTTTTGCCTGATCAAACAGAAAGTTCAGTGAGATGGGAGATGCAGGTAGAGCAGATTGAGAGTGGACAGATCATCAGTTCCAGTTTGGTTATTTTGAGTTGAGATGTCTATTAGTCATCCAAGAGACAAAGCTGAGTAGACAAGTGAATATGTGAGTACAGATTTCAAAGAAAGACATTCAGGATGAAGATAAGCCACATGTAAAGAGGAATCAGCAAAAAAAAGACTGAGACATAGCCCATGTTTGTTATTTAATCACAGAATTAAACAGAATGAGAACAAACAAAAATGGATTTTGAGTAAAGGCTGGCAAATTCCAAAACTTTTTTTTTTTTTTCAAAAGGAGGACGAATAGAAAGCCTGGATTTAAATCTTTACCAAAAAAAAACTTCTAGAAAGGAATCCCCTATAAACAGTTATTTTTGTTATTGTTGCTACTTTTCCAACAGAAATGGAAAATTAAAGAAAAAGCAACTATCTAGTCTTTTAAAAAAATTTATGCTGGGATCTCTGATAAAAACCCAATTTGAAATGGGGGGAAAAAAACTATCTCCTGCCAATGGCTTTCATTCTCACCAAGAACAAGGCCTGTGCACATCCTCCCCCTTTCTCTCCACGTAGACAGACACTCCACATTTCAGATGCCGTCCTTTGCCATTCCATGTGAAGTAGCTCCAATCCCCAGTCATTTTCTATCCATTAGTAGTTTTCAATCCACACCAAAAAAAAAAAAAAAAAAAAAGACCCCAAAAACAAAAACAAAAAGCAACCCAAACTGATGCTCAGGCCTCACACCTCCAGAGATGCTGATTGAACCGTCAGCATTGTGTAGTGGTTAAAAGCACTACCTGGGTGATTTTGGAAAAACTACTTGGTCTTTGCACGCAATCATTTTCAAAATGAGGATAAGAACAATACATACTTCACAACAAGAGTTGTGAGAATTAAACCAGTTAACCTATATAAAGCACTGAAAACATGTAGGAAGCACTATGTAAAAACTTAACAGTATTATTATTTAATTAAACAAACAAAGACAAAAATCCAACATGGATCACTTCTTCACTTGAAGTTTCCTCTAGATGTCCATGTAGTTTATCCTTTCTTTAATCCTAGAGAAGTACTATATTCCTTTACCAACCAAAACTAGATCTCAGCCCTCTCTCCCTGTTTGGAGATCTAGCAACTCGTTTTTCTTGCATCTTTATTACCTGCTTCTCCATGGACATCTTTTGACACATGCATTCAAGTCTCCCATCCTCGAACACACTCAAGAGAAGGTTGGTCAAGTCTTGCACCTCAAATTTTCTCAGCTATCGCAAGTAGGAAATATCACTAACTAGAATCTTAAACCTGATAGGTTTGAGAAGGCTTAAGAAAAAAGAAAAAGTCCAACACAAATTACCCTGAGACTTTGGAGAGTTATTTACTTGTTTTCCTAAACAAACAGAAAGCCATGCACACCCTCCACCTCTTCTAGTATTTCTCTGGATGTGATCTTTCCCTTAATGGACTTCAGAATATGTTATCTCTGAAATGACAATTATTATGTACTAACTTTTATCTTACACTACAGTTATTTAAATGCCTGTTTTTACAACATTTATAAACAAAGTTCCTTCAGGGCAAGATCTGTATTCCTATTCATCTTTTCATCCTCCAAAGCACCTAGAATGATCTGTTGAGCTAGTATTCATGAAATATTTAATGAAAAATGAATAATTTAATAATTTAATGAATAATGAATATTTGTTTAATGAATAATGAATTTGTTTAATGATGTGCAAAACATTGTTTTTTAAGGCCTGGTGTGGATATCTTGGATATACACAGATCACTACCACTCCGTAATTAATACAAATCACTACACTTATTAATGCTGCTATTAGAGTTGCTACCATACCTTACCTTCTTCCTTTACTCAGGGTCGGAGTCACTGTCCCTCAGTAGGACACCATTGTGAGAGCTGAATATTTAAATACCAAGTCAATGAGGTAACAATTATAAGTAGTACCCATTAAAAATGCAGATTCCTTGCCGGGTGTGATGGCTTACACCTATAACCCAGTGCTTCGGGAAGCCAAGGCAGGAGGAGTGACTGCTTGAGCCCAGGAGTTCGTGACCAGCCTGGGCAACATGGCACCTCTACAAAAAATAAGCTGGGTATGGTGGTGCATGGTAGTAGTCTCCGCTACTTGGAGGATGAGGAGGGAGGATCACCTGAGTTCAGGAGGCTGAGATGTTATCGTCCCACTGCACTATAGCCTGGGTGACAGTGTGAAACCTTATCTCCAAAAATAAAAATTAAAAAAAAGGCAGATTCCTGAAGCCCCATCCCAGAGACTTAGCACGTCTTTCGTGGGGCCCAAGAATCTAATTAAGTCCTCTGGTCATTTTAAGGCAAAGAGTCCTTCACAAGAAATACGAGTAGGTGCTGGGTATTCTTCTGGAGTTCATTTTCCTTGTCCTAAACCAACTTCCCACTAATTGCAGGATTTGTCAATATTAGTGATGATTCTATTTTTACAACCACAAGCCAAACAGCTTTAATTTAAAATATGTGAAAACGCAAGTCAGGCATGGTGGCTCACGCCTGTAATCCCAGTACCTTGGGAGGCCGTGGCAGGCGGACTGCTTGAGCTCAGGAGTTCAAAACCAGCCTGGGCCATGGTGAAACCCCGTCTCTACCAAAAATACAAAAAAACTAGCCATTTTGTAATTACATTACAAACTGAAAAACCGTGAAACATGAAAAAATAAAGTCTGCCCTTTTCAAACAGAAAATTAATAAACAACAGGCTTTACAGTTTTAACACCAGTGTTCAAATCCATCTGGATAATTTCATAACGTGTGACCTCAAGCAAGTTAGTTATGGAGACTGAGCTCCATTTCCACATGTATAAAATTGCAAAATGAAAATACAGGCCAGGGGCTCACACCTATAATTCCAGCACTTTGGGAGGTGGAGGTGGGAGAATCACTTGAGGCAAGGAGTTTAAAGACCAGCCTGGGCAACATACTGAGACCCCATCTCTATTTAAAAAAAAAAAAAAAAAAAGGCACTAGGGAAAAAAAAAATAGCATTCCTACTTCAGAGGAATGTCATGAGGCTCAAATGATAAAATGTGGTAGCATTTTGCAAATTTAAAGTTTTAATACAAATGTTAAACTGAGGATTCTTCAAGATGAATACAGCTAAGAGAGCATTATCTCCAACTAAACTCACCTGACCAAGTTAAAAAACTTAAATATATATTTTAAAAAATGAATTGGGCTGGGCGTGGTGGCTCACGCCTGTAATCCTAGCACTTTGGGAGGCTGAGGTGGGCAGATCACTTGAGGTCAGGAGTTCGAGACCAGCCTGGCCAATATGGTGAAACCCTGTCTCTACTAAAAATATAAAAATTAGCCGAAATAGCTTGAATCCAGGAGGCGGAGGCTGCAGTAAGCCGAGATCACGCCACTACACTTCAGCCTGGGCAACAGTGAGAAAAAAAAAAAAAAGAATTGAAGAAAATATCTGCAATTTATCACTTTTTTTTTTTTTTTTTTTGAGACGGAGTCTCACTCTGTCACCCAGGCTGGAGTGCAGTGGCGCAATCTCGGCTCACTGCAACCTCCACCCCCTGAGTTCAAGTGATTCTCCTGCCTCAGCCTCCTGAGTAGCTGGGATTACAGGCACCCGCCAACATGACTGGCTAATTTTCGTATTTTTAGTAGAGACGGGGTTTCACCATACTGGCCAAGCTGGTCTTGAACCGAACTCCTGACCTCAGGTGATCCACCTGCCTTAGCCTCCCAAAGTGCTGGGATTACAGGCATGAGCCACTGTGCCCAGCTATCACTCTCTTTTTAAATAGAACGATTTCGGAATTGTTTTCATGCTGTTGGTTCGCCGTACATTATCCCCTTGCATCCAAGAGAATAACCTCCATTTCATCAGCTACATACTCTCTGGCGGTTTACTGTAGTAAATTGAATAGATAATGGCCCCCCAAAAGATATGTCCAAATCCTGACCCTAGAACCATGAATGTGACTTTATTTGGAAAAAGGATCTTTGCAGATGTAATTAAGGATCCTGGATTTAGGGTGGGGCCTAAATCCAATGACAAGTGTCCTAGGAGAAAGGCAGAAGGAGACAAAGACACAGGGGAGAAAGCAAAGTGAATGAAGACAGGGATAGAGAGTACAGTTAAGTGAATGAAGACAGGGATAGAGAGTACAGTTCTGCTGCCAGAAGCCAATGAATGCTTGGAGCCACCACAAGCTGGAAGAGGCAAGGCAGGATTCTCCCTGGAGCCTTCTGAGAGAACACACCTAATATCAGGCTTCTGGCCTCCAGAAATGTGACAGAACAACTTTCTGTGATTTTAAGCCACCAAGCTCGTAAGCTGTCACAGTGGCCCTAAAATCCTCATACACTAATCAAGAGTCATCTTTCATTCCTCTTAGGACTCTTACGTTGTTAGTTTCCCAGTCTTGTTGATTCTGTCTATAATAATTCCTAGTGCAATCAGTAAGTTACTCAAACACAAGAAATATTGAGTGGTGTGGGAAAAGAAAATTGGGAATACAGAGCATTTATTTGAGAAGGCTGTCCAGTGAAAGCTAGGAGGGAAGAGAAGAGATAGTTATTCAAAGAATATTAATTGAATGCATGCCTACTATATTCCAGGCATCAAGTTTGGTAATAAAAATAAAGTTCCCAAGAGGATGTGGCTTTCAGAATGTAAAAGATCTTTCTCCTGGAAACTGCAAAGTGCAGAAAAAAGTACACTAACAAAGCTGAGAGTTGCTAAAGAATCAATTAAAAAAAGAAATGGACAATATGAAGAACTAACCCTCTACCCTCTTTCCCTTGATGCAATCATCTACTACTATTTCTGTTTCTTTCTTTTACAATATTAAAGTACCCCCAATATTAAAACACTTCTGGGATGAGACCAAAATCACAAAAATGAGTAAATGAGATATAAACTCAGCTGAAAGCCTATGTTCCTATATGTCAATATCTCTTACACATTGGGCCTCTGCATACATTTATTCAGTGTTCTTTCTTTTTTTTTGACGGATTCTCACTCTGTCGTCAGGCAGGAGTACAGTGGCGTGATCTCGACACTCACTGCAACCTCTGCCTCCCAGGTTCAAGCGATTCTCCTGCCTCAGTTCCCAAGTAGCTGGGACTACAGGCACATGCCACCACGCCTGGCTAATTTTTTGTATTTTTAGTAGAGATGGGGTTTCACCGTGTTAGCCACAATGGTCTCGATCTCCTGACCTCGTGATCTGCCTGACTTGGTCTCCCAAAGTGCTGGGATTACAGGCATGAGCCACTGCACCCAGCCTATTCAGTGTTCTTTCTCTAATAACCAGCGACTTCTTTTGTCTACTCAGCTACTCATCTTTAAGACTTAACTCAAGTGTCATATCCTCTAGGAAGCTTTCCATAAGACACACCTCTCTTTACAAAGGTAGAAGTATCTTCCTTTGTATTCTCCTGATTTTTATTAAAAATTTTTTCCTTCTGGTTTTTATTTATTTTTGGTGAGGTAGGGGAGGGTGCTGCTCCAGGCCGCATCTGATTTTTTCAAAGATGAACATTTTCTGCCTGTGAATGTAAAAAATAATTTATTTAACTGTCTGGTTTCAGGGGAAAAACACAATAGCCTCTGTTGTCAATGCTAGAAGAGAAAGAACACTGACAAGTTTCTGTGATTATCTCGCTCAGCCTGGGTGTGACGTGGACTCCAGGAAACCAAATCTAGACCTGTGTTTCAGCCACTAGATGAAGTAGGCCTCACTGAAGGCCTAGACCTTAAAAATAGACTTATGAAGAACTGTAATCATATGATATATTCAGCAACTACTTACTAAGCACCTTAACTGGTTACACAATGGTTAATGGAGTTGTGCTCGTCGCCCAGTCTGGAGTGCAATGGTGTGATCTTAGCTCACTGCAACCTCTGCCTCCTGGGTTCAAGCACTTCTCCTGCCTCAGCCTGCTGAGTAGCTGGGATTACAGGTGCCTGCCACCACGTCTGGCTAATTTTTGTATTTTTAGTAGAGATGGGGTTTCATCATGTTGGCCAGGCTGATCTGGAACTCCTGACTTCAGGTGATCTGACTGCCTCCCAAAGTGCTGGGATTATTCTTTATCCTGCACTCTTTATAAAATCTCTTTACCTTTAACTCCCTTAAAGTTCTAATTTTTTCCCTTAGTTTTTACCTAATGTCCTTTTGTTGTCTCAGGATCACATCTAAGAAACCATATTACATTTAATTGTCAGGCCTTCTTAAGGTTCCTCTTGGTTGTAACAGTTTCTCATGCTTTCCTTTTTTGATGTTCTTGACAGTTTTGAGTACTGATTAGGTATTTTGTAACATGCCCTGTGTTGAAATTTGTCTAATTTTTTCATGATTAGACTGGGATTATAAGTGTTTGGAAGGAAGATGACAGAGAAAGAATACCATTTTCATCACATCATATCAAGGGTACATACTATCAATGTGACTGATCACTGTTGACTTTAACCTTCATAACCTGGCTAAGGTAGTCTGTCAGGCTTCTCCAATGGAAAGGAACTTTCCCCCTCTTTTCCATACTGTATTCTTGGGAAGGAAATTACTATGCACAGCCCACACTAGAAGAGTTGACTTCTGCCCCAGAGTTTTCACATAAGGAAAAGGTTTTTCCCCATTGTGTCTTATATAATGTCATCTCTCATCACCATATCCAATCTTCTGCCCTTCCATATTGTTTTAACATTACCATGTGTAGGCATTACTCTTATATAAAAAAAATGGGCTGGGCACGGTGGCTCACACTTGTAATCCCAGCACTTTGGAAGGCCAAGGTGGGCAGATCACTTGAGGTCAGAAGTTCCAGGCCAGCCTGGCCAACATGGGGAAAGCCCATCTCTACTAAAAATGTAACAAAATTAGCCAGGCGTGGTGGCACACGCCTGTAATCCCAGCTACTTGAGAGGCTGAGGAACGGGAATCGCTTGAACCTGTGAGGCAGAAGTTGCAGTGAGCCAAGATTGCGCCATTGCACTTCAGCCTGAGCGACGGAGAGAGACTGTCGCAAAAAGAAGGAAGGGAGGGAGGGAGGCAGGCAGGCAGTATTTGAAGTATACACTTTTCAGAAATGGAAAAGTGTCTGAAAATGATCTTCATTTTTAACACTTTTCACTCCCTATGCTATCCTTCACTAAACCCTGATAATTCCAGCTCTCATCTGTAACCTCCTTTTATTTTCATTACCACTGCCTTAGACAAGGCCTCTAGGAACCTCTTCTCTGGAACATTTTAATTACCATCTAACTATATACCCATACCCTTCTAATCTATTCTACATATGACTGCACCAGGAATGGATGAGAAAAAGACAAAAAGAGAATGGATGAGACAGAAGGATTACATTTAACATCTAGTATGTCTACGCTACTATATTAAAATATGAATATATACCGTATTTGGTTTTAAAGTTAATTATAATTCTAGTTGTATACTCTTTCTTTCAAAAACTTCAATGCATTCCACTGTCTACAAAATAGAGTTCAAACTCTACCTTAACCTGTCACATGTACCTCCCTAGGTCCACCATGTTTAATGGATTTATCTTTCCAGCCTTATTTCTCATAACAGCCTGACACAGGGTCCATACTAAAGTTAAACTGGACCGTTCATATCAAGGACAGTACAAGGTGTGGAACTTAGCAGTCAACTACCTTCCTGTTTACTCCTATTTTTATATTTTGATTTTTTACCATTTCTACTTGTCAGAACCAGTTCAAATGTTATTGTACCCTATGATTTTCCAAGAAGGAGGAAAAAGGCATTCCCCCTCTTACAAAATGCCATACTTTCTTCCAGTTCCTCAGTCAGAGCCCTTATTATATTCTACAAGCACAGCTAGACTATAAACCTCATAAGGGCAAGGATGCATCAAATATACTTTTTAAATCCTTCACAATTGCATTTAGTCCTACGTTTTATATTTGGTGAACTTATGCGTTCTTCATTTCAAAGTACATGACCAGTTTAAGAGATAACAAATATTTACTGGGCTAGATTTGAATCCTGTGTATGACGCTGATTGAAAAAGTTGCTTCAGGTTTCTAGGCCTTGTTTGCTTATTTGTGTAATGGTAATCATACCACCTTATTCATTGGCTATTGTGAGAAATAAAAGAGATAATATGTAATAAAAGAGATAATGCATCTAGGAAAAATCACTTCTTTTTCCTTTCCCAGTACCTAAAGACAAGCTCACTTTATCTGCTAAGGCCAAATTACTCTATACGTACATACTTGATTAAGCACTTATCACATGGTACTTTTATTATCAGTTTATATATCTAGCTTTACTCCTCAGGAGCAGTAACATTTGCCTTTCTGTATTTTGAAAACGACCTTGCACAGTGGACTGGCTTAAAAGCAGATGCTCAGGGAATGAATTAATGCATCTCATGCTCACTGGAAAGATCACAAAGTAATAGACTATTCTATCAAACAACTCTAGCCTACATCTCAAGAAAAAAAAACTATCAATTTCTAAAACAAAATTTTATTCAACAGTGGATTTTTCAGATGGGGAAATGACGCTAGAGAATGAAAATATGACTGCATTAAATTAGAATTGTATCTGTATCATTATCTGCCCCAAACTTAAGTGTTATTTTCCTTTCAAAAGGTAGTGAGTACTCTCATGTGCCAGTTTTCAATTGACTGCCTTCTTGCTCCAAATCCACCCTTCACTGTCCTTCAAGTGAGACTGAAACCTTTCTACCTTGGTAGGGCACAGGGCATGACAGCTTCATCAGCACTCAGCACCCCTCTATGGCCATCTGCCCCCAGCACTCCTTCAGGTTGCTTTTCATGGAGTTCTCAGGGCACACACACACCATAGAAGCTGAGCACAAAGAGGGCAGCTGTCCAGCCCATTTCAGCCCCTTAGTTAATGTCTCTGACATCCAGTAGGCCTCAGCCATGCCCCTCCAATGAGGTTTGAATGTCAGATCTGTCCTTCCTTCCATGCTCTGCATAGCCTTAGAGGTAGTGACTACTACCCTATCTGCTGTTACCACAGTCTTCAGAGTTCTCTCTACCTCTTAGCCAATTCTCCCATTACTCTAATTCTACGTTACAGTTAAGGACTGTTTACATTAGACTTTCTCTGTTCAAATTCCTGTGTAGTTTCTGTTTCCTAATTGAACTCCCAATGATACAACTAGCATGAATAATGTATCCTTCATTAGATAAGCCAAATTTAATTTGGTAAAGTTGAGGGTATTTGAATATAGGTAGAATTTAAATTTTCTTAGGAAAGACATAGTTTGTCTTCAAGTGCAGTATTTTTGCAAATACAAAGCTAGATATGATTTAAATCTTAAAAAGTTAGAAAATACAGCATTCGATAATTTTATTAGGGAATAAGTTACAAAGGTATTAAATCTAATAGCAAGTAAGAATGTGGCAAAAATGGCATCCCTATTCCTTTCTTCCTCCCAACTCATGGAACTTTCCTCACTAGTTTATCTTAATAGTGGAAAACGGCTAGAATGTTTAAGAAAAATCAGGAAGAATAAAACTGGGCTATACGGCCAGGCATGGTAGCTCATGCTTGTAATCCCAGCACTGGGAGGCTGAGGTGGGAGGACTGCTTGAGGCCAGGAGTTTGACACCAGTTGGGGCAACCTAGTGAGATCCTGTCTCTACAAAAAATCAAAAATTAGCCAGCCATGGTTGTGTGCACCTGCAGTCCCAACTACTCAGAAGGCTGAGGCAGGAGGATTGCTTGAGCCAGGGAGGTCAAGGCTGCAGTGAGCCACTGCACTCCCACTGGGCAACAGAGTGAGACTCTACCTGAAAATAAATAAAATAAAATAAAATAAAATAAAAAAGAAAAGTTATAAATACCTCTTAGAATTGTGGGATGTCGGTTTTGTTGGAACTAGAGAGGTCCTCTGGTGTGATGTTTTTTAGACAGTAAGCCATAACTAGTTAGGTCATGAAACCAATTTAGTGGATTGGAACTAGCATTACAAAAGAATTAGATGGGCCAGGTGTGGTGGCTCACGCCTGTAATCCCTGCACTTTGGGAGGTCGAGGCGGGTGGATTACCTGAGGTCACAAGTTTGACACCAGCCTGACCAACATGGTGAAAAACCCTGTCTACAAAACCACAAACTACAAAACCACCTCTTTCCAAAGGGGTTCAAAATTGACTGAAATCATTCAAGTGGTACCACAAGATACTAAGAGTGAGTGTAGAAGAAATCAAGGTAGGCTGGGCACGGTGGCTCATGCCTGTAATCCCAGCACTTTGGGAGGCCAAGGCGAGTGGATCACCTGAGGTCAGGAGTTCGAGGCCAGCTTGACCAACATGGTGAAACCCTGTCCCTACTAAAAATACAAAAAAATTAGTTGGGCATGGCAATGCGCGCCTGTAATCCCAGCTACTCGGGAGGGTGTGGCAGGAGAATCACTTGAACCCAGGAGGCAGAGGTTGCAGTGAGCCAAGATCGCGATAGCCTGGGCAACAAGAGCGAAAATCCGTGTTAAAAAAAAAAAAAAAATCAAGGTAGAAGATGACTACTGGCCTTCCCATCTCTTCCCTGAAGAGTAGTGACAAACAGTACCTCCTTGATATTCTTCTCAATCTCAAGTGGACCATGAAGACATCTGAGATGGAAAAGAACTTTCTTTTATTGAGTCAAGGAGGACAACAGAATCAAGGAGAGCCATTTTGTGGTTAACACATGATCAGCACAGTGAACAGCTTTTTTCTATAGGCAAGACCAACCCCACTAAATTTTAGGATGCTCAACAGATAGGAAACATTATCTCTAAGGTATTACTATTAATAAAGCACTTTGCAGCTTACAAGGCACCTTACCTTCACATATTATTTACTTTAAGCTCACAAAAATCCTGTGAGGTATAGATAATCCAGGCATTGCTATTGGTTTTTCCAGATGAGAAAACTAAAACTGAAGAGGTATGAACTTTACTGAGGTCACAAGTAAACAGTACAGACACCACATTAATCGAGATATGCTAATTACAAATACCAGGCTCTCGGAAAATTTTCAAGAGTGGTGTCTAAGCTAAAATAACCAGCGAGGACTACATAGTAGTTATTTCTAAAGAAGGACAAATGCAAAAGGGCCATCCATCAATTTTAATAATGCTGGGGCAGCAGAACAAGCATGAATACACCACTGACACTGATATATCAACTGTAAATAAATGAAGGAAACAAATGACTGACACTTAAATTTTAAAGACAGCTGTAAAGCTAGGGGAACAAAACAAAACAAAACCCTGAGTCTTGGTGAATAACCCTATAGGGTGCACTAGGCAGGTACTATACCTGTTTTAGAAACAGAAAATTTCAGAATTTAAATTAATTGTTCATGTGCACTAGTAAGTTAGTGGCAGGTATCTTCTCTTCAGTAATCTTTCTACTGGCCTGCAAGGAATAGGTGACCTATACATGCTTGGAAAATCTACCACATTGTTTCCTGTGCCAAGACATGTGCCCTTCTAAACCCAAAAGCCCATGACAAGTGGGCATGCCTGTGATCTACACCTTGATCTTTGTCTATATGACTGAACCAGGGTGGTACTTGATAGTAGAAATAAACCCAAATCCATCAGTGATTACAATATATATAAAAACATTAAATTCTCCTGTTAAAATACAGACGCCTAGATTGAAATTTTTAAAAATATAGAAATGGGCTACATTAAAACATAGGCCTTTTTTTAAAAAAACGGTGATAAAGGGCTGGGCATGGTGGTTCATATTGTAATCCAACACTTTGGAAGGCCAAGGTGGGAGGATCACCTGAGCCCAGGAGTTGGAGACCAGCCTGGGAAACATGGCAAGACTCATTTCTGCAGAAAATTTAAAAATCAGCCAGGAGCAGCCAGGCATGGTGGCTCACATTAGTAATCCCAGCACTTTGAGAGGTTGAGGTGGGCAGATCACGTGAGGTCAGGAGTTTGAAACTAGCCTGGCCAACGCGTTGAAACCCTGTCTCTACTAAAAACACAAAAAGTAGCCAGGTGTGTTGGTGTGTGCCTGTAATCCCAGCTACTTGAGAGGCTGAGGCAGAACGGCTTGAAACCAGGAGGCAGAGGTTGCAGTGAGCCAAGACTGTGTCACTGCACTCCAGCCTGGGTGACAGAGCGAGACTCTCTCTCTCTCAAAAAAAAAAAAAGAAAAAAAAATTAGCCAGGTGTGGTGGCATGTGCCTGTGACCTCAGCTACTTGGGAGGCTATGCTGGGAGGATCCCTTGAGCCCAGGAGGCAGAGGCTGCAAGTCATGATAATGCTATTGCACTCCAGCCTGGGTGACAGAGCAAGACCCTGTCTCAAAAAAAAGGTGACATAGAACCAGAATGAGTCAACTGATTACTTTGGAGAGAGATTTAGATATGCTGGTAAAGCCAAAGATGTATACAGCTTCCACCCACAAATCCGCTGCAAGATTTATTTCTAAAACTCTAGCACCCAGCTCAAGGAGGCAGGCACAAGAATAATCTATGGAGTATCATCTTTTACAACAAAATAAACAACTTTAAGATGTCCATAAGTGAAAGAATGGAGAAAACTGCAGTATAGTCAAACAACAGAACATAATCAAGCAATTAATATCAATAAAATAGAATGAAATGTATTAATATAGATAAACCCCCAAAGTAATGAGCAAAAATGTTTCAGAGTCAAGTGTAATGTTTACTTCCTAAACAAAGCAAATATGAACCAAATATGCAAAATTAATATCAAATACCTGAATTCAAAAAACCGTACTAAGAAACAAATGAAGGGAAACCTAATGACAACGGAGTAACTCCTCCGTAAGATGTATGGGTCATAAATACCTTACAAATTAGCCCCCAAATTCACGCGGGGAGGGGAGAAATAATCTGACAGAAGAACAAGAAAAATCCATTGTCACAATATGAGATTTTAACATCTCTCCCCAAAGGTCAAAAAAGAAGTAGACAAAAGACTATATAGAAGATATAATCCACGCTAATATCAAGTCTGATCTAACAGACATGTACGGAAACCTGAACTTACTACACACACAAGAATATACTTTTCAAGCACATATGGAACATGTACAAAAACCAATCAAGTACTTGGCTACAAAATTAGTCTCACACACTGAAGAATCAGTACATATAGCCTACAGTCTCTAAGTGTAATAAAGTCAGAAATCAATAATGAAAAGATTTTTTAAAAAAGAAGAAAAAGACAAAGAAAAAAAAAAAGAAACATGCTTAATGGGTCAAGAGAGAAGCCATGAGAAGAAAACAAAAACTTCAGAGTAGCCAATTGCCCAAGATCTGTTACACTGTTTTACTTGGATTCCTATAAGCCCTCTTTAAATTCTTATCATAAATCTCTTTTCTTGAGCTAGCTGGAGTGCGTTTCTGTTCCTTCACAGAACAAAATCCTACCGAGTCTTTTAAATCATTACCAGGAGCCAAGCACAGTAACTCACACCTGTAATCCCAGCACTTTCAGGGGGCTGAGGCGGGAGGATCACTTGAGGCCAGGAGTTTGACAGACCAGCCTAGGCAACATAGTGAGACCTCATCTCTTAAACAAGATAAATCATAAGTGGACTTGGATGGCCATTCACTCTAAATTAAGCAAAGCTGCCAAAAATATAGATATCTGAAATAAAAGGAATCTTGATAACAAACTTGCCATAAAACAACTTGATGCAAACAAATAAAAACGCCAACACAGGGTAGAAAAAAAACAATTAGAATCAAGGATAACATGCTTGTTATCCTTGTAGCAGCTGGTCAAAAACAAGCAAGCTAAGTGGGGGACAGTGGGACGATCAACGTATTAGAACACACAGAGGGCAAAAAAAATTATGTTTTTGCTATTATTAGCATTAGACACTATACAGCACTGGTCAGATTTGGGTGAATTTTTCAAATGCATATGGGGAAATTCTAGTAACATTCAAAGAAGCAGGATAAAAAAGATATAATCATTTGTTATTCAAGTCACTGTTACACATATGATATCATTTATTCATTCCCATTTTATAGATAACGACGCAAAGACTCAGAAAGATCAAATGGGTTGCCCATAGTCACATGGCTGGTAAATAGCAGAGAAAGTACTTTATCCTACTTTTATATAGGATAGTTCTGCACTATTATGCATGAATGGAGGTCCTACCTATTTAAGGGAATTGAAGGCTATGTACTCTCACAGAAACTTAACAGACCAAACAGTAAGCCAACAGAAGAGGTCTGATGTGAAATTTATGGGAATCAGGAACTGTAATATGGGGAAGAGAGCATGAACTTTGGAGTCCGAAAAACCTGGGTTCAAGTTCCATATTGGTCAGTTACTAGCTGTATACAAAAAGACTATGTGATAACCAGTGTCCCTTTCCTCACCTATAAAATGGTGTCTTCCTCATAGATTCAATGAGTTATGCCTCTAGAGAAAATGCCCTATAAAAGCAGTTGTATATTTACACTCGCTATACTGTATTATTTTTAAGAGGAATCAGAAGCAAAGCTTCTTTCAAGATTCTCAATGTCAGCAGTTACTAAGTATATACATGAACATACTTCAAAAAAAAAAATAATGGATACTATGATTAGGGTAAATGAGCAGGGTTGTCTTTTTGCACTGGTTAGTGTTAAATTCAGTGACCACTTCAAAGAAGTCTACACCACCTCATATCATAGACTTTGAGTATTAATGTCCTGATATGGTTTGGCTCTGTGTCCCCATGAAAATCTCATCTGGAATTGTAATCCCCACATGCTAGGGGAGTGGCCAATCTGGTTGTTTAATAAGGCATGGCCCTTCCTCCATCGTTCCTCTCCTGCCGCCTTGTGAAGAAGGTGCCTGCTTCCCCTTTGCCTTCTGCCATGATTGTAATTTTCCTGTGGCCTCTCCAGCTATCCAGAACTGTGAGTCAATTAAACCTCTTCTGATCTTATTTTACTGTTTCTACCATTTGCTCCTTAGCCCTTGAAATTGTCTGGCTCTGTGTCTCCACCCAAATCTCACATCAAATTGTAATTTCCAATGTTGGGGGAGGGGCCTGGTGGGAGCTGATTGGGTCACAGAGGTGGATTCCCCCCCTTGCTGTTCTCAGTGACAGTGAGTTCTCACGAGATCTGGTTGCTTAAAAGTGTGTAGCACTTCCCCCTTCACTCTCTCTTTCCTGGTCTGACATGGCTAGATGTGCTTGCTTCCCCTTCACCTTCTGCCATGATTATAAGTTTCCTAAGGCCTCCCAGCCATGCTTCCTTTACAGCCTGTGGAATTGTGAGTTAATTAAACCTCTTTTTCTTCATAAATTCCCCAGTCCCAAGTACTTCTTTTTTTTTTTTTTTTGAGATGGAGTCTCGCACTGTCGCCCAGGCTGGAGTGCAATGGTGCCATCTCAGCTCACTGCAACCTCTCCCTCCCGGGTTCAAATGATGCTCTTGTCTCAGCCTCCCAAGTAGCTGGGATTACAGGCGCATGCCGCCACACCTGGCTAATTTTTTTGTATTTTAGTAGAGATGGGGTTTCACCGTGTTGCCCAGGCTGGTCTCGAACTCCTCAGCGCAGGCAATGCACCCGCCTCAGCCTCCAAAGTGCTAGGATTACAGGCGTGAACCATCATGCCTGGCCTCAGGTAGTTCTTTATAGCAGTGTGAGAATGGACTAATGCAGGCCTTTATGGTAAGCGGAAAAATGCCCTCCAAAAGATATTAACATCCTAATCCCCAGAACCTGTGAATATTTTACCCTAGCATGGCAAAGGGGATTTTGTAGATTTGATTAAGATTAGACCTTGAGATGGGGAGATTAGCATGTATTATCCAGGTAAGCCCAATCTAATCACATGAGTCCTTAAAAGTAGAAAACCTTTCCTAAAACAGAGAGACTTGGGATGGCCCAACAAGAAAGATGAGACACAAGAAGGACATGACCCACTGTTGTTGGTTGTGAAGATGGAGGAAGGGGGCCATGGGCCAAGGGACGTGGGTAGGTGGGTGGACTCTAGAAGTCGGGAAAAGCTCTCAGATGATAGCCAGGAAGGAAACGGGGTCTCAGCCCTACAGTTTCATGGAAGTATATTCTGCCAACAACCTGAATGAGCCAAGACTCTCTAGAAGGGAACCCAGTCCTGTTGAAACCTGGATTTCAGCCCAGTGACACGTTAGACTTCTGAACTATAGAACCGTAAGATAAATTCATGTTGTTTCAGTTGCTAAGTTTCTGGTATTTGTTATGCTAGCAATAGAAAACATATATATATATATGTACACACACACATATATACATATAGACACATATATACATATAGACATATATATACATATATACATGTATCTTTATTCTCTCACTTACATTAAAAAAACTAAAAAAAAAAATATATAAGTGCCCTTAAATCCTGTTTTGAAACAAGGAGGAATAAATTGGTCAATGCATGCAGCCTACCCAGCAGAACCTACCTAGCACACATTCATTATTTACTGAAGCACTAACTCTAACTCTGTACCAGGCACCATCCTTCCTTTAAGGAGCTGGCTACAGCATGCTGCTATCAATATTCATTTTCTCCCTTAGATTTGGCTAAAAACACAGTGACTCTCAGCTATACCTGAAAATGAGAATATTTTAAAGTGAGAACTGGGAGAAACCTAAAGCTTCATTATGGCTATGAAAAGTAAAAACTCAGAAGATATGGGGAAGGAAAGAGCAAAGGGGAATGGAGCCAGACCACCCTGTAATCAAGAGAATGGCCCGTGGAGTCAGACACCCCTAGATCTTTGTTCTACCACTGTATTCGTTCGTTTTCACACTGCTATAAAGATACTACCCGAGACTGGGTAATTTATAAAGAGGCTTAATTGACTCACAGTTCTGCATGGCTGGGGAGGCCTCAGAAAACTTATAATCATGGCAGAAGGGGAAGCAGGCACATATTACGTGGCGGCAGGAGAAAAACAGAGTATGAATGAGGAACTGTCAAACACTTATAAAACCATCAGATCTCATGAGCACTCACTATCAGTAGATCAGCATGGGGGAAACTGACCCCATGATCCAATCACCTCCCACGGGATCCCTCCCTTAACACGTGGGGACTACAGAAATTAAAATTTGAGATGAGATTCGAGTGGGACACAGAGCCAAACCAGATCAACCATCTACTAAGATAATTTGCCCCAAATGACACAACTCAGTTTCTCCATCTGTAAAACAGTAATCTCATGTATCTGTTGAAGAATTAACAGATAATAAGCTTTTGATATGGTGTAGGAACTATAAAAAGTGTGGAGGATTACTCATGAGAATCTGCTATACAGACCACAATGCCAAAAGCTAATGTGATGGAGAATTCCATACAAATTCAGTCTGGCTACACCTTAGGGATTAAATAAAATCCCCCAAAGCAGAAAATTTGGCAGCAGAAAAAGAAGAATCAATTTTAGAAAAATAAGCAAAAAAGGCCCATGGCTTACCAGCAGTGGAATGTTACAGTACTACCATCAATACAAACAATACTTTTAAAAAATACTGATGTCTGGGACTCCCCGGAGAGTGACTAAAACAGCATTTCCATGGATGAGAACCAAATATTAATAGTTTGAGTTAAGAAACACTGCAGAAATTAAAAGGGGGCTACTATGTGTGCATTACAGGAGAGAGAATCTAGAACCTTTTTGCCAGGGATCTCTTACTTACAAGTGAAAAGTAACAGCTAAAACTAGAGTATTTTAAAACTTGCAAATAATCAAGGCTAATGAAATCAAATGGGACAGTTTCTTGTAGAAAATGTAAGGTTAGGAGAGGGACAAGAGAGGTCTGCATATGGCTGCATCTTTTGTAGCAAAGGACACAGCCTCATAGACTAAAGATGAGCAGAGAATAACAAATGAAGTAAGCATAGCTGGGCCAGAAGGAGAGGGAAAAACAGCTGAGATGGCAAAATTAGGGTCTGCTCAAATAAAACATCAAACTGACTGGCTACTGCAAGAGGAGGAGAGCTGAAGAATTAAAATGAAGGAGGGAAGCAGTTGGGGAGATAAAAGAGAAACTTTCATGCTGGACAGGAATGGCATGGGACAGAAAGGACAGAACACCAATTGAGAAGATGAGTAGGGAGAGTCACCAGAGGAGTTTAAGAAAGGTAAAAAGGAATGAGAACAACAGGGACAATAGCCTCTATGATTCACTATAAAGTCTCAGGCACGGTATAAATATTACGGGGAGGAAGTAGTAAATAAACTGGGTTAGAAAACAGACAGAAAAGAGCTAGTCAAAAATCCTGAAAGACTACCAATAACATACATAAAGCAAAAATTTGGAGGCCGAGGCAGGCGGATCATGAGGTCAGGAGATCGAGACTATCCTGGCTAACATGGTGAAACCCCGTCTCTACTAAAAACACAAAAAATTAGCCGGGCATGGTCATGGGTGCCTGTAGTCCCAGCTACTTGGGAGGCTGAGGCAGGAGAATGGTGTGAACCCAGGAAACGGAGCTTGCAGTGAGCCGAGATCGCGCCACTGCACTCTAGCCTGGGCGACAAAGCAAGACTTGTCTCAAAAAAAAAAAAAAAAAAAAATGAAGGTTAACAAAAGTATATCATCTAAATTGTAAATGATGTTAAAAGATATGTTTCAGCTCTCATTTGATCAATGAAACAGCTAAGCACATCTAAAAATGGGCAAAACTAAATAATACAGTTTAGGAATCCATAAGTGATACAACTATGAAGAAAAGCAGGGGAGGATTAATATAAAATTCAGGCCAGTGGAAAACTGGTTGAGAAAGAGACATATGTAAGCATGTGGAGTCCTCGGCCGGGCGTGGTGGCTCATGCCTGTAATCCCAGCATTTTGGGAGGCAGAGGCGGGCGGATCACGAGGTCAGGAGATCAAGACCATCCTGGCTAACACAGTGAAAGCCCGTCTTCACTAAAAATACAAAAAATTAGCTGGGCGTGGTGGCGGGCGCCTGTAGTCCCAGCTATTCGGGAGGCTGAGGCAGGAGAATGGCGTGAATCCAGGAGGCAGAAGTTGCAGTGAGCTGAGATTGCGCCACTGCACTCCAGCCTGGGTGACAGCGAGATTGTCTCAAGAAAAAAAAAAAAGAAAAAGAATGTGGAGTCCCTTTGCATGGGTGTTTATCATTATTCTTTAAAACTATTAAACTGTGTATATGTATTTTATATATTCTTTTATATGCATGCTACATCTCAATAAAAAAGCTTTAATAGAATTTTTCTACCTCTGAACTTCCCAGGTTGTTTTTTGAAGGTAATTCTAACAAATCTGCTTATATAATAAAATAAAATGACTAGTATTTCTGGCCGCAGGTTTTGCAACATTCAGCTCCACCTCAAATCTAGTCAATCAAAATCTCTAGGGGTTGGGCTGCTGAATATTTTTTTTTTAAACAAACACTCCAGTGATTCACAAGAATCTAAAGAAACTCAAATTTGAGTCTCCCACAGGAAGAGGTCTTCCTTCTGTTTTTCTCTAGAGCTACTGAGAATCTAATCCCCTTCCTTCCCCAATCCTTCCCCAAATCCTCTACAACTTTGCTCCTTACCTCCCCTTCTCTTGTATTTAACCTTTCAACCTCAAGTCTCTCCTATCTTAAAATACAAACACACACTCACATTTATTCTTCAATAAAATAACCCATGCATGGTTCTACTTGTAACTTCCCAATAACTCTTTTTGTAAAACCACCAATACTATGTGTAATATTGTTTAAATTTTTTTTTAAAAAAGAAAGTAGGAGGACCCTACAATATAAAAAGCCCCATTTCACCAACACCAACTCTTTCAGTGTAATCAATATAAGCATATAATTCTACTCTCCTCCCCAGAAGTAACAGTTAAGTGTGTAGTCTTGGGACTTTTTCTATTTACACATATATAAAAATCCACAGTTTTTTAACAACATAAATGAAAATACACCTTAGTTCTCCCCCTCACTGACATCTGAATCAAACACTGTGGCAAAGCACTAATGTCTTCCTACCATTTCAACCAATAGTCCCTGACCTCTACTGCACATGACACTGGTAACCACTCCCTCCTCTGGGATCTGCCTTCTCTGCAGATTCCATGACACTGTACTGCCCAGGTCTCTCTTGCTCTTTTGATTATTCCTTGTTAGCCTACTATGCTGATAACTTTCCCCATGTGCCCCATGAACACTAGTATTTCCCACCATTACATCCAAGCTTTCATCTGTCAATTCATTCAATGAACAATCACCACCTACTTCATTCCAGGAGGACAACTTTGTTAGATCCCCATTTGTCAATGGTTTTGCATGTGAACCAATGCTCCAAATCACTTGTATCAAAGAAACAAATGCTGCCTTGCCGCGGTGGCTCACACCTGTAATCCCAGCACTTAAGGAGGCCGAGGTGAGTGGACCACCTGAGGTCAGGAGTTTGAGACCCAGTCAGACCAACATGGCAAAACTCCATCTCTACTAAAAATACAAAAATCAGCTGGGCGTGGGGGCAGATGCCTGTAATCCCAGCTACTGGGGAGGCTGAGGCAGGAGAATCGCTTGAACCTAAGAGGTGGAGGTTGCAGTGAACCCAGATGGCGCCACTGCACTCCAGCCTGGGTGACAAGAGCAAAACTCCGTCTCAAAAAAAAGAAACAAATGCTTGCAATTTTAGCATGATACATAATTTCACTTTGCAACTAATTTGAACTATATTATGATCAGCAAGCCCCTACGCCAATCAGGAGGATGGGAATTAGAAGTAAACTTGAGTAGTTAATTTTTTAAGGTGATAACTTATTAATAATTATTTTCATATCATGAGAATTTTTCTTCCCTACATAACCTTGTAATTTCAAAAGCTCAGAAAATGAACTCTCAGGTAATAGGGACTCCATTTTATGTTATTAGCTCCCAAGTCTCTATCCCAGATCACTCTCTCCTGAGCCAGAAATAAACTTTCAACTACATACCAGACATTCCCCCATGCCCACTCTGGCGGTGCCTACTCATCATTCTAATTTCAGCTGAAACATCACCTAGTGCCTCCCCTCAAGGATCCATCCACTTAACTATTAAATAAATCTGACACTCAATGGTGTACCCTGGCATCTAAGACAAAGGCAAAGACCTTCCTAACTAAAAAGATAATTTAAAATGCAAGTGGGGCTGAGAGCTGTGGCTTGTGCTTGTAATCTGGCACTTTGGGAGGCTGAAGTGGGAGGATGGCTTAAGCCCAGGAGTTTGAGACCAGCCTGAGCAACACAGTGAGAGCCCATCTCTACAAAAATTTAAAAATTAGCCAGGCATGGTGGCATGTGCCTGTGTTCCCAGCTACTTGGAAGACTTAGGTGGGAGGATTGCTTAGGCCCAGGAGACTGAAGCTGTAGTGAGTGAGCCGTGATAGTGCCACTGCACTCCTGCCTGGGCAACAGAGATCATGTCTCAATAGATAGATAAATAATATAAGTAAAATAAAATAAAATGGAAGTGGTGGGTATATACATAAGAGTGAAAAATAAAAAATAAAATGTAAGTGGGACTGGGACTGAAGAGAAGGGAAACAGAATGAGGGAAGAGAGGAGGGGACCAGCATAAAATGCAACAGGGAGTGGTAGGATTTGTTAAACTCTCAAAAGAATGGATAAAAAGGAGTTGGCCAGGTGACAAAAATTTTTGACATAACTTTTTTTGATAGGGAAGAACAAGAAGGAGTGCTTCAGATATTAGCAGAAATAAGAACACAACCAAACCTGTGCCTTTGTTTACCTTGCTGAGCGTTGAGCAGCAGGGAGGGTTAGTGATAAGGTTAAAATGGTTGGCAGATGCTAGAATTTCAGAAGAAAAATTACTATAGATTTGTATTTTTTCTCTCCATGCTTGATAATTAACTGCTTATTAAATAAATAACTGCTTATTAAAAACCACTTTCCACTTTACATCTAGATTTAAATGACACATTTTACTAAATGATTCAGAAACAAGACAGGAACAAGGAAAAAATTTAAAGCTACATTTTAACTGCATTTAGTCTTACAGTAAGAAAACAGCTCAATAGTATCATCATGATCATGTAAAAGTTTTTAAAACCTCTTCTATTAAAGAGGGAATTCTGAAAAGGAAAAATGTGCATTGTTCCTTTCCTTTGAGAAATCAAAGTACTTTCACATTTATCCTCATTTTATCCCACATACTGAGAGAAGGTTATAGGTTACGGAAACAGGGAAACAGAAAAATCAGGTGATTTCCTTCATTCTAAGATGCATGTTTTTGACCCTGACTTTTTAAAAAATCAAAGTGGATCTCACATTACTGATTTTAAAGTCATCTTTTCTAGGGGAGGGCCACACTGAGTGTATCTTACAACTATGGGTACACTCTGCATTAAAGAAATATGGTAAAGGATTTTGCCCAAATTAGTAAGCAAGAAGATGGCAGAACTGGGCAACAACAACAACAACAACGACACCACTTCTGTTAAGTTATTAATATATACAAACAGGAATATAGTAGCCTGTTTGGCTCCTCTCTTATTAATTAAATGTACAGGGCCTACCTTCTACTACACTCTTCCTGAAAGAAATACAGAGCCATACAAAACATCTTTTCTGCCTTCAAGAAGTAAATAATAGGTGCCTACATAATAGAGGTGCCTATACAAGTATCTATACAACAGAAAAGTCTGGGATCAATATCAGAAGAATGACACAAAGTGAGAAACATAAATTCAGAAACGGAGTAGTCACTTTCAGCCAGGATACTGTGAAAATCTTCACACAATACGAGCTTAATATATGTTGACTGTGAAGGCATTATGGAAAACTCAGATAAGACTTTGAAGGACTGATGGATTTTCCACAGGGAGAGATTGTGCCAGAAAGCACTCTAAGAATAGAGACTAGCAGTGCCCAGGAAAAAAACACCAAAATCAGTCACTGGCACTCAATGGCAGAAGCAAGGTGGGGAATAGCGGGAAAGAAGGCGAGAAATGTAGATAGGGGCTAAAATATAGAGTTCATTGAAGGTCAAACTAAAAATTGTGAGCAAACAGGAGTAGCCTTTTGACATTCACGCTTCAGGATGATTAAACTGACAGTAAACTACACTGGCTGAACTGGAGTGGGGAGAAGTACTGCTGCAGACTATACAGCGTCAAGAATTCTGTTCCTGAACTAGGTCGTATCAGCAGCAATGACAAGAAAGAAGTGTCTTCCCTTTGAACTGCGTGGGGACTGCTTTTGGAGAAGAGCAAATTCCAAGAGAACAGAGCATTAACTTGTTAGGATTTGTAGCCCCACTACTCCATGCACAATACTTTATTTATCCACAGTACAGCCTCAAATAAAAAACTGAAAAAAGGCAACCAGCAAAGTCTGATTTGAATCTTCACCACTAATGAGATAGCCAAATGCCACAGTCACAAGCTTCTATTTCTCAAACCCACTCATATTACAGTTAATGTGGCATTCCTCTCCAATCTTGTTTTTACAGCCTAAATGAAATTTTGCCAGAAGACTTTAGAATTCTCCTTCTTCCAAATACACCACAGCATTTTTCTTTTAAAGTTTACAAATCCAATTTCCACACACACACGCACGCACGCATCAGAAAACTTTGCTGAAAACTCATGTATCTAGCAGAAATTTTTTCTTTCAGGCAGCAATAAATATGCTTTTTTTTTTTTTTTTTGCAAACTCCACCTTCCGGGCTCAAGTGATCCTCCCGCCTCAGCCTCCCAAGTGGCTGGGATTACAGGCGCCTGCCACGACGCCCGGCTAACTTTTGTACTTTTAGTAGAGACGGGGTTTCACCACGTTGGCCAAGCAGGTCTCGAACTCCTGATCTCAGGTGATCCCCCACCTCGGCCTCCGAAAGTGCTGGGATTACAGGCGTGAGCCACCGCGTCCGGCCAACATGCTTCTTTAGTTACTTATAGAACCTGCCACATCATTAGTTCAACTACAAACTGCTGCTTACATGACCAAAGTTGTGCAAAGGGTCCAAAGTTGTGCAAGAGTAACCACTGAAATCAGACTCTGGTATATTAATAGTTGCAACATCTAAACAATCTTTATGTTTATTATTAGATTCAAAGTAATGCCAAATCACAGGTATTAAAAATATCTATGAAGAGTCTGTTTACTTTTCTGTGAAATATACTAGGACGTCATTTTAAGTGAGAATAACTGAATTTCTTTCAGCTCATGGACATGAGCTCACCTGAAAATTAGCAGTTGTGACACCGGACTTGACATATCTAAAACATCAGCGTCCTCAACATACACATACCTAAGTACACACCCAGAGCACTGAACGACTTTACATTACTATTAAATAACCCCAGTTCACACGTGGCAAAAGTCCACAGAACTCGTTCATGCTTTCCTAACCCCGAAAGGGATTCTCCAGCCGTCAAGTAATGAGATGTGACTTATTCTGACGTGAGAGTTGAAGGTGTTAAAAAAGCATATTTTATATATATGTATATATATAAAATACGTATTTTAAAGGTTTCCTTTTCTCTTTCTCGGCTGCCTGTCCCACGCCAAAAAGCGCCTTGCCCAGACCTTGATAGATGCGTGCTGGTGGAGGAAGGTTGGACTGGTCAGGAACTAAGACCCGGGCCCCAACACCTTCTGCTCCCCTAGGTTTCCCTCCTTCTTTTTCCTGGGGCCGCGAAGAGACTTAACGCAAGGGGCCCTGGGGGTGGGGTGCAGTCATGTGAGTCGGGCCCCGGCGGCCCTGCGCTAGGCCTCCCCTCCTGTCACACACTTCTTGAATCGGGCGTCGCAAACGGCTGCCGCGGCCCTCAGCTGCAAGACTGGCCGGGTCGGGGGCCGCAGACCGGGCCTGGCCAGGCCGCGGCCGCTCGCAGTGCCCACGTCACCAGCTCCAGCACTGCGGAAATGGAGCGGCGCGGCCAGGAGGGAGGCGCCGGGTGGAGTCCGCGTCCCCGCCACCGCCAGACGCCGTTTGCCCCTCAGCCCGGGTCCGGAGGCCGCCGACACCCGCCCGGCCGCGCCCGGGGCCCTCACCTGTGTCGCCGATTATGATGTACTTGAAGAGATAGGCGTACGCCATGGCCGCGGCCGCTCAGTGCCAGGGCACACGGCTCCTCCTCCCGCTGCTGCTCCTCCTCCGCGCCCCAACCCCGGTGCCGCTCAGCCTCGAAACGCCAGGCGCCGCCCGCCGCCGCCGCTGCTGCTGTCAGCCGTCGGGAGTGAGCGGCTGTGAGGAAGCCGGACGAACTGACACCCGCAGAGCCGAGGTAGACAGCGCCCGACCGAGCCCAGCCGAACAATAACAGCCGCCGCGGCGCCTCCGCCCCGCCTCCGCGCCGACCCGGAAGTTCTGCGGCCGCCGGCGCCGCCGGAGGAAAGGGGAGGAGCCCCGCACGCTGGCCCAGCCCTGCACGCTGGCCGCGCCCCGCCAGCCGGAGCCCCGCCCCGCCCCGCCCCGCGCCTGCCCCGCCCCGCGCCTGCCTTGCCTGGCCCGCCCTGTCTTCCAGCAGGGCGGGGCCCGGCTCCGGTTGTTCCGCCACGTTTGAGCGGGCGAGCCCGGCGGCCGGGAGACGCCAGGGAGCGGGGCTGGTGGGGGTGCAAAGGCTCGGTTCCGTCGCCTTCAGCCCTGCGGTGGGGGCACGGGGCAAGTGAGGGGACGGCAGAGGCGGCGTTCGGTGTGAGGCTGCGCCCTGGGCTCCTGAAAATGTGTGTGAAAATGTGGGAGGCACACGGCGAGGGGGTGGGGGTGGCCTGGTATTTCTGTGTTTGGCATCGGGGCTTGAAGGTGAAAATGGCAGTATTTATAAATTGGAAACCGTAAATCTGGGACTGCAAAGTAAATCATGGTATGCACGCACAGTGGAGTACTACGTTGCTCTCACCTGAGGTCAGGAGTTCGAGACCAGCCTGGCCAACATGGCGAAACCGCGTCTCTACTAAAAATACATTAGCCGGGCGTGGTGATGCTCGCCTGTAATCCCAGCTACTCGGAGTCTAAGGCAGGAGAATCACTTGAACCCGGGAGGTGGAGGTTGTAGTGAGCCGAGATTGAACCATGGCACTCCAGACTGGGCGACAGAACGGGACTCCGTCTCAAAATAATAATAGTAAATAAAAAATAAATAAAGTCTCTGAACCTGTCCTGGTTCTGAGGGCTGCTCTAAAAAAAAAAAAAAAAAAAAAAAAAGCCTGACTTAGGTTAAGCAAAACCGAGATGATCTGTTTATGTGTGTGTATATAACATGCACCATATGTAATATATGAATTGTATATAATTTTTATGTGTAACGAATAGTGGGAAAACATTTACATACCCATATATGCATAATCAATCTGAAAGGAAAGGTAACTGGTATTAAGAGAAAGGAGGGAATGGGATTGGGGGGAAAATGTACTTTTCCCTGAATTTTTTTGTGCAGTTTGACATTTTTTGCAGTGTTCATGAGTTACCTATTAGGAAATACTGTTAAAGGAAAAAACAAAATGAGTGTGTATTCAAAGAATAGTTATTGAATACTATGTTTCATGTACTGCCAGGCACAGCAACTGGAGGCCCTGTATGTTCTATGTTCTGTTTTTCTACTTTTCTTTTTCAGTCATCCAGCCCAAAATGTCACCACTCTGTTCAAAAAGACCACAGGTTATGGAAGAGGAGGTGGAGAATAGAGTGTCAGGAAAGGTTACTTAGAGATTATGATTTCTGAGCCAGGAATATGAATTATGTATAGAGTTTGTCGAAAGAACAACAGTTTGGGGAGGGGAACCAAAGTTTATGGACAAGGAACAGAATGTGCAAAATTCCTGGATCTGTTCAGGGAATTTGAAGTTGCATAAGGAAGCTAATTGACTAACTCATATCCTCATAACCCATAACCTCATGTGGAAGGAGAATCATTGCTGGGGAAAAGCGATTGGGATTTAGTGGCCCTCGTTCCTGTTGCCTAATACTCTTCTCTTTGGGGCCTCTCATTATATAATTAGTACTGTCACCATCATGCTGGGTTGCTAACATGCTTTGGATGGCCTTGCCAAATATGAACTCACAAGGTTTTTCTGGAATATTTGGAGGGGATTTTACTAAAGGGTCAGAGATGGCACGGAAGAATTTGACATGAAAATTTGACATGAAAAGCTACCTGGAATCGCAAAATTTGGTTCATTCACCTTTAGTTTGAGGAAGGGGAGGTCCCTGCCCAAGGCCTCCAGTTTTCAGATGTCATTTTGTCCCTCCCACTTGAGTGCCTTCACCCAAGTCTTCCTGGGTGATGGAGAAACTCAAGTCTTCACTCTCACAAGATAGAGGGATGTGGCCTTCCTTCACCAGCACAGCCTCAACAGGACAACTCTATTAGGATGTTATACAAATGCCTGGCATCCTAGGAGTCAGGAGTATTCCTACACTGTTAGAGGAGGAGAGTACCTGGAGAGGTCTCTTGTGCCAGGTTATGTAGGGCCTTGTATGTTATGTCACCATGCATTTAGAACTTTACTTAGTAGACAAAGGAAATTGTGACAGGAAACGGTCAGAACTGGGTATGTAACAAAAATCATAGAAATGGATATAAAGCTATAGAGGCAATGTGTTATAAGGAAAATAGGATACCTGGCTTCTGGTCTTGGCTCTACCTGTAAATGATCGGATGAATGTGAGGAATCGTTTGGCTTCTTAAAGCTTCAGATCACAGGTTGCGATGGCTTGTGCCTGCGGTCCCAGCTACTTGGGAGGCTGAAGAGGGAGGATAGCTTGAGCCAAGCAGTTTGAGGCAGCAGTGAGCTAGGATGGTGCGACTGCACTCCAGCTTGGGCTATAGATTGAGACCTTGTGTCTTAATAAATAAAATAATTATTAAAATAAAAATAATTTAAAAATTTTTGAGTGGTTCAGTGCACTTGTCTATTAAGTAAAGGAGTTGAGTGTTTCTTAAAAGGGCTATTCCAAGCATGACGTCTTTTAATTTTATGCTTAGCCAGCCTCCAAATCTAAAGCCATCTGTAAAGAAGGTAGTAATCCTCTCGTGAAAATGCAGGGGCCATAGATGTCAAATGCATATTGTTCTGATTGATTGATTGATTGGGAGGAGGTCTTGCTCTGTCATCTAGGCTGGAGTACAGTGACCCAGTCATGGCTTACTGCTGTCTTGACTTCCTGGGCTCAGGTGATTGTCCTGCCTCAGCCTCCTGAGTAGCTGGGATCACAGGCACATGCCACCACGCCTATATCATTTATTATTATTATTATTATTTGGAGAGATGGAGACTCCCTGTGTTACTCAGGCTGGTCTTGAACTACTGGCCTCAAGCAATTCTCCCACCTTGAAGGACAGGATTTTCAAGTTCTTCTCTGGGCTTCAGTTTCCTTATTTGGAATATGTGGATAATAACTGCTTAACAAAGTCCATTTAGGATCAAATGAGATAATGTATGTGAAAATACCGTGTAAATTATGAAAAATGTATACCTAATACATAAAACTCTTTGAGCTGCATAATTTTTGGAAATTACCTTGAGGGGCTGAGTGCGGTGGCTCACGCATGTAATTCCAACACTTTGGGAGGCAAAGTCTGGAGGATCCCTTGAGCCTTGGAGTTCAAGAAGATCAGCATGGGTTACATGGTGAGATCCTGTCTCTACAGAAAATTAAAAAGAAATTAACTTGAGGAAGTAAAGGCCTAATCACTATATAAATTCATGGTTTAAAATTAAGTTTGTTCCTGGCTCTATTTTATGTCTCTACCTTTTTTCCTATGTATGATTCATAATATTTTGTTATATTTTCTATAAACCTATAATCTCTTTTAAATCTTCGAAAAAATACAGGGTATAAATAAAAATCACATAAACCTCATTTAAAACATTTTCTTTAGCCCATAAAAATCCAAACATATTTTTCAAGAAAAGTTCCCCAGACAAAATAACAGAAATAAACCTCTCTTCCATTAAATATAGTATACTTCCTGGAATTTTCCATTCAGTTTGATTTTCGGCTATTTTCAGTCTCTTAGGATGTGTTGTGGTAACTCTGTCTCTCAGCCTTACGTCATATATGGTCTGAAGGTCATAACTGTGAAATTTCAAGATTGTAGCACTGCATTCTTCAGTGTCTCCTAATCAAGTTCTCCATGACATTTTTGAGTACAATACTATATTAGAAGTTTGCATTTGCTTCTCCCAACCAAACTTTCATGTTTATATTTTCTTTGGTTTTAATTACTCTCAGGCTTTGGGAAGAGGGATAGGGTGGAGTGGAATGGGAGAAGGTGGTTGGGAATACTGTAATCTTGAGGTTTTTGCCTTGGTTTCCATGGTTCCTTAGCCACTCCTTCTGAAATGGTATGCAAAACTGGTAATGATGTATATATTTGCACATGTACACTTTTATGGGAGAGATTCTTCCATGACCCAGAAATAATTAAGAACAATTGTGAAATGCCTTCCTTCAGCCATCTCCAAGTACCATAACAGAACTAATTTTCCAGCAAATACTTAAACTCAGTACCAGTTTGTTTGTTTGTTTGTTTTTTAGAAAAAGTCTCTCTCTGTCACCCAGGCTAGAGTGCAGTGGTGCGATTTCAGCTCACTGCAAGCTCCACCTCCTGAGTTCAAGCGATTCTCGTGCCTCAGCCTCCCAAGTAGCTGGGACTGTAGGTGCACACTACCATACCCGACTAATTTTTGTATTTTTAGTAGAGATGGGGTTTTGCCATGTTGACCAGGCTCATCTCAAACTCCTGGCCTCAAGTGATCCACCTGCCTTGGCCTCCCAAAGTGCTGGGATTACAGGTGTGAACCACCACACCGGAACTCAGTACCAGTTTTGGAAGAAGAAATAATTAGATTCAAATCCTGACTTTACCACTCAACATCAGTTGAGTGATCTTTGATAGATTACTAAATGCTCTAAGCCTTAGTTTCCCCTCTGAGATGACATATATAAAATGTCTAGCACTATGTCAAGCACACAGAGGACACTTCTTAAACATTGAGGTTGTTTCCCCCTTCCTTTCCTTTCCTCCTTGTCCTCCTCCACCTTCAACCTGTTAATAAGAACTGTAGCTGCAAAGGAAATATATCTCTCCCTCTGCCCCAACTCTCACAACTGGCAATAACAAAAAACAAAAAACCACAGGAGGCTGGGCGCAGTGGCTCATGCCTGTAATCCCAGCACCTTGGGAGGTCGAGGCAGGTGGATCACCTGAGGTCAGGAGTTTGAGACCAGCCTAGCCAACATGTCAAAATCCCGTCTCTACTAAAAATACAAGAATTAGCTGGGCATGGTGGCACGCACCTGTAGTCCCAGCTACTCGGGAGGCTGAGGCAGAAGAATCACCTGAACTCGGGGGTAGTTGCAGTGAGCTGAGATTGTGCCACTGCACTCCAGCCTGGGCGACAGAATGAGACTCAGTCTCTAAAAACAAACAAACAAAAAAACCATAGGAGTTAAATGAGCCCAACAAGGACCCTGCCTTAAAGGAGATTAGAGTTGTCTTGTGCTAAGTCATAAATAGCTTTGGCCTGATGAAGGCTACAGGAGAGGAGCTCTATTATTTTAGAGAGTACAATTTTTTGGGGGTGAAATGAGGGTAGGTTTTGCAGAGGGAGAGTCTTTTAAGCTGGGTCTTCAAGGGCATTATCTTTTATAGCTATTGTCTTAGCCTAGTCATTCCAGGTGCTTCAACAACCCTCCTTATTGTACTTTGTTTTTCTCATCTACTTGATATGCCATTTCTAGTCTAGTTGGATAACATTCTTAGTAATATTTCTTGTTTTGCTTTTCCACTCATGACCTATTTCTGGTTAGCTTATTATTATCCAAATATTCATTGTTTCTGGTTCAATAATCTGGTTCCATGTTGAAGCCAGAAGTGACTGTTTTCTCTTTTCCATTCCGTTCTGCTCATCCTTCAGAAAGCTACTTGAAGAGTCAAAAATTAGTGACAGCAAATTCACATCCTCAGTCAAAGTGTGTGTAGGTGGGAGAAAAAAGTTTCTTTTATACGTAGGCTATTCTTTATACCAATGGACTGGTCATTAGTAATAGAAAGTACTGATATAAGTGTATGGAACAGAAACAATGAATATTGGGATAACAATAAGCTAATTTTATAAAATACTGCATTAAAAATATAACTATTTGGTCAGGCATGCTGTCTCACACCTGTAAACCCAGCACTTTGGGAGGCTGAGGTGAGAGAATCACTTAAGTCCAGGAATTCAAGACCAGCCTGGGCAAAATAGTGAGACCTTGTCTGCATAAAAAAAGTTTATTTTTGGGGAGGATGAGGTTTCTGTTGCTCAGGCTGAAGTGCAGTGGTGCAATCATGCTCACTGCAACCTCAGCCTCCTGGGCTCAAGTGATCCTCCCACCTCAGCCTCCTAAGTACGTGGGACAATAGGCACACACCACCACACCTGGCTAACTTTAAAAATATTATTTGTATAGCCGGGCACAGTGGCTCACGCCTGTTATAGCAGCACTTTGGGAGGCCAAGGCGGGTGGATCACTTGAGATCAGGAGTTCAAGACCAGCCTAGCCAACATGTTGAAACCCCATCTCTACTAAAAATGCAAAAATTAGCTGGGTGTGATGGCATGTGCCTGTAATCCCAGCTACTTGGGAGGCTGAGGCAGGAGAATCGCTTGAATTGGGAGATGGAGGTTGCAGTGAGTCGAGATGGCACCACTGCACTCCAGCCTCGGTGACAGGGCAAGGCTCTGTCTCAAAAATAATAATTATTTGTAGAGATGGGGTTTTGCTATGTTGCTCAGGCTAGTCTCAAACTCCTGAACTCAAGTGATCCTCCGACCTTGGCCTCCCAAAGTGCTGGGATTACAGATGTAAGCCACTCTGCCTGGCCTTAAAAATTGTTTTTAACTATTTTAAAAAATTACTATATAAGCTGGGCACAGTGGCTCATACCTGCATTCCCAGCTACTAGGGAGGCTAAGGTGGGAGGATCCCTTGAGCCCAGGAGTTTGAGGCTGCAGTAAGCAATGATTGTGCCACTGCATTCCTGCTGCACTCCAGCCTGGGCAACAGAGTGAGACCCTATCTTAAAAAAAAACCACTATATAATATATATTGAATTAATAATTAATATAGAACTTAAAAGTGAATTAAAAACAAGAATAATACTCTTAAATTAATTATTTTTTCTAAGTCCTAGAGATTTGCTTAGTGCATTCAACAGAGACAATGGTCAGGAGAAAGGCTCCATTTTGGATTCCAGAAAGTCTGAATTACAGTCTCTTCCTTGCCACTAACTAGCTGTCCTTGAGAAAGTCCACTTCAAACTTTCATCATCTGTTCAAAAGAGATAATAATTCTGGTTACTTACATAATAGCATTTCTAGCGATAGATGTGAAGACACTCTGAAAAGTACATTATTGCTAGGAGAGTATATATATACCAAGTTGCAGGTGGCTTATTTTCTACAAATGTATCCAAGTATTTTAAGGGAAC
This sequence comes from Pan paniscus, assembly GCF_029289425.2. Taxonomy (NCBI): domain Eukaryota; kingdom Metazoa; phylum Chordata; class Mammalia; order Primates; family Hominidae; genus Pan; species Pan paniscus. The sequence goes on along the minus strand of NC_073256.2, from coordinate 76,166,285 downwards.
AATTCCTACACAACCAGGTAAAGTCAGTAGTAGTTTATCATCTACATTGTTGAATTTTTTTTTTTTTTTTGTCAATGGAGACCAGATCTTGCAACAGTTTCAAACCCTACTCTTCATTTGTCTTTAATATGTCCTATGTTTTATGTTAAATAGTAGGTGTTCCTTGCTTTGGAAAATTTGGGATTGGAATGGGAATGGGATCATGAAAATATACTTCACATGGTGCTAAAGAGAGAACTACTTGTTACTCTTTTTTTATTTTTTGTTTGTTTGTTTGTTTTAGCTTTACTGCTTCTTGTGGAGCAGGGCTACCCCATGGGCAAGTACCCAGAGTAGCGGTACTTGTTACTCTTACAGATGTCTCAATTAATTTTAACCTCTATCCCTAATGGTGTTTAAATTTTGGTAAAGAAAAATTCATTTTTTCTTTATTTTCCAAGAAATGGTAAGGTATCTTTGTCCCTATGGGAGATGTGGATAGAGAAAACTTTCTGTCTCTGATGTCTTTTGTGTGAGACAAGATTTTAGGAAATAAATAAGTGGTGCAGGGAATTGTGAGATTACACTTCACCTCCTTTTCTGTCTCCTCTCTCTTTTATATAATCTTTATCTCTGCTTCTAACAGTCTCCTTATCAGAATTTCTAACATATGTAATGATGAGAGAGAGAAAAACTGCCACCACAGGATCAAATTTCATTTCTAATCTGGAGAAACAGGAGTCTAGTTTTCCAAACATTTTTATTCTAAAAAAGAAAAGTTAAGCTATTAAAAGGGTAAGTATATTCTCCAAAAAGTAAAATTATATCTCAGGGCTCCTATTAAAAAATCTGTAAGGTTAATTCAGGTTTGTGGCAAGAAAAATTGCTGTACTTCCACTGCTGTTTTAAATTTCCCAATGTATGGAATCTGGAGATCAATTCTCAGAAACCTCTACAAATGTTCAGATTATGAGAAAATACTGCACAGCCTTGAAACAACAATAAACATTTGATCTCTCACACAATTTTTGTGCATCAGAAATCTAGGAGCAGCTTACCTGGGTGATTCTGCCTTAGGGTCTCTCATATGTTGCATTTAATTTTTCAGCCAGGGCTGCAGTCATTTGAAGGCTTGACTGGGGCTGGAGGATTTTCATCCAAGATGGCTCACTCACCCAGCTGTTGGCAGGAGACCTCGGTTCTTTGACTTCTCCGTAAGACTGTGTGAGTATCCTCATGACAAGGCAGTTGATTTCTTCCAGAGAGGGTGATCTGACATAGAACAAGGCAAAAACCTCAATGTCTTTGTATGACCTAGCCTCAGAAGTTGCATATCATCACTTCTGGTGTATTCTGTTAGTCCCACAGATCAGCCATGATAAAATGTAGGAAGGGACTACACATGGGCATTTATGCCAGAGGCAAAGGTCATTGGGAGCCACCTTGGTAGCTGGCTGCCACAAACCTGAATAGATAAAGAAATAAAAACAGACATCTAATAAATATCATCTGAAGTCAGATCCATTTTGAGTCAAATCACGTTCATGTGATCTATCTACATACAATTTTATTATAAATGGATTAGCCTATAAAGAAGTTTGTTGTGGTTTTGGTTTTATATACTGCTAGAAATATTTTATTTTATTTTATTTTATTTTATTTTTTGAGATGGAGTCTCACTCTGTCACTCAGTCTGGAGTGCAGTGGTGCAATCTTGGCTCACTGCAACCTCTGCCTCCCAGGTTCAAGCGATTCTGCCTCAGCCTCCCGAGTAGCTGGAATTACAGGCAAGTGCCACTACGCCTGGCTAATCTTTTTGTCTTTTTAGTAGAGGTGGGTTGTCACCATGTTGGCCAGGCTGGTCTCAAACTCCTGACCTCAAGTGGTCTGCCTGCCTCAGACTCCCAAAGTGCTGGGATTACAGGTGTGAGCCACTGTGCCCGGCCTGCTAAGAATATTTTAAATAAGGAACTGACAAATAATTATTTTAGGCCAGTGCTGTGGCTCAAGTCTGTAATCCCAGCTACACAGGAGGACTGCTGGAGGCCAGGAATCCCAGACCAGCCTGAGCAACATAGCAAGACCCCATCTATAAAAAAATAAAAATAAATTAGCCAGGCATGTTGGCATGCAGCCTTAGCTACTTGGAAGGATCACTTGAGCCCAGGGGTTTGAGGCTACAGTGAGCTATGATTGTGTCACTGCATTGTAGCTGGGGTGACAGAGTGAGACCCTGTCTCTAAACAACAACAACAACAACAACAATAATTGTATGGTCATTAGCAAGCAGTGAGTTTTTGATTAAAAAAAGAAAAAAATAATTGTGTAGTCAGAAAAGGAAGATCAAGCATATTTTTTCAGTTTTAAAAAAAGTTATATGCAAAGCAATTGTTTTAAGGCTAGAATACAATGACAAAGTAGATCCTAAAAAGGATTTTTTTTTTTTAAGAATAATTGCTGTTTGTTTCCATTTCACGTCCTTAGGGATTTACGTGAACAACAGAGTAAACCGTTTATTTATACTTTTTCATGAACTTTGAATCATTTTTTAGAAACTGAATGTTTTCCTGCCTGTGAAAACTCTTATATCCAAATACTACAGCAGCTATTATCATTATGAATAACATTGTATATTATGCATCATTTTGCATTTTAAGTTAAGTTTAACAAAAGTTACACTAAATGGGGGTGGTGAAAGCACTGCCATTAGCTAAGCAAGTTTAAGGTACAAACCAGGAGGGAAGCTTCACTATCATTTGATTCCCCAAAAGTACCTTTTCTGATACTACAGTTTAGTAATCTTTATTAGAAGAACTGCAGGCTTATGTAATTTTGAAATCTTATCTTGAAGTTTTCATTACCAGACTTACTGAAGAACGTTTTTTGCTCTTAGTATATGGGTATTTTAATTTTCTTGATACTGTATCTGATACAAATTATAATACAAAAGTGTCCGTTTGAAAGAGCAAAGTATTCAGCATTGACACACTATACTTTTTGTTGATTTTTCCTTTAGAAAAATCAATTATAGACAAAAACCTCTTTAGAACTAGATCCTTCTTCCTCTCCTTGAATTAACTGCATGCATTTCTGAAAGGTTCTTCTTTCACTTTACCTCAAAAGACACTGAATCCAAACACCAGTGGTGAGATTGTCTGATCTGAACTCTGAGATAAGCTATTTTGCTTTAAAAAAAACAAAAAACAGACAGGTTATTGAATTACTAATTGAAATACAAAAACTAAATTACTTACCTTTTCTTTCTTGGAAACAAGCAGAGATGAGGAAGTATACGTGTAACATGGTTTATTATAAGTGACCCAGTAGATAGGAAATTGAAAGTGGACTCAGTTTACAGGGATCCTTCAAGTAGTGTTAATTCACTCAAGAAAATTTTAAAGTTATTTAAGTAAATAACAATTTAATGATTTATTTAATGTAATCATATGAAAAAGAACATTTGAGACCTGTCATTCAGATGCCAGGCCCTTTGCCAAGTGCTATAGATAAAGAGAGAGGTAGACTTACCATGAACCTAATGAAGCTTAATTTCAGGGCCCCTAATTTGCAGGAACATCTTTTAATGCAAATGTGTTCACATGATCAGTTTTCTATTTTTGCAAATAAAAAGTTGCAAAAGTAAGATATTTAAACCTTAATCAGTGAATTCTATTGTCTCTCTTTAGTCTTCACTTCCATCTGTGACACTTGCCCTTGTGTTGAGAGGTGTTAGAGAATATTCACAGATCTTTTTTTTTGGTACTTGTTAAGGAAGAGTATTGTTGAAGATACACTTAGTTTTGTAAGATATATTAATTTGATCACTTACACGTGTAGTTGAATTATTGCAAAGAATTGTCCAGTATAGAAATGGCTTCCAGAGACACTGCAATCTCTACTGTGCTGATTCACACTGCATCATATGATATAGAGGTTGTATCTTAATTTAGCATGGTCCTACTGGATTTGCTTTTTATTACTAAATTACTAAATAACCTTAGAGACTAAAGAATACAGCATTGTGAGATAATTAGGGGGTATTGTCTTTAGCCTCTAGGGTTGTGGTAAATCTGGGCATCGTCTCACTGGATTCTCTACTCAGGATCTCATAAGGCTAAACTCAAGGTGTTGGCTTGGTTGCATCCTCATCTGGCATTCAGAGTTCCTTTCCAAGCTTACATAGTGTGGCCAGATTCATCTCCTTGTAGTCATTATTTCCTTGTTGGCTCTTACCTGGGAGCTGCTCTCAGCCACTAGAGGCCACTTGAACGACTTACCACGTGACCTACTCTATTTCCAGAGCTGGCAATAGAGAATCTCTCTCATTTTTAATCCTTCATGCTTTGAATCTCTTTGTCAGGAAGGGTGCTGTTCCCTTTAAGGACTCAACTGATAAGATCTGGCCCATCCAGGATCATCTTTCTATCTTAAGGCCAACTGATTTGGAACATTATTCACATCTACAAAATCCCTTCACAGCAGCACCTAAATTAGTGTTTCAACAACTGGAAAAGCATATGTGTATGCCAGGGTGCAAAAATCTTGGGAGTCATCTTATATTTCTACCTACCACACCTGCTGTGCCCAGCATGGAAAGTATATGGGTTAATGAGTTTTACCTATTATAAAGCTTTTCAACTCAGAATGTATATTTTCAAAGACCTGGAAGGAACATTCAAACATAAAGGAAATGAAAACATTTTCCAAAAGCTCACACAGCTAGAATACACCATTTTAGTGGCAATGTTTCTATTAAAACTAGTAAGAATTTATAGACTCCTCATTTATTTATGAAAAACCTAGATATGCTTATTTATTAGAACAAAGAGTTCATAAGAAGTTAACAGCATGTGCAATGAAAGCAATAAAGATGAATAATAAAATGAATAAAAGCTAGGTACAGTGGTGTATCTTGCCTGTAATCCCAGCACTTAGGGAAGCTGAGATGGGAGGATTGCTTGAGCCCAGGAGTTTGAAATCAGCATGGGCAACAAAGTGAGACCTTGTCTCTACAATAATAATAATAAAAAAGTTAGCAGGCCACTATGGCATGTGCTTGTAGTCCCAGCAACTTGGGGAGCTGCGGTGAAAGGATTGCTTGGGCCCAGGAGAATGAGACTGGCTGCAGTGAGCCATGTTCCTGCCACTTCACTTAAGCCTGGGTGACAGAGCAAGACCTTGTCTAAAAAAAAAAAAAGACTCAGTGGCTTTCTTGAACTCAGAAGAAAGGGGCCCCTGCTCTGAACCCTGCATTTTAGAGTACCTTGCTCATCACAAATGTAAAAGCACAAACATACTTGTTTTTGTTTTTGACCTCATGGTTGCAGGAAGCTGGCTGAGAACAGGAGAGAATGGCTTGGGGGAAAAAAAAAACTCTTTCAAGTTGGCCACCCCAAATCACCCAGGTGGGTGTCCAGGCAAATCAGGGCCTCTAGACACTTGCTCTTCTTTTCCTCTTCTACTTGGCTGGTATTGTTTTGAGAGGTGAATTTCTAGGAGGGCAAGATTTTTGTGTGTGTGTGAAACAAGAGAAAGGTTATCTGCTTAACCTAGCTCCCTGAGGAACTTAATCAAGTCACTCCCATTCTGGCATTTGGGTGGGTCCAGGCAGCACCCAAGAGTCCAGGACCTCACCAGGTCCAGCTCAATGACAGACTTTGTATGGAAGAACTGGGAAGGAGAAAAAAGTAAGCATGATTCCTGTTTATTTTGCCTGATGAACAAAGTAATGCAATTAATTGAGGTAGGAGACCAGGTATGTGGGAAAAAGGAGAGTGAATCAAAGATTCTGTTTTGGACATGTTGAATTGAGATGCCAGTAGACTTCTAAGTGATCTCACATGAGCAATTGGACATTTGAATCTGGAGCTTGGGGGAGTGGCCTGAGCTTGAGATAGAAATACTACATAGCTGGCATAATTGTGGGGGCCAAATGTTTTTTTCAACTATCTGCTAGACATTTGTAGTTCCTCTATTGTGGATAACATGCTTGTGTCCTTTACCTATGTATCTATTGAATCTCTCACAGTTATTCTTAAAATTTCCTAAAAGTTTAATGCAATAAAAAATGTTTAACAAACTACCTTAAATCATCTAATTTTTACAGCAAGCCTGGTACAGCTTTTTACATTTTTGACTAATGAGAGTTGTGACCTCCACAGACAAATTTAAAAATCATCAGCATATAACAAATAAGAAAAACATATTTGTCGTCCACAAGGAAATGATGTATGCTTTATGTTCACAAAGCAAGGATATATTGTGTCTCCCAAGGGGGCTCACAGGCTGGTATGTATAGTAAATCAGGCTTAGAAACCTGATTTCTCCGTATATCAAGAGTGAATTCATCTTTCAGGAATGGACTTACATTAACCTAGTTTATGAGTCTGATTTTTAAAAGCAGAAGGTCAAATTGGAATGAGAAATCATTGTCCCAGAGACAGGGATATTTTAAATTTGTGCAACTAGCTTTTTGTTATCCTGGACAAAGAATAGTGTCTATGGAATATTTAATGACCTTAAGCTAAGAGAACATGAGTCACCCATCTCACTTTTGGGATGAGAAAAACATTAATCCCAATACCTTTAATCAGCTCATTCGCTCGCTTACTTCATCAGCCCTAACCACACCCTGTTATCTCCCTCTGAACAGCGCCATTTATCTCTTTGGCCTCTGCAGCATTTATAACCCTGGCCTAATGGCTTTGCCCAAGTATCAAATATTTTGATGAATGAAAAACTCCCATGAATCATGTTTAAAACAAGTTTTTTTTTTGTGGTTGAAGTTCTTGAGATCTAAACCATGAATCATGTTTTAATAGAGAATACTGCTTTTTATCTCTGAGACCTTCCTTTTTTGAGGGTTTAAGGCTGACTAACCCCACTTGTGATGACAGTCATTTTAGATACTTTAACAAATTCAATCAAATTACCATCCAGTTCTGGCCCTGGGATCCAATCTGGATCTTCAGGTCACTCCCATAATTTTATTTGGCAGTATATTAAGCCTCCAGCTTCATTAGTTACTGACCATATGACCTGGCCATGCCATTGATTCCATCTGTATTTCAGTTTCTTAATCTGTAAAATGGGAAAAAGAATATCAAAGTGATAGGATTACTGTGCAGTGCCGAGGTTGTGGGAAGCACATGGATCATTCCATGTGGCAGGGAAATCCCCTTCAAGGGGCAGCTCACCAATTGCTGGGTAAGTTCCTGAACCCATCATTGGCAGGAGGCATGGTATTCTGTGTGAACTGGCCATTCTCAGGCTGAGCACTTCCATGCAAGTGTATGCTGGGCATTTTGAGTTGTTAGAATGATGGCAAGTGGAGGTCAGGGATGCTAAACATCCTAAGATGCACCTGAGAGCCCTGCAGAGCAAAGAACTGGTCAGCCCCAAGTGCCAGTTGCACCTGCTGCTAAGAAGTACTACTGGAGGGCCAGGTGTCGTGGCTCATGCCTGTAATCCTGGCACTTTGGGAGGCCAAGGCGGGCAGATTGCTCAAGCTCAGGAGTTTGAGACCAGCCTGGGCAACATGGTGAAACCTCGTCTCTACAAAAAATTTCAAAAGTTAGCCGGGCATGGTGGCACACGCCTCTAGTCTCAGCTATTTGGGAGGCTGAAGCACGAGAATTGCTTGAGCCTGGGAGGCTGAGATCGTGCCACTGCACTCCAGCCTGGGCAACAGAGAGAGACTGTCTCAAAAAAAATAAAAAAGACTGCTGTAGGCAAGAGACTCACCCTTGAAGCTCACTGGCTGCATGGGAGGATGTGGGTGTTGAAAAACATCTGGAAGAAAGAGGGAAAAGGGAGCAGAGAAGGTAACCAACAACAGCTATTATAGATGCAGATTTTGGAGGCAGACAGCCTGGGATTTAAAACTTTGCTCTACTACTTTCGAGCCATGTGATCAAGCTAATGAAACTTTAAAAACCTTTCTTTAATAAGTAAAAAATGAAAAATAATACCTGCTCTTGAGATTGCTAAGATTAATGAAAGAATGTATGAGTCTGTCAAATGTCCTGGTCCACAGAAGGGACTCAATGTCTGTGTTCCCTTTGTTCCTGCTAGGATGTGCATTAGTTTACAGTGTAGCCACTTGATAGCATCTGAAGGGATCAGTACCTTGCTATTTCCAACAAATGTGTTTTGAGGTGCTAATATCGTCTAATGAGGGTGTGAGCCATCATTTAAACCATTAGATTAGGAACATTGCAGATGGTCCCAGCACAATGTGTATGTGTCACAGATGGCTCATAATAGCTAGTCTGTATTAATAAGCAAGACTAGACATATCAGTTTTAGGTCTGGGTTTTTGTTTCCTTCTTAAATATACTATTGTATAAAGTCAATGTATGCACATGTTTGCTTCTCTCTCTATATATACACACACACACACACATATATATACACACACACATATATATAGCCTCCCCATATATATATATATGTTTGTTTATATATATATATATATATATTTGTTTTCCTTATATAGACGGAGACTCATTATGTTGCCTAGGCTGGTCTCAAACTCCTGGGCTCAGATGATCCTCCCGCCTTGGCCTCCTTCCTAAAGTGCTTACAGGTATAAGCTACCATGTCTGGCCTGTTTTATAATTAGGCAAAAATGCATAAGAAAATGATCTCCATTCTGTTTTTTAGGCTGGGTGTGGTGGCTCACATCTGTAATCCCAGCACTTTGGGAGGCTGAGGTGGGTGGATTGCTTGAGGTCAGGAGTTCAAGACCAGCCTGACCAACATGGTGAAACCTTGTCTCTACTAAAAGTACAAAAATTAGCTGGGCGTGGTGGTAGGTGCCTGTAATCCCAGCTACTCAGGAGGCTGAGGCAGGAGAATCGCTTGAACCTGGGAGGCGGAGGTTGCAGTGAGTCAAGATCATACCACTGCACTCCAGCCTGGATGAAAGAGCAAGACTCTGTCTCAAAAAAAAAAAAAAAAAAAAAAAGAAAAGAAAAGAAAATTAATAATCTCCATTCTGTTTTTTAGTGCATCTGCTTCCCTTCAAACACAGGCCATTATGGACTCTGTTCTCTGTTTGGAAGTTAACTCATACTTTTTTTCTTCCATATTCTATGTAAATTATTGATTCCTCTGGAAAAGCCTCCTTGATTTTCCACATTAGATAGGTCTTTTGTTTTTGTTCTTATAGTCTTGCGTTTCTGTTGTTTATTGCTACTTTACAAATCACTCCAAAATCCTGTGGTTTAAATACTAATAGGATATCATTTCTCATAATTCTTTTGGTTGATATATTAGTCTGTTCTCACACTGCTATGAAAAACTACCTGATACTGGGTAATTCATAAAGAAAAGAGGTTTAATTGGCTCATAGTTCCACAAGCTGTACAGGAAGCATGGCTGGGGAGGCCTCAGGAAACTTATAATCATGACAGAGGTGAAGGGGAAGCAGGAACAATCTTCACATTGTGAAGCAGGATAGACAAAGTGAAGGGGGAGGTGCTCCACACCATTAAACAACCAGATCTTGTGAGAACTCACTCACTCTCACGAGAACAGCAAGGGGGAAATTCGCCCCCATGATCCAGTCATACCCCACCAGGTCTCTTCCCCAACATTGGGGATCTCAGATTGAGAGATTTGGGTGGGGACACAGCATCAAACCATATCATTTGATTAGGTGATTCTGCTTCATGGGGTGTTGTGTCAGCTGGAGTGCTGAGATAGTTGCAAGGTCACAAGGCTGGTATATCGTGCTGGCCACCTACTGGGAGCTCAGTGGGGGGCTTTTGGCCAGGCTCCTTGGTTAACTCTTACATGGACATCTTTATGTGGCTGCTTGGCTTCCTCACAGACTGGCAACTGGATTTTAAGAAAGTGCACTCAAAGAGGCCTAATCCTATGTGCAAGTTCATCAAACTTCTGCTTACACTATGTTTGTAATGTCCCAATGGTGAAAGTTAATTGTATGGTGAAAGTTAATTGTATGGCCCAATACCAGGACGTCAGGGCTACGAAGTCCAGCGGAATCAAAGGAATGAGAAAAGACAGATTAAGAGTACATAAGGTGGGTCCAGGGGGCCAACGGTGGTATGGAGGCTGCAAAGGCCCTGAGCTCTGGGAGCCCAAACTATTTATTGATGATCAAACAAAGAAGCAGGTGGTGAGGATGTGTGGATGTGGGGGTAAACAGGTGAGGGCGTGAAGGCTTTGGGGTAGAAAGGTAGCAGTGCATCAAGCATAGCTGTGACAGTTTAGCATTTTCTTTGATGCACACAGAATATGCTCTGCTGCTTGAGATAATAGAGAACATGTTTACGAGCCTGGGAGAGCAACCAACAAGTCTGTGCACATTCCAGAGGCCATGGGGGGTTTTATGCCCTGAGCCCTGGATTCCATCCAAGCCACGAGGGGTTTTATGCCCTGGGCTTAGATTTGTGGTGCAACAGGGCAGCCTTCCACCCTTTATCACAGAGCTTGGTGTTCCAAAGGCCACGAGGGGTATTAGACCCTGGACCCCGGACATCTTCCAAGACTCTTTTATATTATGACAGACAAGCCAGTCCTGCCTCAGCTCTTCTAACAACATGTCTTCCTTTTCTTTTTTGCAAAACCACCACAGCTATCTTTGCTTATTCTTGGAGGTGGCTTTCTCTCCAGAGGCGGCTTCCGCATCTGCAGACTATATAAAGACAACACAGATTAAAAGCACAATCATTATTGAAATCACAGAGCCTCCAAGTGTCTTGATCCATTTTAGCGGGTTAATAGCTGCTAATCTGTCTGCAGCTCCTTCAAATACTTCAGTTCCTGGCATTAGTGTCAGATGTGCCTGAGAGGCTTGAAATACTTGTTCCTTCAGTTTTGCAATATCCAAAGATAAATTTCCAGTATGACCTTTTAAATGTCTTTTAACTTTTTCACACTCATCCTCTCTTTTATTATACAGATGAGGAGTAATGTAAAACTCAGAGGTATTTCAATCACATTGCATTTGAATTTTACTTTTTAAACTTATGATATGATCTCCCATTCAAATCACTGTCTGACGGAGATCATTATTTGGTTAACTATTTTTTGGTTTACTTGAGTTTGAGAGTTCCATGATTTTGTGGAATTCTTTTGTCACTTATTGACAAATTTAACAGTTTGTACAGATGAATGTAGAGCCACACCAGCTACTGCAGTAGTAGTAGTAACAGCAATGAGGCCAATTGTAGCAACTATGAGAGCAACTATAAATCTTTTTGAACAGGATAAAAGTTTTTTAAGAATTTGTTACTATATGAATGGATGGAGATGCCTCCTACAGTCTATTTAAAGACATAGGGATTCAGACTCCTTCCCTGGCTTTAATTATTAGGATAGTCTGATTTTTATTAAAAGTTGAATTAATGCAGGTAAAAAATGACATTTGAGGCATGAAATAAAGTGTGTATTTATATCAAGAGTAATATTTCCTATTGCTAGCACAAAAGGTGGCTGGACACAACTTTGAATCCAAAAAGTCCTGTTGAAAAGAAAAGAAAGAGCATATTTATTTTTACCTCCTTCCTCTTTATAGTTGTTATATTTACCCTATCAAATTTTGATTGAACTTTGAGCCATAGCTAATTTCCGTAATTCAGAATGTTCCTGTTCTATGGCAGGAGATATTATTTTTGGACTAGGGGTGACAATGGCAGTAGGACTCCATATGATAGGTACCTCAGCTTTTGTCCGAATATATTGTGTATGACTTAATTGCCAGTGGTTCCATCGGTTTATTATATTTGTTCCACAAGAAGGCCTTCTGGTGCAATTTTTTTTAAAAGATCCCATTAGGAGGCTAATTAATGATGATTCCATAGGAATTATTTTGTAGCACCTCAGCCTTACTTGCTGTACAATCTTCCCAAGTTCAAGAATCCACACCTTTAAACTCTATTTTGTTTATATTTGAACTTATTCAGATGGAACTGCAGGGTTTTAGGATGGGAATGATTATAGTTTAAACTATGCCCCGAAATCATATGCAAAGCAGCCCATGATTTATTTTTTTGGGGACTACTGCCAACCAGGCCTGTGAGTCAATCTGTAAACATCCAACAGCAGGTCCCAGGCATATTGGGGGATATTTATATTTTATGGATATATTTATTTTTGTCCCTTCCTAATTAGGATGCATTGGCCCTCAGTTATCTATGGGTGCTGGCATCCAGGTACTGACGTTGGTGTACACCTTAATAACAGGGTCCATCCAACTCACAGACCTAATTAAAGGAGGAAATGAGACATATGCCCAATAAGTGAAATTCTGAGTTGCTCCTATAGTAAGGAGGCTTGCCGCCATGGTGAGTACTGCCAGCATGGCCACCATCAGGTTACTAGTTGTTTTTAGTTTGTTCTGTGCTTTCAAGTTGTCCTTTGCCATCTGCACCAACTTCTTGATTTGTCCCCATGTTGGAGAATTTGCCTGACGACTATTCTCGGTTTTCTCCTTTGTCTCTGAGATGTTTGTTTGTGGCATCACTCGTATCAGGAGTTTTGGCTCTTCCCAGAGTCTTCTCTTCCTGCTGTAGCTCATGATAGATCTTCAGATATTTGGTGGGCACCCATACAGGCACCTGATTGTTACCTGGAGAGACCCAAGCAAATCCTCTTCCCCATATAATTATCCATCCTTTGATTAAGTTTAGTTAAAGGGCCAGGGAGGTTAGTATGTGCTCTCATATGAGTGATATAGAAAGGGGAATGCCTTTGTTGTACTGCTTGCTATAAAGAATGAAATAAAAGATTAAGTTGGTCATTAGTCACATTTTGAATTAAGACACATTCAATATTTTGTCTGGCTTGCACTAAATAGGCTGAATCAGAAACAATGTTTACTGGCTGTTTAAAAGATTTTAACACTGTTATCACAGCCATAAATTCAGCCCTTTGAGCAGAAGCAAAGTCAGTTTGAAAAATTTGTTGTTGAGGTCCCACAAATGAGGCCTTCCATTACTAGATCCATCAGTAAAAACAGTAATGGCCCGTTCAATAGGGATTTTTTGAGTAATGGAAGGCAATATTCATGATGTTAATTTAAGAAATTGGAATATTTGGGATTTAGGATAATGATTATCAAGAATGCCAATAAAACCTGCCAAATTAACTTGCCATTCCTGATAATTAATATCAGCTTGTTGAATTTGTTGTTTGTTTAATGGAACTATAGTTTGATTTGGATCATATCCCATTAACTTTGTTGTGTGCAGCCTTGCTTGTCCTACTAGTACAGCAATTTGATCTAAGTACAGAGTGAGCGTTTTAGTAGTATTGTGAGGTAGAAAAAGCCACTCAACCAGATCAAGATCATTCTATTGAACAGTAACTCCTGTAGGTGAATGTTTAGTAGGAAAAACTAAAAAAACTGTAATGGCTGCATAGAGTCAATTCGAGTCACTTGTGCCTGTTGAATTTTTTCTTCAATTAATTGAAGTTCTTCTAATGCTTCTTTGGATAAAGAGCATTTACCGTTAAGATCAGAATCACCTTGGCTGGGCGCAGTGGCTCACACCTGTAATCCCAGCACTTTGGGAGGCTGAGGTGGCAGATCATGAGGTCAGGAGATTGAGACCATCCTGGCTAAAACAGTGAAACCCCATCTCTACTGAAAATACAAAAAATTAGCCGGGCATGGTGGCGGGTGCCTGTAGTCCCAGCTACTTGGGAGGCTGAGGCAGGAGAATGGCATGAACCTGGGAGGTGGAGCTTGCAGTGAGCCGAGATGGCGCCACTGCACTCCAGCCTGGGTAACAAAGGGAAACTCCATCTCAAAAAAAAAAAAAAAAGATCAGAATCACCTTGTAAGGCAGAAAAGAGGTGAGACATAGCATAAGTAGGAATGCCTAAAGTTGGACGAATCCAATTAATGTCTCCTAATAATTTTTGAAAATCATGTAGAGTTTTAAAATTATCTCTTCTAATTTGAACCTTTTGAGGCTTAATAGTATTTTGTTCTATTTTCATTTCTAAATATTGAAAGGGAGTAGAAGTTTGGATTTTATTGGGGGCTATGATTAATCCTCCTGCAGTTACAGCCTTTTCTAACTGTTTGTAGCATAGTATTACTTCCTCCCTAGTTTCAGCTGCGTATAAATTATCATCCATGTAATGGATAATATAACATTTTTTGAATTGTTCTCTAACTGGCTAGATAGCTTTTCCAACATAAATTTGACAAATAGTTGGGCTATTTAACATGCCTTGTGGTAATACTTTCCAAAGGTATCTGTCCACTGGTTCTTTGTTATTTATAGCTGGAACAGTAAAAGCAAATTTTTCATAATCTTGGGTAGCTAAGGGTAAAGATGCAATCTTTTAAATCTATTACTATTAGAGGCCAGTATTTTGGAATCATGGTTGGAGAGGGCAGCCCTGGTTGCAGCGCACCCATGAGTTGAATTACAGCATTAACAGCCCTTAAATCTGTTAACATTCTCCATTTCCCTGATTTTTTTCTTAATAACAAGCACAGGAGAATTCCAAGGAGAGAAAGTAGGCTCTGTGTGTCCCTTTTGCAATTGTTCCTGCACCAATTTTTTTAAAGCCTCTAGTTTTTCCTGTTTTAGTGGCCATTGCTCCACCCAAACTGGTTTGGCAGTTAGTCAAACAACTGAAAGAAGGATATTTTTCCCCTGTAACATTTATTCTTTTCCATGCCTGTAAGCACACAGTGCACAGCTGAACAATGGAAACATTCTTCATTACTGCTTAATTTTCTAATCAACCCCAATTAGGGCCAACTCCCATTAGCTGTTCAAAAGAAACAGGCACAGGTGGCTGTGCTTGTGTGTTTTCTCTTACCTGAGTTTGAGCTTCATCAGCCCACCAGGTTTTAAACTGTAAGTACTGAGATGGAGTGAGAACAGATTTTGTTAAAGTATCCCAGTCATATGGTATTAATCTATTATCAAGAGCCACATTTTTTGGTAAAGTTTGTACAAAAGGAGAATTTGGCCCATATTGACTAACGGCTTGCTTAAATTCCTTTAACTACTTAAAAAGAAAAGTGGCCCAATTAGCTATATTCTGTCATTGGGTTATAGTAATTGGAAATTGCCATGCTTCAAGGTCTCTCTTGGCTCTAGCGTTTTGAATAGAATTTTGTATAGCACCACCAGTCGCTCCAGGTTTTAATGTTGTAACTACAAGAGCAGTAAGTTTTTCAGCTAATTCATTTTCTCGCCCATTAGGAGGAGAGGGAGGAGGTGGCCATTCACTTAATTCAGCAGGTGGAACCGACTGGCTAGTAAAATACACCTTTTTCAGCTTCCCTTTCTTTTCTTTAATTTCCTCCGGGTCCTGTCCCTCACATTCAGAATCTGAAGTTAGTTTTTTTATAGTCGCCTGCCTCTTCCTCATCTGAATCTGCCTCATCATCTGTTTCAAATGGCTCAAGAGCTGCCTTTATCAACACCCACGCTGACCAAACAGAAAGTGGAATTTTGGCTCCTTCTTTATGCACCTTTTTAAAATCTCTGCCAATTCTTTCCCATTCATCCAACTCCATTGTCCCTTGTTCTGGGAACCATGGGCAAAACTGCTCTACTGTATTAAAGAGTGTTAATAAATTCTGAGTACTAACTTTCACTCCCCCTCTCTGTAATAAATGCCTTAAGAAATTTAAATAAACAGAATGTTTAATTTCATTCTGTCCCATTGTTACCCTGGTTCTTCTGAGTGCCCAGCTTACCCGCTGAGCTTCTTTCAGTCATCCTCGGTGTCCTCTGACAATGCATCTTCTGCTTCCACATGCTCTAGCATTCCTTCACCGGGATCTTCATAGCCCCATGTTGGGCGCCAGAAATGTTGGGGTGATCAGACCCAACACCAGGCCGTGGGGGCTACGAAGTCCGGAGGAGTCAAAGGAATGAGAAAAGACAAGTTAAGAGTACATAAGGTGGGTCCACAGGGCCAACACTGGTATGGAGGCTGTGAAGGCCCCGAGCTCTGGGATCCCACACTATTTATTGGTGATCAAACAAAGAAGCAGGTGGTGAGGACATGTGGATGTGGGGATAAACAGGTGAGGGCATGAGGATGTGGGGGTAGAAAGGTAGTGGTGCATCAAGCGTAGCTCTGACGGTTTAGCATTTTCTTTGACGCATATAGAATATGCTCTGCTGCTTGAGATAATGGAGAACATGTTTATGAGCCTGGGAGAGCGACCAAGTCTGTGCACATTCCAGAGGCCATGGGGGGCTTTATGCCCTGAGCCCTGGATTCCATCCAAGCCACGAGGGGTTTTATGCCCTGGGCTTAGATTTGTGGTGTGGCAGGGCAGCTTTCCACACTTTGGCACAGAGCTTGGTGTTCCAAAGGCCACGAGGGGTTTTAGACCCTGGACCCCGGACATCTTCCAAGACTCTTTTATATTATGACAGACAAGCCAGTCCTGCCTCAGCTCTTCTACCAACACAAGTTCATCAGACTTCTGCTTACACTATATTTGTAATGTCCCAATGGTGCAAGTTAATCGTTGGCCAAAGCCAGTGTCAACATGGAAGGGGATTACTCAAGGGCAAAATACCAGAAGGCATGATTCACTGAGGCCACCAAAGTCTACCACATCTAGTGAATCTTTCCTTTATAGCACTCAACATTGTTTGCAATTATATATTTGTTTGTGTTATTTACTATCTATCTCTCAATAGATACTAAAATCCATGAAAACAGAGATCTTTTTTAAAAATTTTGTTAACCATTGTAGAATGGAACCTAAAATGCAATTTAAAAGTTCTGAAGGCTGGTCATGGTGGCTCATGTCTGTAATCCCAGCACTTTGGGATGCCAAGGTGGGCAGATCACCTGAGGTTGGGAGTTTGAGACCAGCCTGACCAACAAGGAGAAATCCCCTCTCTATTAAAAATACAAAATTAGCTGGGAATGGTGGCACATGCCTGTAATCCCAGCTACTTGGGAGGCTGAGGCAGAGGAACCACTTGAACCAGGGAGGTGGAGGTTGTGGTGAGCTGAGATTGTGCCATTGCACTCCAGCCTGGCCAACAAGAGCGAAACTCCATCTCAAAAAAAAAAAAAAGTTCTGAAGATGTCCAAGTGGCTGAGAAACTAACAATAGACACCATCATGCAAGGCTTGCAATAGGAATTGTTCAAAACTGGTCTGGCCTGTGTTGGCAGATTCATACTATTTTGGAGAGAGTTGCAAGTATGTTGTGTTGTCTCTCCCAGCATGGGAGAGGGGACTGAGGTACGTCTCTGCGTCTCTGTCACCTCAAGTCAAGTAAGTAGATTTCAAAAATGACTTGGAGAACTTAACATATGGCCCTTGGATTTGAGTGCACCATCCAGGGAGAAGAGCCAGAGATTGGGTTCAGTCATATGGCCAAGGATTTAATCAATCATGCCTTCATAATGAGACCCCAATAAAAACTCTGGACACCTAGGCTTGGAGGAGCTTCCTGGTTGGTGAATACAGTGATGTGCTAGGAGGGTGATGCTCCCTGACTCCCCCAGGGGAGAGGCACTGAAGCTGTGTGTTCCCTCTCAGACCTTGCCCTATGTAGTCTTTTATTTTATTTTTAAAAATTTCCCGTTTTTTTCATATCTTGGTACCTATATGTATTCTTTAATAAAACTATTATTTCATATGTAGCATGTTTCTGAGTTCTGTGAGTCATTATGGTGAATTATCAAGCCTGAGATGATTGTAGGAACCCTCAAATTCACAGCCAGTCAGAGTATGAGTGGCCTGGGATCCCCTGAAACTTACAGCTGGTGAGAGCTATCTTGTGGAGGACTTTGACCTTAACCTGTGGGATCTGTGCCAACTCTGGATGGTTAGTGTCTGAAATGAATTGTAGTGCATTTGGTGTTGCCCCAGTTGGGATTGAAATGAAACACTGTGTAATTAGCCAGCCAAATAGTTATTTGTTTAAAATAATTTAAAAATTGGGCTGGGTACAGTGGCTCACACCTGTAATCCCAGCACTTTGGGAGGCCAAGGCAGGCAGCTCACTTGAGGTCAAGAGTTCAAGACCAGCCTAGCCAACATGGTGAAACCTCATCTCTACTAAAAATACAAAAATTAGCCAGGCATTTTGGTGCATGCTTGTAGTCCCAGCTACTCGGGAGGCTGAGGCAGGAGAATTGCTTGAACCCAGGAGGTGGAGGTTACAGTGTGCCAAGATCATGCCACTGCACTCCAGCCTGGGCAACAGAGTGAGACTCCATCTCAAAAGACAAACAAACAAAAACAAATAAACACAAAATTGATTTCTCACAGTTCTGTAGGTTCCTTGGGCTCAGGTGATTTGTCCTCACTTTGAGCTCTGCTATGCAGGTGTGGTGAGATAGCAGCTGAAGCCTGGGCAGACAGTGCCTGGGCTGGGTTGGCTGGAGCAGCCTGGGTTGGCTGGGCATCTCTCTCTCTTCATAGTTAACCTGGCCTTTCTGACAGCAGGGTGATCTTAGTGCAGTCAGACTTCTTATATGGTGGCTGACTTCTCTGAGATTGAATGTTCCAAGAGACAGGAAGTGGAAGCTGCCAGTCTCTTGAGAACCAGTCCTGAAAATGAACATAGCTTCACTTCCTGTCAGGCTATTGGGCAAAACAGTCACAAAACCCACCCAGACTTGAGAGGGGACATAGAGCCCCACTTCTTGATGGAAGGAATATCAGATAATTTGTGGTCACATTTAATCTGCTTCATGTTCTTTTGGCATTTGACAGTGTTCACCACAAATGATAATGACTTCATGTGGCCTGGTTTTTCTTTTATCTCAGACTATTCTTCATTGATCTTCAATTCTGTTATTTCCCTCATTACTTAAACATCCCCTTCCCTTTTCTCTCTTATTACTCATTTACGCTGAATACCATAACCACTCTTATGACACCAATCAGTACCTTTAGGCTGATGATCTCCCAGATCTCTAAAGATAGTTTCTCTGGTCTTCTGACTCACATAGTGAAGGACCTTTACAATATCTGTTGACATCATCTGAGCAGGCTTTGTGTCCTTTAGAGACACAACTTGAAAGTGGCAGGATCTTCCTTGTATTGTTGTCCTAGGAGTGACCTGCTTCCATCCAACTGTGCCCACATTCATGGCAACCTGCACATTTACAAGATGACCTAGGTCATATAACCCAAAAATTCTATTCAAGAGCTGTGGGAAGGCTGATTGGCTATGTGAACAAGAATGATTTATGTGAACATTGAAAAAATACTTACTATGTGACCTGCATTTAGTGATTTCCAGATCACTCAGCTATAAGAAGCACACACATGGGTGGCATGTTTCTATTAATTGTACTTTGTCATAATTATGCCTTATCATAATTGGACTTTTGTAGTTCAGAAATGAACATCTCTATCAGCCAATTCATGATCCACAGCACTCATTCCTATTTTAAAAAAGCACAGCTGGATCCTTTCTCACAAAGTATGCAGACATGACATTCAATAGTAAAAACAAGCTGGTAGTTGTTCCTGAAAACATACTTAAAAAGGGATATAAATTTGAAAGACTCAGTTAAAAAAAAAAAGAAATAGACTATTGATATGGTTTGGCTGTATGTCCCCACACAAATCTCTTGTCGAATTGTAATTCCCAGTGTCGGGGAGGGAACCTGGTGGGAGGTGATTGGATCATGGGGCAGATTTCCCCCTTGCTGTTCTAGTGATAGTGAGTGAGTTCTCATGAGATCTGGTTGTTTAAAAGTGTGTAGCACTTCTCCCTTAGCTCTCTTTTTCCTGCCATCATATGAAGATGTGCCTGCTTCCTTTTCACCTTCCACCATTATTGTAAGTTTCCTGAGGCCTCCCCAGCCATGCTTCCTGTACAGCCTGTGGAACTGTGAGTCAATTAAACCTCTTTTCTTTATAAATTACCCAGTATCAGGTAGTTCTTTATAGCACTGTAAGAATGGACTAATAAAACTATGAACATTGTTTAAGTCATATCACTGGTTATTTCCAAGGTACAAGGACTTATGTTCTGGAATGGAGCATCAATGTAGTTTCTTTCCTAGAATTATGTTGAATTTGGGACTAATCTCATAATCAGTCTATTCTACAAGTATTTGAGTTTATGGATGTATCATAATTTGGCACCCCAAGTCTGATGCCATCTTCAGTGAAATTCAACAAACATTGATAAGGCTTTATGCTCAGTGCTGTGGAGGACAGAAAGATGCCTAAGGGGTTCAGGTTAATGGAAGGGAGAGGAGTCACAGGTAACTGTAAGACTGAAGCTAGGAGTGAGTGCCAAGGAGGTATAGGCAGTGTTGTAGAGTGCAGGTGAATTGACTGCTGCTTCTCATTTGAAAAGAGGGAGAGATGGGGAGAACATTCCAGGCTGGCAGAGGAACAGAGTGAAGGAGGCATGGAGCAGTAGAGTTCAGGCTGTGGTTGGGAATAAGGAGTGAACCCTTGGCTTGATCTCAGAGTATACATGGGTGACTGCCAAGGAGAAAATTGAACAAAAGGGTGGGCTGGGATCATGGAAAGCTTCTTTCAGAGACAGATGAGTCATCCAGGCTTTGGAGCATAATTGGAACTTGCTCCCAGTGCTGTTCGATGACTGTATCTCTCATGGAGTACCATATCTTGAGCTCTTGATTGCATGGGTGTCTTGTCTCACTCTCCCTTTAAAATAAAAAAAAAACAAAAAATCCATCTTTGACTGAATCCCCTTCTAGTAAGTTTTTCCCTAAATTGGCAAGCCAATAAGAAGAGGTTAGAATCCCTGTCTCTAATTTCTCCATCTATAATTCATTCTTTAAAATCCCTCAACTCCACCTCAATCAACAAAAACCTACTTAAAAAAAATTATGGCCAAGTGCAGTGGCTCACGCCTGTAATTCCAGCACTTTGGGAAGCCGAGGCAGGCAGATCCATGAGGTCAAGAAATAGAAACCATGGCCAACATAGTGAAACCCTGCGTGTACTAAAAATACGAAAATTAGCCAGACATGGTGGTGTGCACCCGTAGTCCCAGCTACTCGGGAGGCTGAGGCAGGAGAATTGCTTGAACCTGAGAGGCAGAGGTTGCAGTGAGCCAAGATCACACCACTGCACTCTAGCCTGGCGACAGAGCGAGACTCTGTCTCAAAAAAAAAAAAAAAAGAATTACACGAGATACATATTTAATAAAGAAAATTTTAAAAATACACATGGGCAAAAGTATAATGTTAAAATTCATGTGTCATCCAATGCCTCAAAAGTAATTATAGGTGAAATTTGTTGTTTTTATGTTCTATCCTCTGTAAATGTATTCATGTATTGTCTATCTGAGCATACAAAGCTGGACTTATGAAAATGAATACTGATCGATACTATATGACTTGCTTTACTTATCAATACTATATGACTACTATTCTATGTATTTAAATATTTTCTACAACTTCAGTTTTTTTGTTTGTTTGTTTGTTTGTTTTTGAGACAGAGTCTTGCTCTGTCACCCAGGCTGGAGTGCAGTGGTGTGATCTCTGCCCACTGCAACCTCTGCCTCCCGGGCTCAAGTGATTCTTGTGCCTCAGCCCCCCAAGTAGCTGGGATCACCTGTGTGCACCACCATGCCTAGCTACTTCTTGTATTTTTAGTAGAGACGGAGTTTCACCATGTTAGCCAGGCTGGTCTCAAACCCCTGGGCTCAAGTGATCCGCCCACCTTGGCCTTCCAAAGTGCTGGGATTACAGGCATGAGCCATCATGCCCAGCCCTTCAATTTTTTTTTTTTTTTTTGAGGAATGGGGTCTTGCCATGTTGCCCAAGCTAGACTGCAATGGCTATTCAAAGACATGATCATAATGCACTATAGCCTTGAACTCCTGGGCTCAAGCAATCCTCCTGCTTCAGCCTCCCTACTTGGCTATGACTAGAGAGGCATGAGCCACCATGCCAGGATAATTTGAATTTTTTACAGGTCAGATTTATTAAGGTATAATTTACATACATTAAAACTGTTTTAAAGTGCTCAGTTTGGTGATTTTGACAAATACATACAGTCATGTGAGCACCACAGAAACCAAATTACAGGACATTTCTGTCATCCCCAAATTCCCTTGTCCTTCCCAGCCCCTGGCAACTATGGATCTAATTTTCTTTGCTAGTTTTATCTTTCCCAGAATGTCATAGAAATGGAATCATACAGTATGCAGCTGTGTGTGTGTGTGTGTGTGTGTGTGTGTGTGTGTGTGTGTGTCTGGCTCTTTTTCACTTCAAATTAGGCTTTTGAGATACATTAATGTTGTTGAATGTACTAGTAGTTCATTTCTATTCACTGCTGAGTGTTGTTCCATTGTGCAGATGTGCCACAGGTGGTTTATCCATTCACCAGTAGATAAACATTTGAGTTGCTTCTAGATTTTGGCAATCATTAGTGAAGCTGCTATAAACATTTGTGTGCAGGTTTTTGTGTGGACCTACATTTTCATTTATTTTGGATAAATCCCTAGGAGTGAGGTTGCTGGGTCCTATGGTAAGTACATGTTTAGCTCTGTAAAAAGCTGCCAAACTGTTCTGCGGTGGGCAGATCTATGCAAATGTACCCCAAAGTCCAAGGAGGCTAAGAGACGGAAAAAAAAGAGGCTGATAAATGCAGTTTCTTAGAAGGAAACATTTAATAGGGTCCAAGGAGGCTAAGAGATGGGAAAAAAAGAGGCTGATAAACGCAATTTCTTAGAAGGAAACATTTAATAGGGTCTTACAAGCAGAAGCCATGCCTGTGCCTGGGGCGGCAGCAAGGAAAGAAGGTGGATCCCAGCACCATTACACCCAAGACCCAGGGCTTATGTACCATAGAAGAGGGTGTTTCAGAAGGGATGTGTAGGACAAATAAAGTATGATAACATCAAGGTTGTTTGACCTAAGGACAGGATTTACAGTAAGTACCTGCTCTGACACAAAGAACAATAGATAAGCTGGCAATCTTAGTGGCCTTTCCAGAACGGGGTTTAATCAGAAGCCAACATGGCGGATTAACTTTCAAGATGGAGTAGCTTTGTTCTGCACACAAACTGTTTTCCAAAGTGCTGCTACCATTTTGTGTTCCTACCAGTAATGTAGGAGAGCTCTAGTTGCTCTACATCTTCACCAGCATTTAACAAAATTAGCCATTCTAGGCTGGGGGCAGTGGCTCACGTCTGTAATCCCAGCACTTTCGGAAGCCGAGGCAGGTGGATCACTTGAGGTCAGGAGTTCAAGACTAGTCTTGTCAACGTGGTGAACCCCATCTCTACTAAAAATACAAAAACTAGCTGGGGGTGGTGGTGCACGCCTGTAATCCCAGCTTCTCAGGAGGCCGAGGCAGGAGAATCACTTGAACCTGGGAGACGGAGGTTGCAGTGAGCTGAGATCATGCCACTGCACTCCAGCCTGGGCAACAGAGCAAGACTCCATCTAAAAAACAAAAAAATTAGCCATTCTAGTACATGAGAAGTAGTATCTCATGGTGGTTGTAATTTGCATTTCCTTATGCCATTAACATCTCTTCTGTGATAAAAATGCCTGTTCAAATCTTTTGCCATCTTTTTTGGGGGGAGGGGAGTTATTTGTCTTATTATTGAATACAACCTTATTTTTATAATTATATAAACAGACTCAATGGTAATCTAGATTTGGAGAGCATAACATTTATACAATTAGGAGAGCTCTCTTTAAGGAAAATATTATAGAATTATTTATATAAAATTTTAAGACCCTCTTTCTTGGTATGTATTTGTTTTGTTTTGTTTTGTTTTAGAGATCTGGTATTACTATATTGCCTAGAATGGACTTGAACTCCTAGGCCGAAGGGATCCTGCCATCTGAATTTCCCAAGTAACTGAGATTACAGACATGAGCCACCATGTCTGGCTCTCTCCCAGTGTATTGAAGGGGTCCATGCAAGTAAGGAGCCCAAAGCTTAATTTTTATTAGCTTCATGGTAAATCTGCTCTGGCTAGAACATAATTGGTATACCTAATACCCTATTATTGTACATTGAAGTTGTTTCTTTTTTTCTCTTTTTTTTAAACTTTTTAAATTTATCTTTTTATTTGTTTACCATTAAAACCCACATTCAGATGAATAGCTTATAACTAAATCTTGGCATAGATATATATTCACTTCCTTGAGATAATTTTCTAGTAGTAGAATAGCTGGGTCAAATGGTATGATCCTATTAAAAACTTGACACAAAAATTCATGTTATTTACACTTCTTCTAACAGTATATGAGCATCCCTTTCACTCTCACCAATTCAGACTATAATCTTTGCTTTTGTTTTCTAATAATTCCATCTCCCTTTGACTTCACTCAAGTTTCTACCTCCATTACGTCACTCAGACTGCTTGGTACATTACCAAAGACCAAAGACCAAATCCAGTGAGTTCTTTTCACTTTTCATCTTCTAATTTCTGTGTCATTTAATATTGTTGACCATTGCAGCATTTTGGGGGAAAGAGCAGGTACGATGTCTGCAGTTCTCCTGGGGTCTCTGGGGTCACCCTCCTTGCCCTGCTGCCCTGGCCCTCTCTTGCTTTGCCCCACCCTAAGAACCATAATCTCAGGGTTCTTCCTGGACTCTTTTTTCCTTTTCCTTCCCTTCCTACCTACCTACCTGTGCTGTCTAATTTTATGTATCAATTTGACTAGTCTATGTCGCTGCTCTACTTTCAGGTAATGCCTGCCTTCCCCTATACAGGCTGTGGCCATCCCAAGCTGCACATCAGGCTATTTTTTGGATATTGATGATACTGTTAAACTGAATGTCATGGCCCCTGTGCAAGGATGACACACAAGTTCATGAAGCATTCCATATTTTATAAATTTTTGAATTAAAATTGTTAAAAAGATAAACTGAATGTGTTCTCTGCCATCTTCACCCAAAATATCTGTCCAGTGACCATTTACTCATCTTTCAAGACTCAGAAGTCAGCTGTGGTACCAAGACTTTTCTGACCTTCCCAGGTAAAATCACTATTTCTCATACTCACTTTTTTGTTTGTTTATTTTTTTTTTTTTGGAGACAGGGTGTTACTGTGTCACCCAGGCTGGAGGGCAGTAGCACAATCATAGCTCACTGAAGCCTTGTATTTCTGGGCTCTAGTGATCCTCCTACCTCAGCCTCCTAAGTAGCTAGGACTACAGGCATGCCACTACACCTGGCTAATTTTTAAATTGTTTTTATTTTTTAAAAAGACCAGTGTGGTAGTATAATTTCTTTAAATTTTTTATAGAGACAGGGTTTCACTATGTTGCCTAGGCTGGTCTTGAACTCCTGACCTCAAGCAATTTTCCTTCCTTGGCCTCCCAAAGTGCTGGGATTATAGTCATGAGCCACCAAGCCCAGCAACCAGACTCACTTTGAACATAGCATCTGAGACACTTTATTGCACTTATTTATTTACATGTGTGGCATCTAAATAAATAGCAAATAATTCCTGATTAGACTGGGAGTTAATTTTTCACTTTTATATCCTGAGTATCCAGCACAGAGTCTGACTCAATACAGATGTATATTTGTGCCTGATGAATAAGCAAATGAATTAATTATTGTGGAAACAGCATTGTTCTAGGAATTCAATTACACAAGTCCACTCCTAGATCAACCTATTACTTATTAATTTACTTGCTCTATAGGTAGTCTTGGGATTCACTGGAAAGGAGCTGGTAAAAACATGAGCAAGTGACAGAATTTGTGACTGTCATGTGGGCAGAATGTATTGTGACTGTCATGTGGGTCTCTAAAAATTGTGTTATCAATATTCATCTTATGACAGTAATCCATGTTGTGTTGATGTCAAAAGATTTGGACTCCTAAAAGAGCTGAGGCTAAGAGTAATTCATGCTGCAAAAGTAATACATATCTTCTTGCTACTGATCTGGATAGCCTGAAAGCAGAAACTGTATAAACAGAAGTCAGGGAGGCTGGACCCAGTGGCTCATGCCTGTAATCCTGTTAGCAGTGGCAAATCTCTATGGGTCTGCAGCAACTTGATTCTTGTCTCCTAGGAGGAAAGAATTCAACCAAGGGACATAAGGCAGAGGGAGAAACTGAGGCAAGCTTTAGAGCAGGAGTGAAAGTGTAATAAAAAGTTTTAGAGCAGGAACAAAAGGAAGTGAAGTACTCTTGGAAGAGGGCCAAGTGGGCAACCTGAGAGATCCAAGTGCCTCATCTGGACCCTTGACTTGGGGTTGTAAACATTTGCATGGTCATGGTTCTGGGGCTTTGTCTCTCCTCCCTTGATTTTTCCTTGGGGTGAGCTGTCTGCATGTGCAGTGGCCTGCCAGCGGTTGAGAGGGGTCACATGCTCAGTGTGTTTACTGAAGTTGTGTGCATGTTCATTTGCGGCGTTTTCCCCTTACCAGTCGAATGTTTTTAGAACATCACATACCAATTAGACTCCTCCATTTTGCTTCTTGGCATGCATGCTTGAGCCCACTTGCCCAACTCCTGAGATCTTATTGGGAAGCTGCTGATCACCAGCTTCAGGTGTTTCTATCTGTTGGGAGACTGCCCTTCCCTGGCACCAGCTGCAACTAATTATTATTTCAGAGAGGCAGTTTAACAACTGCCTGAACATCACCTGGTGGTCACCTGATATACCTGGGGACTTGGGGGCTCTCATGTCCTGCTCATTTCTGCCTAGCTACCTAACAATCCCAGAACTTTGGGAGGTTGAATCCGCAGGATCACTTGAGCCCAGGAATTCAAGACCAGTCTGGGCAACATAGTGAGACCCCATCTCTACAAAACAGTTTAAAAATTAGCTGGGCATGGTGCCATGTACCTGTGGTCCCAGCTATTTGGCAGGCTGAGGTAGGAGGATCGCTTGAGCCTGGGAGGTGGAGGCTACAGTGAGCCTGATTGCACGACTGCACTCCAGCCTGGGTGACAGAATGAGACCCTGTCTCAGGGGGGAAAAAAGTCAGGGAGTGGCATCCTGTGGTGGTGGAACTGACGTTAGCTTCTAAATTACACAATCTGGAAACTGGTATAGGGCTGAAAAGGAACTTCCCCTTGCCTCTCACATACCTGGGGAGGCAAAGGATTGCCTTGTCCCTCCACACATGGTGCATGGTAAAGCCCCAGCATTGAGAATTATCCAGAAACCCTGGATAGCTCTTGGGTTTCCTGAATCCATTCTAGGCTTTCAGGTAAATGTGTTGTTTAAGAAAAAACTTGCAGCTGGGCATAGTGGCTCACACCTCTAATCCCAGCATTTTGGGAGGCCGAGTCAGGAAGATCACTGGAGCCCAGGAGTTTGAGACCAGTCTGGGAAACATACTGAGACCCATTTCTACAAAAATATTTAAAAATTAACCAGGCATGGTGGTGTGTGCCTGTAGTCCCAGCTACTTGGGAGGCTGAGGTGGGAGAATCGCTTGAGCCTGGGAGATTGAGGCTGTAGTGAGCTGTGACTGTGCCTCTACACTCCAGCCTGGGTGATAGAATGAGACCTTGTCTCAAAAAAAAAAAAAAGAAAGAAAAGAAAGAAAAAAAGAAAAGAAAAAACCTTGCATTCAAGCTTGCTTTCACCCAACCATTGGAGGAAAACAAGTGAAAACAAAAGGCAGGATTCTCAACTAATCTTTGTTTTCATTCCTTTTTCTTGGTGGCACAATTTTCTTGAAAGATTAGACACCTTCTTGAAGCATAGGTCAGAATATCCTTCTTTCTTCCAGGGGCCTTATACTTCAGGCTTAGATATTCCATAACAACCATCCCAGTGACGATGGTGGCAAAAGCACAACAGAAGCAGCAGTCACTGTTTTAGTGGACTGTGTTTTCCGGGCACTGGGTTAATCATTTTGCCTGCATTACCTCAGGCAATGCCACTATGTGATAGATATTTTTATATATCCACTTTACAGATGAATAACCAATGCAGAGAGATGAGGAAATTTACCAAAGCCATACAACTAGTAAGTGACAGAGGTGTAAAATGAACCCAGGCATGTCTGACTCTTAACTCCTTTAAACTACCTAGTCTTCTCTATTTCTCCTGAACTCTGATGATTCTGTAGCATATACTCTAAGATTGATATTGATGATTTTACATTTCTTCAAATATTTGAGTTGACTGAACAAATTTATGAGCACAGTGATGTACAATGATAAAAAAATGTATCACAACTTGAAAAAATATGTCCTTGGATTTTTCTAACTAAAAAAAAATTCATCAGGCATGGTGGCTCACGCCTATAATCTCAGCACTGTGGGAGGCCAAGGCAGGCAGATCACTTGAGCTCAGGGGTTCGAGACCACCCTGGGCACCATAGTGAGACCTTATCTCTATAAATAGTTTAAAAATTAGCTGGGCCTGGTGGTGTGCTCCTGTAGTCTCAGCCATTCGTGAGAGGATCGCTTAGCCCAGGAGGTTTCAGGCTGCAGTAAGCAGTGATCATGCCATTGTACTTCAGCCTGAGTGACATAGCAAGACCCTGTCTAAAAAAAGAAAAAAAAGAAAAAAAAGAAAAAATTCAGCCAGCCAATCCAATCCACAGACAAAAACCTCTCAGGGGTCAGGCACAGTGGCTCATGCCTGTAATCCCAGGACTTTGGGAGGCCGAGGTCGGTGGATCACCTGAGGTCAGGAGTTTGAGACCAGCCTGGCCAACGTGGCGAAACCCCATCTGTACTAAAAATACAAAAACTATCTGGGCTTGGTGGTGGGCACCTGTAATCCCAGCTATTCAGGAGGTTGAGGCAGGAGAATCGCTTGAACCCAGGAGGCAGAGGTTGCAGTGAGCCAAGATTGTGCCACTGCACTCCAGCCTGGGCGACAGAGCGAGACTCTGTCTCAAAAACCAAAACCAAAACCAAAACCAAAACCAAAAAACCTCTCAGGTTGGTTTTTGCGCTAAGCAGAACTACATTCCACATATTGCTGGAGCTGAAGGTTCTCAGATGTGTGAGTCGTCTGGCGAATCATTTGTTACCTCCAGTGTGCAATCCATTCCTAAATTCCTTATCAGTTAGAGATTAAAGCATGAGCTTTGAAAGTCTTAAAAATTATTTACTATATGTTTCACTGGCTGATCAGATGCATATTTTTCCTAGCAATGGTTCTGACCAACCAGTGCTTCAAATGTGTTAAATTTCCAGTGAGGTTGTTTATCTTCCTACTTCTACAAGTTCATTTCTTCTAAGCTCTGTCTCCTACCAAATGCCTTGGGTTTTTTGTTTGTTTGTTTTGTCCTTTTCTCATGTTTAATGATCCTTCACTGCCAATGTGTGTAAATCATGGGTAATGATAAGCCTGGAAGGTGAAGGAAAGATGTTCTTGTTTTGACCCTGGTATGGTTGTTCCAACACTGATTTGGGGTCAGCCCTCGCACCTACACCCCCTTGCTGTGAGAATACCTGATTTTTTGGTTGAAATAATAAAATCTGCTGAGTTATGGGCATTAGATGCCAGTGGGAAAGATTAAGCTCATTCTCTACCTAAACATCTTATTAATCAAGGGAGAGACAATTCAGCCAGAAGGACATGTTGGTACCCATAAGCCCATGGAGCCAGCTATTACTTCCAGTCTTGGGAATCATAAATACCTCCAGGTTGCTGACACTCCCGACTCATCTTTGTCTCCTTGAAATTGGTATCCTGGTTCCAGATACCTGCTGCCATTCATGACTGACTCAGAATTCTCACAGGATCCAATCACAAAATTTGCCCTTAGGCAGAGCCATAGCCAGCAGTTGTGGCACTTGGGGCAAAAAGTACAAAACCTTCCTGAAGTTAGTTTTGTAATTTTAGGCTGGGCACAGTAGCTCATGCCTGTCATCCTACCACTTTGGGAGGCCAAGGCAGGAAAACTCCTTGAGCCCAGGAGTTTGCGACCAGACTGGGCAACATAGTGAGACTGTGTCTCTGTCTATATATTTAAAATATAATTAAAAATAAAAATAAAGACTTTATAATTTTAAGTAATCATTCTTACTAAGTGCTGACATTTATAAAATCACTATTTAAGGTGGTGTGGTTGCTACCTTTTGGGGGCCTGGGACAAAGTTTTTGCACCCCACCAGTACTGGGTGTCCCTGTGCTGGTCTCTGATATGCAGCTTCAGTCTCCTTTAGGAACCAGGATTGGTTACCCCCACACCCCAGAAGTGCTGTCTTCGGTAGCCCTCTGCTGTCAGTCCCTTCAGAGCAACCTCAGCTGAGGAAAGCTGTGTTGCCCGGGTCGGTGCTCCCATCCTAACAAGGTGCACATCTGACTAATGGACCCCAGGGTATAAAGGCCTCCTCTCTTGCTCCAACTTGGGACTACTTTGAAGGTCTCCCGTAGCTCTAGAGCTCCCATGGTTGTGGTGGTGGGTGTCAACTGAGGCTGCCAGTGGGAGGGCATTGCAACCTGACTTCTTCCTTTGCTTCATCCTGCTTCCATGATCTCTAAGACACTCGTTAATAAACATCCAAACAACCCAGTTACAACAGCCCCCAAGCACCAAGCTCTTCCCTCATACATGAGAGGGTAGCACTGCTGAATGAAGCCAAGCAGACTATCAGTCCAGTGATTAGAATCAGGAAAAATGTACACCAGTGATGAAATGACATGTGTGGCTTTACCTGCCCAGCAATCACTCCCTTCTTCTGGTAACAGAACCCATGTATTCTTTAGGGAATCACCCACTGCCCTTCCCATGCATGTGCTCCAGATGGGTTGATTTTACCCCAGGCTCCAGGGATGGGCATGTCACCCAGGGCTCTGTGTAGAGCATCTATCCACTTTCTCTGGCCACAGTGATTGACTCTGGAATGGACATGAGAGCCCAGGTGGCCTAATGCGACTCAATTCCAGGACTTTGCTTTCAGTGTGGAAGATGACTCATGTGTTCACACCATGCTGGAGGAGGTGAGCCTGGAGTTGCTGGGTGGTTCAAGGAAAGCCTGCCTGAGACTAAAGATGGAAGAAAGCAGTGGGGTGCAGTGGTTCACACCTGTAATCTTAGCACTTTGGGAAGCTGAGGTGGATGGATCACTTGAGCCCAGGAGTTCAAGATCAACCTGGGCAACTTGGCAAAACCCCATCTCTACAAAAAATACAAAAATTTGCCAGGCATGATGCCTCATGCCTGTAGTTGCAGCTACTCAGGAAGCTGAGGTGGGAGGAACACTTGAGTCTGGGAAGTTGAAGCTGCAGTTTGTCAAGATCATGCCACTGCACTCTAGCCTGGGTAACAGAGTGACACCCCATCTCAAAATAAATAAATAATTAAGTAAAAATAAATAAAATAAAATATTTTCTAGAGATGGAGTCTTGCTATATCATCCAGGCTGGTCTCCAGGCAATCCTCCAGCCTTAGCCTCCAAAAGTGCTGGGGTTATAGGGGTGAGCCACCAAGGCTGGCCATTTCAGTCTTTTATTATGGGTGTGTTAGGCCTAAGGAAACAGGATCTCTCCAACCTTCTCCCTGCCTCCTTTTCATCTGCTCCCAGGCAAGATTCTAATCATTCCCTGCCTTTCTGATTGTGGGTCATAAGACACCCCACCCCCATGCCCTGGGGGAAGGAATGCTGACATCATGAAGCTTCCATAAAAACCCAACAGGACTGGGTTCAGCAAGTATCTCCATGGTGGATCTCACGGAGGTCCCTGGATGGTGGTGTGTCTAGGGAGGGCATGGAAGCTCTGCACCCCTTCCCCCATACCTCACACTATGCATCTCTTCATCTGTATCCTTCATAGTAAACTGGTAAATGTGTTTGCCTGAGGTCTGTGAGCTGCTCCAGCAAATTAATAGAACCCAAAGAGGGGGTCATGGGACCCCCAACTTGAAGTGGGTTGATCAGAAGTTCCAGAGACACTTCTTGGTGCAGTCTCGAGAACCGAGCCCTAAACCTGTGGGATCTGACACTACCTCCAGGAATTGAAGTGGGGGACACCCAGCTGATATCCACTGCTTGGTCGTGGGAAAAACTCCTCACTCATTTGGTTACAGAAGTCTTCTGCTGTGTTGATGACTGTTGTGCTTTGAAAGCAGAGGAAAAACGTGGTTTGAGAGAGTTCTTCCCTAAACAGCAGAGAATACAAAATATATAAATTTCATAGCTTCTTGTACCATTCAAACAACCACGAAGATGGGTAACGTGATAGTAAAACACAAAGAAGTTATCCTTCTTGAAAATTGAGCTTAATGCAGTCTCTGTGTCCTCCTTCACATGCAACTATCTTTACCAAGATTTGCCCTTCCTTTTTGCCAATTAGTTTAAATTCTCAACTCCATTCTCTACGATGCCCAAGGTCACTCTTTTTTTTTGAGACGGAGTCTCACTCTGTTGCCCAGGCTAGAGTGCAGTGGCACGATCTCAGCTCACTGCAACCTCTGCCTCCCAGGTTCAGGGGATTCTCTTGCTTCAGCCTCCCCAGTAGCTGGGATTACAGGTACATGGCACCACACCTGGTTAATTTTTTAAAAATATTTTTAATATTTTTCACAGAGATCGGGTTTCATCATTTTGGACAGGCTGGTCTCAAACTCCTGACCTCAAGTGATCCACCTGCCTCAGCCTCCCAAAGTGCTGGGATTACAGGTGTGAGCCACCGCTTCTGGCCCCAAGGTCATTCCTAGAAAACTATTGTTAAAGTTTAAATGCTATATAATCAATTCCAACTGGACTGCTGTAAAATAATTCTATTTTTTCAAGATGTATAGTACAGCCTCTCAAATTTGTGTAACAAGGAAGAGAAATGCATATGTAGCATTAAAGCTTAGGTTTAAACATTTTTTATCCCTGGATTTTCTGGATGTTAGAACAAGTTGCACACACAAAAAACTACTGTCTCTTAACAGATTTTTTTTTTTTTTGAGACAGGGTCTCGCTCTGTCACCCAGGCTGGAGTGCAATGGTGCAATCGTGGCTCTCTGAAACCTCAACCTCCTAGGCTCAAGCGATCCCCCCACCTCAGCCTCCCAAGTAGCTGAGACCACAGACACGCACCATCATGCCCGGCTAATGTTTACAAAATTTTCTGTAGAGACACAGTCTCACCATGTTGCCCAGGCTAGACTGGAACTCCTGGGTTCAAGTGATTCTTCTGCACTGGCCTCCCAGAGTGTTGTGATTACAGGCGTAAGCCACTGTGCCCAGCCCCTTATAGATATTCACTGTTAAAATAACCATATATTTTTGTGTCTTTGTTATTAGTCAGGAATCTTGGTTGCAAGGAACAGAAATCAAACTCAAATTAGATTTAGGAAAAGAAGGAGGTAACTGAAAAAGGGAGAGCTCAACCGATATGTTGAACACGTAGTCTCTCTGCATCCCTCATCTCTGCTTTTCTCAGCATTGTCTCCATCTCAGACAGCCTCACCCTTGTAGGGGTGAGATGAATGGCTCATAATCACTTCACTTCAAGCTTATTTTGTATTTTCAGCAATCCTATGAAGTGGTTCAAGGGAAGGAAAGATGTTTTCTCCTCATTAATCCAATCGAAGTCTCAGAATTGAACTTCACGGCTTTAGTTGTACTCTATCCCTTCCTGTCTCAAACCCATTTAGTAACAGGAGACTATGATGCTCTGATTCTGTGTGGTCCAGGTTAGCCCCTCTCCTGAAATAGGAGGACGGAGTCGGCACACCTAAACCACATGAACTGAATTCAGATATTGTAATTCCCAAAGGACAGTTGGGAGTGCTATAACTGGAAGAAGGGGATTGAGAACTGGGCAGACCTCAAACAATGATGTTCAATACAGATTGCAAAATAAGAATTAGGAAAGTGAATCTTGACTTTTTTTTTTTTAATTTTTAAAATTTTGGGGAGAACAGGGTCTTACTCCATCACCCAGGATGGAGTGCAGTGACACAATTATAGCTTACTGCAGCCATGATCTCTGGAGCTCAAGTGATCCTGTCTCTTTAGCCTCCCAAAGTGCTGGGATTATAGGCATGAGCCACTGTGCCCAGCCGTCATGACTCCTTTTAAAGTTTATTTGTGTTAATAAAGCCTATTTTTATTCCACCTAGTACAAAACATATATTGATTGATTGGTTTTGGGAAAGAGGAAAAAAAGGTGACACATAGAATAAAGCTAAGGGTGAAGTTGCTACTCAGAAATACAACAGAAATGGGTTGAAATTTTGTTCTGAGATTCATGGCAACCAAAGTAAAGAGGAAAGCACCTTCAGTTAAAAGAGTCCTAGGGCTAAGATAAAAATGAAAACTAGATAAAATAAAATAAGATAAAAATGAAAACTTAGTCCTAGGGCTAAGATAAAAATGAAGAACTTACTTTGGAAGAGCACAATCTTTTTTTCTTCTTTCTTTTTCAAAGATGAGGAGAGATGGGGGAGGAAAGGGAGGAGGATGAGGAAGAGGGGATGAGAAGGTAAGAAGGAAGAAGAGGAGGTGAAGAAGGGGAGGAGAGGGGAGGAGGAGAAAGGAGGAAGACAGGAGGAGTGGATAAGGAGGCAAAGAAGGGAGGAGGGAAGGAGGAAGAGAAAGAGGAGGAGAAAGCAGGAATAGAGAGAAGGTGAAGAGGAGGAGAGGAGGGGAGGAAGGAGGAGAGGAGGAGGAGGAGGAATAGGAGGCAAGGAGAAATAAAGAGAAAGACAAGAGGAGAGGAAGGGAGGAGGAAGGGGGGGGAGGAGAGAGGAGCAAGAAGAAAGGAGAAGGAGAGGAGGTAAGGAGAAAGAAGAGGAGGAGAGGGAAAGAGGAGGAATAGGAGGCAAGGGGAGATGAAGAGGAAAAGGTGGATGAGGAAGGGAAGAGAAAAGGGAAGGGGAATGAGAGACTAAGGAACACAATGCTTTTTGGCACTGAAGCCTGGGAGAAAAAAACCCCACCCTCATGCTTAGCATATCATATTACTATATGATATAATGGATGTCTTAGGTTGGATTTCCTGGAAGTGAAGTCTAAAATAGGGTTTCTTGTACAAATAATTGAGGGAGAGTTCTCAGGAGAAACCTGGAAGGAAGTGAGGAAAGAAGGATGAAGCAGAGGAAGAATCCCAGCAAAGATGTGGTTTCAGCTGACGACAACCTGGTCTCATGAGGACGGCTCTGAAGTCTGAAAGGCACCATGAAGTTGTCCTGTCTTGAGGCAAGAAGCCTGGGCTTTTGTGCCTTTATACACTGGAGTGGGGTCTGGTATATAATTTCCCAGACATCTCCAGATGACAAGGCTTCTGATAGCTGAGAACAGTTTTCTGGAGAAGAGTTACAGCTTTGAGCTGTTACAAGTTGATGTGTGTGGATGCTATGGATGGGCAGAAGTGGTGGGTGCATTAGCATGGTAAAGGGTTGTGGGTAGGGTACCAATAGTGTCTTCTAGAGTGAACAACATCCCATTGATATCCTCGACAAATGCACAGGGAGAATAACAGCTTATTGAAGGGTCTTTCTAGGCAAGGCAGGAGCATGGGACCAACACAACTCACCAAAAGCAATTCTATTAAGTGCCAAGACAATGTGGCAAAGTATAAGTCTCAGGGGAGACTTATTTTGACTCAGAGACGTAAGTTAGAATATCTTAAAAATGGATGGACAGTTCATGCTTTAGATAAGCTTCCTTGAACACTAAATCTTACATCTAAGGTTTTAATAAGAAATGAGTCACCAAGAGTTTGTCAAGAACTTCGATTGCATGTATTCCACAATACAGACAGGGGTAAATCCATAGGCTTTGACGATAAATCCAAAGGTATTCATTTATCACGTCTGTGTCATTTACTTTGTACCAGGTACTAATCTAAGTATTTTGCAAATATTAACCCTTTTAATCATCATAACTCTGTGGTGAATTTTACTATTATTCTCATTTTGTAGATGAGGAAATTGAGGCACAGAGTTTAAGTAAATAGCTCAAGGCATATGGTTAATAAATGGCTTAGGTCATTTACAAAATAAAGTGAAATCTAATTATGACTGTTAAGATGCTTAATTAGAAGTAAAGTTAATTTAATTTTATATTTCTAGCTCAATTTCAAAGTGACCCATCAGAACCACGTGGAAGTACTCAGAGACTTCTAAGAACACTGAAGCCATAGCCTGCAAGAAATAGAATCAAGTTATCTGATTAATGCCTTTTGCTCACCTTTGTGATAACAATTTTTGTGATTGAAGTGATAGGAAACTCTCAAGTGAGTAATGACAGGTCATAGATAAACTCAAATTACAATTAGAACAAG
Organism: Pan paniscus; assembly: GCF_029289425.2. Taxonomy (NCBI): domain Eukaryota; kingdom Metazoa; phylum Chordata; class Mammalia; order Primates; family Hominidae; genus Pan; species Pan paniscus. The sequence goes on along the minus strand of NC_073256.2, from coordinate 76,130,209 downwards.
TTTAGGAGAAATCTTTTTTGAGTTACAGAGCCATATGAGAGCTTACTGAGAGTGATGGATCTTCTTTCTAGAAAAATGCACATGAAGATTCAAAAGTGACTCTTTTCCATATAGTTTCAGGGGATTCATGGACCCCTTGAAGCCTCTGGAACTTTTTAGAGTCCTTAAAATTAAAATCTTAGCCTTGTTGGTGACCTCAAAGATTTCTGAGACAAGACAAGATGTATATGACATTCCCCTTCACAAAAGCCCTGGGAAACTTGTATGTGTCTTTGGTGAACTCTTGATTTATTGAGCTGATGGAGCTGTTGGTAACACATGTGATGTTGGTCCTTTGCACATTCATTTCATTCTCCAGGGGAGTAGTTAATCACATGGTTTCCTATCCTTTCTTACTGTACTTTAAAGCCCCCTTGTGGCAAGGACAAAGCTTGCTCATCTTTGTAGACTCCACAAGTGCTTACTAGGATACCTCAAAGAGTAGGTGGTGAGGAATGGAAGCAGGACACTTTGATGCAGACATTTTCAAATGGGGAACATCTGAATGTATCAAAATTTGGCAGTGACTCTTTTCTTGACTAATACATAAACCAAACATTACTAGCTTTTACTCCCTCATCCCATTTTCAAGCCTTGCTTCATTACCTAGGGAGCAAGTATCTGTTATGCACAATTCTTGATAAGTAAAAATACTCTAAAACTTAAATGCTTGATATCCATCAAAACACCTGCATCAAGATCAACAGAAGAACATGTATTCTTTATATGTGAATTGACTGATTAACTCTAGGCATATTACCCATTCTATTTATGTAGATGTTCCAGTTTCCCTAATGGCCTTCCCAAGCTCAGACTGACTTAGTACCTCACATTTCCCACTCTGCAGGTACAACCTATCAGTACTTGTCATGACATGGTTAAACAGCAACACCAGGCAGTCATTTAAGTTTCAGTTGTCATTGGAGGAGGTGTTTACAAGCACAAGATACCAGTACTACTACTATTATAAATGTTTATTGAAAATGTACTACAGTATGAACCATTATTGCATTTAGCTTTCCCAATAAGCCCATGAGATAGGTCAGTGGATATTTAACTTTATTAGAAACTATCCATTTTTCAAAGTGTTTAAAATATTTTACAGTCCCATCAACAATGTGTGACAATTCCAGTTCCTCCACATTCTTGCCAACCCTTGGCATTCTCAATCTTTTACATTTCAGCCTTTCTGGTGAGTGTATACTGACTGGTATCTTATGGTGGCCTTAATGTGCATTTCCCTGTTGATTAAGTTTATTGAACACCTTTTCTGATGCTTATTGGCCATTCAGATATATATATAGCCAGTGTGTGGCCTAGACTTTTGCACATTATTTTATTGATTTGTTGGTTTCTTTTCATTGACTTGTAGGAGTTCTTTATATATTCTGAATATGAATTCATTTTTAGATATTTATATTGCAAACAATTTTGCCCTGTCTTAGCTCAGGTTGCTATAACAAGATACCATAGCCTGGGCTGGGGGCTGAGAAGTCTAAGATCAAGGTGCCAGAAGATTCAGCGCCTGGTACAGGCCTATTTCCTGGCTTATAGACAGCTACTTTGTCATTGTGTGCTCACATGGCCTTTTCTTTGTGTCTGTACTTGGAGAGAGAGAGAAAGAGAGAGAGGGAGAGAGCGAGAGAGCACTCATATCTCTTCTTTTTTTTTTTTTTTAGAGATAGGATCTCACTCTGTCACCCAGGCTGGAGTGCAGTGGCATGATCAAACTCCTGGGCTCAAGTGATCCTCTGCCTCAAACTCCTGAGTAGCTAAGACTACAGCTGTGTGCCCCCATGCCTAGGTAATTGTTTATATTTCTTTAGAGATGGGGTCTTGCTCAGTTGCCCAAGCTGGTCTCAAACTTTTGGCCTCATGTGATCCTCTGTGTCAGCCTCCCAAGTAGCTGAGATTACAAGAGCAAACCACTGTGCCTACTCTTCCTCTTCTTCCTAGGGTACTAATCCCATTATCAGGGCATGACCCTCATGACCTCATCTAAACTTTAATTATTTCTCAGAGGCCCCAACTCCAAACCAACCATCACATTAGAGGTTAAGGCTTCAACGTATAAATTTGGAGGGACGCAAACATTCAGGCCATAACAATCTATGTGGCTTGCCATTTCATTTTCTTAATGGTGTCTTTTGATGAGAGATTTTTAATTTTTATGAAATCCAATATACAGTTTTTGCTTATATGGCAATGCCTTTGTGTCTTGTCCAAGTTGTCTTTGTCTGCCCCAGAGTTGTGTAGATAGTCTCCTATGCTTTGCTCTGGAAACTTTAGAGTTTTACCTTTCAACTTTAGGTCTATGATCCATCTCAATTCAATTTTTGTGTGTAATGGCAGGTAGGCATCAAAGGCTCATTTATTTTTCTTATAGATATTCAGTTGCTCCAATTCCATTCACTGAAAAGTCCTTCCTTAACCTATTGCTTTGTATTGACACCTTTGTCAAGTATCAAGTGACAATCTATTTCTGAACTTTCTTTTCGGTTTCATTGATTGATTGATTTCTCTGTACTCCAATATTAAACTGTTGAGTTACTGGGGCTTTAGAGTAACTTTTGAACTACTCCGATTTTGTCCTTCTTTAAAATGGTTTTGGCTATTCTAGGTTTTGGCTTTCCATTGCCATACAAATTTTAGAGTCAGCTTATCAATTAATACAAAAAAGCCTACCAGTGTTTTGATGGAGATTTTGTTGAGTCCATAAATCAGTTTGTACGGAGTAGGTATCTTTTTAAATTTTTTATTTGAAAAATTTTTTTGCAGGTGCAGTGGCTCACACCTGTAATTCTAGCATTTTGGGTGTTTTTGTTGCTGTTGTTTTTGTTGTTTTATAGAGGTGGAGTCTTGCTCTGTTGCCTAGGCAGGTCTTGAACTCCTTGCCTCAAGTGATTTTCCTGCCTTGGCCTGCTAAACTGCTGGGATTACAGGCATGAGCTACCAGACCTGATGGTTGGTATCTTAACAATATTGAGTTTCCAGTCCATGAATATGGTATATCTCTTGGCAATGTTTTCAATGTAAACAATTTTGCATATTGCTTAAACAATTTATTCCTAAGCATTTTACAATTTATGTTCTCTTAAATATATTTCTTTTTTTTTCTTTTTTTTTTTTTTTGAGACAGAGTCTCCCACTGCCGCCCAGGCTGGAGTGCAGTGACACAATCTCAGCTGACTGCAACCTCTGCCTCCTGGGTTCAAGCGATTCTTCTGCCTCAGCCTCCCGAGTAGCTGGGACTACAGGAGCGTGCCACCACATCCGGCTAATTTTTGTAATTTTAGTAGAGATGGGGTGTCATCATATTGGCCAGGCTGGTCTTCAACTCCTGACCTAGTGATCCATCCACCTCGGCCTCCCAAAGTGCTGGGATTACAGACGTGAGCCACTGTGCCTGGTCTCAAATATATTTCTACATAATTTTCAAATTATTGTGAAAAGTATATAGAAGTGCAATAGATTTTTAAAAAATAAATAGAGACAGGATCTCATTATGTTTCCCAGGCTGATCTCAAACTCCTGGGCTCAAGTCTGTCCCAGCTTCCCAAAGTGCTGGAATTACAGGTGTGAGCTACTGCACCAGAGCAAAATTCAGTAGACTTTAAAATATTGGCCCTACATCCTGTGACTTTGCTAAATTCCCTTATTAGTTCAGTTTTGATTATTTTGGGTTGTCTAGGTACACAATCATGTTACATATAAATAAAGACCATTTTACTTGTATTTTGGATATGTGTATATATTTAAATTATTTTGTGCCTGGAATGTGCCAGTTGTTGCTGGGAGCTGGGTCTATGGTGGTGAATAAATCTTTGAAATGTCTTCCTGAATCTCATCACCTATGCCTCATTCCATAGTAAGTTTTTTAAAAGAAGTTAAATGTTGTGCTTTCTTTATAAAATCCCAAGTTGTTCATGTGCTATCTTCCTCACTAGTGAACTAGTTGAGGGTAGCTATTCTATAATTTTCACCTTTGTAATCAGAGCCTAGCATAATGGATTACTCTTGGTAGGTTCTTAAGAAATGTTTATTGATTTGACTCAGCCTTGGTATGATTTAGGAGAGTCCATCCGAATTGGCCAAACTTGACATTTACAGTAGGCAAACGTAAATCATGCTTCCTATGATTAGTTGTACTTAGGGAGCAGGCATACTCATGAAATAGGTAGTATTCTGTTGTGGGAGCCACCTAAGGCACCAGCAATGCTGTGTGGTACTACTCCAGAAAAAGTCATTTATTTCATGGTCTATGAAAATGCAATGCACAGCTTTTTGGCTGTGTTATGAGAAGCACCTAGTCTGAACAGCAGTCATATCAGTACTCTTTCTTGACCAAGGCAAATCATCTCAACTGGCCACCTTCCATTATTACACAGTGCTCTTTGTCATTGACCACCTTTTTGCTTCCTATATACTACTATTTAAAACTGTATTCCTTTCAAGCTTTCTATCCTTCTTCTTTATCAACATAGTACCTTGGGTGTAGTGAAGAATTAACTTTACCCAAAGAGGGGTCTGGCCTTTGCCCTCAAGTACTTGGCTGTGATCTTTAGACCTTCAGAATATTCTGCCTGATGGGAATATCTTTGTTTGCCTGGGGGCTTTAGCCACCAGACAGTCTAACAATGTGATTTATGATGGTGGCTTTGGGCCACGATGTATGTTTTGTCTCCAACAGGGACTGGGGACTAAAGGCAATAGCTTGACTTCTGAAAAGGGCTGGACTGAAGGTCAGCCACATGGGCAGTGTGAAGGATCCCCAGCAAAACTCTGGACATCAGTGGCTGGGCAAGCTTCTCTGGTTGGCGGTACTCTGCATATTGTCACACATCAACTCTGGGAGAAGGTCATACTGTTCATGTCTCCACAAGGGGAGGACAGCTGGAAACTCAGTGTCTGGACCTCTTTCCTTGGCTGATTTTATTGTGTATCCTTTCATTACAATAAGCTGTAGCCCTGAATATAACAGCTTTCAGTGGGCTCTGAGAGTCATTTTAGTGAGTTATCAAAACTAAGGGCAGTTTGGGAATCCCCCTTACTCGTACTTGGTATCAGAAGCAAGGATGGCAACCTGTGGGGACTGGTCCCCCTAACCTACATAGTTGGCCTCAACTCCTGCCAACTCTGTCTCTCTCTCAAACTAAACCCTAGAGTACCTTGTAATTACTTACCCTTCTTTGAAGAAAGTTATATGCCTGATTTCGTCCTTTTCTCATTTCTCATTTACACTTCAGCTAATTGTGATTAGACTTGTTCTCACTGTTCCACTCTAAATGCTCTGACAGAGATCATGAATAATTGCCTGTTTGCAGCTCAGTCATCTATTTGGTAATTAAACACATTTTTATTTAGTGTCACCACAAGTCAGGTATAATGTTGGGCCATGAGAGTTCAGTGATTACCAAAATAAAAGCATTCCTTGCCCTCACAGCACTTATAGTCCAGTAGGGGGTTCAGGCAAGCCCTCAGAAAACAGCATGCTAAGGTCTATGTTATGGGAAATAGGGGAGCTATGGCAGACTTCCTTGGGGCGGGGTGGGGGGGTGGTCCCAGCCCCCTCTCCTTAGCAGTTGACACTATTTTTTCTTTTTTTTTTTTTAGACGGAGTCTCACTCTGTTGCCAGGCTGGAGTGCAGTGGCACGATCTCGGCTCACCACAACCTCTGCCACCTGGGTTCAAGCGATTCTCCTGCCTCAGCCTCCTGAGTAGCTGGGATTACAGGCACGTGCCACCACGCCCAGCTAATTTTTGTATTTTTAGTAGAGACAGGAATTCACCATGTTGGCCAGGATGGTCTTGATCTCCTGACTTCGTGATCCACCTGCCTCGGCCTCCCAAAGTGCTGGGATTACAGGCATGAGCCACTACACCCAGCTGAGCATTTGACATTATTAACTAGCGCCTGGTTCTTTCTCCTGGGACTCCTATTTTTCTGACTATTTCTTCTCATTTCCTTTGCTTACACTTTTCCTTTGTGTACCTCTTAAACCCTGGTGTTTTCTGGCATCTGATCTCAGAATTCTTCTCTCTCATCTTTCTACACTCTCTCTAGTAGGTCTCCTTCACTTTGACCACTGTAATTCCCACCCAAACACAATGACTCTGCATCTTTATCGCTCACTTAGGCCACACCCCTGAGCTGTAGACATGTATCATCAGCTCCCTTCTGGATGTTCTTGCATGACTCAAATGGAACTTCACACGTTTCCCCCTCAGAACAGCTCTGCCTTCTGTGTTTCTGACATTGGTGAATAATTAGTGTCGTCATCTACCTAGGCACAGATGCCAGAGACCTGGCTGTCGGCCTCCACTTCTCCCTCTCTTTACTGCCTCATCCAGTCACCAAAGCCTTTGAGCCTACAGTGTTATGGACATGTGCCATTTTCTCCAGCCCTGGCAGCTGCGGTGCAGCCATATGACACATATTTGGCCAACTGGTTGCTCACTTTGGATTTTAAATTTGGTTTCCCTTCTTCTATCCATGGCCTTTCAGTTTCGTTTCCAAAGAATGCTTTTAAAAAAATATTAGTCAGGCCAGGCATAGTGGCTCATGCCTATCATCCCAACACTTGGGGAGGCAGAAGCCAAGGGATCACTTGAGGCCAGGAATTTGAGACCAGCCTGGGCAACATAGCAAGACCCTATCTCTACAAATTAAAAAAAAAATTAGCCATGTTTGGTGGTTCACACTTGTAGTTCCAGCTACTTGGAAAGCTGAGGCAGGAGGATTGCTTAACCAGGAGTATGAGGCTGCAGTGAGATTATACCACTGTGCTCCAGCCTGGGCAGCAGAGTGAGACCTTGTCTCTTAAAAAAAAAAATTTAGATCATGTCACTCCCTGCTCAACATTGTCTAATAACTTTCCATCATATTTAGTATCAAATTCAAAGTCATGATTGTTGCCCGGAACAATAATGTTCTACATGATCAACTCGTAGCTCACTCTCCATGTTCACTTCTGCCATTTTCCTATTGCTCAACTGCTCTCTAGCCCCCATGTTGTGCCTACAGCCTGCCAAGCACACTCTGGACTCAGACAGCTGTTCCTTTTGCCTGACATGTTCTTCTCACTGATTTTTTTTTTTTTTTTTGAGACAGGATCTCCCTCTGTCACCCAGGCTGGAGTACAGTGGTGCCATCTCAGCTTACTGCAGCCTCAACCTCCTGGGGTCTAAGTGATTCTCTCACTTCAGCCTCCTAAATAGCTGTAACTACAGGCATGCACTACCCCCAGCCCTGGCTACTTTTTTAAAATTATTAGTAGAGACGTAGTCTCCCTGTGTTGCCTGGGCTGGTCTCTAACCCCTGAGCTCAAGTGATCCTCCCACCTTGGCCTCCCAAAGTGCTGGGATTACAGGCATGAGCCACCACGCCTGGCCCTTCTCACTGCCTCTTACGTGATTCACTCTCTTACTGCAGGTCTTCACTCAAATGAGAGAGAGACTTTCTATGACCATCCTACTGAGTAAAATAGCCACCACTCTCCCAAGTCATTCTCTGATCCGTACCCTACTTCATTATTGTTCAAAGCACTTCCCACAGTCCAATGTTGTATTGTTTACTCATTTGCTTACTGGTCTATTTTCTACCTCTCTGACTAGAATGTAAACTCCACAGTGGCCATGGGACATGCCAGCAACACCTCCTTGTCATCTAACGATCAAAATCATGCAATGCATTGATACCCCCTTGCGGGAAAGGTGCAGTGCAACCTCCAAATGAGAACCAGTGCTAGAAGTGAACTGGACACATAGGAAATTGTGGTTAGAGATGCAGATGCTCCCTTTTTAATTATTATTATTATGTGTAGAGATGGGGTCCTGCTATGTTGCCAAGGCTGGTCTCTAACTCCTAGGCTCAAGAGATCCTCCCGCCTCAGACTCCCAAAGTGTTAGGATTACAGGCATGAGCCACCATGCCCGGCCTCATTTTTATTGACCTGATTTCCGTCATAGCCTGCAAGATGCTTTGTTTTGATTGTTTATTTTCACTTCTGCCTCCTTTGGTAAACCTGTGAGTGTCCTGAGTGGGGGTCAAGATTTGTTTGAGTGTATGATCTAATCTGAATACACACGTGTGTGTGCATGTGTGTATTTTTCTCCCTGTTGGATTGCTCAGCCTCCACAGCCTGTTCTTCTCCACTGTGATACACCAGGTGTCCTTCAGCAGGTGTAGTGAAACAAAGCAGAGGCTTTGACGTCACCCACGCTGGCCCTCGTGTGACTCACGGCCCAGCCCTGAGCCAGAATCTGCTCCTGTTATTACGGGTATGATTGTCTCCATTTTACAAATGAAGATATGGAGGCTCATATTCTTCATCTGCAACTCATTGATGGATAACCAGGTAGCCCTTGCAATCTAACGTTTGCTGTTGCCTCCATTAAAAAAACCTCTATGCTCAGCCCTCAGTCATGATTTTAGAGAGGGCTCCTCAGGTATCAAGAGAAAATGCTGACCGACAGTGTCATTATTTCAGGTCGAGGTGACTGATAGCCCTGCAGTCCTCTCTTCTCTCTATGCTGAGGGAGAATGACCTTTGATTTGTGGCACTCACAGGGGCTGGCAAGGCCTGCAGTCATTTGCAGCTGATTCTGCTGCTTTGTGTCATGAGACATTAAGTGACCTGCTTGGATTCACTGAACTAATTAGTGGCATAGCTGGGATTGGAGCTCAATATTCCCTTCTCCAAATGATGGGGTTCCCTCTGTACTTGGTGTCTTCTTGACTTCTAATGTGTCTGAAATGCATAATTGTTAGAACCCTGGGCCCCTGTAACCTTCACCGGTCAACTCTCATCACCCCAAGCACCCTGATGGATTCGCGGAGCACAGAGGACAATCCCAGAAAACGTGTTTATCATCAATGAGGGCTTTTGTTGCCGTCTCTTGTACCTTGGTGACTTGGGATAGAGCACACATAAACCTCCAGGATTATTTTTCACCCCTTTAGTTTAAGGACTAGAATGAATGAACAACTCTTGGCCTATTTTGTTAACCTTAACTCACACCTACTTTTTGCCCTGTGACCGAGGCATGAAAATACGTGTTTTTTTCCTTTAGGCCTAGAACAAAGCTGCCACCTTCCCCCACAGTGGTGTTTTTTAAATGCTTGGTTATGACCAATTAGAGGATTGTAAAATCAGTGTAGTGGGGTGACCAGCATTAAAAAAATAGAACAGGATATAAAATAAAAAAGTAGTAGTAGAGTACTGTTCTGTGAAATCTTTTATCAGTCATGTGTGCATATGAATGAATGTGTACATGTGTATGTGTATATGTGTGCATGTGCATGTGATCACAATTTAAAATGTATTTCTCATTATACTTCGGGGTAAAATAATAGGTGTTTTCAACTTGCAGGTGATAATTATGATTTGGCAGGATGTATCCGAATGTCATACCACTCCAGGTAGATTAGAGTCTCTGGAGGGAGGGGCTAGGTGTGTATGTTTTTAAGTTCCTCAACTGATTATGGCATTATCTTTCTTGCTACCTCCCCAACTCTCTCTCCTCTGTCTCTCTTTCACACACACACATACACACACACACACACACACACACTCCACAGTTGTTGCTAACAACCATATCTTATTCATCTGAGTATCCCCCTATGACTGAAGTAGTGGCTGGCACTCCCAGGGCACTCAATAAATGCTTATAATTGTCAAATGGCAAAGGCTTGAAGGCTAAAAAGTGAAATTTATATAGTTTTCTTTCATCGTGCCCAGCACACATTTTGCACTTGGTAATGCCACTCAGTGTGTTCGTGATGACTTATGGAAAACAAAAATACAATAATGAGAAGCCAAATGGCTAAAACACGCAGGTGTAATGAAAAGCCATTGGACTGAGCTGGCCTTCACCACCCCAGAATAAAGCTCTTTCCCCCTCAATGCACTTGAACAAACCAATCCAAACCAGGAAACCTCAGAAAAGGAGTGACTGCCACCTCCCTAAGTAATAGAGTCGATCTCCTCTTAACCTTGGTGACCCTCAAAAACCAGTAAATTCCTTCTTTTATCTATCCTAAATCCTTTATATTACCCTTTAAGCCAATTTTCTGTTGTACCGTATTCAATGGGAATTGAAAACAGCTGGTCACCATCTGCTGTAGATTAATTCTTCATGTACTTGAAGCCTATAATTAGGTCATTCCTCAGCCTTCTCTTCTCCAGGCTAAATATCTTATTTCCTTTAGACTTTCCCAAAAGGTTTTATTTTCCAATTATTTAATTGTCTTCATAGTGTTACTCTCAATACCAGGATCCCTGTCTCCACACACCTCAAGTTGAGAAGGCTGATCAGTGTGAAGGGTCATGGGCATTTAAAGTCACCACTGCCACTTTCAGGGAGTTCTTTTCTGTGAGTTGTTTATTTTCTGAGGGCCATTTAGAAATGCACAGCAGCCTTCAACTGAACAGGACCCTGTCACCCTGAAATTGGAGACATGAAGCAGAATATTATGCTTTACTTCTCCCCTAATTTCAGATACAGATAAGCTGGACTATAACCTTGATTTTGCATCCCAAAGTCTCTGAATTAGCTAGTGCAAATTGTGGGATGTAATTCTCATCCTCAATTATAAATGTGTCATTATAATAGCATTCTTTTTTTTTTTTTTTTTTTTGCGACGGAGTCTCGCTCTGTCGCCCAGGCTGGAGTGCAATGGCGCAATCTCAGCTCATTGCAACCTCCTCCACCTCCTGGGTTCAAGCGATTCTCCTGCTTCAGCTTCTTGAGTAGCTGGGATTACAGGCGCACACCACCATGCCCGACTAATTTTTGTATTTTTAGTAGAGACGGGGTTTCACCATGTTAGTCAGCTGGTCTCAAATTCCGGACCTCATGATCCGCCCACCTCGGCCTCCCAAAGTGCTGGGATTACAGGCGTGAGCCACTGCGCCCAGCCTATAATAGCATTCTTAAAATGGATTTTTAACTTGACTAATCTCAGGTGGAGAGAAGTGTTAAGTGTTCATCCTATTCTTTTTTTTTTTTTTTTTTTTTTTTTTTGATACGGGGTCTCACTCTGTCACCCAGGCTGGAGTGTAGTGGCAAAATCATAGCTCAGTACAGCCTCGAACTCCTGGGCACAAGTGATCCTCTCACCTCAGTTTCCCGAGTAGCTGGGACTACAGGCATACACCACCATGCCTGGCTAATTTTTTAATAAGTATTTTATAGAGATGGGGGTCTCACTATGTTGCCCAAGCTGGTCTTCAACTCCTGACCTCAAGTAATCCTCCCACTTTGGCCTCCTATAGTGCTGGGATTACAAGCGTGAGCCACTGTGCCTGGCCCAAAGTGTTCTTCTTTTAAGTCCAGGAAATATTCTGCTGGTAGAATGTACCCAGAGAGGAAGAAAGCTTGTCCAAGCACCATTCTCCAAGGCGGTGGCTCTCCTCCTTTCTGGAAGTAAGTGTATGTGACACATTCTGTAGTGTCCAGATTTTGATGAAATACAGAAATATGCATGGATCAATAGATTTTTGAAATGATCAAAATTGTATCTTTATTTCTGTGGCCCTCTGTTCTGTCTATCGAAACTGTGTTGGAGTTTTATAGCATGACTTTTGGGTTGGAAAAAGTTACCCCTGGTTGTCTGTCCTTAGAAAGACTCCATCATGACTCAGAAATGATGGCCAGATTGTGGTATTTTTTGTCTTACTCTTAAACATCTCCTCTAGCTGTACCATGCCTTATTCAGAAACAGTAAAAAATGCATGGCTTCTGTTTACTGTGCACAATCCCTTCATAAGGTAGATATTATCACCAGGTCAAAATATATATATATATATATATATATATATATATATATGCTTATGGCTACTTAGGTGGAAGAGCTGGGATATGGATCCAGCCCTGATTGGTCTCTCTGGTGTCATCAGAGTCACCTTCAGCATGCTTGCTAAAATACAGATCCCTGGATCCCAGGCTCAGATTCTGACTTAGGAGGCAGGACTCAGGAATCTGCACTTTCAGTTTCCCCAGCAAAGTCTTATGCATTGAAAAACACTGTCTAACTATTAGATGCTGGGGCACCTGAATTAGAAAATCTAGACCGTTGTGTCTCAAACTCTGTTGAATGTTTACCCAGGAGTTTGTTGAAAAGAATCCTGGATTCCCCTCCACAGCTACTAAATCAGAACTGAGAAAAATGAAGTTGGATGTATTGTTGATGTGCAGCCTGGAGGAATTGGAGGCACAGTGTAGTTTGAGGGAACCACTAGTGTGAGTCTTCCTGCCAGTGATTTCCTATCCTAAGCACTTCTGGATGTTTTGGTGGGAGATGGAGTCTGCTAGGGTGAAAGATGGGATGGTAGTGGCTTACAGCTCTTGGCTTCCTAAGTGTGGGAACAAGGGCTAAGGAAACAGCGGGAAGATGAGCCTTGAGAATGCTAGCTGCCTCACCAGGCAACTACCTCTTCTTTTTTTTTTCAGAGACAAGGGTCTACCTATGTTGCTCAGGCTGGACTTGAACTCCTGGGCTCAAGTGATCCTCCTCCCTCGGCCTCCCAAAGCATTGGGATTAGAGGCATGACCTTTCCCAACTATCTCTTAAAGAAGGATAAAAAGGATAAAAAGCCATGGTTTTGAAAGCCAAGTATTGCATTTGCTAACAGAAGTATAGTAAAGGGATAATCACTCGTTATGATGTTGTAGCAGGTACTGTTGCCATGGCAACATAGCAGGGGACTTACAGAGGAGATAGACAGAGGAACAGATGGGACGGGTGTTATTCCATTGAGAACTTAGGGGACGCAAGAAGGTTTACTGAAATGAGCAGCAAAAAAAAAAAAAAAAAAAAAAAAAAAAAAAAAAATACTTGGCACACAGCGAAAGCTAGTCCTAGAAGATGAAAACTCAGAAGACTTGGTTCTATGAATATATTTTAAATCTACAAAATGTGTTTTAACAACAGGAGTCAAAGAATCCTCATAGCTGTCTGAGAAGTCCTCATTTGACAGATCTCAATTGCAAGCAGCTCTCTGCTAGTGAATCACACACTGTACCATATGTTCTTGGTATAATGTATGTGGGAAAATGAGTATGGTGTTTGTGCTGAAAAGTCAAAGCCCCACAAATATAATTAAGCTCTCACTAGATGACCTAGAGATAATTGACTGAATTCAGCATAGCAATTTCTTAAGTCAGTATTTACTAGGTAAGTGGATGGAAATAATTTAAGGTTCATGTATATTTCTATGTAAATTTCAGTATTATAATAATTATAGGCAATGTTTAAAAACAAATTGAATTTTAATTCCCTAGATTAACGTTGACTCCTATTTATTGAGTTCATTTTCACTTTGAACTAAGGAGAAGTTGTTATGTAACACTTCAACAGCTACTCTTCATCAGCACCTCAAATTCACCTAATCAAAATTATGGAAAATAAAACACAACAACCTCTTTTTTTCAACAACTAAGCTTTGTCAGTTCCTTAAATACATAATTACTACATTAAAATAATTTAAAAAGAGGCTGAGTACAATGGCTCTTGCCTGTAATCCCAGCAATTTGAGAGGCTAAGGTGAGAGGATCGCTTGAGCCTAGGAGCTCAAGACCAGCCTGGGCAAGATGATGAGACCCTGTCTCTTAAAAAAAAAAAAAAAAAGAATTTACCAGGCATAGTGGTGCGCACCTGTAGTCCCAGCTACTCGGGAGGCTGAGGTGGGAGGATTGCTTGAGCCCAGGAGTTCGAGGCTGCAGTGAGCTATGATCCATGCCACTGCACCCAACCCAGGTGACAGAGACCCTGTCTCTATTTTAAAAAAATAAATAAAACACATGGATTCTATACAAATGTTGACCTCATTACTTGATCAAACAGGTTTTTTGCCATGGTGAACAGTTAATAGATGCTGACTTCTTTTGGGCAGGAGAAAGGGAATTCCTTACATTTTTCTTGTTTAAATTGGTTCTTGAGCCAAAGTAAGGAAAAGGAAGGAAGGAAGGAAAGAAGGAAGGAAGGAAGGAAGGAAAGAAGGAAGGAAGGAAGGAAGACACCCTCCAAGTGTGACTAAATTTCCCCTAGAATGCTCCTTGGGACAAACTGCTGAGAGACTGAGTCCTCCCTAAGGATCTGCACCTTCCCAGTTTACCTTGTGCTTCTCCATAGATACTGTGCATTGGACTCTTCCTCACTTGGGCTCCCTGCGATTTTCCAGGTCAGATGATTCCTTTTGCTTCCCAGCCTTCTAAAACGAAACACCTTCCAAGGCAGGCAATAAGGGGATCTCTCTGCTCCTCATGTGTTTGGAGACCTCTGCTTTTTCCTGCTCTGTGCATAGCCTTGCAAAGGCTCTGCGTTTCTGTGTTCCATGCTGCTCACAGATTGCATCTTCAGCCTTCCCAGAATGAACTTGAACTGCTCCCTCCTGTGCCCACACTTCCTGAGAAGTGCAGCTACTGAAAACCCACCCTGAAGACCGGCAACCTTGCTTGGGACATTGCTGAAGAGTTGAACTAAGCGCAGGGCTGTGTGGGACCAAACCTATCTATTCCCCACCACCAAAATCTCACCCCTTTCTCATGCCAGCACTGAGGAAAACTGTTTTGGGGAAAAGTGAGATCTGCTTTTACAGCGGCTGACTATGTAAGGAAATTATGATTCCCTGACAGAAATAGATTGATATAGACATGGCCAGAATGAGAAATAATCTAATTAATGATCCATGTGCTCATTCAGTCTCTTCAGTTCATCTGTGTTTACAATCACCAAATCATTCCTGTGGGCAGAAAAGTCTCAAAACAGAGGTTATCTATAAGAAGAAAAGGAACATCGCAAATCCTGGGATGGATCTCTTTATGAGGTGGGAGTCCACTAGTTGCAAAAAACAGAAACTGATCTGAGCTGGCTTAAGCAAAAAGGGGGAAGTTTGTTTTAAAGGTAAGGGAGTGTCTCTGGAAATCCAAGTGCAGAAATGCAAGCCATGCTCAAGCTGGAAGCAGGGAGTGGAAATCCACGGCTGATCGCTCTGTGTTGGCCCCTGCTGGTCTTGCTCTTTCCTCTCTCACACTGATTTCCGTTGCTTCTCATTCTCTGTATGGGAAAACATGGCCATAGTCCTGGGGTTTTGTTTCCTGCATTCAGGAGAGAGCCACATTGAAGTGAGATAGATTTAGATATAGATATAGATATAGATATAGATATAGATATAGATATAAACTGCATTTCCAGTTTCTTCTGAGAAGGGGTGTTTTAGCTCAGCTTGGGACACATGTGCACTCTTGATCCAATCAAACATAGTTTGGGGGAGGGATCACACTACAAAAACGGCTGCTAGGAGTCCTGCTGGCCATGTGGATGGCAATGGGATTAGGGGTACAGATAGGGCATTCCCAGAGCTGGGTAAATGAGTTTGAATTGGGCAAACTACAAGACTACCCTCTTTGCCTTGCACAGACAGACACCTTGTTTTTTTCCTTATGCGTTTAAAAATTCCCCACTAACATGATCTAACTGATACAATTGATATAAATATCAATTTATTCATTATACACCTCTTCCTTAGACAGGATATCCCAAATTTATGTTCTGCCACTGCATTCAAAAGATGTTTTTGTTGTTGTTGTTGTTGTTGTTGTTGTTTTTGTGATAGGGTCTTACTATGTTGCCCAGGCTGGATTTGAACTCCTGGACTCAAGTGATCCTCCCCACTCTGCCTTCCAAGTAGCTGAGATTACAGATATGGGCCACCGTTCCTGGCCAAGAGCTTTTATGGAATAATTATTCAGGATTAGAGTTCAGGATTTCTTGGTGAATTCCATACCTCTTCCAGTTAAGTCTTGTTTCTGTCTACACATGATATCTCACTGCCTTGCAACCCATAGACTATTTAAAGATACACACTTCTTGCCAGGTGTGGTGGCTCACAGCTGTAATCCTAGCATTTTGGTAGACCAAGGCAGGAGGATAGCTTGAGCTCAGGAGTTTGAGACCAGCATGGAAAACATAGTGAGACCTCGTCTCTACAAAAAATTAAAAATTAGCTGGCACTACAGCCTGGGCTACAGAGTGATACCCCATCTCAAAAAAAAGAAAAAATTAGCCAGGTGTGGTCGTGGACGCCTGTGGTCCCAGCTATGCAGAAGGCTGAGGTGGGAGGATCATTTGAGCCCTGGAGGTCGAAGCTGCAGTGAGCTATGATCACGCCACTGTACTCCAGCCTGGGCAACAGAGCAAGACCATGTCTCAAAATAAAATAAAATAAAATGAAGTGAAGTGAAGTGAAGTGAAGTGAAGTGAAATTAAAATAAAATAAAATAAAATATAAAATAAAATAAAATAAGACACACACTTCTAACACATCTGATATGAAATGGGAGAGGGAAAACTGGAATAAGTCTAATAAAAACCTCTTAGAAAGCAGAAAAAGGGAAGAGCCATCCTGGTAATAGATCTAGAATTCATGCTTTCTATTGTTAATAAATTATAGGATCTCAAAATCTCAAAGGCATCCATTGGTCATCTGATTACTGGTAGTGGAGTGAGTTCCTTGGCTAACTGATTTTGCTGTCTCGGGTTCTGACTGCTGGATTGCTCTTGTCTAGTGTTTTTCAGGGCTATCTGAAAGTGGCACTTGAAATGATGTGGGGTCTGTACAAACAAAGAGTCTACTTTCTGTTGGTGCAAATACTTGGGCCTTGAGATTGCTTTAGACGTTAAGAAATTTTGAGCTCCTTTTCATGAGGCTTGGGTTTGTTTTGTTTTTCCTGACAATGCAACTTCCTTAAATCTTAGTTTCATTTGTGGGGACTCCTTTTGCTAATAACTGCCACCAAAAATTCTGTGTATCTGTTTCTTAATATTGGGCCTAGGTTTCCTCTCCCTTGCCTTGGGCTCTCAGCTGAAGAGTTGAGTTTTCTTCCCTAATCTGCCCTGGAATGTTGCCCCAGCCTCTACTGGAAGTGCTGTCCCCTTTGTCTGCCATGAGAGAGTTTAGTTAGGGTCCCTCTACCCAAAGGATGTCTTCAGGAGAGCCTATCCAGATGTCGGGAATGAAAAGCAGTGCAAAGAACAATAATTATTCACTCCATTTCCTAGCACTTGAAGCTGGACAGACTCACCCACACACAACACAGCCTGGCTTGCAAAAGCAAGCTGCACATGCTATTGATGGAAGTAGTTGCATATTTTAAATAATATCCACTATTGCTCAGAATTAATCCTTTGTCACCCTACTACCCTTGGACTCCCTTCTTGGTAGTTTGAAGGTGTGAAGCTACTATGCATTTCATATTTGCCTGCTGCTCCAGTCTTAGAACCCTCCCTTAACCTTTGATCTTACTCTAGTCCTGGAACCCAAAAGATCCTTTACAAGCGCAGGGGATACTTCACAGTGGGGGAGACTTTTTTTCCTTCTTTGTCTTTTTTTTTTTCTAGACAGGGGTCTCCTTCTGTCACCAGGCTGGGGTGCAGTGGTGTGATCATAGCTCACTGCAGCCTTGACCTCCCTCACTCAAGCAATCCTCAGCCTCCCAAGTAGCTGGTACTACGTGAGCGCACCGCCACACCCAGCTAAGTTTTTTGGATTTTTTTTTTATGGAGATGGGGTTTTGCCATGTTGTCCAGGCTGGTCTTAAACTCCTGGGTTCAAGCAATCCTCCCTCCTTGGCCTCCCAAAGTGCTGAGATTATAGGTACGAGACATTGTGCTTGGCCTGCCTTCTTTGTTTTTAACTACATTTTCTAGATTATTTGTTCCTGGAGAAACTGACCAATTCAGAGACTAAAGTTAGAAGAAAGCATATTCCTCAGAGACAGTGGAGAGTCCTCTGACACTTTCCTCTCAATGGTCATGGCTCTGAAAATCAGTCCTGGACCAGAAGTGAGGGTGTCATGAAGAAACGTTGCTTTGGGTAGAGGGAAAACTGAAATCCAGTTTCCCCCCTACCATGGGTAACTAAGTGGGGCTGTCCTTTGTAAGAAAGGTGAGTGTCTCATGCTTTGGTCGTGAGTGTAAGAAAGGTGAGTGTCTCATGCTTTGGCCTGTCTCCTAGATCCCTCTCCCTCTCCTTCCCTCTTCAGCTTGCTTTCTCCTTCGAAGAACATCTCTTGAGTTCCTGTTCTGTGCTGAGTGTAGTGCTCTGTGATAGGAATGGAATGGTGTACACAAACAGATATTGTTCCTGTCTTCATAGAGCTCAAAGCCCAGTAAGGGGAGACAATTGATGAATCACATATAATCATTGCGGAAAGTACTTTGAGAAAGGAAGAATGTATATTGTAGAGCAGAGCAGGGCTGCCTAATGTGGACATGCAAGGGCCAGGGAAGACCATCAGTAACTTTTTTTTTTCTTTTTCATTTTCTTTTCATGTCTTTTTTTTTTTTTTTTTTTTTTTTTGTGACAGGGTCTCATTGTGTTGCCCAGGCAGGAGTGCAGTGGTGTGATCATGGCTCACTGCATCCTCAAACTCCTGAGTTCAAGTGATTCTCCTACCTCAGTATCCTGAGTGGCTGGGACAACAGGCATGCCACCATGCCTGGCTAACTTTTAAAGATTTTCATAGGGATGGCGTCTCACTATATAGTCCAGGCTGGGTCTTGAACTCCTGGGCTGAAGTGATCTGCCCATCTTGGTCTGTAAAAGCTCTGGAATTACAGGTGTGAGCCACCACATTTAGGCTCAGTAACTTTATCTATTTATTTATTTTAATTTAACTAAAGCACTTGAAATTAACTTTGAAATTGAGGTCTGAGCAGTGAATAGGAGTAAGCCAGGGAGTTAGATTTGGTGGTGATGGTGATGATAAACAACCAGTGAAAATAATCTAGGTAGCAAACATCTACAAGATGTCAATGGTGTCTCCCTTCTACTAAGATCTAGTTAGGATAGACTCTAACGCCCAACCCACATTCTGCAGAAGTTCAAAGCCTACCTCAAGATCTCAGAGGCCGATTCTTGGGTTTGTGCCTGCTACACCTGTAGCACTCTGCCCTTTCCTCGATTACCACAAAAATTCTCTCACACAAAGAATTTACTGATAAATGAAACTTTCTTCAGCCTTTCAGGCTCACCAGGAGGGATCCCACTGCACACCCTTTTCAGCCAAATTCAGCAGAAAAATAAATTAGAGATTTTTTTCTTCAAAGTCCTTTGCTCATTCACTCCCAGGAGGTTCTCACTTTCCCTTACCCCTTGAATGACTCCATCCTCCACCCTTTTTCTCATTCTTTCATTTCTTCTCCCTACTTCCTCTCAGGGACAAATCCTCAAAACTCCTCTCATTTTCCAAGTGCTCAGGGGCTCACCTTTTACCAGTGATCTCTTGGAAAGACAGCCCCTTGATTGTGATGGTGGGAAATCCAGGCTGTTGAGGAGGATTATGAGTAATGAGCTTTCTTGCTCTCCCCATATCATTCCATAGATATTGTCAAGTATGGGGATACCTATAATATTAGTTATCCATGTAACAGATTACTTTTGTTACTGCTACTGCTCTGCTATGTATTACTACTGCTATTGTTAACTCCTCCTCCTGTTACTACTACTACTTACTGAACACTTGCTGGACAAAGCACTTAAAGTCTATCATTTCATCTAATCCTTACAAAAATGCCATTAAGTAGGTATTATCTCCGTGTTACTGTAAAGAAAATGAGGCTTAAGGACTTTAAGTAACTTAAAGTCACTCAGCTAGAAAATGGTGGTCAATCCTAAAGCCATATATTTAATCATCATAATAGAATGTTGCTGTTACAAAGCAACATATTTTGGCTTTTGAATATAGTGATAAATAATGCCACTTCCACATATTTTGGCTTTTCAATATAGTGATAAATAATCCCACACACACTCTAGCACAGTCTGCAACTGAAAATACGTACTTTAGTTGGAAAACATCTTCGTATTGGGAAAACATCTTCAAATCTATAATCAAAGTCAGTGAGAAAATATATTTGAAAATTTAGCTATCTGTTTTTTTTTTCGTTATACTCTAAGTTCTGGGATATATGTGCAGAAAGTGCAGGTTTGTTACATAGTTATACATGTGCCATGGTGGTTTGCTGCACCCATCAACCCGTCATCTACGTTAGGTATTTCTCCTAATGCTATCCCTCCCCTTGCCCCCTACCCCCTGACAGGCCCTGGTATGTGATGTTCCCCTCCCTGTGCCCATATGTTCTTATTGTTCAACTCCCACTTACAAGTGAGAACATGCAGTGTTTGGTTTTCTGTTACTGTGTTAGTTTGCTGAGAATGATGGTTTCCAGCTTCATCCATGTCCCTGCAAAGGACATGAACCAATCCTTTTTTATGGCTGCACAGTATTCCATGGTATATATGTGCCACATTTTCTTTATCCAGTCTATCATTAGTGGGCATTTGGGTTGGTTCCAAGTCTTTGCTATTGTGAATAGTGCTGCAATAAACATATGTGTGCATGTGTCTTTACAGTAGAACGATTTATAATCCTTTGGGTATATACCCAGTAATGGGATTGCTGGGTCAAATGATATTTCTGGTTCCAGATCCTTGAGGAATCACCACACTGTCTTCCACAATGGTTGAACTAATTTACCCTCCCACCAACAATGTAAAAGCATTCCTATTTCTCCACATTCTCTCCAGCATCTGTTGTTTTCTGACTTTTTAATGATCGCCATTCTAACTGGTGTGAGATGGTATCCCATCGTGGTTTTGATTTGCATTTCTCTAATGACCAGTGATGTTGAGCTTTTCTTCATATATTTGTTGGCTGCATAAATGTCTTCTTTTGAGAAGTGTCTGTTCATATCCTTCACCCACTTTTTGATGGGGTTGTTTGTTTTTTTCTTGTAAATTTGTTTAAGTTCTTTGTAGATTCTGGATATTAGCCCGTTGTCAGATGGATAGATTGTTAAAATTTTCTCCCATTCTGTAGGTTGCCTGTTCATGCTGATGATAATTTCTTTTGCTGTGCAGAAGCTCTTTAGTTTAATTAGATCCCATTTGTCAATTTTGGCTTTTGTTGCCATTGCTTTTGGTGTTTTAATCATAAAGTCTTTGCCCATGCCTATGTCCTGAATGGTATTGCCTAGGTTTTCTTCTAGGGTTTTTATGGTTTTAGGTCTTACGTTTAAATCTTTAATCCATTTGAGTTAATTTTTGTATAAGGTGTAAGGAAGGGATCCAGTTTAGGCTTTCTACGTATGGCTAGCCAGTTTTCCCAACACCATTTATTAAATAGGGAATCCTTTCCCAGTTGCTTGTTTTTGTCACGTTTGTTAAAGATCAGATGGTTGTAGATGTGTGGTGTTATTTCTGAAGCCTCTGTTCTGTTCCATTGGTCTATATACCTGTTTTGGTACCAGTACCATGATATTTCGGTTACTGTAGCCTTGTAGTATAGTTTGAAGTCAGGTAGCATGATTCCTCCAGCTTTGTTCTTTTTGCTTAGGATTGTCTTGGCTATACAGGCTCTTTTTTGGTTTCATATGAAATTTAAAGTATTTTTTTCTAATTTTGTGAAGAAAGTCAATGGTAACTTGATGGGAATAGCATTGAATCTATAAATTACTTTGAGCAGTATGGCCATTTTCACGATATTGATTCTTCCTATCCATGAACACAGAATATTTTTCCATTTGTTTGTGTCCTCTCTTATTTCCTTGAGCAGTGGTTTGTAGTTCTCCTTGAAGAGGTCCTTCACATCCCTTGTAAGTTGTATTCCTAGGTATTTTATTCTCTTTGTAGCAATTGTGAATGGGAATTCATGCATGATTTGGCTCTCTGGTTGTCTATTATTTGTGTATAGGAATGCTTGTGATTTTTGCACGTTGATTTTGTATCCTGAGACTTTCCTGAAGTTGCTTATCAGCTTAAGGAGATTTTAGGCTGAGATTATGGCATTTTTAAAATATACAATCATGTCATCTGCAAACAGAGACAATTTGACTTCCTCTCTTCCTATTTGAATACACTTTATTCTTTCTCTTGCCTGGCCAGAACTTCTAATACTGTGTTGAATAGGAGTGGTGAGACAGGGCATCCTTTTCTTGTGCCAGTTTTCAAAGGGAATATTTCCAACTTTTGCCTATTTAGTATAATATTGACTGTGGGTTTTTCATAAATAGCTCTCATTATTTTGAGATATATTCCATCAATACCTAGTTTATTGAGTGTTTTTAGCATGAAGGGGTGCTGAATTTTATTGAAGGCCTTTTCTGGATCTATTGAGATAATCATGTGGTTTTTGTCATTGGTTCTGTTTATGTGATGGATTATGTTTATTGATTTGCCTATGTTGAACCAGCCTTGCATCCCAGGGATGAAGCTGACTTGACTGTGGTGGATAAACTTTTTAATGTGCTGCTGGATTCGGTCTGCCAGAATTTTATTGAGGATTTTTGCATTGATGTTCATCAGGGATATTGGCCTGAAATTTTCTTTTTTTGTTGTGTCTCTGCCAGGTTTTGGTATCAGGATGATGCTAGCCCCATAAAATGAGTTAGGGAGGAGTCTCTCTTTTTCTATTTGGAATTGTTTCAGAAGGAATGGTACCAGTTCCTCTTTGTACCTCTGGTAGAATTTGGCTGTGAATCTGTCTGGTCCTGGGCTTTTTTTGGTTGGTAGGCTATTAATTACTGCCTCAATTTCAAAACTTGTTATTGGTCTATTCAGGGATTCAACGTCTTCCTGGTTTAGTCTTGGGAGGGTGTATGTGTCCAGGAATTTATCCATTTCTTCTAGATTTTCTAGTTTATTTGCATAGAGGTGTTTATAGTATTCTCTGATGGTAGTTTGTATTTCTGTGGGATCGGTGGTGATATCCACTTTATCATTTTTTATTGTGTCTATTTGATTCTTCTCTCTTTTCTTCTTATTAATCTGGCTAGCGGTCTATTTTGTTAATCTTTTCAAAAAACAAGCTCCTGGATTCATTGATTTTTTGAAAGGCTTTTCATGTCTCTATCTCTTTCAGTTCTGCTCTGATCTTAGTTATTTCTTGTCTTCTGCTATCTTTTGAATTTGTTTGTTCTTGCTTCTCTAGTTCTTTTAATTGTGATGTTAGGGTGTCGATTTTAGATTTTCCCCACTTTCTCCTGTGGGCATGTAGTGCTATAAATTTCTCTCTAAACACTACTTTAGCTGTGTCCCAGAGATTCTGGTATGTCGTATCTTCGTTCTCATTGATTTCAAAGAACTTATTTATTTCTGCCTTAATTTCATTATTCACCCAGTAGTCATTCAGTAGCAGGTTGTTCAGTTTCCATGTAGTTGTGCAGTTTTGAGTGAGTTTCTTAATCCTGAGTTCTAATTTGATTGCACTGTAGTCTCAGAAACTGTTTGTTCTGATTTCCATTCTTTTGCATTTGCTGAGGAGTGTTTTACTTCCAGTTATGTGGTTGGTTTTAGAATAAGTGCTATGTAGTGCTGAGAAGATTGTGTAGTCTGTTGATTTGGGGTGGAGAGTTCTGTAGATGTCTATTAGGTCTGCATGGTCCAGAGCTGAGTTCAAGTCCTGAATATCATTGTTAATTTTCTGTCTTGTTGATCTGTCTAATATTGACAATGGGGTGTTCAAGTCTCCCACTATTATTGTGTGGGAGTCTAAGTCTCTTTGTAGGTCTCTAAGGACTTGCTTTATGAATCTGGGTGCTCCTGTATTGGGTGCATACATATTTAGGATAGTTAGCTCTTCTTGTTGAATTGATCCCTTTACCATTATGTAATGCCCTTCTTTGTCTTTTTTGATCTTTGTTGGTTTAAAGTCTGTTTTATCAGAGACTAGGATTGCAACCCCTGCCTTTTTTTTGCTTTCCATTTGCTCAGTAAATTTTCCTCCATCCATTTATTTTGAGCCTATGAGTGTCTTTGCATGTGAGATGGGTCTCTTGAATACAGCACACTGATGGGTCTTGACTCTATCCAATTTGCCAGTCTATGCCTTTTAATTGCAGGCATTTAGCCTGTTTATGTTTAAGGTTAAAATTGTTATGTGTGAATTTGATCCTGTCATTATGATGCTAGCTGGTTATTTTGCTCATTAGTTGATGCAGTTTCTTCATAGCATCAATGGTCTTTACATTTTGGTATGTTTTTGCAGTGGCTGGTACCGGTTGTTCCTTTCCACGTTTAGTGCTTTCTTCAAGAGCTCTTGTAAGGCAGGCCTGGTGGTGACAAAATCTCTCAGCATTTGCTTGTTTGTAAAGGATTTTATTTCTCCTTCATTTATGAGGCTGAGTTTGGCTCGATATGAAATTCTGGGTTCAAAATTCTTTTCTTTAAGAATTTTGAATATTGGCCCCCACTATCTTCTGGCTTGCAGGGTTTCTGCAGAGAGATCTGCTGTTAGTCTCATGGGCTTCCCTTTGTGGATAACAATACCTTTCTCTCTGGCTACCCTTAACATTTTTTCCTTTATTTCAACCTTGGTGAATCTGACAATTGTATGTCTTGGGGTTGCTCTTCTCGAGGAATATCTATGTGGTGTTCTCTATTTCCTGAATGTGAATGTTGACCTGTCTTGCTAGGTTGAGGAAGTTCTCCTGGATAATATCCTGAAGTGTGTTTTCCAACTTGGTTCCATTCTCCTCATCACTTTCAGGCACACCAATCAAACATAGCTTTGGTCTTTTTACATAATCCCATATTTCTTGGAGGTTTTGTTTGTTCCTTTTCATTCTTTTTTCTCTAATCTTGTCTTCACACTTTATTTCATTAAGTTGATCTTCAATCTCTGATATCCTTTCTTCTGCTTGATTGATTCGGCTATTGATACTTGTGTATGCTTCACAAAGTTCTCAGGCTGTGTTTTTCAGCTCCATTAGGTCATTTATGTTCTTCTCTAAACTGGTTATTCTAGTTAGTATTTCCTCTAACCTTTTATCAAGGTTCTTAGCTTCATTGCATTGGGTTAGAACATGCTCCTTTAGCTTGGAAGAGTTTGTTATTATCTACTTTCTGAAGCCTACTTCTGTCAATTCGTCAAACTCATTCTCCATCTAGTTTTGTTCCCTCACTGACAAGGAGTTTGATCCTTTGGAGGAGAAGGGACATTCTGGTTTTTGGAATTTTCAGTCTTTTTGCACTGTTTTTTCCTTATCTTCATGGATTTATTTACCTTTCGTCTTTGCTGTTGGTGACCTTGGGATGGAGTTTTTGCATGTCATCCTTTTTGTTGTTGTTGATACTGTTGTTTTCTGTTTGTTAGTTTTCCTTCTAACAGGCACCTCTGCTGCTGGTCTGCTGGAGTTTGCTGGGGGTCCACGCTAGACCCTTTTTGTCTGGGTTTCACCAGGTGGAGGTTGCAGAACAGCAAAGATTGCTGCCTGCTCCTTCCTCTGGAAACTTTGTCCCAGAGGGGCACCCACCAGAGGCCAGCCAGAGCTCTCCTTTATGAGGTGTTTATCTACCCCTGCTGGGAGATGTCTCCCTGTCAGGAGTCATGGGGGTCAGGGACCCACTTGAGGAGGTAGTCTGTCTTTTAGCAGAGCTCAAGCGCTGTGCTGAGAGATCCACATCTTCAGAGCTGGCAGGCAGGAATGTTTAAGTCTGCTGAAGCTGTGCCCACAGCTGCTCCTTTCCCTAGGTGATCTGTCCCAGGCAGATGGGAGTTTTACCTATAAGCCCCTGACCGGGGCTGCTGCCTTTCTTTCAGAGATGCCCTGCTCAGAGAGGAGGAATACAGAGAGGCAGTTTGGCTACAGTGGCTTTGCTGAGCTGTGGTGAGCTCCATGCAGTCCAAATTTCCCTGAGGCTTTGTTTACACTGTGAGGGGAAAACCACCTACTCAACCCTCAGTAATGGTGGACACGCCTCCCCACACCAAGCTTGAGTGTCTCAGGTCGACTTCAGACTGCTGTGCTGCCAGTGAGAATTTCAAGCCAGTGGATCTTAGCTTGCTGGGCTCTGTGGAGGTGGGATCCGCTGAGCTAGGCCACTTGGTTCCCTGGCTTCAGCCCCCTTTACAGAGGAGTGAATGGTTTTGTCTTGCTGGCATTCCAGGCGCTACTGAAGTATGAAAAAAAAAAAAACTCCTGCAGCTAGCTCGGTGTCTGCGCAAGCAGCTGCCTGGTTTTGTGCTTGAAACCCAGGGCCCTGGTGGTGTAGCACCCAGTGGAATCTCCTGTTCTGTGGGTTGCGAAGACTATGGGAAAAGCATAATATCTGGGCCTGATAGCTCCATCCCTCATGGCCCCTCACAGTTTCCCTTGGCTAGGGGAGGGAATTCCCCAACCCCTTGCACTTCCCAGGTGAGGTGACACCCCACCCTGCTTTGGCTTGCCCTCCATGGGCTGCACCTACTGTCTAACCAGTCCCAATTAGATGAACCATGTACCTCAGTTGGAAATGCAGAAATCACCCACCTTCTGCATTGGTCTCACTGGGAGCTGCAGACCGGAGCTGTACCTATTCAGCCATCTTGCCCAGGAATCCCTCTCAGCTATCTTTTCGGGAACCCATCTATAAAGTAAGGCACACTCGTAATGGCTGAATTGTGTTCTGGTTAATTTCCTAAAGGACTTCACAGTTGCACTTATGAAAATGATTTTATATTGAAATGATATTTGCATAAGAAAAAGCATGTGATTAATTGCATATTGCTTGAGTCTTCATCTGTGAATGTGAAAAATAAGCTGTTTTTATTTATTCCTAGCATATAAGTAAAACAATAAAAGTCTTTGCAAATATCTAATATATTTTGGGACCACATGTACCAATTTCTGCGTTAGTTTTTCTCTCACTTCCTACCACCAAACTGATCACTCAGAATCACTCCAACTGAACTTCCAAAATATTATCTGTGAACTGTGACTCAAAATGCTTCACATACTCCTATAGCACCCTCTTTTCCAAGCTTTGAGAAATACGGAATTAAAATGCAAGATTTTCATGGTTCAGTGGATAGAAGGTGAGATTTATAATCAGAAAACTAGTATTTGCATTTTGGCTCCAACATTTTCCAGCTGTATGATTTACCAACATCAGGTTACTTTTCTGTCAAATGGTGTTAAGGAAATATGGAGGTCTAGGTAAAGAGTGGATGGACATATACCGAATACCTCATGTCAGAAACATGCTGTGTTAAGTCCTTCACATCCGTAATACCATTTCATCCTCATGACAATCCTCTATGGTAAATACTATTATTCTTTAATTGCAGAACAAGAGGCAAAGGCTTAGGGAAGTCACGATATATCCATGAACTTATTAACTGTCAGGATCAGTGGTAAAGAACTCCCATGCAATTTCTTGCTGGAGAAGGAAGACCATGGAAGCTGTGCTTCCTTTAAAACCTTCTGTTCCTTATCTCTTCTTTGACCAAGTTTGTTTTTGAAGCTTTCCCTTTGGTCCCCAAATTAGTCCTTTTCCTCTTCACTTGCAGATGTGGCCCCTTCCCCTACCCACTTTAGGTTCTTGATATTCTATCTTTTCTATCTCTCAGTCTACATTTGGTGGCAGAGGGAGTGGGGTTGTGTTTTCATCCCTTCTCTCCTGAGTTTCTTGTCCTCATGCAGACATCCTGTCTGGGACGTTTTCCTTTGTCCTAAGATACCTGTTCAGGATCACTATCTCCTTAAAGTATTGTCTAAGAAGCAAATATAAAACACAGAAAATAGTAGCAACATATATTTTTTAAATTACATTTTTAGTTGTTTGTTGCAGATGATAAATAACACAATTACTTTTTGTATATTGACCTTATGATCAGGAAACTTGTTGAATGTTGTTATTATTTGTGGGAATTTATTTGCAGATATTCTTGGATTTTCTACAGTCAATTATATTTTTTGCCAATATACTAGTTTTGTTTATGGTGTTACTGTACAGGCTAGTATATCCATTATAATATGAAATAGATGAAGTGATATAGGGCGGGGCATGCTTTTCTTGTTGATGGTAATAAGTGCTCCTGAATTTTTATGAGTAATTACAATTTTCTGCTCTCAGTTTCTTGAAATGTCTCTTGTATATCTGTTGAGATTATCAAAGACATCAAGATGTGAAAAAAGCATTTAGAAAAGTAACTATACACATTTACTATTTTTACTATTCTTTTTTTTCTTTTCTTTTTTTTGAGATGGAATCTTGCTCTGTCTCCCAGGCTGGAGTGCAGTGGCGCAATCTCAGCTCACTGCAACCTCTGCCACCTGGGTTCAAGTGATTCTCCTGCCTCAGCCTCCTAAGTAGCTGGGATTACAGGCGTGTGCCACCACACCTGGCTGATTTTTGTATTTGTAGTAGAGATGGGGTTTCACCATGTTGCCTAGGCTGGCCTCAAACTTCTGACCTCATGTGATCTGCCTGCCTCAGCCTCCCAAAGTCCTGGGATTACAGGTATGAGCCGCCGTGCCCTGACACAAATTTACTATTTTTAAAAGTAATTATTTTGGCATAATATCAGAAGTTTGACAATGCACCTGTTAAGGAAGCTATGGGGAACAGGTAGTGCCATATATTCCTGGTGAGAATACAAACTGACACAATCCCTATAGAGGAGAATTTGGTGGTTTCAAGCAAAATTCCATATTGATTTACTCTTTGACTCTTTGATTCACTCTGTCACCCAGGCTGGAGTGCAGTGGCACAATCTTGGCTTACTGCAACCTCTGCTTCCCAGGTTCAAGTGATTCTTGTGCCTCAGCCTCCTGAGTAGCTGGGATTACAGGAATGTGCCATCACACACAGCTAATTTTTGTATTTTTATTAGAGACAGGGTTTCACCATGTTGATCAGGCTGGCCTTGAACTCCTGACCTCAAGTGATCCACCTGCCTTGGTGTCCCAAAATGCTGAGATTACAGGCATGAGCCACTGTACCTGGCCTAACTCTACATTTTGAAGAAGCTATATCCCAAGGGCAAAAAAATCCACCAAAAAAGCTTTTGCTACATTCAGTGGTTTTATTTTTAGCAATAGCAAATTAGTCTATATTTTAGACTTAGTTGAGGTATTATTATTTTTAAAGTAGAAATGTGAATATATACAAAATTAGTAGTAATTATGTGAATGTCATTAGGACCTAAGATTTGTAGTATAAGATAAATTAAATACAAATATAAAATAAAATAATTTAAGTCCAAGATGGCCAAATAGGAAGAGCTCCAGTCTGCAGCTCCCAGCATGATCTACACAGAAGATAGGTGATTTCTGCATTTCCAACTGAGGGACCTGGTTCATCGCATTGGGACTGGTTGGACAGTGGGTGCAGCCCACAGAGGGCGAGCCAAAGTGGAGCGGGGCATCGCCTCACCTGGGAAGCACAAGGGGTCAGGGGATTTCCCTTTCCTAGCTAAGGGAAGCTATGACAGACAGAACTGGGAAAATTGGGACACTCCTGCCTTAATACTGCGCTTTTCCAACAGTCCTAGCAAATGGCACACCAGGAGATTATCTCCTGCACCTGGCTTAGCAGGTCCCACGGCCACAGAGCCTTGCTCACTGCTAGCACAGCAGTCCAAGATCGAACTGCGAGGTGGCAGCCTGGCTGGGAGAGGGGCATCCCCCATTGCTGAGGCTTGACTAGGTAAACAAAGCGGCTGGGAAGCTCAAACTGGGTGGAGCCCACCACAGCTCAATAAGGCCTGCCTCCCTCTGTAGACTCCACCTCTGGGGGCAGGGCACAGCTGAACAAAAGGCAGCAGAAACTTCTGCAGACTTAAACGTCCCTGTCTGACATCTTTGAAGAGAGCAGTGGTTCTCCCAGCATGGTGTTTGAGCTCTGAGAATGGACAGACTGCCACCTCAAGTGGGTCCCTGACCCCTGTGTAGCCTAAATGGGAGACACCTCCCAGTAGGGGCCGACTGACACCTCATATAGCTGGATGCCCCTTTGAGACAAAGCATCCAGAGGAAGGATCAGGCAGCAATATTTGCTCTTCTGCAATATTTGCTGTTCTGCAGCCTCCGCTGGTGATACCCAGGCAAACAAGGTCTGGAGTGGACCTCCAGCAAACTCCAACAGACCTGCAGTTGAGGGATCTGACTGTTAGAAGGAAAACTAACAAACAGAAAGGAATAGCATCAACATCAACAAAAAGGACATCCACACCAAAACCCCATCTGTAGGTCACCATCATCAAAGACCAAAGGTAGATAAAACCACAAGGATGGGGAGAAACCAGAGCAGAAAAGCTGAAAATTCTAAAAACCAGAGTGCCTCTTCTCCTCCAAAGGATCTCAGCTCCTCGCCAGCAACGATACAAAGCTGGATGGAGAATGACTTTGGCGAGTTGACAGAAGTAGGCTTCAGAAGGTCAATAATAACAAACTTTTCCGAGCTAAAGAAGGGTGTTCGAACCCATTGCAAGGAAGCCAAAAACCTTGAAAAAAGATTAGACAAATGGCAAACTAGAATAAACCATGTAGAGAAGACCTTAAATGACCTGATGGAGCTGAAAACCATGGCATGAGAACTACATGACACATGCACAAACTTCAGTAGCCGATTCAATCAAGTGGAAGAAACGGTATCAGTGATTGAAGATCAAATTAATGAAATAAAGTGAGAAGAGTAGTTTAGAGAAAAAAGAGTAAAAAGAAATGAATAAAGCCTCCAAGAAATATGGGACTATGTGAAAAGACCAAATCTACATTTGACTGGTGTACCTAAAAGTGATGGGGAGGATGGAACCAAGCTGGAAAACACTCTTCAGAATATTATCCAGGAGAACTTCCCCAACCTAGCAAGGCAGGCCAACATTCAAATTCAGGAAATACAGAGAACACCACAAAGATACTCCTCGAGAAGAGCAACCCCAAAACACATAATTATCAGGTTCACCGAGGTTGAAATGAAGGAAAAAATATTAAGGGCAGCCAGAGAGAAAGGTCGGGTTACCCACAAAGGGAAGCCCATCAGACTAACAGCTGATCTCTTGGCAGAAACTCTACAAGCCAGAAGAGAGTGGGGGCCAATATTCAAAATTCTTAAAGAAAAGAATTTTCAATCCAGAATTTCATATCCAGCCAAACTAAGCTTCATAAGCGAAGGAGAAATAAAATCCTTTACAGACAAGCAAATGCTGAGAGATTTTGTCACCACCAGGCCTGCCTTACAAGAGCTCCTGAAGGAAGCACTAAACGTGGAAAGGAACAACCAGTACCAGCCACTGCAAAAACATGCCAAATTGTAAAGACCATCGAGGCTAGGAAGAAACTGCATCAACTAATGAGCAAAATAACCAGCTAACATCATAATGACAGGACCAAATTCACACATAACAATATTAACCTTAAATGTAAATGGGCTAAATGCCCCAATTAAAGACAGAGACCAGCAAATTAAACAAAGATTCAAGACCCATCAGTGTGCTGTATTCAGGAGACCCAACTCATGTGCAGAGACACACATAGGCTCAAACTAAAGGGATGGAGGAAAATTTACCAGGCAAGTGGAAAGTAAAAAAAAAGGAGTTGCAATCCTAGTCTCTGATAAAACAGACTTTAAACCAACAAAGACTAAAGGAGACAAAGAATGGCATTACATAATGGTAAAGGGATCAATTCAACAAGAAGAGCTAACTATTCTAAATATATATGCACCCAATACAGGAGCGCCCAGATTCATAAAGCAAGTCCTTAAAGACCTACAAAGAGACTTAGACTCCCACACAATAATAATGGGAGACTTTAACACCCCGCTGTCAATATTAGACAGATCAACGAGACAGAATGTTAACAATGATATCCAGGACTTGAACTCAGCTCTGCACCAAGCAGACCTAATAGACATCTACAGAACTCTTCACCCCATTTCAACAGAATATACACTCTTCTCAGCACTATATCACACTTATTCCACAATTGACCACATAGTTGGAAGTAAAGCACTCCTCAGCAGATGTAAAAGAAGAGAAATCACAACAAACAGTCTCTCAGACCACAGTGCAATCAAATTAGACCTCAGGATTAAGAAACTCACTCAAGGCTGGGCGCGGTGGCTCACGCCTCTAATCCCAGCACTTTGGGAGGCCGAGGCGGGTGGATCACCGGAGGTCAGGAGTTCGAGACCAGCCTGACCAACATGGAGAAACCCCGTCTCTACTAAAAATACAAAAAGATTAGCCAGGCATGGTGGCACATACTATAATCCCAGCTACTAGGGAGGCTGAGGCAGGAGAATCGCTTGAACCTGGGAGGTGGAGGTTGCGGTGAGCCGAGATTGTGCCGTTGCACTCCAGCCTGGGTAATGACTGAAACTCCATCTTAAAAAAAAAAAAAAGAGAAAAAAGAAACTCACTCAAAACTGCACAACTACATGGAAACTGAACCACCTGTTCCTAAATGACTACTGGGTAAATAATGAAATGAAGGCAGAAATAAAGATGTTCTTTGAAACCAACGAGAACAAAGACACAACATACCAGAATCTCTGGGACGCATTCAAAGCAGTGTGTAGAGGGAAATTTATAGCACTAAATGCCCACAAGAGAAAGCAGGAAAGATCCAAAATTGACACCCTAACATCACAATTAAAAGAACTAGAAAAGCAAGAGCAAACACATTCAAAAGCTAGCAGAAGGCAAGAAATAACTAAAATCAGAGCAGGACTGAAGGAAATAGAGACACAAAAAACCCTTCAAAAAATTAATGAATCCAGGAGCTGGTTTTTTGAAAGGATCAACAAAATTGATAGACCGCTAGCAAGACTAATAAAGAAAAAAAGAGAGAAGAATCAAATAGACACAATAAAAAATGATAAGGGGGATATCACCACCGATCCCACAGAAATACAAACTACCATCAGAGAATACTACCAACACCTCTACGCAAATAAACTAGAAAATCTAGAAGAAATGGATAAATTCCTGGACACATACACCCTCCGAAGACTAAACCAGGAAGACATTGAATCCCTGAATAGACCAATAACAGGGCTCTGAAATTGAGGCAATAATTAATAGCCTACCAACCAAAAAAAGTCCAGGACCAGATGGATTCACAGCCAAATTCTACCAGAGGTACAAAGAGGAGCTGGTACCATTCCTTCTGAAACTATTCCAATCAATAGAAAAAGAGGGAATCCTCCCTAACTCATTTTATGAGGCCAGCATCATTCTGATACTAAAGCCTGGCTGAGACACAACAAAAAAAGAGAATTTTTAGACCAATATCCCTGATGAACATCCATGCAAAAATCCTCAATAAAATACTAGCAAACCGAATCCAGCAGCACATCAAAAAGCTTATCCACCAAGATCAAGTTAGCTTCCTCCCTGGGATGCAAGGCTGGTTCAACATACACAAATCAATAAACGTAATCCATCACATAAAGAGAACCAAAGACACCAACCACATGATATCGAAATAGATGCAGAAAAGGCCTTCGACAAAATTCAACAACGCTTCATGCTAAAAACTCTCAATAAACTAGGTATTAATGGAACGTATCTCAAAATACTAAGAACTATTTTGGACACACCCACAGCCAATACCATCCTGAATGGGCAAAAACTGGAAGCATTCCCTTTGAAAACTGGCACAAGACAGGGATGCCCTCTCTCACCACTCCTATTCAACATACTGTTGGAAGTTATGGTCAGGGCAATCAGGCAACAGAAAGAAATAAAGGATATTCAATTAGGAAAAGAGGAAGTCAAATTGTCCCTGTTTGCAGATGACATGATTGTATATTTAGAAAACCCCATCGTCTCAGCCCCAAATCTCCTTAAGCTGATAAGCAGCTTCAACAAAGTCTCAGGATACAAAATCAATCTGCAAAAATCACAAGCATTCCTATACACCAATAACAGACAAACGGAGAGCCAAATCGTGAGTGAACTCCCATTCATAACTGCTACAAAAAGAATAAAATACCTAGCAATCCAACTTACAAGGGATGTGAAGGACCTCTTCAAGGAGAGCTACAAATCACTGCTCATCAAAATAAAAGAGGACACAAACAAATGAACATTCCATGCTCATGGATAGGAAGAATTGATATCATGAAAATGGCCATACTGCCCAAGGTAATTTATAGATTCAATGCCATCCCCATCAAGGTACCAATGACTTTTTTCACATAATTGGAAAAAACTACTTTAAATTTCACATGGAACCAAAAATGAGCCCACACTGCCAATACAATCCTAAGCAAAAAGAACAAAGCTGGAGGCATTATGCTACCTGACTTCAAACTATACTACAAGGCTACAGTAACCAAAACAGTATGGTACTGGTACCAAAATAGAGATATAGACCAATGGAACAGAGCAGAATCCTCAGAAATAATGCCACACATCTACAACCATCTGATCTTTAACAAACCTGACAAAAACAAGCAACTGGGGAAAGGATTCCCTATTTAATAAATGATGCTGGGAAAACTGGCTAGCCATATGTAGAAAGCCTAAACTGGATCCCTTCCTTACACCTTATACAAAAATTAATTCAAGATGGATTAAATACTTAAATGTTAGACCTAAAACCATAAAGACCGTAGAAGAAAACCTAGGCAATACCATTCAGGACATAGGCACGGGCAAGGACTTCATGACTAAAACACCAAAAGCAATGGCAACAAAAGCCAAAATAGACAAATGGGATCTAATTAAATTAAAGAGACTCTGCACAGCAAAAGAAACTGCCATTAGAGTGAACAGGCAACCTACAGAATGGGAGAAAACTTTTGCAATCTACCCATCTGACAAAGGACTAATAACCAGAGTCTACAAAGAACTTAAACAAATTTACAAGAAAAAATCAAACAACCCCATCAAAAAGTGGGCAAAGGATATGAACAGACACTTTTCAAAAGAAGACATTTATGCAGCCAACAGACACATGAAAAAGTGCTCATCATCACTGGTCATCAGAGAAATGCAAATAAAAACCACAATGAGATACCATCTCACACCAGTTAAAATGGCGATCATTAAAAAGTCAGGAAACAACAGGTGCTGGAGAGCATGTGGAGAAATAGGAACACTTTTACACAGTTGGTGGGAATGTAAACTAGTTCAACCATTGTGGAAGGCAGTGTGGCGATTCCTCAAGGATCTAGAACTAGAAATATCATTTGACCCAGCGATCCCATTATTGGGTATATCCCCAAAAGATTATAAATCATGCTACTATAAAGATACATGCACACGTATGTTTATTGCTGCACTTTTCACAATAGCAAAGACTTGGAACCAACCCAAATGTCCATCAGTGATAGACTGGATTAAGAAAATGTGGCACATATACACCAAGGAATACTATGCAGCCATAAAAAAGATGAGTTCATGTCCTTTGTAGGGACATGGATGAAACTGGAAACCATCATTCTTAGCAAACTATCACAAGGACAGAAAACCAAACACTGCATGTTCTCACTCATAGGTGGGAATTGAACAATAAGAACTCTTGGACACAGGGCGGGGAACATCACACACCAGGGCCTGTCATGGGGTGGAGGGGTGGGGGAGGGATAGCATTAGGAGAAATACCTAATGTAAATGACGAGTTAATGGGTGCAGCAAACCAACATGGCACATGTATATATATGTAACAAAACTGCACATTGTGCACCTGTACCCTAGAACTTAAAGTATAATTTAAGAAAAGAAGAATTTAAGTAAAAATCATGTAATTGGGAATATCAATATGGAATAGTTTTTTTTTTTTTTAAGAGATTGTGTCTTGCTTTGTTGCCCAGGCTGGTCTTGAACTCCTGGCCTCTAGTGATCCTCCTGCCTCAGCCTCCTGAATCACTGGGAATACAGGCATGAGCCACCACATCCAGCCTCAGCTTTCTATTTCTAAAAACTTTGGGCCAGGCATGGTGGCTCACGCCTATAATCTCAGCACTTTGGGAGGCCGAGGCGGGCAGATCACGAGGTCAGGAGATCAAGGCCATCCTGGCTAACACAGTGAAACCCCGTCTCTACCAAAAATATAAAAAATTAGTTGGGTGTGGTGGTGGATGCCTGTAGTCCCAGCTACTCCAGAGGCTGAGGCAGGAGAATGGTGTGAGCCTGGGAGGCAGAGCTTGCAGTGAGTGGAGATCACGCCACTGCACTCCAGCCTGGGTGACAGAGCGAGACTCCATCTCAAAAAGAAAGAAAAAAAAACTTCATATTTCCTAGCTCTGTCAACTGAAAGCTCTAAAAGCAATGACAACCCAGTAGTGATGAGTGCCTGTAGTGTTGAGATTGTGTTCCCTAAATAACATTTTCTAGTAAAAGGAACCAGCAGTCTTTTGAGAAATTGCTGGCTCCAAGTGTGGAACAAGAAACATAAGATAAGCCTAGGATATCTATTCATGTGAGATAGCAGGGAAGTGCTCGAATACTACTGGGGTAGTGTTAAAAGCACAGAAGAGCAAATGGTCAGAAAGGGGACTAACTGACAGTTAAAAAAAAGTCTTCAATGAATTGATATAATTCTAATATATAAATCTATGAATTCAATATGAAATTGAAAGTGACATTTTATTTATCTTTTTTTTTGAACTTGCTAGGAGACCAAATTAGTATTTTAAACACAGATGCACAAAAAGAATTAAGCATGTATACTGTCTTTTGTAGGTTACCTCTGTTTCAGGGTAAGCAAATAGTTGATGAGAGAAAATTCCTCATGGAAAAACTTCAACTAATAAATGTTGGGGAAATGGTAAAACTTTCAAAGCATTGTTTTACAGCTTTATTGGAATAATGGATCTAGGCAATGCTCATCAATGGCTACTAACACTCTCATGCATACAGTCGATTGGACACTTTATAAGGGATGAATCAGACTGATCAACCTTTACTGCTTTAATAATGGGACAATCAGATATTATATGCCCTTTGCTGAGATTAGTTAGGAAGTACACAATATCATCTATTAAGTACTCCTGCAAAAAAAAAAGAAGAAAAAGAAAACATTTTATCTAAATCTGATTAAACCTTTAAATCTAATGAGAATTGACAGGATATACAGGAGATAGAATAACGTGCTAACCAATACCGCGTGAATGCAACCAGCTGAATCCAAAAAACGAAAAATTCCATACATTTCTCCAACAAATAAATAGCAATACAATGCACCATGAAATGAACACAAAATACAAAATAAAAACAATAAAGAAAGTGGAGGGAACTGTGATGGGCATAAAGAGATTATAAAGACATCAATAGAATGTAATGCATGAATTTAACAAAATCCTGATTTGAACAAACCGTGTGTATGAAAAGTTTAATTTAATTAATTTATTTTTAAACTTTTTTTTATGTTCACGGGTACATGTCCAGGTTTGTTATATAGGTAAATTGTGTGTCACCAGGGTTTGGTTTACAGATTATTTCATCACCCAGGTAAGCATATTACCCAATAGGTAGTTTTTTGATCCTCGCCCTCCTCCCACCCTTGACCTTCAAGTAGGTCCAGTGTGTATTGTTCCGTTTTTTTTTGTATTCATGTGTACTCAATGTTTAGCTCCCAATTATAAGTGAGAACATGTGATTTTTGGTTTTCTGATCCTGTGTTAGTTTGCTCAGGATGATTGCCTCCAGCTGCACCCATGTTCCTGCAAAGGACATGATCTCATTCTTTTTTATGGCTGCATAGTATTCCATGGTGTATGTGTACCACATTTTCTTATTCCAGTCTACCAATGATGGGCATGTAGGTTGATTCCATGTCCTTGCTGTTGTGGATAGAGTTGCAATGAACATACATGTGCATGTGTCTTTATTGTAGAACAATTTATATTCCTTTGGGTATATACTCAATAATTGCTGGGTTGAATAATAGTTCTGTTTTAATGTCTTTGAGAAATTGCTAAACTGCTTTCCACACTGGCTGAATGAATTTACATTCCCACCAGCACTGTATAAACTTTCCCTTTTCTCTGCAACCCTGCCAACATCTGTTATTTTTTTGACTTTTTAATAATTGCCATCCTGACTGGTGTGAGATGGTATCTCATTGTGGTTTTGATTTCCATTTCTCTAATGATTAGTAATGTTGAACATTTTTTCACATGCTTTTTGGTCGCTTGCATGTCTTTTTTTGAAAAGTGTCTATTCGTGTCCTTTGCCCAATTTTTAATGGGGTTAAGCAAATTAACAAGCACAGACCACATCATTATTTCAGATAGCAAAATTATCAAAAATGCTTCAATATTTTTAATACCCAATCTGTGTTCAATTTTCCCTAAATGTCTCAAAACATTTTTTATACTGGGTGTGGTGGTATACACTTTTAATACCAGCTACTTGTTTTAATGATGTTATGTTTTGTTTTTGGCTTATTAATTTGACTAAGTCCCTTATAGATTCTGGATATTAGATTTGTATCAGATGCAAGTTCGCAAATAATTTCTCCCATTCTGTGGGTTGTCTGTTTACTTTGTTAATAGTTTCTTTTCCTGTGCAAAGGCTCTTTAATTAGGTAATATTTGTCAAATTTTGTTTTTGTTGCAATTGCTTTTTGCATTTTCATCATGAAATGTTTGCCAAGGACTATGTCTAGAATGGTATTTCATAGGTTTGCTCCAAGGATTTTTTAAAAATAATTTTAAGGTTTTACATTTAAGTTTTATTTATTTTTGTTTTTTGATTTTTTAAGCCCCCAGACAATCAGGCAGAATATTTATTTATTTATTTTAGAGGCAATGTCTCACTCTGTCACCCAGGCTGGAGTGCATTGGTGTGATCCTAGCTCACTACAGCCTTGAACTCCTGGGCTCAAGCCATCCTCCTGCCTCAGCCTCCCAAATAGCTGGGATTACAGGCATGCAACACCACACCTGGCATGAAAAACGTTTTGAGACATTTAGGGAGAATTGAACACAGATTGAGTAAAAATATTGAAGGATTTTTGTTAATTTTGCTGTTTGAGATAATGATGTAGTGGTTTGTTTTGAAAAGTCCTTTTGTTAGCATTGTTGGTGTTACATTTTGAAATATCGATAAATGACATAATATGATGCCCGTGTTTGCCTTAAAACAATTTCACAAAATTTTTCAAAAAAGGTGACAGAGGAATTGGATGAAACAAAGATGGCAAAATGTGATTATTGTTGAAGCTGGAAAATATGACACATGAATTCATTATACTATTCTGTTTAAAAATAATCATGTTAGAATTGATAAAATATAATATTACTGTCAAACTATATGCAGAACAATGAAATTGTGCTCCTACCTCTCACCTTATACAAAAGTTAGGATGGATTAAAGACTTAAATGTAAGACCTCAAGCTATAAAAAATCCTAGAAGACAACCTAGGAAATACTCTTCTAGATATTGGTCTAGGCAAAGAATTTATGACTAAGTCTTCAAAAGCCAATGCAACAAAACAAAAAATTGACAATTGGGACCTAATTAAACTAAGAAGCTACTGCACAGCAGAAGAAACTATCAACAGAGTAAAGAGACAACCTACAGAACAGGAGAAAATATTTGCAAACTATAAACCTGACAAAGGATTAATATCCAGAATCTATAGAGAACTCAAAAAATAAACAAGGAAAAGCCAAATAAGCCCATTAAAAAGTAGACAAAGGACAAGAACAGACACCTCTCAAAAGAAGACTTATAAGTGACCAACAAACATATGAAGAAATGCTCAACATCACTAATCATTAGAGAAATGCAAATCAAAACCTCAATGAGATACCATCTCATACCAGTCTGTTGCAGGAAGTCAGGAACCCTGAAAGGAGGGACCAGCTGAAGCCATGGCAGAACATAAATTGTGAAGATTTCATGGACATTTATTAGTTTCCCAAATTAATACTTTTATAATTTCTTATGCCTGTCTTTACTGCAATCTCTGAACATAAATTGTGAAGATTTCATGGACACTTATCACTTCCTCAGTCAATACCCTTGTGATTTCCTATGCCTTTCTTTACTTTAATCTCTTAATTCCGTCATCTTCGTAAGCTGAGGAGGATGTATGTTGCCTCAGGATCCTGTGATGATTGCGTTAATTCACAAATTGTTTGTAGAGCATGTGTGTTTGAACAATATGAAATCTGGTCACCTTGAAAAAAGAGCAGGATAACAGCAATGTTCAGGGAACAAGAAAGATAACCTTAAACTCTGAACGCCAGTGAGCTGGGTGGAACAGAGCCATATTTCTCTTCTTTCAAAAGCAAATGGGAGAAATATCACTGAATTCTTTTTCTCAGCAAGGAACATCCCTGAGAAAGAGAATGCATCCCTGAGGGTAGGCCCCTAAAATGGCCGCTTCAGGGGGCAGCCATCTTTTATGGTCGAAGCTGTAGGGATGAAATAAGCCCCAGTCTCCCATAGCGCTCCCAGGCTTATTAGGATGAGGAAATTCCCACCTAATAAATTTTGGTCAGACCAGTTGTCTGCTCTCAAACCCTGTCTCCTGATAAGATGTTATCAATGACAACACGTGCCCGAAACTTCATTAGCAATTTTAATTTCACCCCAGTCCTGTGGTCCTGTGATCTCGCCCTGCCTCCATTTGCCTTGTGATATCTTATTACCTTGTGAAGCATGTGATCTCTGTGACCCACACCTTATTTGTACACCCCCTCCCCTTTTGAAAATCACTAATAAAAACTTGCTGGTTTTATGGCTCAGGGGGCATCACGGAACCTGCCAACATGTGATGTCTCCCCTGGACACCTAGCTTTAAAATTTCTCTCTTTTGTACTCTGTTCCTTTATTTCTCAGGCCAGCCAACACTTAGGGAAAATAGAAAAGAACCTACGTGACTAATGGGGGCAGGTTCCCCAATACCAGCCAGAATGGCTATTATTAAAAAGTCAAAAAACAACAGATGCTGGTGAGTTTACAGAGAAAAGGGAAAGCTTATACACTGTTGGTGGGAATGCAAATTAGTTTAGCCCTTGTGGAAAGCAGTTTGGAGATTTCTCAAAGAACTAAAAATGGAATTACCATTTACCCCAGCAATCACATTACTGGGTATATACCCAAAGGAAAATAAAATTGTTCTACCAAAAAGAAATTTGCACTTGTATGTTTATTGCAGCACCATTTACCATAACAAAGACAGGTTCTCTTCAATGGTGGATTGGATAAAGAAAATGTGGTACGTGTACACTCTGGAACACCACACAGCCACCATAAAAAAGAATGAAATCACGTCCTTTGCAGCAACATGGATGCAGTTAGAGGCCATTATCCTAGGCAAATTAATGCAGAAACAGAAAATCAAATACTGCATGTTATCACTTATAAGTAAGAGCTAAACATGGGGTACATATGGACACAAGGATGGGAACAATAAACACAGGGGTTTCCAAAAGTGGGGAGAGTTGGGAGAGGTGCATGGGATAAAAAACTGCTTATTGGGTACTATGTTCACTACTTAGGGGACGAGATCATTAGAAGCTCAAACCTCAACATCATGCAATAAGCCTGTGTAACAAACCTGCACATGTACCCCCGAATCTAAAACTAAAAAATAAAAAAATACAGTTAAACTTTTTTTGTACAATACAAATTTCAGCTAGAAATTTAAAAAAACACATTGTTCCTTTTTGTATTCTACTTTATTTTGCTCCTTTCTTGTCTTTCTTTTCCTCTGAGAGGTTTGTAAATTTCATTAATCAGAATCCTATTTCCATTTTTCAGTAGTTCATATTTTATCATTTATTAACTTAATAAAATCATGTTTATTAATATCTCTACATACCTTCCTGTGAAACAATACAAGGTTCTAGGAATGCTTTAACTTCAATTACTGTCCACCACAAATTTACATATTATTATTGTCCAGTTGGTTGGTTCCATCTTAGTTTTGTAATTCTCATTACTTATGATTATTGTATTAGACAAAGTTTTCATTAGATATTTATTAATTTCTGTACTCATCATTTCTTTTTACATTTAATTTGTTTTGCTTTCCAGTTCCTTCTTTCCTAAGATATTCACTATTAATGTTTTCTTTAAAGATCTATTAGCTAAACACTTTTGTCTTCACTTTTCCAAAAATGTCTTTATTTCATTCTAATTTTTTTTTTTTTTTTGAGGTAGAGTCTCGCTCTGTCACCCAGGCTGGAGTGTAGTGGTGCAATCTTGGTTCACTGCAGCTTCAACCTCTGAGGCTCAAATGTCCTCCCACTTCAGCCTCCCAAGTAGCTGGGACTACAGGTGAGCACCACTATGCTCAGATAAATTTTTTTTGTAAAATTTTTTGTAGAGATGGAGTCTTGCCATGTGGCCCAGGACAATTTTTAATTTCTGGGCTCAAGTGATTCTCCTGCCTTGGTCTCCTAAAGTGCTGGGATTACAGGTGTGAGCCATGGCACCTAGCCTCACCCTAATTTTTGAATGAGAATTGGATGTAAGTGGTTTTTTGTTTTTTGACTTTTGAAGATATTATTCAGTAGCCTTCTATCTTCTGTTATTGTTAATAAGAAATCTGCTGTTGATTTGTTACTCCTTTGTTAGTAATTTATATTTACTTATTGTTTGCTTTTAAAATTTCTTTTTAACTGGTGTTCTACAGAGTAACTATGATATATCTAGATATGAATTTATTTTTGCTTATCTTGCTCAGGAATTTTTATACTTTTAAAATCTGAATTATTGGATTTCATTAATTTTGTACAATTCTAAACAATTATCTGCTTGAAAACATTTTCTTTTTCATGTTTTCTGTTTTCTACTTTTGGAATGTTCACATTTTCTGTATCTTTGTCACTTTATGCTGCCTTGTTGATTAGTTCTTCAGATGAGTTTACAGAGTGTCTGGAAAGAGTGTCAAATCTGCTGTTTAACATATCATTGAGTGCTTGAAATTTTGATAACAGCATTTTACATTTCTAAAAGTTTCCATTTTTAACCTTTAAAATATTTTTTCAGTGTCTTATTTTCTTCTCATATCTCAATTCTTTTGAAAATATCTATAGTCATATATAGTGGTTTCTATGTGATTATATGTTATCTGAAGTTCATGGGGACTATTTAATCATAAAATTTACTTATGGCAGACTTTTGGTTTTGTGTTCTGTAATGTTGGATTGTGAGCTCATCTTCAGCAGGCTTTTACCTATGGGAATACTGTGAGATCCAGATCAAGTCATCCCTAAGAGTAGCTCTGTTTACTTATACTAGATTTCAAGGAAGTATCACCAACGTAGGACTACATTTATTTTTTGTGTGTGTTTTAGATATTTTGATTTTTTGTTGATTCTTTTGAATAGTTAATGTAAGTTGCAACGTGAAAGAGGTTTCTTTCCATCTCTGTACTCCATTCACACAATTTACCCTCCCAGATGGAACTGCTGTTGGCAGTTTCTTATTCTTTTCTTCATTTATTTAACAAATGCTGAGTGTCTATGTTCCAGGCCTTGTTCTAGGAAGTTGGGATACATCAATTGAGAAAACAGACAAAAATTCCTGTTTCCAGAAAGTTTACCTTCCAGGGGAGTGTGTGTGTGTGTATATATACTGGGAGGGGGGCAGAAAATAAATAACAAACACAACCAATAAGTAAATTGTATAAGGTGATTG
Source organism: Pan paniscus (assembly GCF_029289425.2). Lineage (NCBI taxonomy): Eukaryota > Metazoa > Chordata > Mammalia > Primates > Hominidae > Pan > Pan paniscus. The sequence goes on along the minus strand of NC_073256.2, from coordinate 76,086,791 downwards.
ACAGTCAGAGTGATAGGTGAATGGGACAAGTAAAGCAGTGTTAGAAGAATAAGAGTGCTGGGGCCAGGGACCAGCTGCCTTAATACATGATATCCTCATGGTAAGTCTCCTTGACTTGATGAGACTTGATCAAAGACTTTAAAAGGCAACTTGTTAGCAAGTGGATAAGTGGGGATGCATGTTCCAGGCCAAGGGAACAGCTAGACCAAGGGGTATAAGGAAGGAACATGCCTGGCATGCTCACAAAATAGCAAGGAGCCTAATGTGCTGCAGTGGAGGGCAGGAACGGGGAGTAGTGAAATATCTAGAGGTACGGGAGTACAGATTAGACAAACTCTTGTAAGCCATTGGGAAGACCTTGGCTCTTACTTTGGGTGACACTGGAAGCCATTTCAGGAATTTAAGCCAAACAGTGGCATGATTTTATATATATATATATATATATATATTTTTTTTTTTTTTTTGAGATGGAGTCTTGCTGTATTACCCAGGCTAGAGTGCAGTGGCATGATCTCGGCTCACTGCAACCTCTGCCTCCTGGTTCAAGTGGTTGTCCTGCCTCAGCCTCCCAAGTAGCTGGGATTACAGGCATACACCACCATGCCCAGCTAATTTTAGTATTATTAGTAGAAACAGGGTTTCACCATGTTGGCCAGGCTGGTCTCAAACTCCTAACCTCAAGTGATCTGCCTGCCTCAGCCTCCCAAAGTGCTGAGATTACAGGTGTGAGCCACCGCCCCCAGCCATGATCTTCTATTTTTAAAGGCTCACTCTGGCTTCTAAATTTAAATTACAGTGTGTGAGTGTGGTGGGGGGAAAAAAGGTAGAAGCAGGGAGACCTGTGAGAAGTTGGTGCAGTGATGCAGGTTGTCTTATATTCTTTCATGAGATGATCAGTTTGAGGAGGCCACAAAAAGGGACACAAAAGAGGCATAGGAAAGCATAGTTTGTTATCCTCACAGGTCCTAGAGAGATAGAGTCACTGCACACCACAAGAGGGTCACACAGGAAGGGTCCCAAAGGAATAAGCTCAGCCAAGCAGTGGGGAGAAGTGAAAGAATGAGGACACTGGGCCAAGTAATTCGGGGTTAGGGTAGAGTATATAAGAAAAGTTGCAAGGTGATTTCACTGGTGTATTTGAATATCACTGGTCGCAGTCTGGGAAGAGCAAGAAGGAGAACTTACGTCTTGCGTCAATATTATCACATAGGCTCATCTGGTTGCCTGGGTGGAATGCTCCCAGTCTATTCATGGAGATGTTGAGGCAGCAGGAAAATATGATGTTTCAAAATTTACAATACACAGGAATTCTTATGATGTTGATTTTGTCCAGGGTCGTGGCCATGGAGAAGGTGTAATGCAGTAGGATTCTAGACATATCTTGAAGATAGATCCAGTGGTCTTTCCTGATGAATTGGATGTGGGAGAGCCAGCACAGACTCAAGGATGACTCTAAGGGTTTAGAACCAAGCAGCTGGAAGGATGGATTTACTGTCAGTGAAAATGGGGAAGGATGTGGAGGAACAGGCTTGAGAGGATATAAGAAAAGTTTTGGATTTTAGATGTCTCATGCATCTAAGCAGACATTTTGAGTTGGCTGTTGAATATCCGAGTCTGGGTTGTGGGAGAGAGGTCTGGGCCAGAAGTATAAATTTGAGAGCAACCAGTTTAAAGTGATCAACAAGCCTTGAGACTGGGTGAGATCACTAATAGAGTGAGTATCACTAGAGGAGAGATGAGGATCAAAGACTGAGCCTGGGACACATATTTAGGTAAGATAGTCTGTGCATATGCAACATATATGTACATGGCTATTATTACCTTTTACATTAGTGGCACTCTATTACCTGCACTGTTTTGTATCTTACTTTTTTTTCTCACCATAGATCTTATTTTATACTGTTCCATGTTTATGTTATTTTCTTAGGCTCCATGCTCCAGAACCCTCACAAGGTGTAAATTTCAACCACAAGCTTAGGTGAGGGCAGACCTATTCTTTCAAATTATCAGGGAGGGTTTTTTTCCATCAGAGCTTGTGTCAGGATAGACCAGCTTCCTTGTCATCTCCTTGTGTTTGTGGACAGGTTTTTCTAGTCTTTACTTTTCTTGCTGTTGTTGTTGTTGAACATCTTTTCTTTTTGAATTTTTAAAATTTAATTTAATTTAATTTTAAATTCCAGGATGCATGTGCAGGATGTACAGATTTGTTACATAAGTAAATGTGTGCCATGGTGGTTTGCTGCACCTGTCAACCCATCACCTAGGTATTAAGCCCTGCATGCATTAGCTATTTATCTTGATGCTCTCCCTCCCCCCATCCCCACCTTTACTTTTGCTGAGTTGTAGGAGCCTTCTCCTTTCTCGTGAGCTATTCTGTGCATTCAAGGGATTGTTATACTCCATGCAGTATTTGTGCATGGGGCTTTTCTTTTAAATTTAGTCTTCTGTATAGCCTTAAGCATACCCACTATCCAATCTTTGCTGTGGTCACTGTCGTAGTTCAGGCCCTCTTAATTTATTGTTTTACTACTTCACAAGCCTCCTGGCTGAACTCTTTTTGCCAGTCTCTCTTCTTTCATGTTTTCGTCAGATGGATTTTTGTGATGCAAATCTGAAGATTCTATTCCCTGGCCTACAGGTTGGTTGTTTTTTTGTTGCGGTTTTTTTTTTTTTTTTTTGACTTTCTCTCCCAAGGAAGATAAATCTCAATGTCTTCAGTAGGGGTTGTAAGAGATCTTTGCTTCCTCTTTTATTTAACACTCTCTACCCATGGTTTTGTTCCATTTAACCTAAGTGGTTTTTTTTTGTTTTTGTTTTATTTTTGAGGCAGAGTATCACTCTGTCACCCAGGCTGGAGTGCAGTGGTGCAGTCTCAGCTCACTGCAGCCTCTGCCTCCCAGGCTCAAGTGATTCTTGAGCCTCAGCCTCCTGAGTAGCTGGAATTACAGGCCACCACCATACCCAGCTAATTTTTGTATTTTTTAGTAGAGATGGAGTTTCTTCATGTTGGCCAGGCTGGTCTCAAACTCCTGGCCTCAAGTGATCTACCCGCCTCAGCCTCCCAAGGTGCTGGGATTACGGGTGTGAGCCACCATGGCTAGCTGAACCTAAGTGTTTTTTAAACACATCATGCTCTCTTATGCTTTCTTAGCTTTGCTTAGTCTACATTATTATCCTGGAAGGATTTTTCTGCCTAGTTATCACCAGATGGCCTCTAGGACTGGCTTCAAATGCCTTATTCTTTGAAAGGTCTGTTTTCAGAATGGATCAGGATGCTTTCTTTTGGTTTCCAACTCCTTGCTCCATAGTTCCAGTACACACTTTTATTGTTATTCTCATTTTTCACATTGTGATGGTAGCTTCCCCATTTAGAAGGAGCAAACCTTGAGACAGGAACTGTCTTCTCATCCCTGGTGCCTAGCACTGAATGTGTCTGGTACATAACACGTACTCAATAAACATTTGTTGAATGATTGGAAATATGGAAACAGGAATGGAATGCATTGTATCTTTGCAGAATTGAAGATTTTGTGTTGATTTAGAAGGTCAAGATGCTAGAAAATATGGAGATTTAAACATGTTTTGAAAAACCCACTTTTTTTTGTTAACACCTAAATGATACCTGTGTGAAATGAGAATTGTTAAATAACAACAGGAAATTGAAATTACTACACTTGTTCAAATCTAGCAAAAATAGAAGCCCATTCAAAACAGAGGAACACTTTATGTATCTTAGGACTACTTATATAAATATAATGTAAAACAAATCTTCAGGGTGCATTAACAGTGGCCAAAAATGATAAAATGATGAAATGGCATTTGCAATTTAGGATGGGAGGGTGATGTGCAAAGCTGAGGCCATCAGGACTGTTGAGATTGTGTGATTTCTTCTGCTTTAACTGACTGTAAGCTCCCTTAGGGCGGGGGTCACATGGGGCTTGATACCTAGCAAGTGCATAATATGTATCATTGAACTAAAATGTTCTTGAGGATACTGTGAGTTTTTTATTTATTTATTTTTTTTTTTGAGACAGAGTCTCACTCTGTTGCCCAGGCTGGAGTGCAGTGGTACAATCTCGGCTCACTGCAACCTCCACTTCCTGGGTTCAAGGGATTTTCCTGCCTCAGCCTCCTGAGTAGCTGGGATTATGGGCACCTGCCACCATGTCTGGCTAATTTTTGTATTTTTAGTAGAGACAGGGTTTCACCATGTTGGCCAGGCTGGTCTCGAACTCTTGACCTCAGGTGATTCGCCCACCTTGGCCTTTCAAAGTGCTGGGATTACAAGCGTGAGCCACTCTTCACCACCAGCCTACTGTGGGTTATTCTTAAAGAATATGAAATATGTTTTAGCAACAATATCTAAGAAGGGGATTTTTAAATTCTAATTTTTATTTATTATAAAGGTTATGATAATGATATGATGGGAAATATTCTAATGACAAAGAATCAGAAACATTCACATAGCACTTATGTGCGAGTTTTCTAAGCAGTTTTATGTACAATGACTCATTTAATCTGTACACCAACATTACTAGGTAGGTATTATTACTTTTTCTGTTTTACAAACTGAAAAACTGAGGCACAGAGATTAAGTAATATTTGCAACGCCTTACAGCTGGTAAATGGTAGAGCTGGGATTCAAATACATCACACTTTATAAGCAGGTACTTAGATTTTTGTTTAGTGCATTCTAAACACTTTCCCAAAGTGTTACAGATGTTTAAGCATTATAATTTTAAATGACTGCATTACATTCTACTAAGCTGGGCTTAGTAGAATAATCGGCTTGATTGTTTCATAATTGTTGCAATTTGGGTTGTCTTTAATTTTTTTCTATTATGCGTAATACTAAAATGTTCATGTCAATGCACACAGCTTTTTAAAATTTAAGTATGTGGGCAACCCCCTTTGGGTCCCCTCCCATTGTATGGAAGCTCTGTTTTCACTCTGTTAAATCTTGCAACTGCACACTCTTCTGGTCCGCGTTTGTTACAGCTCAAGCTGAGCTTTCGCTCACTGTTCACCACTGCTGTTTGCTGCTGTCACAGACCCATCACTGACTTCCACCCCTCGGGATCCAGCAGGGTGTCCACTGCACTCCTGATCCAATGAGGCGCCCATTGCTGCTCCCAATGGGCTAAAGGCTCGCCATTATTCCTGCATGGCTAAGTGCCTGGGTTTGTCCTAATCGAGCTGAACACTAGTTGCTGGGTTCCACAGTTCTCTTCTGTGACCCACAGCTTCTAATAGAGCTATAACCTCATCGCATGGCCCAAGGTTCCATTCCTTGGAATCCATGAGGCCAAGAACCCCAGGTCAGAGAACAAAAGGCTTGCTGCCATCTTGGGAGTGGCCCACCACCATCTTGGGAGCTCTAAGAACAAAGACCCTCCGTTAATATTTGGTGGCCCATACAGGGATTCTCCAAAGTGATGGGAAATATTTCCCCCAAGGCAAAAAAGCTCCTAAGATGTATTCTGGAGAATTGGGACCAACTTGACCCTCAGATGCTAAGAAAGAAGTGGATTATATTCTTCTGCAGTACCGGCTGGCCACAATATCCTCTTCAAGGAGGAGAAAACTGGCCCCCTGAGGGAAGTATAAATTATAACACCATCTTACAGCTAGACCTCTTTTCTAGAAAGGAGGGCAAATGTAGTGAAGTGCCATATGTACCAACTTTCTTTTCATTAAGAGACAACTCAATTATGTAAAAAAGTGTAATTTATGCCCTACAGGAAGCCCTCAGAGTCTACCTCCCTGCCCCAACATTCCCCTGGCTCCTTCCCCAACTAATAAGCACCCCCCTTCAACCCAAATGATCCAAAAAGAGATAGACAAAGGGGTAAACAATGAACCCAAGAATGCCAATATTCCCTGATTATGCCCCCTCCAAGTGATGGGAGGGGGAGACTTCGGCACAGAGTGTGTGTACCTTTTTCCCTCTCAGACTTGAAGCTAATTGAAATAGACCTAGGTAAATTCTCAGATAACACTCATGGCTATATTGATGTTTTACAAGGGTTAGGACAATCCTTTGATCTGATGTGGAGAGATATAATGTTACTGCTAAATCAGACACTAGCCCCAAATGAGAGAAGTGCCGCCATAATGGCAGCCCTGTGAGTTTAGCGATCTCTGGTATCTCAGTCAGGTCAATGATAGGATGACAACAGAGGAAACAGAATAATTCCCCACAGGCCAGCAGGCAGTTCCCGGTGTACACCCTCATTGGGACACAGAATCAGAACATGGAGATTGGTGCCGCAGACATTTGCTAACTTGCGTGCTAAAAGGACTAAGGAAAACTAGGAAGAAGCCTATAAATTACTAAATAATGTCCACTATAACACAGGGAAAGGAAGAAAATCCTACTGCCTTTCTGGAAAGATAAGGGAGGCATACCTCTCTGTCACCTGACTCTATTGAAGGCCAACTAATCTTAAAGGATACGTTTATCACTTAGTCAGCTGCAGATATTAGAAAAAACTTCAAAAGTCTGCCTTAGGCCTGGAGCAAAACTTAGAAACCCTAATGAACTTGGCAACCTCGGTTTTTTATAATAGAGATCAGGAGGAACAGGCCGAACGGGACAAACGGGATGAAGAAAGAAGGCCACCACTTTAGTCATGGCCCTCAGTCAAGCGGACTTTGGAGGCTCTGGAAAAGGGAAAGCCTGGGCAAATCGAATGCTTAATAGGGCTTGCTTCCAGTGTGGGTCTACAAGGACACTTTAAAAAAGATTGTCTGAGTAGAAATAAGCCACCCCCTCATCCATGCCCCTTATGTCAAGGGAATCACTGGAAGGCCCACTGCCCCAGGGGATGAAGGTCCTCTGAGTCAGAAGCCACTAACCAGATGATCGAGCAGCAGGACTGAGGGTGCCTGGGGCAAGCGCCAGCCCATGCCATCACCTTCACGGAGCCCCGGGTATGCTTGACCACTGAGGGCCAGGAGGTTAACTGTCTCCTGGACACTGGTGCAGCCTTCTCAGTCTTACCTTCTTGTCCCGGACAACTGTTCTCCAGATCTGTCACTATCCGAGGGGTCCCAGGACAGGCAGTCACTAGATACTTCTCCCAGTCACTAAGTTGTGACTGGGGAACTTTACTCTTTTCACATGCCTTTCTAATTATGTCTGAAAGCCCCACTCCTTTGTTAGGGAGAGACGTTCTAGCAAAAGCAGGGGCCATTATACACCTGAACATAGGAGAAGGAACACAGGTTCGTTGTTCCTTACTTGAGGAAGGAATTAATCCTGAAGTCTGGGCAACAGAAGGACAATATGGATGAGTGAAGAATGCCTGTCCTGTTAAAGTTAAACTAAAGGATTTCACCTCCTTTCCCTACCAAAGGCAGTACCCCCTTAGACCCGAGGCCCAACAAGGACTCCAGAAGATTGTTAAGGACCTAAAAACCCAAGGCCTAGTAAAACCATGCAATAGCCCCTGCAATACTCCAATTTTAGGAGCACAGAAACCTAATGGACAGTGGAGGCTGGTGCAAGATCTCAGGATTATCAATGAGGCTGTTGTCCCTCTACACCCAGCTCTACCTAACCCTTATACCCCGCTTTCCCAAATACCAGAGGAAGCAGAGTGGTTTACAGTCTTGGAACTTAAGAATGCCTTTTTCTGCATCCCTGTACATCCTGACTCTCAATTCTTGTTTGCCTTTGAAGATCCTTTGAACCCAATGTCTCAACTCACCTGGACTGTTTTACCCCAAGGGTTCAGGGATAGCCCCCATCTATTTGGCTAGGCATTAGCCCAAGACTTGAGCCAGTTCTCATACTTGGACACTCGTGTCCTTTGGTATGTGGATGATTTACTTCTAGCAGCCTGTTCAGAAACCTTGTGCCATCAAGCCACCCAAGCGCTCGCCACCTGTGGTTACAGCGTTTCCAAACCAAAGGCTCAGCTCTGCTTACAGCAGGTTAAATACTTAGGGCTGAAATTATCCAAAGGCACCAGGGCCCTCAGTGAGGAATGTATCCAGCCTATACTGGCTTATCCTCATCCCAAAACCCTGAAGGAATTAATAGGGTTCCTTGGCACAACAGGTTTCTGCAGAATATGGATTCCCAGGTACGGCGAAATAGCCAGCCATTATACACACTAATTAAGAAAACTCAGAAAGCCAATACTCATTTAGTAGAATGGACACCTGAAGCAGAAGCGGCTTTCCAGGCCCTAAAGAAGAGCCTAACCCAAGCCCCAGTGTTAAGCTTGCCAATGGGGCAAGACTTTTCTTTATATGTCACAGAAAAAACAGGAATAGCTCTAGGAGTCCTTACACAGGTCCTAGGGACCAGCTTGCAACCTGTGGCATATCTGAGTAAGGAAATTGATGTAGTGGCAAAGGGTTGGCCTCATTGTTTATGGGTAGTGGCAGCCATAGCAGTCTTAGTATCTGAAGCCATTAAAATAATACAGGGAAGAGATCTTATCATGTGGACATCTCATGATGTGAACGGCATACTCACTGCTAAAGGAGACTTGTGGCTGTCAGACAACCATTTACTTAAATATCAGGCTCTGTTACTTGAAGGACCAGTGCTGCGACTGCACACCTGTGCAACTTTTAACCCAGCCACATTTCTTCCAGACAATGAAGAAAAGACAGAACGTAACTGTCAACAAGTAATTGCTCAAACCTACACTACTCGAGGGGACCTTCTAGAGGTTCCCTTGACTGATCCCTACCTCAACTTGTATACTGATGGAAGTTCCTTTGTAGAAAAAGGACTTCGAAAGGCAGAGTATGCAGTGGTCAGTGATAATGGAATACTTGAAAGTAATCCCCTCACTCCAGGAACCAGTGCTCAGCTGGCAGAACTAATAGCCCTCACTTGGGCACTAGAATTAGGAGAAGGAAAAAGGGTAAATATATATACAGACTCTAAGTATGCTTACCTAGTCCTCCATGCCCAAGCAGCAATATGGAGAGAAAGGGAATTCCTAACTTCCGAGGGAACACCTATCAAACATCAGGAAGCCATTAGGAGATTACTATTAGCTGTACAGAAACCTAAAGAGGTGGCAGTCTTACACTGCCAGGGTCATGAGAAAGGAAAGGAGAGGGAAATAGAAGGGAACCGCCAAGCAGATATTGAAGCCAAAAGAGCCGCAAGGCGGGACCCTCCATTAGAAATGCTTATAGAAGGACCCCTAGTATGGGGTAACCCCCTCCAGGAAACCAAGTCCCAGTATTCAGCAGAAGAAATAGAATGAGGAACCTTACAAGGACATAGTTTCCTCCCCTCAGGATGGCTAGCCACTGAAGAAGGAGAAATACTTTTGCCTGCAGCTAACCAATGGAAATTACTTAAAACCCTTCACCAAACCTTTCACTTAGGCATTGATAGCACCCATCAGATGGCCAAATCATTATTTACTGGACCAGGCCTTTTCAAAACTATCAAGCAGATAGTAAGGGCCTGTGAAATGTGCCAAAGAAATAATCCCCTGCCTTATCACCAAGCTCCTTCAGGAGAACAAAGAACAGGCCATTACCCAGGAGAAGACTGGCAACTAGATTTTACCCACATGCGCAAATCTCAGGGATTTCAGTATCTACTAGTCTGGGTACATACTTTGACTGGTTGGGCAGAGGCCTTCCCTTGTAGGACAGAAAAGGCCCAAGAGGTAATAAAGGCACTAATTCATGAAATAATTCCCAGATTTGGACTTCCCCAAGGCTTACAGAGTGACAGTGACAAAGGCCTTGCTTTCAAGACTGCAGTAATCCAGGGAATATCCCAGGCGTTAGGCATACAATATCACTTACACTGCACCTGGAGGCCACAATCCTCAGGAAAAGTCGAGAAAATGAATGAAACACTCACATGACATCTAAAAAAGCTAACCCAAGAAACCCACCTCACATGGCCTGCTCTGTTGCCTATAGCCTTACTAAGAATCTGAAACTCTCCCCAAAAAGTGGGACTTAGCTTAGTGGTTAAAGTGGCTGGAGTGGAGTCTTGGATACATCACACTCGAGTCAAACCCTGGATACTGCCAAAGGAACCTGAAAATCCAGGAGACAACACTAGCTATTCCTGTGAACCTCTAGAGGATCTGCACCTGCTCTTCAAGTGACAACTGTGAAGAAAGTAACTAGAATCGTAGATCCCCATGGCCCTCCTTTGTCATGTTTTTCTTTTTACTGTTCTCTTACCCTGTTTCACTCTCATTGCACCCGCTCTATGCCGCTGTACTACCAGCAGCTCCCCTTACCAAGAGCTTCTATGGAGAATGCAGCTTCCCGGAAATATTGATGCCCCATCATACAGGAGTTTTTCTAAAGGAAACCCCAATTTCACCGCCCACACCCATATGCCCCTGCACTTCAGGCCATACTCTTCAATCCCTGTATCTTTAACCTCCTTGTTAAGTTTGTCTCTTCAAGAATCGAAGCTGTAAACCTACAAACAGTTCTTCAAATGGAGCCCCAGATGCAGTACATGACTAAGATCTATCGCAGACCCCTGGACCAGCCTGCTAGCCCATTCTCCAATGTTGATGACATTGAAGGCACCCCTCCCGAGGAAATCTCAACTGCACGGCCCCTACTATGCCCCAATTCAGCAGGAAGCAGTTAGAGCAGTCATCGGCCAACCTCCCGAACAGCATTTGGGTTTTCCTGTTGAGGGGGGCACTGAGAGACAGGACTAGCTGGATTTCCTAGGCTGACTAAGAATTCCTAAGCCTAGCTGGGGAAGGTGACCACACCCCCTACCTTTAAACACGGGGCTTATAACTCAGCTCACACCCAACCAATCAGGTAGTAAAGAGGGCTCACTAAAATACAAATAAGGCTAAAAGCAGGAGGTAAAGAAATAGTTAAATCATATATCGCCTGAGAGCACAGGGGGAGGGACAATGATCGGGATATAAACCCAGGCATTCAAGCAGGGAGCGGCAACCTCCTTTGGGTCCCCTCCCATTGTATGGGAGCTCTGTTTTCATTTTATTAAATCTTGCAACTGCAAAAAAAAAAAAAAAAAAAAAAAAGTAAGTATGTTCAGGCCAAGTACAGGGGCTCATATCTATAATCCCAGCACTTTGGAAGGCTGAGGTGGGAGGATTGCTTGGAGTTTGAGATCAGCCTGGGCAACATAGCGAGACACTGTCTCTACAAAAAATAAAAAATTAGCCAGGTGTGGTGGTGCATGCCTGTAGTCCGGCTACTTGGGAGGCTGAGGTGGGAGGATCACTTGAGCCTGGGTGGTTGAGGCTGCAGTGAGTGGTGATCTTACCACTGCACTCCAGCCTGGGTGACAAAGACCCTTTCACAAATAAATAAACAAATAAACAAACAAACAAATAAATAAATAAATAAATATTTTCCTTAGCATAAATATCTTAAAGTCAGAGTAGTTGTAAAAGAATGTAAATGATTCCATTACTCTTGATGTATAATAGAAAGAATCATGTAAATATGGGCTGCTAACAGCTGCATGCAAGAATCTAACTCTTCCCAACTGTGCTTGCAATGGATATTAATCTCTTAATTTTTGTTAGGTATATTTGCTTACCTTTTAATAGGCATATAATAATATTTCTCTCTTTTTAATTTTCATTTATTTATTAGGCAATTCAAATAGTTTTCAATAAAATGTTTGCTTGTTTATTGCTGTATTTGCTGCAAATATATTTCCAATATGTTTGCCTTTTAAATTTTAATTTTGATAGTTAACTTCACAGAAATTTGAAACTTTCATAGGGTCAAATTTGTTTGTCTCTTTAGTTATAATGTCTCCTATTTCTTGATTTTTAAAATGTTATCACATATTGTGGGTCATTTATTTAATGGCCAGAATACTTTTTGATTTTTGGTACAAAAGTTTTAAATTGTTAAGAAACTATAAAAGTCCCAGAAGTGTCTAAAAGGCTCTGAAGGAAATGTAGTTGGAGCTACATAGAAAACTGTACTGATTGCTCTGTGACTTACCATATCTAAACTATGCTGTAGCAGTTCACAATTTAATGCCCAGTGTTAACTGAATTTATTTATAGTTCAAAGACCCTGAATCCTTTCCTGCAGCACAGATCTGGCCCAAGACAATAACATCTCCAGTTTTATAGGCTTCAAGCTGTTTTACAGTGTGGAACATTGGAAATGAACTGGCACATACACACCCAACACTGTTATACTTTTATTTGTTTAAATTTAAAACGTGGCATGTGGCAATGTTGGGATGTTATCAAGGGAGGTTGGCTGTGTGAATGCTTACATAGCTCCTCAGTTGGCATTTACCTTCTGCAGATTCTACACTATAGCAGGTCAGCTTTTCAGCTTTGCAGCTTCAAATGTTATAAATTTTAAGGATCCTTGGTGTGAATCTGGTTCTCTGGGGGCAAACTCCCATTAACCAACATGACAAGAGACTGATGTATAAATCAAAGTACCAGTATCATTTTGCAATAAGAACCTTGAGCATCCTTTTGACTGAGATATTTCAGGCAATATGATGAGCCTATTATCTCTCTCAGCAGCTTTCCTAGGGGAGTCAAAATTATACTCAGGAGGCTCCCTGATGAATACAGAATTGGAGCAAAGTGAAGGAGTTGTCTAATTTAGTTAATAAATCAGTGTGTTTCAGAGGCCATATATATTTATGTCCACTGATTATAGTGCTAGGCTCTATAGGCCACCCTGCCTCCTCCCTTCATTGAGTTTGTGTGGGTACTAGCCCGCCCGAGTCTTCAAGTTTACGTATTCTGTGTGTGAGGTTGCCTGTGCTTTCAAGTTCAAACAACTTTTCTCCTAACAGAATTCAACAGAGTTGACCAAGTTCCTGCTTACCTGATTGCAGTCACAATTTAAGTCCTTTCCAGTGGTGATCCTTGGGTCTCCTTTACTGCATCTTGGGTGTTTTCAAACACATTTCAACAGTCTTGGTGAGACCAGACCACGAAGAACCAGAATCATAGATCTCCTATCTGATATCACATACAGACTTGCTGATTTAGCTCTTTGAGGACAAGCTTTTCTTCATGTTCTTGGGTGGGAGTTCCCTCCATGCTACCGCTTTTGGCTCTCTGCATATGGTGCAGGGAAAACGAGGGGTTTCCATCCCTGTGTCCAAGTCCAAATACCCTTAATTCCTGGCATCTCCTGTTTGTCCCTTCTTGGGAATGTTCCTTAAGATAAATATCTTAAGATGCTTGGACTACACCTCTCTTTTTTGGCAAATGTCAAACCACACCAATTTGGGGCTTGCTTCTTCCCCTGCAAAAGTCCCACATGAACCCTCCTGAGCTGAAGCAAAGGGCCCAGACCTGTCTGTGGAGCTACTTGAGCCCCCAAATGCTGCATCCCAACTGTATCCCTGGTCTGTCCTGGTCTCCCTCTTGGACCACCCTGGTTGCTCCTGTCATGTGGGCCTGGCTCCAGGCTGCACACCTGGCTCATCAATGCCGAACAAGCTCTGCCAGCTGCTGCATGATTGTTGACACTCGGGGTGCGCTGGCTGTTTGACCACATCCCGGAACACTCTTTGCTGAAACCGACAAAGTAAAATATTCCTGAACATATAATGTAGTACTCTGGGGGGAAAATTAAACATTTTAGTAGTATATTAAAAATAGTAAATAAAATTTCAGAAAATTTCAGAATATTTCACATTGCCTAGTGCAATGACCTAGTAGACCAGGGAGCTAGCAAACAAGAAACCAGTATTGCAAAAGTGAAATGATTTTCATTGTAAACATATAAAATGCAGTTACTGTGAACAAATATAATCCCCAAACAATAACACTTTTGTTATCAGAACTCTGTTAAGTAATCAAGAACTTACGAAACAACTGTTTTTTTGAAAATGCCCCCTTTGGAGAATACAAGCATGCCCTGTATCGGCATAGCACTTTTAAACACTTTCATGTCTCTGATCTTATTACAGCCTTAGGATGCATGTGAAACTCATGTTTTCGTAGACAAAGAGGTTCCCTTTATAAGAAGCACATCTGGGACTCTAATTTCAGGACTTTCCCTCCATGTGGTGGCCACTCCTGGAGAAATGATGCTTGTGCGTGACTAATAAAAGGCAGGCTTCCCACAGACACACTTTTCTTGCTAAGAGCCTATTCCTTCAGGCTGTTGTATTTTGTTAACAGTGACAATGACAAGCACTAACAGGATGCTCCCACTGTGATTGAGAATGTGTAAGTGCTTTTCTGTGTGTGTGCTAGGCATTTGCTTGTTTGCTCTCAGGCCCAATGTCTGCCCTTTCTCTCTGCTCTGTGTCTCTGGATACACTGCCCAGGCTCCTGTATCTTCTGACTTCTACCTCCTCTGGGCAAGGAGAGGCACTGGTAGGAGACTACAGGGTTGGGGGAAAAGAGAAGCCTGGGCCTTTCTCTCCTTCCCATCTTCCTTGTGTGGTATCTCCACATCCAGCAGCAGTTAATTCTCCGTGGCATTAGCTCCCCTGCCCCACCATGCTCCAGCACCTACTGGGGTGCCTGGCTTGACTCCCTGCCTCTAAAAAAGAGCCATCTTCCTTTGTCCTTCCAGCAGCCTATCTCTAGATGGCCTCTGTTCTGTTTGGCAAAGCTCTTCTATCCCCTGTGGAACTAAATCCCTGCCTTGAAATCTGTCTGTTGAAAGACCTACAGTGGTTTTGTTTCATGACTAGACTGTGCCGCTACAACTTGATATTACTCTTTACCTTCACAGCATTCCTGGGAGGAGGTAATATTATTATCTCCATTTACGGATAAGGAAGCTGAGGCTTGAAAGAGACAAATAATGTGCCCAAGCTCATACAGTCTATAAGTGGGGGCTCTGGGACTCCAGAAATTGTGTGTTGTGCTTGCCTCTAGAGGACAGGTGACACTGAGAGAGTGCTTCCTTGTGCCAGGCCCCAGGACCTGAGTGTGCCTACATGCACCATCTCACGATGTCTCCACAGCAATCTCCCCAGTGACCGATGAGGAACTGGAGCTCAGAGACATTACCTTGCCAAAGTAAATGAGTTGGTAGGCAGCAGAGGTGGGATTCAAACCTATTTTTTTTTTTTCAGATGGAGTCTTACTGTGTTGCCCAGGCTGGAGTGCAGTTGCCTAGGCTCACTGCAAGCTCTGCCTCCCAGGTTCTAGAGATTCTCGTGCCTCAGCCTCCTGAGTAGCTGGGATTACAGGCACGCGCCACCATGCCCGGCTAATGATTGTATTTTTAGTAGAGACGGAGTTTCACATGTTGGCCAGGCTGGTCTCCAATGCCTGGCCTCTGTTGACCTGCCTGCTTGGGCCTCCGCCTATACGGTGCTGGGATTACAGGCATGAGGCACCGCGCCTGGCCCAAACCTATTCTTTCTACTACTAGTAGTTCTTCCCAAAAGTTAATGTTTATCACTATGTGGAATGTAGTTGAAACGGACATTCCCAGTTCCCACTCCAGAAGCTCCAATTCGGTAGATTTGGGAAGGGTATAATATGCATTTTGCACAACTGCCCTAAGTGATGCTGAGGCCACATGGGGCCAACCCTGCTTATTCTTTTTTTTTTGACACAGAGTCTTGCTCTGTCACCCAGGCTGGAGTGCAGTGGCGTGATCTCGGCTCACTGCAAGCTCCACCTCCCGGGTTCATGCCATTCTCCTGCCTCAGCCTCCCGAGTAGGGATTACAGGCACCCGCCACCGTGCCCGGCTAATTTTTTTTGTATTTTTAGTAGAGACGGGGTTTCACCGTGTTAGCCAGGATGATCTTGATCTCCTGACCTCATGATCCGCCCATCTCAGCCTCCCAAAGTACTGGGATTACAGGTGTGAGCCACCGCACCAACCCTGCTTATTCTTTATGGCCTTCCTGTTCTACCAGCGATGCCCTGTGTGGCTGGTGCATGCCTCTCCTTGCTGGCCTCAGTTTCCCTGTCTGTAGAGTGAGGGGCTGGACCAGAGAATCTCCCAGGTCCTCCCAGGTTTTGGCTGAGTCCCCTAAACACGTGTGCTGCAGAGATGCAAGGCACATGTTGTGCTTCCAGGGGGATTGCTGCCTCCACTGAGCTCTCCGAGGGCAGCAGCCAGACACGGAGAGCAGGGGTTTCTCAGGCACCCCCGGGCCATAAGGCTCCACAGGAGCCCTCTGGCTTGCGGGTAAAGGAAAGCCCTGTTTATTGGTTTGCAGCAGTTGGCAAACTGACATTTAAAAAAGGAAGTGAATTGTGAGGTGGGGATTTTAATTCAGGGAAATATTTGAAGAACTCAGTGTTTGCTCAGAGAGGTCATTAAATAGGTTTTGTTCCCACACCCTCTGGAAAAATGATGCTTCATTAAAATGGCAACACGAGGTGTAGTGAAAATGGTGAAATTGGGAACGCTGAAAAGACACATTCACTAGATTCCACTTAAAATGTAAAAGGAGTGTAAAGAAAACAAATGGACATTTTCCTGAGGCAGCTGAGCTATACAAAACACAGGCATCTTTGTCTCCTTCTTGAAAACTTCCACAATGCGTTCTCCTTTCTTCCTCTCCACTAATCTGTACTTCTAAGAGGTGTTGAGTTTCGGCCAAACTTTCTGCTCGGCTCGCATCAAAGGCTGCCCTCTTGTGAATAGCCAGCTCTCACCTAATGATCTCCCTACTCACTCCTGACCAGGACGCAGGTCATTCCCCATAATAATTAGCTCACAGGCAGAGTTTCCAGGCGCTTCCAGGAGCATCAATCACGGGGATGAATGGGAAGCCCGTGTGTGGGAACTGCAGGGGGAGCTGGGTGCAGAGCCACCTCAGCCCTGTCACCCCGCGGCTGTCCCTGCCATGCTTCCTTGGATCCCTATCTACCCCGTTTTGGGTGACAGGACGAGTTGGGCCAGTTACCAGGTAAGTTAAGAGAGGGCTGTGGAAGCATCAGCCCCAACACCCCACCAACGCAACCCAGGCTGAGCTTCTGTTTTCCTTGTGACAGGATCTTGTCGCCTGGTTCTGATGGTGTCTTGGTTCCCGGCTGGGGTTTTGTGTTTACCACGAGCGTTGCCTGCTGTCGGGGAGCTGCGTGTGTTTCACAACAAACAGGGAGCCAGGGAGACCACCCTGCGGGGCTGCCCCTTCCCTCAGCGCTTTCTGCTTGGGTCGCTGGCGTGTTGCAGTGCCTTCGTTCGTCTGTGGTGTGCGGTGCTGGTCCAGGCTTACGCGCTAACAGTGAATTAGAAGGAGAAAACGCTCTGCGAGTGCAGCAGAAGGTCAATATGGAGCCTGGTTTGCTTTTAGAATCTTCCCAAGGCCGATGGGCTTCCTCTTCCCTCCTGACCAGGGGCTTTGATGCCCCTGCCCTGGGCTGCCTGGTTCCTGCCCCGAGTCTTCAGAAAGATCCCCGGGCCTGGAGACTGTGAGTTCAGGTTCAGATGCCTTGCGTGGCCTGTGAATCCTGGGTCCGGTCTCTGTCCCCAGGCCCGTGTTCAGGGACCACCCTGAGCACCAAAGGCAGCCCAGTCCGGCTTTGACTCAGCTCCCAGGGCGGAGTCCCTTGCCCAGCACTGGGCAGGAGGAGGGCATCCTCAGGGCAAGGGTCTGCCATCAGCAGACCAGAGCCAGAGCCCGCAGCCCCTGAGCACTTTCAGATTCCTGCAGCGCAGAGAGGTTTTCCGGGGGGGAAGGGAGGACCCTGTGGCTGGAGAAATCCCGCCGCGAACACCCAGCGACCAGGTCTACAGCAGCACCAGGTCTGTGCTGCCCCCTGGTGGTCACAGATTTTACTACACGCGGCCCACAAGTAAAATGAGTTTCTCTTCAGTGGCCCGGTTATCTTCTGTCGTGTAGGAGGTAGTCCAGAGCCACGGAAATTCGGTAAGGATCGGATAAGGGCAATGAAATCGCAGCTCTAAATCTTTTCATGGAGTTGAAGACAGACATTTGACTGTGGGAGCCATCTCATCTTTATAACCTGGTAAACAATGCCAGAATAAAAATAACAAATTCAATGTATTTAAGTCGGTTTCGACAGTGAGGAATTAAAATTAAATTTATTTAAACTATTTTGACTTTTACCCAAGTTTTTCTTACAGTTCCATCTCATTTTTCCCTCCTTACATAGTTTGGGGAGTAGAGAACAGTCTATTTTTGACTCCTGTGTAACTGACATGGAGACAGAGGCCTGCGGTCCCTTGGGGGATTAGTGGCCCACGCAGGTGTGCAGACCACGGGTCCCTCAATCAGAAGCGGGATGTGTGGCAGGGAGCTTTGGAGAGCTTTCATTTTGGATTAGTGATTTCCTGTCGACTTTTCCTCGTTTTTGTCACAGCACACTCGGAACATTTCTCATCAGCTGTGTACACTATGTCAGGCATTTCAAATATGTTTCTGGAAGTTGTCAGTGCTGTTCTCTATGAGGTCTGAAGGAAAAATTCAATGTTTGTAGTAAATAAAGTACAAAAATTATATCAGCTATTAAGAGGATGGATTATTTCCAAGTTGCTTAGCCATATTGGTTGAGCGTTGAATGCAGCAATGGTGCCAACATATTAAGCACAAGAATCTTGTATTCCTGGATACTGGAAGTTCCCTAGAAGATGGTGGCGCAGGGTCAGCTGGGTGGGGATGTCAAGGGATGTACAGTGGACTTCAAGAAGGAGTTTATGGAGATGCAAGAGAAGGTTCTGAAAACTTTGCTAGGATGGACCCTTTGTTGAATTAGTTCTCAGGGAGGCTGATTTGGAGGAGACAGGTGGCATCGGAAGCTAGAAATAGTGTTCCACAAACAATGAGCTTCCAGGGAATATTCATGCCTAGAATTGAAGACACATGTGTATGGGTTCTGTCTTCCCCTCTGTCTCAGTCTCTGTTTTGGGTGAAATTGGGTCCCCACCCCAAATTCACATGTTGAAGTCCTAACCCCAGTACCTCAGAATGTTTATTGCATTTGGAGATGTTTTTACAAAGGTGATTAAGTTGAAATGAGGCTCTTAGGGTGGGCTGCAATCCCACATGACTGCAATCCCACGTGTCTTTATATGGAGAGGAGATAAGGACACAGACACACACAGAGGGGGAAAGATCATATGAAGACCCAAGGAGAGAGGCCACAGAAGAAACAACCCTGCTGATGTCTTGATTTTGGGTATCTAGCCTCCAAAATTGGAGAATATATATTTCTGTTGTTTAAGCCACCTGATCTGTGGAGCTTTGTTACAGTAGCCCTAGCTGACGAATCCAGTGTCCTTTTGAGTTTAAGGAGCATGACTGGATGACCCATCCATTCAGTATCAGCACCAACCAAGTAGAAACCATCAAAGGAAGTGGACGCAGTGGCTCAGGCCTCTAATCCCAGCACTTTGGGAGACCAAGGTGGGAGGATCACTTGAGCCCAGGAGTTTGAGACCAGCTTGGGCAACATAGGGAGACCCTGTCTCTAAAAAAATTAAAAAATTAGCTGGGTGTGGTGGCATGTGCCTGTTGTCTCAGCTACTTGGGAGGCTGAGGTGGGAGAATTGCTTGAACCTAGGAGGTCGAGGTTGCAGTGAGCCAAGATCACTGCCACTGCACTCCAACCTGGGCCACAGAGTGAGATCCTGCCTCAAAAAACAAAAACAGGCTGGGGGCAATGGCTCATGCCTGTAATCCCAGCACTTTGGGAGGCTGAGGCAGATGGTTGATTGAGCCCAGGAGTTAGAGACAAGGCTGGGCAAGATGGCAAAACCCCGTCTCTACCAAAAATACACACACACAAAAATTAGCTGGATGTGGTGGGGTGTGCCTGTAGTCTCAGCTACTCAGGACGCTGAGATGGGAGGATGTTTTGAGCCTGGAAGGTGGAGGTTGCAGTGAGCCCAGATTGCATCATTGCACTCCAGCCTGGGTGACAGAGTCAGATCCTGTCTCAAGAAAACAAAAAACAAACAACAAACCCAAACCCCAAACCAACCAAACAAACAAATAAAAACAACCAAAAAACCCATCTGATATGGTTTGGCTCTGTATCCCCACCCAAATCTCATCTTAAATTGTAATCCCCGTGTGTCGGGGGAGGGACCGGGTGGGAGGTGATTGGATCCTGGGGGCGGACTTTCCCCTTTCTGTTCCATGATAGTGAGTGAGTTCTCATGAGATCTGGTAGTTTGAACGTGTGTGGCAGTTTCCTCTTTGCTTTTCCTCTCTCTCCGGTCTGCCGTGTGAGATGTGCTTGCTTCCGCCTCACCTTCCACCATGATTGTAAGTTTCCTGAGGCCGCCCAGTCATGCTCGCTGTTAAGCCTGTGGAACAGTGAGTCAGTTAAACCTCTTCTTCATAAATTACCCTGTCCCAGATAGTTCTTTATAGCAGTGTGAAAATGGACTAATACACCATTAAAGTCCACTCTGTAAGGAACCAAAAATCTTAAAAAACAGAAAAGTGATTTGTGTGAATGGCATCCAGTATCTTTTACTAGACAAGATATATTAGCATGATTTCTAGAGAAAAGCCCAAATACATGTCTGAAATATCTATACCACAGTTATGACTGACTATAAATCTTCCCCCCGCCCCCAGTTATGTGGTGTCCTAAAAAGGAATCCAAATAGTTTGGAAAATATCCTCAAGTCTAAATGAATCATGCAGCCAAGTTTTATGAAACCAACCTACAAAGTTATCAATTGCTACAAGAAAGAAGATATTCACTTGTTACTCCTAGTTTTGTTTTAGCTCTTCTGAGATATCTGGGGTTTAGCTTACGGATTGCATGATTTGATGAAACTCTGCACAACAGTTAGCGAGGAAAGGAACTTTAGCTCTGAGGACTTAGGGTCCAGCCGATGGTCTGGGTACTGCGGCATATCTTTCACTCGTGGTGGTGAAGTTAACACTGATGATTAAGCTAACCTCTACCAAGCACTTCCTTCCCATGGGCTCTAAATTCAGTGCTTGACATATTTCATTTATGTTTCACAGAAATGCTAGGACCTGAGACATGGTATAAGGGAGTGGTTCAGTTTTGGTGACACTCAGCTATGTGACCTTGAGCAAATTGCTTCACTCTCTGTGCCTTGGTCTTCTCATTTGTAAAAGGTTGTTGGTAATGCAGGTGAGGCGCTTGAAGCAGTGCCTGGCACTGACGAAGGTTTTCGTAAGTGTTGACCACTAGTATTTTTCTTCACACCCTCAGCTGAGGAAATGAAGGGCACTGGAGGTGTTAAGCAATGTGTGTAACCACTTCTATGCCATCACGAGGGGGGAATCTGGCAGCACAAGAGGCTGCATCACTGAGGCTCTGCACCGCCTCCCAGTTGGGCTTGCTATCCTTGCAGGTACTTGTCTCCTTATTCCTGCTGAGATGCACGAAGGTGACTTTAATATGCATGGCCCGGCTGGGTGCGGTGGCTCATGCCTGTAATCCCAGCACTTTGGGAGGCCGAGGCAGGTGGATCACCTAAGGTCAGGAGTTCAAGACAGCCTGACCAATATGGTGAAACCTTGTTTCTACTAAAAATACAAAAATTAACTGGGCATGGCAGCAGGTGCCTGTAATCCCAGCTACTTGGGAAGCTGAGGCAGGAGAATTGCTTGAGCCCAGGAGATGGAGGTTGCAGTGAGTCGCGATTGCGCCACTGCACTCCAGCCTAGGTGACAGAGCAAGACTCTGTCTCAAAAAAAAAAAAAAAAAAAAAAAAAAATGTGTGGCCCCTGCTCTTTTACCCCCGGTACTTCAGTGTGTCTTCTCCAAAAACAAGATCATTCTCCTCTATAATGATAAAATCAGGAAATTGATGCATTTAATCTATAGATCTTATTTGAATTGTATTAACTGTTTCTCTTATGTACTTTTTAGGAAAAGAAAATGGTTCTTTTCCTGGTCCAGGAGCCAATATCCAACCTGGGGTTTCACATTTCATTTTGCTGTCATGTCTCTCTGTCTTTCTTCTGTCTGGAACAGTTCATCAGCCTTTTCGTTTTTAACTTTTATAACCTTGACTTTTAGAGTACAGGACATTTACTTTGTGGACCGCCATTCAATTTGACAACAGATTTGTTTTTAATGTGCACTTTCTGGAAACAAGATATTGTTCCTCAAAGAAATGAAAAAAATGTTGGGAATACATAAGACATCATAACAGACACCAGGTGGGAATTTTTGAGGTTGGGTAGGTCTGAATAACATTCAAATTGGACTATAAAATGGATATCATGATTGACCCTGCTATGAAAGTTGTTCGTGGTTTGTCTTGGTAATTCAGTTGCCTTATATAAAATTATGGGTTTGATGTATGTGGTCTCTAATATTTTGTCAAGCTCTGGCATTATTCTAATGTGAAATTCTGACATATTGTTAATGATACTATTTACATGCTTTCTTTTTTGTTTGTTTTATTTTATTTATTTATTTTTTGAGACAGAGTCTCTGTCGCCTGGGCTGGAGTGCAGTGGCACGATTTTGGTTCACTGCACCCTCCTCCTCCTGGGTTCAAGTGATTCTCCTGCCTCAGCCTCCCAAGAAGCTGTGATTACAGGCACCCACCAGCATGCCCAGCTAATTTTTTGTTTTTAGTAGAGACAGGGTTTTGCCATGTTGGCCATGCTGCTCTTGAGCTCCTGACCTCAAGTGATCCACCTGCCTCGGCCTCCCAAAGTGCTGGGATTACAGGTGTGAGCCACCATGGCTGTTTAAACCGTCCCACGCTGGTTTCCCATGGTAAGGAACACCCTCATTCATATCACTTTAAGACATATCTTAGTTAATATCCCGTATCTCCAGCTGTTCAATTCCCTCTCCCTCTAACTTTACAGTTTTTACTCCATTTTTGCTCAAATGCCTTATTCTGAGCATGCCTCTGCCACATGGCTGCTCTTGGAATGTGGGAAAACCATCACATGCTAGGACTGGGATTCCAAAACATTTCCTCCATAAAGGAAACCACCAGCCACTGTGGGGCAGCTCTATGTGTAGAACTCTCAGCTCACTGTCACCTAAGGGGCTGGCTGTAGCTTAGTCTTCCCAAGAAATCCACTGCTGTGTATATACACCCAGCAGCCACTGAACCACCTGCTGAGCCACAATGCATGCTTGGGTGGGCCTTGATGCCATTGTTCCCTGGGTGGAACCCCACCCCCTCCAACCCCCAACCCAAGAGGCCTATTTGCTCCATGTTTGCTTTTTAGGGTAAAAGAGAGAGGCAAAAGGCCCATGGTAGTGCTAGACTTTGGAAGTAAGTCTCAGAGAATAATGATGCTGAAAAGAAAGATAAACTTTTGCTGACAATTATAATACATAGTGAAGGTGTAGAGTTTCTAGTTCCTGTTGAAATGAAAAAGAATTGGATCTCTACTTGGAGGGTGAGAAGGATGGAGTCTAGGGAAAAAGGGATGTTTGAGTTCCAGATATCCGTTTGTGTGTGAGAGTTATAGAGTGGATGGAAATGGAATGGTTTGCACTTTACAAAGCACTTCTAAGTATCCAACCATCCATGCATACATCCATCATTTATTTATTTAGCATATTCCAGGGTTCATTCTAGGCCATGAGAATGCAGAGGTGGAAAGAGGAAAATCTCAGTCTATTTGGTGGTACAGGCAGCACAAAAGGTCATTACAATGTGATATGCCAAGAATTGTAAAGAGGCCATTGATGGCTGGGCGCAGTGGCTCATGCCTGTAATCCCACCACTTTGGGAGGCCAAGACAGGTGGATCACGAGGTCAGGTGTTTGAGACCAGCCTGACCAACATGGTGAAACCCTGTCTCCACTAAAAATACAAAAATTAGCCAGGCATGGTGGCACCAGCCTGTAATTCCAGCTACTCGGGAGGCTGAGGAGGTTGCAGTGAGCCGAGATCGCGCCACTGCACTCCAGCCTGGGTGACAGAGTGAGACTCCGTCTCAAAAAAAAAAAAAAAAAAAAAAAGCCATTGATAACTGTAAAGAGGCCTTTAATGGGATATTAGGGCGCACAGAAGGACTAAGTCAGGAAACACAAAGTGGAGACAATTAGCCTGGATTTTGCAGAACATGTAGGAGTTTGCTATGTGGAGAAGAGGAATAGAGCATTTTAGATGCAAGCAAAGGCCTGGAGTTACATACAAAAAGGAGCTGATCTCTGGAGGTTGGGATTTTGACCAGTTCTGTGGGTAATTGGAGCCATTTTGATTAGGCAAAATCAGCCCAGATGAAGTAAGGAAGGGGGAGAAGAAACTCACCTGACCCCCTTCCTGCGCCTTTGCTGGGTTTCATTCTTTTGTTGTCAGAGGGAATGGGCTTGGAAAGTGTGTAATGGAATAACAAAATGAATAACACTTTGAGAGAGTTGTTCTCACCCAGGGATGCACTTCAGAATCTCTTTGGGAAGTTTTTGAAATTTACATGGCCAGGCCTGACATCTGACTCAGACCCCAGGGTGGAGTCAGCACTGACCTGCTCTGCAGAGCTTCTCATGGTGTCCTTGGGTGGGAACACGTGTCACGTGTGTTTCCTCTACTGGGAATATCTGCCTGTCGGAAGAAAGGGCACAGGTGCTATACAGCCATCTCTGGAGATAGTGCCTGTGGAATTTTTCAGGGTAACTACACCCTTTATTCTGCTAGCTGGGTGAGAATTCTAATGATAGCAACGTCTGCCAGTGTTCCCAGGAATCTCAATTTCAGAAGATACTTTCAAATAAGATTTTCTAATCTCTTCTAGAGTTCCACAGTCTATTTACATCCCATTCCTTTGTTAATGTTTATAGTCAGGTTTTATCATCATATTAGAGATGGGGAAGAGGCTGATGGGGGCCTCCTTGGGTGTTGGCAGTGCTTGATTTCTTGCCTGGTTATTGATTCCATGGGTGTATTCATGTTGTATAAATTCAGTGAGGTGCTCATTGAGCATTTGTGCACTTTTCAGTAAATATATGATACTGCATTTAAAAGTCAATTTAAAAACAAATGAATATATTTAAGAGTTGAAATTACAGTACCATGAATGCAGAGACTGTTTTCCCCATGACTAAGTCCCCAAAGGCTGATGTACTCCTAGGATGACTGGCCCCGTGGCTCTGTGCTTTGCCAAGGATGCAGTCTGGCGCCCCAGCAGGCACACAGGGTCACCTGTGCAGAGAGCCTCCATGGGCGGTGGGAATGGCAATCTTGGGTTTCCTGACTTTTGTGCATTGATGGCTTCACGCACAGAGTCACATTAACCCAGTTTCGTAGACTGAATGAAACCATTGGCAACTTTCTGATTTGTTTTTCAGCCTGAGTCGAAGCTGTTAAAGAGGCCAAGAATTCCCAAGCTTTCCCAGGCAAACGGGGAAGAACACTGGGATGCCTTTTCCTCCTCCTCTGTCCATCTGCAGGCCAAGTGTGCATCAGTCACAGGCAAAC
The DNA here is from genome assembly GCF_029289425.2 of Pan paniscus. Classification (NCBI taxonomy): domain Eukaryota; kingdom Metazoa; phylum Chordata; class Mammalia; order Primates; family Hominidae; genus Pan; species Pan paniscus. The sequence continues at coordinate 76,061,517 of NC_073256.2, read as the reverse complement.
TCTGAATTGAGCTTTGTGCAAGTCTCTGGAAAGAGACCCAAGATCGTGTGATGAGCAAAAGTGACAGTGCTGGTGGCAGCGACATCTGCAGAGCCAGCCCCATCCCTATCTGCAGCAGAATACGTATGGGGATCCTTTATGTGAACAATCCACCCAGGGTAGAATGGGGCTTTTGACATCAGCTGAGACCCAGGCGGCCTTACAATGAGAGGCCTGTTGGTCAAAGGAAGGACTGTTTAATGAACTGAGAATCTGAGGCCAGCTCTGGCCATCTGCACTTGGAATCATTAGAGCAACTCTACTGTAACTGGCAACCTTGAATAATGCAGCAAATTCATATTCCAAAATTGTGAACTTTAAAATTTTGTGTTTGTGTCTATGATGAAAAGCATTATATAAACATTTGATACTATAATTTTATTAGTAAGGAAGGCTGAAAAAGTATCTCTCTTTTGACTCTGAGGTCAATAATGATAATGGTTTTTCCCCTACACTGGGATAGAAATGTTCTGTCAAGGATATGAAACCACTTTATGAAAATGAAATTCATTAAAGCCTTTAATAATCAGGTAGGGAAGGCAGGTGCTCACAATTGTCACCTGTTGGTGAGTGAACACCTTAGGCTCGGGGAGGACAATGACTCAAGAACAAGGTCGAATTGCAGGTGGGGGGTGAAGCTGATCCCTAACAGTGTCCTCCAGCCCCTGGCACTGAGGAAGGACATGGAGGGCTTGCATCGACTTTTCCTGGCAGGCTTGTGATTCCCAGCCAGAATGCAGGTGGCAATGTTGTGATTCCTGGCGTAACCTTCAATGCTTCAATGATAATCTCTGCTGGTGCCAGGCACCAGCTGAGTGTCACTGTGCAGCTCCCAGGCTTAAGTGATGCATGCCGAGGTTTTCAGAGCAGTCTCTCATTTATTAGTTGTGTTGGAAAGAAATCTGTACTATCTAACTGGGTACCTCTGGATTTTAACAGCTGTGGTTTATAAGAGATTTGAGAGGGGGTTTGTTTTCAAAGTGCCTTTCACAAAGTAACACCTTAGACTGTAGTTTACATTCCATTCCAGTAGGATAACTTGCAACACTTCTGTGCTCAGAAATCCAACTGTGCAAGAAAAGTCAGGTTATATTTTCATACAGCCCATTCTGGCAAATATGCCTTCACACCACTTTCCCTCCTCCTCACCGCTATTGGCAATAGTCCCAATGGAAGAGTTTTATGTCAAACGTTGAGTATCTTGGAAGCTGTCCTGCACAGACACGACTGTTTGGCTGCATGTTGGAGAGTTGCGGTTGGACTGGGAGACCAGGAAGGTCCCTTCTAGTCTGAGATGTGATGACTCTAGAACTAATTAGTTTCAACTCATAACACGAAATGATACTAGCTACCATTTGGTGGGCTTTTTCTGTGTTCCAGGCTCTGTGCTAAGATCTTAGCATTACTCTAATTACAAAATCCCTGCCAATATTATCCTCAGTTTACGCAAGAACAAATGGGTTTAGGGAAATCAAAAACTTGTCCAATGACACAGATTTAAGATTTAGCAACTGATGGCCACGTGGAAATGGATTACAGATTATTCTAATTGGACACTCTAAACGTGCAATTTAACCAGAATGAAATTTAGGGCTGCGTGCTGTGGCTCATGCCTGTAATCCTAGCACTTTGGGAAGCCAGGTGTATCCCTTAAGCCCAGGAGTTTGAGAGCAACTTGGGCAACATGGTGAAACCTGTATCTACAAAAAATACAAAAATTAGCCAGGTGAGGTGGTGTATGCCTGTAGTTCCAGCTACTCGGGAGGCTGAGAGATGGGAGGATTGGTTGAGCCTAGGAGGTCGAGGCTGCTGTGAGCTGTGATGGTTCCACCGCACTCCAGCCTGGGCGACAGAGACAGACTCCATCTCAAAAAAAAAAAGTAGCTACCTTGTGGTTGCACTCGTCTGAGATTAGCTCATGGCTCCAGCTCTCAGGGTGGCGAGTAATGATTCTGTGGTCAGATGCAGTTTTGAAGTCAGGCAAGAAAACCTTCAACAAGAGTTAGAGATGTCCTGTCTATGAATTTCTCCTCTAGGCTTAGGGATAGCCCTGGGATTCATGTCATGCCAGTTAGAGATCCACTCATTGTAAGCAATACAAGTGCCCCCGAAGAGACAGTGCATTAATTGTCACCCCTTAGGAGCATTGTGTGAATTAGTGTGATTTAGCACATGCCCAGAGGGATGAAACTCTAGCTCCATAGGGTAGGTCCTGATTACTCCTGGAGCAGGCAGCCAACTCAGCTCATGGGGAGCTCTGAGAAGTCTCTCAATGCCTCGCATGCAGCCCCTGCTCAGGAGTCATGTGTCACTTCACAGTCTTGCTTTCCAGTGGGTCAAAGCATGATGTTTATGAGAAACAAATACACAAAATTCTGACTTGTGTGAATACAGAACACGTGCAATAAAACGACTGCAATCTATTTTAAAATGTGGTCTGAGAAGTCAGGTTTAATATGACTATGTAATATATAAATAATATATTTTCCACAGAAAGGAAAATATAAATAATAAAATATGTCTATTTCTTTTTTTTGTGGAAAATTACTCCCACAATTTGGTCCCAAGGGGGTCTTAATTTGTCATCAGGTCTGTGGCTAAATGTCTTATAAAGGAATGCTTCTTTCTTTCGAGAAGTGTACAGGAACAGTCTGCACTGACTGCTTTTACCTGTAAATGTTTTGAGAATTCAGAAGTCACTTTCCTTCCACAATAGGTGCTAGGCATTTTATTTAAATAAAGCAAAAACATTTCTGTCATAAAGAAGATGTTAATAACCTCAAAGCTATGTGAAATATACTAGTACAATCTAATACTCATGGTGAAAAATACAGTAATTAAGAGCAATTCAAGTTTTTTTGTTTTGGTTTAACTTCAGAATTAAAATAAACTCAAAATTAAAAAAATAAAAAATGGTTTTATTACATGTCAGAGTATTGAGATACAAAATATATACCAGATACTGCAAGAAAATGTTTCATCTCATCACTCAATGCCCATTAAAAAAATCAATGCCAAATACAGATTTCATCCATGAAGCTAACATTTTCTCAGATTTTATGAGGGCTGTTTTTCAGCTCTGATGGTTTCAAAAACACTTTGAGGCTCAGGTGGAAGCTGTGTGGTGAAGACGGGCTGCCTCCTACAGGCTGGCAAGAAGATGGGGTGTTCTGAGCCCAGCACAGGGCCAGTGCCTGCTGCATAACTGCAGTTCTGTGAAAGCGGTAGGACCAAATGCTAACCATGAGGGCCTTTTGGCTTCTGCAAGATCACTGAGACTCTACAGATCACACAAAGTAAACAAGGAAAATGAACTCCCATATGTATCTCTCTCACTGCCACTGTACCATTTGAAAGATGTCCTAAAACTTCAAACGCATGCAGGCAGGTGAGATCTATTCCACCTTTAAGACCTATGAACTATTATGAGATTCTTTTTGTTCAACAAGTGAGGGGAACATTTATAAAATGGGAAAAAATTATTTTGGAAAGCATCCTCACTGGTAGAAGTACCTCATTAAATAGAGGTGCAAAGGGTGGGGAATTAAGGTGGGCCAAGGTTGGAATTGCATCCTGACCCCACACCCAGTCCTATGTGTCCTGAAGTGTGTGCAGGCCCCTCAGAGTCTCCCTCCTGCTGCAGGGCTCAGGCTAAGGGCATCTCTTGATGAGGACATGTGCTCCAAGGCCAGTGCTGCTGGGGGAAGTTCTGCAGCTTCAGTGTCTCCTCTGGATTTGCTGACCTTCTAGATCTATTGGACTTCCCTTGTCCTTTATGAAATTTGAGTCGTTGCTGCCTTCCTGAGCACAAGAATTGCCATGGTATATAGAAGGGGGAAAGCATTGGAGGTGAAATCAATCCATCAGTCAATCAACAAATCAATTTTGAACTCAGAGAATAAAATGTCTGGTGCAAGAGGGGCTGGCTAAAATAGGATTTTGAAGGAGATATACTTGAAATTTAATTATTACTCTATGTATCTTTGACACTGACATTTCACCCAAACATCCGTTCAATATCTCCAACACCTGTCATGTTTCTTCTGTTTTTGTCTTATTAATTACCTTATTAAGGTAACAGTGTAAATCTTTCAAAATTATTTTAGAGCTGGCTGGACAAATGAATGCTAAATTAGGGAAAGCAGATAGATTTCAACTGGTACTTCTGTCACAGCAAACTGACCAACTACCAAGTGGACCTTGTGTAGCTAGCTCCATCTCAATCCTGTTTATGATTTCTTTCTATGTGTTTATCAATAGATCCACAATTCTCCTATTTACTCAGATACTATATTTGGGGACCTGTCACTCATTCATTTATTCATCTATTTGTTTTCTTAATCAATGAATATTTATGGAACACTTATCAGGTCCCAGCTATTGTTCTAGATGCTGGGAATACAGCAGTGACCAAAACTGTTCATCTCTGCTTTCCTTAGCTTATAGATTAGTAGGGTAGAAAGTCAGTACACTTGATAAATAAATTTTATATTGGATAGTGATATATCTTCACATGGCCTCTCCTTCTGGGTCTCTGTGTCTTCTCTTCTGTCTTTTATCGGGACACACCGGATTTAGGGTCCACCTGGATAATCTGAGATGATCTCATCTCAAGACCCATAACTTAATTTAATCTACAATGACCATCTTCCCAAATAAGGGCACAATCATAGATTCCAGGTGTTAAGATGTAGATATATTTTTGCGGGAGCCACCATCCAACCCACTACAAAGAAGAACAGTGGAGCATTTTTGTTTTTCAATTTAAAATTAGACCTTAATTGGGTCTAATTTTATTAGATTATTTTATTAGATCTAATCTAATTTTATTAGATTAGATCATTGGGGAGGCCTTTCAGAGAAGGTGAAATCTGAATAAAAATCTGAAAGGAGCAAAGGAGCTGCAGACTCCTGGGGCAGATCATGCAGGTGGCAGGAAGGGCAGGTGTAAAGGACTTGATTGCGTTGTTCAGGAACAAAGAGGTCAGGTTGGGTGCATCACAGGCCCAGGTAACAACATAGGATTTAAAAAAATTTATTTTAAGCCAGGCACGGTGGCTCACACCTATAATCCCAGCATTTTGGGAAGCCAAGGCAGGAGAATTGCTTGAGCTCAGGAGTTTGAGACCAGCCTAGGCAACATAGCAAGAACTCATCTCTACAAAAAATAAAAAAAAAATTAGCTGAATGTGGTGGTATGCACCTGTAGTCTCAGCTACTCTGGAGGCTCAGGCAGGATGATCACTTGAGCCTAGGAGGTTGAGGCTGCACTGAGCCACGATCGTGCCACTGCACTCCAGTCTGAATGACAGAGTGACACCCTCTCTCAGCAATTTTTTTTGAATTTCATATATATATTTTAATTATTTTTCTTTTATATTTCAGAGATGGGGTCTTGCTATGTTGCCCAGGCTGGAGTGCAGTGGCTATTTTTTCTTTTTTCTTTTTTTGTATTTCTAGTAGAGACAGGGTTTTATCTTGTTGGCCAGGCTGGTCTCAAACTCCTGACCTCAAGTGATCTTCCTGCCTTGGCCTCCCCAAGTGCTGGGATTACAGGAATGAGCTACCAGGCCCAGCCTTGCAGTGGCTATTCACAAGTGCAGTCATAGCTAATTGTAGCCTTGAACTCCCATGCTTAAGTGACCCTCCTGCCTCAGCCTCCTGAGTAGCTGAGAGTACAGGCATGCACCAGCACTCCAGGCTGACACGACCTGACTTCTGCTTAACACCACAATGCTGGCTTCTATTGTGAAGAACAGACAGAAAAGGCAAAGAGAGAGGCAAGAAGATCTGTTCAGAGGCAATAGTCACACAGGAGTGGATGGTGGCTTGAACCACAACGGTCACTGCAGAAATGGTTGGATTCTGCCTGTGTTTTAAAGACACTGTTGACAGGATTTGCTTATTGATCAAATGTGGGGGTGAAGGGAAAAGAGGAGTCAAGGATGACTCCACATTTTTGGCCTGAGCAACTGGAAAAAATAAAGTCATTACTGAGACGTGGAAGACTGGGGGCATCAGAAGCTTAGCTGTAGACGACTGCGTTGTGAGATGCCTGCAGGCCATCCAGATGGCATGACGAGGAGGGAGTGGGGTATGCAAGTCTGCAGGACAGGGGAGGTCTGAGCTGGAGATGTAAATTTGGGACTTACAAGCCTAGAGAAGATACTTAAAGCCACGATATGGGGTGACACCACCAAGTGTGGAAAGGAAAGAGAAGTGTGCCGGGAACTGTGCTCTGGGACGCTCCAGCCCTTAGGGTCCTGAGGAACCAACAGAATCTGAGAAGAAGGGGAAGGTAGAAAATCAGAAAGCATGGTGTAGGCCAGAGGTGGTGGCTCACGCCTATAATCCCAGCACTTTGGGAGGCCGAGGTGGGTGGATCAGCTGAGGTCAGGAGTTTGAGACCAGCCTGACCAATATGGTGAAACCCTTTCTCTACTAAAAATACAAAAAATTAGCCAAACGTGGTGGCATGAACCTGTAGTCCCACCTACTTGGGAGGCTGAGACAGCAGAATTGCTTGAATCCAGGAGGTGGAGGTTGCGACAGAGTGAGACTCTCTCAAAAAAAAAAAAAAAAAAAAAAAAAAGAAAGAAAGCATGGTGGGCTGAGCCTGGTGGTTCTCACATGTAACTCCAACACTTTGGGAGGCAGAGGCGGGAGGATTGCTTGAGCTTAGCAGTTCAGGACCAGCCTGGGCAACACAGTGAGACTCTGTCTCTGCAAATAATATTAAAAAAAAAAAATAGCCAGGCATGGTGGTGTGCACCTGAAGTCTCAGCTACTAAGAGGCTGAGGTGGGAGGATGGCTTGAGCCTGGGAGGTGGAGACTGTAGTGAGCTATGATTGCGCCATTGCCCTCCAGTCTGGGTGACAAAGCAAGGCTTTGTCTCTAAAAATAAAAAAATTTTTAAAAAGCATGAAGCATGGAAGGCAAGTGGAGAAAGTTCTCGATTTTCTTCTCATTCATCCTCTCTCCAGATATGGCCCAGGCACATCCTCCAATGCAGCTATTTCTTCCTTTCAATCATTTCATATCCCTCTCCTATTCTTCCTACACTCACGCTCTTCCCCATTTCATTACCTAACATAGGAGTTCTAGTACTAGAATCAGTTTGAGGTACAAAAGTTGAGATTGCATTTTTAAAGTTTTGAGAAAAATAAAGAGTAGGAGAAAAAAAAAAAACCAACGGCGGGATTTCAGACCCTCATTCTTCCACCACAGGCATACCGGTTCTTCCTCTTTTTACTCTGTCTGCATGGTGGGGGTCCTTCTTGATCGCTGGTGGAGGAGGAGAAAGGCCAAACTTAGTTTGTGGATGGGTCAGCGTGGGATAAGATGCAAGCCGACACTGGACTGCTGCTGCGCTGCAGCTTCTCTCAGGCTGGCCCTGAAACACAGAGGTGATAGGAACGCCAAGGGGTGGTGAGTTGGGCAGTGCGCCCCATCATCAACTGAGCGCTAAGGAGAGTGGCAGGGATTCCTGAACTGGGGCAGACGGCTGGGCTGGTGGGCCTAGGCCTGCAAGGAGAAAGCCTGGACCATCAGGGACAAGCAGGTCTGGGGTAGAAGCGAGTGGCTGGGCACTGGCATGAAGGTCTTGGTTTCTCTCATCGGAGCCTGCCGGAGAGCATCCACCATGCCTGAGGCACTGAACAAGCAGGAAGAGAGAAGGGCTCACTCCGCAGAAGCCAGCCAGCCTTGTCATTGGCCATCCATGCTGGTGGCATGGCAGCACTGCAGTTGGAATAGCCGTGGTGCCGGATTCCAGGAAAGGCATGGGCCCATTCTTGAGACTCCGGCATGGAGCAATCCGTCTAAGCGACCGCCTGGGGCAGGTGGATCACATTGAACTCTGTAGCGCCTGGGTGGAAGAGAAAAAAATAGGAAAGAAAAAAGATGAACACCTGATAGGATGTCACTGACTGATATGGAGTCCGGTCACGACTACTCTTGGTGTCTTTGTGTCTGTATCACAAACAGGCATGCATATTTACATTTTATTACACTTTTCAAAATATCCACTAGGTGGAGAACTTGCACCAAGTTTGCCACAAACCGTGCTGCCCCTCTAGAATCAAGGGAGTTGCATTTATTTATTTATTTAACCATTAATGAAATAAAATGATAGGTTCCAGCCGACAATGAAATGCATTTATGATTCTTCTTTGTGGCCTAAGCTTTTCATACATTTTAGGCCTGAAAACATTATATAGAATTACATTTCTCTCATGATTGACTGTTACCACTGTTGAATGTTTTAAGTAGGAAGAAATGAACTGTGTGAGGACAAGACTAACATTTTCACATAATCGTTTTTGCTGAACACTGCCTCTTGATTAGTTTATTGTGATTTATTCTAAGCTTTAAAAAAAATTTCAAGATGGTCTTTTTTTTCTGAAAGTGACTATTGATTGAAAGATAACTGCAGATTAAGAAAACAATTTTATTCATTAAAAAGTCTTATCCATTGATGTGCTTTTTACATTTCAATTTTCAAACACCGGGCAGAGGAATTTCTTTCCCTATGCATTGTTATTCTTGCTGAGTATGGAGACAGTTTTATGGAGGTCATAGAATGTAGGTTAATAGAATTTAGTATACCGCACATTCCTGGTTGCAGCTCCAAGCAGTGGGAATGTGGCCCCAATTTAGCAGGCAGCCAGCCCTGCTTCGAGAACATTGTACCAGGAATCCTTGCTGGCTCTGGAGGTTGCTGCTGTGTAGGCCTGTTTCCTGTCACCAGGGTCCAGAGCCAAGAGCAGCATCTAGTTAGGGTCAGCCCTACGCACAGTCACAGCAGGGTCTCCTGAAAATAGCCTAGACCTCGGTCTCTAGCTCTTTAGAGCAGGGATTAGCAAACCAGCCCTTAGGCCAAATCCAGCCCACTGCCTGCACTCCTAAGGCCCTCAAGCTAAGAATCACTCCTATAAGCAAACATCTGCCATGGATTTGGGGATAGGGAATGCTAACTTCCAATCACAATTAGGTGAGCTGTTTTTCCTTCCACGCCACGTCCATTCTTCCCATTAGTAGACTTGTATTACAGAAAGATTATACTCAATTATTATTACTATATTTTGAATTTTATCAATTAAAGTGTGTGGGAACTTATTTTCTCTTATTATATAAGTACATACATAATGTCCAAGATTTTACCTCTTGATCTACAGAGTCTAGAATAGTTACTATCTGGCTTTTACAGAAGAAGTTTGCTGACAGCTGCTTTAGAGGGATATTAACTTTTTGCACCTCCTAAAATTATAGATAAAATAGAGTGTGAAGCATGTGAAGCATTTCTGGAGAGAAGCTACTGCCTTTCTTTGATCTGAAAGGTGACTGTGATTAGCTACTTGTTAAGAACCACCAGTCCCACTGGACAAAGGCCTGTCCATGCCATAGTAGTAATAATAATAATAATAATAATTATGGTAATAGTAGTAGTAGCTCGAGGTATTATGGGGCCAATACACAAAGATTGATCATGCATGCAAATATGTGTCTCCACAGTGAATTTAGGGGACCAAGTGGAGGGCTGAATTGAATTATTAAGAATTTGAGGACAGTTCTTTAGCCATAAACACAAAATATACAGATGCTCCTCAATCTATGATGGGTTATCTCCCAATAAGCCCATCGTATGTCGAACACACTGTTTAAGTTGAAAATGCATCGAATACTCCTCACCTACTGAACATCACAGCTTAGCCTTGCCTGCCTTCAACACTCTCAGAGCACTTACATTACCTGCAGTTGGACAAAATCATCTAATACAAAGCATATTTTAAATAAAGTGTTGAAGATCTCATGTAATTTATTGAATTTTTATTGAAAGTGAAAAACAGAATGGTTGTATGTATATTCAAAGTACAGTTTCTACTGAATAAGTCAAAAACAGGAGTTACTCCCCCCTCCCCTTTTTGAGACAGGGTCTCACTCTCTCTCCCAGGCTAGCATGATCACAGCTCACTGCAACGTTGAACTCGTGGGCTCAAGTGATGTTTCTGCCTCAGCCTCCTGAGTACCTGGGACTACAAGCATGAACCACCACGTCTGTCTAATTTTTAAATTTTTTGTAGAGACGGGGTCTTGTTATGTTGCCCAGGTCTCGAACTCCTGGTCTCAAGAAATTCTCCCACCTTGGCCTCCCTAAGTGCTAAGATTACAAGCATGAGCCACCATGCTTGGCAGGGGCACCCTTTTGTGATGGATTTAAAGAAAAGCACAGACCTCAGCACTGAATATGCTCATAGTTTGTGTCTATAACTGAATGACCTATTGAATATGATTAACTCAGCATTTTTAAACAGGTTACAATTAAATGCATACAATGAAAGTTAATGAAGTTATTTATTCTTATGAATTTGAAGCTAACCTAGCTATGATAGTACCCACAAGCAGTGAAGATCTAAATTATGTTATTTGGCATTTTCTGTGTCTCCTAGGGCCTATTCTGTTGTTCTAGTAATGACTGCAAGACTCTGAGAGCTAATGCCTCTTGGAAAGCAGAGAGGGGCAGATAACCCTCTGAAAACCAATAGTGAGTCCTTAGAATGCACGTTCAATATTTTAGTCCCATTCCGTTAGAATTTCTGGGAAGCTGAGCCTGTTCTAGGCTTTTCAGATCACACCCACAGGAATATTCAAAGAGTCTAAATGAATGTTGACCAAACACACCCTTCACCTTCTTGGTGGCATGTGCCTGTAGTGTCGTGTCAGCTACTCTGGAGCCTGAGGCAGGAGGATCGCTTGAACCCAGGAGTTTGAGGCTGCAGTGCACCATGATAGAAGCTGTGAATAGCCACTGCACTCCAGCCTGGGCAACATAGCAACATCCCATGTCTTAAAAAAAAAAAAACCAAAACCCAGAAAATCCCACAATGCCTGCTTCATTTCTGGAGGTGGCTCAGGTTTATCCTTTTTGCAAAGATGGGTGAAAACATTGGGTCTTTATTCCACCCACTAGAAAGAACTAGGGCAGAAAGGAAAACAGACAGGACTATTACCTGTAATCCAAGCCAGCATATTCTTGCCCAGCAACCTGGGAAGTGGTGTCTCAAATGACTGTCTTTTTCTTTTCTTTTTTTTTTTTTTTTTCCAACAGGATACTTGCTCCACTTTACAAAAAGGAGGAGGATTTGCACTCCTTCTTTGATTGAGCTGTTTATGTTGGTGTGATTTCTGGCAAATGCCTCTGAAGGCTTAGCTGAGTGATTTGGATACAACATTGCCGACTGTTACAATTTAGGAAACTCTCAAGAGATTGCACGAAGACAAAGACTCTGCAGACAGGCGCAGCCCTGTAGCGCTCGAATGCCCTAATCTGAGTTCTGCTCTGCAAAGTTCCTTCTAATCCTCTTGTACCCTGCTGTGGCTAGCAGTCTAGGGAAGGGCAGCAAGAGTGAAAGCTGCAGGGTACAGATTTAATTCAATCTAGCAAACATTGACTGAGCACCTCTGATGTACCAGACACAGGGCCAGGTTCTGGGGCTACAAAGATTAATGGGATATGGTCCCAGAACTCAAGGAGGCCACTGTTTACAGGCAAAGAGCCACATCCACAGTGGATAATAAAACAGAAAAGGGGATGGAAGGGAGTTTGTCACTGAAGGAATGACATGGATATGTCTTAAATGATAAGGAGACCTTGACAGGGAGAGAAGGGCAAGTGGCCATCCGAGGCAGAGAAAACCTCAGCAAAGTTAAGGAGGTGTCAAAGTCCATGGTATTTACGGTAAAAGTTGAAATTACTTTGTCTTGGGGAAAGGTGGGAGAAAAGACTAGAAATGTGGTCTGAGGGGCAATTGTTTGTTCATTCAACAAATACATACCGCTGGGATATAAGAGCAAAAAGAAACAAACAAATCTCTACCTATGTAGAGCTCACCTTTGGAGGCAGCAGGTGGAGTGGGATGAAGACAGGTAATAAATAAAAAACCCAGGCAAATGATATAGTATATGTTTCAGTTTGCTAAGGTTGCCATAACAAAGTACCACAAACTGTGTTGTTTAGGCAACAGAAGTTTATTGTCTCATAATTCTCGAAGCTGGAAGTCCAAGATTGAGGTGTCAGCAGGGTTGGTTCCTTCTGGGGGCGGTGAGGAAGGATCTGTTCCAGGTCTTATCCCCAGCTGCTGGTGGTTTGCTGGCAATCTTTGGTGTTCCTTGGCTTGTAGGAGCATCACCTAGATCTCTGCCTTCATCTTTGTGTGGTGTTCTTCCTGTGTGTCCCTGTATCCAAATTTCTTTTTATATAGGGACACTAATTGTATTGGATTAGGGCTCACTCTAATGACCTATCTTTAGTTGATAATCTACAAAGATCCTGTCTAAGTCCACTTTTGTGTTGCTACAAGGAATACTGAGCTGGGTAATTCATAAAGAAAAAAGATTTATTTGGTTCACAATTCTGCAGGTTGTGCAAGAAGCCTGGTGTCAGCATCTCCTTCTGGTGAGGCCTCAGGAAGCAAAGTGGAGCCTTGCAGAGGTCACATGGCCAGAGCCAAAGCAAGAGAGAGAGGGGAGGAAGTGCCAGGCTCTTTTTAACAATCAGTGCTCATGGGAACTAATAGAGCTGGAACTCAACACTGTGAGGACAGCACCAAACGTTCATGAGGGACCTGTCCCCACAAAACAAATACCTCCCACCAGGCTTCATCCCCAACACTGGGATCAAACTTCAACATGAGATTTTGGGGACAAACAGCCAAACCATAGCAGACCCTCTTTCCAAATAATGTTACCTTCACAGGCTCTGGGGGTTAAGACTGCAACATTTTTTAGAGAGACTTAATTCAACCCACAGCAGTCTGTGAGCGTGTAATGAGGCTTTGGAGAAACATGAAACAGCAACAGTGTATTGAGGAGGGCATCTGTGTGTGGCACAGGAAAGGAAGAGGTTTGCAGATTTCAATAAGGTGGTCTAGGATATGGTTCACTGCAGAGGAGACATTTGAACAACATCCAGAAGGAGGCGAGGGAGTGAGGTTCACAAATGCCTGGGGGACGAGTGTTCTTGGCAGAGGGAAAAGCAGTGCAAAGGCCTTGAGTTACAGTGTGTCTGCTGGATGTGAGAGGGGAGGAGGCTGGTGAGGCTGGAGGAGGGTGAGAAGAAGGCCTTATTAAGAGATGAGGTCAGTGATCATGGGCAGCAGGGGCAGGCAGGGTCTTACCACCACTGGGAAGACTTTGACCCTAGTCAGGGAGTAGTGTGGCACAGAAGAGTGAGATAATCCAATTTCAGCTTTAAAAGCTTTTCAGGTCCGGCATGGTGCCCCACACCTGTAATCCCAGCAATTTGGGAGGCTGAGGTGGGAGGATGGCTTGAGCCCAGGAGTTTGAGGCTGTAGTGTCACTGCACAGCTAGGGCAACAGAGCAAGACCTCTAAAAAATCTCCCAAAACAGTTTTAAAGTAACTTCCAAAATGCTTCTCTTAAAATATGAAATCTATTCCATATATTCCTATCAGATGATAGGCATTACCCCCTGCTCCCTCTTGACAACTGCATGATTTTTTTTTTTCTGAGATGTAGTTTCACTCTTGTTCCTCAGACTGGAGTGCAGTGGCGCGATCTCAGCTCACTGCAACCTCTGCCTCCTGGGTTCAAGTGATTCTCCTGCCTCAGCCTCCTGAGTAGTTGGGATTACAGGCATGTACCACCACACCTGGCTAATTTTGTATTTTTAGTAAAGACAGGCTTCTACTATGTTGGTCAGGCTGGTCTTGAACTCCTGACCTCAGGTGATCCACCTGCCTCGGCCTTCCAAAGTGCTGGGATTACAGGCATGAGCCACCGCAACCAGCCAACCCCATGATGTGTTATGGCAGCTGACTTTCCCTGTCCTGGCCCACAAAGCTGTGCCCTCCCTGCCCAGAACTGCCTTCCCAGTCTGCCTGCCATGGCTCTTGACCTCAGATTCCATACCTCGTCCTCACTGGACGATGCCTTTCCTCCAACCCCCACTTCTCTATGCCCAGAAGAAGACTGTCATTGGGAACAGTAACCATGGTTTAATATCCTGCCTTTCTACTGATGTCGTTCACCTTTGTGGAACAGTGGAAAGAGCATGGATGTCTGGGGTGGGCACATTGGCTCACACCTGTAATCTCAGCACTTTGGGAGGCTGAGGTGGGTGGATCACGAGGTATGGAGTTCAAGACCAGCCTGGCCAACATAGTGAAACCCCACGTCTACTAAAAATATAACAGTTAGCTGAGTGTGGTGGCACACGCCTGTAGTCTCAGATACTTAGGAGGCTGAGGCAGAAAAATCACTTGAATCCAGAAGGTGGAGGTTACAGTGAGCCGAGACCACACCACTGCACTCCAGCCTAGGTGACAGTGAGACTCCATCAAAAAAAAAAAAAAAAAATGCATGGATGTCTGAGCCAGGAAGACTTGTATTACAATGATGGCTTTGACAAGTGACAAGTGATCAAAGTGTGCCTTGATCACTCTCTGATCTCCATCTTGATGATGGAGATAGCAATGTTTACTTAGTAGGAGTATTATAAAGGTAGAGGCCAAGTGGTTAGAATCATACTCAGTACCAGACTTGTAAGAGGCACTCAAGAAGTGGAAACTATTAGTATTAAATATTAGTTTGGAGCTCAGGGGAGAAATTGTCTGGAATTAGACTCTCAGGAGTTGTGAATATCTGTGGAAACTTGGGCAATTTACAATTTCCCGGGCAGATGGTGTAGAGAAAGAGACAAGGACCCAAGACAGAACATGCACAATTAATTTAAATTTTAAATGACACTTAACATTTCACCACATTTCACCGGTTTAAATTCAACTAATTTAGATTTTATGATATTGCAGGCAAAACTGGGTTGCAACTTACTTTTGTGCTATTTATGAGAAAATTAATAGGGAGAATGTGATTCAGAGTTCCTAATGTGGGGATGTTTAACCTACTTAAACAAGTAAATTTTTAACGTTTTGTGAGGATCAATTTAGCAGGATCCATTTATGTAGAGACCATGTGCTACTTGAAATGATGTAGAGATGTGAAATTAGAATTTTGGAGTAAAAAAGAATATAGATGATTAGCACAGCCCCCTCATTTTAAAGATGAGAAAATAGAGGAATAAACAGGTCAACTGATTTATGCAAGCCTACACAGAATAAGCCACAAAACGGAGTTGAGAAGCCAGGCCACATGACTCCTGAAAAAGGTTCCTTTGGTTTGGCTGGGCATGAATTTTTGCATTAAAAGTCATCAACATTTTTTTTCTAGGCCACACCTGGTTAGCCATTAGCGTTTTTGCAAATTCTTATTGGCAGTTAAGGGGGTGCTATTCACAAATTATTGTGTAACTCAGACTTACTATTAATTCATGCTGGTGTTCCCAGTGTGATTCTGGAATGGGCTACGGGGATTTGGCTGGTTTACTTGGGCAGAGTTGTAAAGAGAGACCAGTACAATGAATAAAATCCTGTTGGCAGTATCACACCGAACAAATGTTCTTTATTTAAAATTTTAAAAAAATTGGCCTCTAAACACTCAATTTAACTCACTGCTCCTTAATTAAGACCATTGTAAGTTTAAGATTTGCTGTCCAGAGTAAATTTTCTGAACCTTAAAGTCTGGCTTGCTTAGCAACTTAGTCTCAGCTAAGATCCAGAGCATTTTATCCACAATACAACATCTTCCCCTTATGATCTCACAACAAGGAACTATGGGAAATGCACTTTCAGCACCATGGCTTTTCAGGCTTCCTCAATGGCTGAAATATGAACATGCACACATTTATCACACTGGTTGTGTTCTGAGGAAAATCAGCTGACTAAGACGAATGGTCTTAAAGAGTGAAGAGTTTATGCAGATTATTGTTGTTTGTAAAACCTTTTTGGCCCATAGTGTATGAATTCCCCAGAATTCTTATTACTTGACTTCAGGAGAATCTGGAAAGAAGGAATCCAGTGTGATTCATTTTCAAAAGGTCTGTGTGTTTGTTTGACATAAAAATGTGTACTCTTAGCATTGTTGCTCCAGGCTGCCAAGACAAAATAAATCAGTGTGTTAATTACTTGAATAAAATAACAGTAGAAAACAGCTGCAACTAATGGAAAGAAAACAAACAGAAGTCTTAAGTATTATTCCACTGTGGAAGATTACAGACTATGCCAGAATTATACACATTAAGAAGTCATTAAAAATGGACACTTCTGACCTCTCTAAATCACATGACCACAATTAACTGTATGGACTTCTTTCTACCTGGGAGGAAGCAGACAAATTATGACTTACCCTTTAACATCCAAGATATGCATGACTTTGTCTTTTCTTCTTTTTTTTCCTCCCTTACTTTCTCCTTGAATTTATAATTATGATGGGAAGAAAAATGTAGATAAGACATAAACATATATTTTTGGTCAGAAAGACAAAGAATCTATAAAAGATGTTGGCATGAACCCTACTGCATTCATCATTTTTCCAAACTGATTCAAACTTCAGCATGTGGCTGGGATGTTCCAGATGCCCCAGGGCCAGTCTTCCATGCTGCAGGGTACTGGAACATGCTGTTCCCTCTGCCTGGAACCTGCCCTTTCCTTGTCTGGTGAACTCTGACTCATGATGCAAAATTCAGTTCAAAGACTTCCTAGCGACCCTCCCTGTAGACCAGGACCCCAATGTGTGCTGTCATTTCCTCCTGTACTTTTCCTTCATAGCCCTTCTCAGACATTGTAATTAAGGATTTACTTGATAATTTGGTCAATGTCTGCCTCTCCCTCTCAATGGTAAGATCCACAGGGCAGGGTCCTGGGTTGTTTTTCTCATCACTGTATGCCCAGGGCCTGGAATAGTGTTGGATTTTTTTCTTTAATACCAATAGCTGGTTTTAATTTTTTTAAAGGAAATACTACAATTTAAAAAAAGAGTTCCAAAAAAATTAACAAAATTTCCAGCAATGATTGCTTCTGAAATGTAAAGATTTGAAACATAATCTATACAAAACTAAAACCCAAAAGGATTTATTCTTACTTTTTCCTTTTTAAAAAAATCCAGACAATTTGTCACAAGAAAGTTCAGCAAGTTACAGCAGCTGCAGCCTCAGTCACCCTTGGAATCACTGTCCCTCTTCATGAGGACAGAGCGCCACACTAAGGACAGCAACACATCTTCAGTTGGTTTCTTAGGGTTTTCCTCCAAGTCTGTGTTAATTTCTCCAGATTGAGACAGTTTCCACTCCAACTCATCTCTTGTCAGGTTCATGCCGCCAAACACCAGAGGACGGATAAACTGAGGCTTGATATCTCCTTCCAGGTAAACAAATTTCGTGGGCAGATTCCTATCAGGATAATTGGGTGTGCAGGTTGTTGTTGAAATGGCTTTGATTAATTTGACATCAGGAAACTTCCTGGCAAGTCCACTGAGGTGCTGTTTGATCAAGGCACAGAGGGGAAGTCCTTGTTTGTAAAGGTGCAAGATGACCCACAAACCCTCACCAGGTAACTTCTTGAACATAATCCTTTCCTGAGACCTCGAAGACTTCTCCACATTTATTCTTCAGTTTAATTACTTTCCACTCACCCAGTCTCTGCTGTCTGTACATTTCAATAGCATGTTCATTCTTCTCATTACATTCGTCTTCACAACCCTCCAGCTCTTCAAAGTCATATCTTCATATGTTTTTACCACTGACTGCTAGAGGACACACTGCTACTCTTCTGCCTTTTTCTCCAATTCTTTCAGACTTTCCTTGGCGGGAAATTACATCTTACACAAGGGTATCTTGCCTGCCAAGGAAAGTCTGAAAGAATTGTGTCTGCATTGGGGTCCTGCATCTTGTTTGCAATCGCTGAAGCCAGTTGTGCCACGGTGCCCCCACCCCTCAGCTCCCTTTTGCCCAGAGTTGGATTCTTAATCAGTATTTGTCGAGTAAAATAACAAACCTCTGCCTGCT
Source organism: Pan paniscus (assembly GCF_029289425.2). NCBI lineage: Eukaryota > Metazoa > Chordata > Mammalia > Primates > Hominidae > Pan > Pan paniscus. Next base: position 76,043,560 of record NC_073256.2, on the reverse strand, counting down.
CATGCCTGTAATCCCAGCACTTTGGGAGGAGGCTGAGGTGGGAAGATTGCTTGAGGTCAGGAGGTCAAGACTGGCCTGGGCAACATAGTGAGACCTTGTCTCTACAAAAAGTACAAAAAATTAGTCAATGTGGTGGCACTAGCCTGTGGTTCCAGCTATTTGGGAGGCTGAGGTAGAGGATTCCTTGAGCCCAGGAGGTTGAGCTGAAGTGACCGGTGATCATGCCACTGCACTCCAGCCTGGGTGACAGAGCAAGACTCTTTCTCAAAAAAACCAAAAAAAACCACTTTAACTAACAATAATGCCCACTATTTATGTAATGTTGGTGTGTCAGGTACTGTAATAAATGCTTGCCATATTTTAATTAACTATCACTTCACAAAGTTTTACTTCATTCCCACATATATAACATTATCTTCATTAGTCAGTCATTTGATGTAAGTCCAGAGCTCTTCTTTGATTATGAGTTCATTGATTATGAGTCCATTGATTGGAAGTTTTGTAGTTTTTTTTTTTTTGCATAAAATACATCTATAATGCCTCATTTATAATTTCTAAAATGTCTGGGATATAAGCACACCTGCAATGGAATTTGAGGGCAGGATCTTTTTTTTTTTTTTTTTTTTCTTTTGAGATGGAGTCTTGCTCTGTCACCCAGACTGGAGTGCAGTGGTGAGATCTCGACTAACTGCAAGCTCCGCCTCCCAGGTTCACGCCATTCTCCTGCCTCAGCCTCCCAAGTATCTGGGACTACAGGCACCCACCACCATGCCAGGCTAATTTTTTGTATTTTTAGTAGAGACAGAGTTTCACCATGTTAGCCAGGCTGGTCTCGATTTCCTGACCTCGTGATCCACCTGCCTCGGCCTCCCAAAGTGCTGGGATTACAGGTGTGAGCCACCGCGCCTGGCCGAGTGCAGAATCTTTTTAGATTTTTAAAACTTCTCCCATACCAATTTTTCTAGCTCATCACCAACAACTGATTTGACAGTATTTTTAAGCGATTTGTCTTTTATTTTTTGCCTTTGCATTTTACGGGTATATAACATGTTTGTTTTGTAATTAAAATAGCAACTAAAATTGGCACATTTAAAAACAAACACAATTGTATTTTGGTGGTGAACCACTGGCAGGTGGGGCTTTATCTTCCTGTGGGCGTGCTTGCATGGGGGATTCTGGGAGTGTGCGGAAAAGATAATGACACTAAAGGGAGCTGGGAAGATCTTTTTCCCTCTGGAAATGCTGAATAAACTTTGTGTTATGTGCCTGTGTTTCTACTGCGACTCATCACATGAGGTCAGGTGTGAAACTTTCAACTTTCCACTAGTGGCATCATGTTGGCATTCAAAAAGTTTCAGATTTTAGAGCATTTTGGATTTCAGATTTTCAGGATTTCAGGAATGTGCAACCTATAATAGGAATCTCGGAAGACAGTACAGAAAAAATGGGTGGGAGGAAATATTTCAAGAAATAACAAAATAGGTTTTCCTACAGCTGAATGACACTAGTTTCCCAGAACAATGAATAGATAATAGACTCATTTCAACTTACCACTGTAAAGTTTCCAGAAAAATATTAAAAGAGAACAAGAAATTTCCAGAGATAAAGAAAACAAATAAGCAAAAAAACAAGGTCACTTATAAAAGAACAAAAATCAGACTATCTTTTGAACTTCCCCTCAGCAACCCTGGATTTCTAACAAATAGTGGTGTGAACTTTCTCTTCTTTTCTTTTTTAAGAGACAGAGCTGCCCCGTGTTGCCCAGGCCGGAGTGTAGTGATGCGATCTTACCTCACTGCAGCTTTGAGTTCCTGGGCGTGGCACAAGCAGTTCTTGAACTCCTGGCCTCAAGCTATCCTCCTGCCTTGGCCTCCCAAGCTGCTGGGATTACAGGCGTGAGCCACTGCACCCAGCTGGAATGCACATTCTAAGTTACAAGGTAAAACTATTTTCAATCTCACATTATATACTCAGCAAAGCTCTCAATCAAGAATGAGGGTAGAATGAACAGCTCTTCAGGTATGTAGGATTTAGGTTTACTTGTTCCATATAGTTTCTTAGGGAGTTACTTGGAGGACATGGTCCAGCTAACGAAGGGAGTAAATCAAGAAAGAAGGCATGGGGTCCATCTCAGAGGAATAACAAAATGAGGTTCCCGCATCATAGCTAAGGAGCACATCTGCAGACCCTCAGTCTAGATGGAGGCACAAAGAGGGAAAGATCTGGAAAAATGGGAGGCTGACGATTTGTGGGATCTTTGAGAAACTGGAAAAGTAAAGATTTGATAAAGGCAAGCAATGCAAAGAAGCAACTGAAGCAGAAGAAAGAGGAGAAATAGGAAAAGGGAGAGGAGGAGGAGGAGGAGAAACTCTTAAAGAACACGAAAATTTGGAATGTAATAATAATACTTGGCTGTACAGACAATAATATTACATAGTCATAATAACATAAATACGGTTTGCTGATTTTCAAATTTTCAGATCAAATAACAAGGGAAAGAAGACTTGATTATGTATACACACACAAAAAGAAAGTGTTATCAAAACTGACAAGAAAAAGTAAGTCAAGGTACTTAAAGTAGTGCTGGAAGTTATAAGGTAAGGTGGGGAGAAAAGAAGAAAGAGGTTGGGCGTGGTGGCTCACGCCTGTAATCCCAGCACTGTGCGAGGCTGAGGTGGGCGGATCACGAGGTCAGGAGATCGAGACCATCCTGGCTAACATGGTGAAACCCTGTCTCTACTGAAAACGCAAAAAAAAAAAATTAGCTAGGCTTGGTGGCAGGTGCCTGTAGTCCCAGCTACTCGGGAGGCTGAGGCAGGAGAATGGAGTGAACCCGGGAGGTGGTGCTTGCAGTGAGTGGAGATCACGCCACTGCACTCCAGCCTGGGCAACAGAGCAAGACTCAGTCTCAAAAAAAAAAAAAAAAAAAGAAGAAAGAAAAAGGCCACTAATAATCCCTCTTTACCACGTGAGAGCTCAAGAGATATTTGCATATTTATATGCAGTATTTAAGTTAAAAGATAATCAAAAGAGGAAGGAACGATTCTTACCTTCAGTGGCAGGAGGGGAGGAGAGAGGAAGGTTGTCGTGCCTTAGAAAGTCCATAGGTGTTGAGACTTGATGTATCAAACTATAGTGATTTAAGCCTGTTATTTAGAGAGCAGGTAACTATCAGAAAAACTAAAAATAAAAAAATTATCATAGTTAATATAGTGCCTCTGATACACAGAATTGAGATTATGGAGGCCTGAAAAAAAGAATTGTTGTTTTTCATTTTAAACTCTTCTATCTTGTTAAATTCGAACATCTTATTAGCTTCATCAAAATTTAAAATATAGCTATTTAAAAATAATGCTAGTGGGCGGAGCACAGTGGCTTACGCCTGTAATCCCAGCACTTTGGGAGGCCGAAGTGGGTGGATCACAAGGTCAGGAGTTCAAGACCAGCCTGACTAACATGGTGAAACCCCATCTCTGCTAAACATACAAAAATCAGCCGGGTGTGGTGGTGTGCGCCTGTAATCCCAGCTACTTAGGAGGCTGAGGCGGGAGAATCGCTTGAACCCAGGAGGCACAGGTTGCAGTGAGCCGAAATTACGCCACTGCACTCCAGCCTGGGCGACAGAGTGAGACTCTGTCTCAAAATAATAATTAATAATAATAATAATAATGCTAGTGAACATATTACATTAAACTTTGGTTATTGCTCGGTTATTTCTTCTATTTTTTAGGAAAAAATTTAACTAGGTAATTATAACAATTCTTATTATTTCTAATACTGAGAAAAATATTTCAGCATAGGCATGTGTCTAGGACAGGGGACTCCAAAAGCTCTAGTCGGTCTTTTGTTTTTAGTAAATCTAGGAAAATGTTTTAATGTTCGGCCACAAGGCAGTCTTTTCAAGGGTGAGATGTTTTTGTAGCTTCCACTATTATTTTCTCCAGAGGACTGCAGAGTGTGAAGACTGTAGACAATTGCTGAGTTGCTTCCCGGGGTGTTTCCAGCCAGTGTCAAGGAGATGGCCACCTTTGTGCCTCTCTGGATGGGAGCTGGGGTGCATGAAGGCTTGGTATTTGTCCTTGTACTCAAGGGTGCTAGATGGGGCATCCTGTGCTTTTGCTCAAGTGTCAACTTTCCAGAAAGGCTGTCCTGGGCCCTGCTATCTGAAGAGTGTTCCCTGACCCCACTCTTTTCTATTCCTTTACCCACTTTGTATTTTCTAAACTTCTCCTCACCTGGAATTATGCTACACAGGTTTTGGCTTTTGTTTTTAGATTTGGGGTCTTACTGTTTTGCCCAGGCTGATCTTGAACTCCTGGCCTCAAGCAATCCTCCCACCTCGGCCTCACAGTGCTGGGATTACAGGCACGAGCCACTGTGCCTGGCTGGTTTTTGTTTATTCTCCATCTATTCCACACCAAAAAGTATGTACCTTTTGGGGGAAAAATATTATTTTGCTCACTTCTGTATCTGTTGTTCTTTCTGTTATATTTCTGTTTTTTTCTTTCATATTAAGTCTTTGAAATCTGGTGTATATTTTACATTTAAGTTACATCTTTATATTACTCAATAGCCACATTATAAGTGCACATTGGACACAAGGCATGCTCGGGGTAATTCCTGAGTGTCTTCTCAAACATACTCTCTCACTTACTTAGGTCTGTCTTCTGGGGCATTTGGGGGCTTCCTTTCTGGGGAAGCAGATAGGAAGAAGCAATTAGCTACCTGAAAAAGTTGCAGGTTCTAAGAAGCTGTGAAAGTCCAGAGCAACAGCCCTCCTTGGTGTTTATTGGATTTTAAATGGGTTTAGCCTTAAGTTTGCTTAGTGACTGTCATGTCTTTACCAACATGTCTCTCGGTGGTTTTTCTGGAGGTCAGTAACACCTAACTCCTCTCTCCTTTTTTATTGACTGGGCAAAAGACTTCTGAAGTTCCCTGCCTCCTACCTCTTAAGATGTTCTTTCATATCTCTACTGCTGTGTCTTGGGTGACATTAGCTGGTAATGGGGTTGTGCAAAGGGCTGAAACCACAGATTTAGATCCTTCTCCTACAAAACTCCAGATTAAGCACTTTGCTCTCAATGTCCCATTTTATTTACGGAAATCATGTTAAGTCTATTTTTGTATGTCATTTCTAGGACATCCCTATTTAACCACTTTTGCACTCTTCCTTTTTTCATAAGACACAGGATTGTGTTGATTACAAGAAGGAGGCAACGCTGTCTTGTCATTGCCACTGAACATGATTACTGTCTGTCTGCAAAGCAGCTCCTAAGGCATTGAGGGAAGGGGCTCATTATCAGAGCGCCAGGGCCCAACACATAGCCATGCAGCAAGGTTTGTTGGGTGCTAAATAAATATTTCCATAACACACTCTAACAACTACTTTCTTCTTTTGGCTAATTACTTGGGAACAATATTAATTATGAGCAACTCTGATAAGTTTCACTTGTAAAATTATTTATTCAACTCTGACATGGGTATTGGGACCCCATAGGAACGGAAGAGCAATCTGAGTATATGTGAACCTGCAGTTCTTCTTAAGTTACCCAGTACTGAAAAATGGAAAGTTTTTGAACATTCTTGAAACATTTTAAAAACTAAGACCTAAAAGCCTGTTAACAGAAATATGATTTAGTTTAGAAAATGATTCATAAAGCTCACGACCTCTTTTTACCTCATGTTACCCCAGTCTGAGCACTGTCTTTTGCACAATTGCTAAGACTAAGATCTTCATGGGAACACTGGGCCTCAGCTGTCAGAACTTTGCCTGCTCTAGGTATTTTTTCTTGAATACAGTATTCCCATTTAACAAGTGTGATGGCTCAGGTAGAGATATGCTGCTGATAGGAAGAAAGGATTTCCTAATAGTGAGTTTTTACTCTGCTTATGGCTGCTTACATACCTGCTGGAAGTCAGTTTAATCTTGCAGACTTCTATTTGGCATTTCAGCCACGTTCCCTATATGTTCCCAAATGTCAGTTGTTCTCTCTGTAAAACTTGCAATGAAATTTTTACTAGCACACAAGTGTAGATTCAACCTTTTTGCTTTTTTCTTAGATCTCTATCAGCAAAATGAGGTCTGGGATTTGATGGGGTCATGTCAGAATCAAATTCCCTTAATTCTCATTCTAACACAGTGTTCTGTCTAGTTGAAAGGTCTTCTGCTCTCCTGACATTTATTTTTTCTACATGAGTTGTATCTGAGGAGGGAGTATGAGAGTCTTGGGTTTTACATATCAATCGGAAGTGTGTCAGGGATGGCTGATGTTAGTCCTGTCATGGATTTTTAACTACAGCCTATGAGTTGGAAGTTGTAATTATTGAAGGCCTTTATCTAAAATGACTTTGCAAAATACTGTGTTCATTACATTTCCAGATTTTATCCATATTTTCAGTCAAGATTCCTGTTTCATCTTGTAATACACATTTTAGAGTAGCAACATTAAACTATTCATTTGATGTTTACAGCTTGATGGTTCATTTTCTAAGGAACAATTCTGTTTTCTATTTTGTCATTGTGTCTCCAGTGTTTTTTGAACCCATTTTTGTGGCTTTATTCTGGATTGTTTGAAAATGTTTTCCTTCTCTGGGGGGTCTGGAGAAAGAGCCTGAATTTCTCACTATTCAGTTTCTTTACTGGCAAGAATAAAATTATATCTGTAGTGCTTGGACTAAATTATGTGATTTCCTCCTCCTAAGCCATAAACCATAAATGATGTTGAAATCATCTGTTATGGAAACAAAGTTTCATAATCTGAAATATCTGGCTTTAATAGTCATATAATAAGTGGCTGGGTGTGGTAGCTCACTCCTGTAATCCTAGCACTTTGGGAGGCTGAGGCGGGTGGATTGCTCAAGGCCAGGAGTTCGAGACCAGCCTGGCCAACGTGGCAAAACCCCCTTTCTACTAAAAATACAAAAATTAGCCAGCACAGTGGCACACACCTGTGGTCCCAGCTACTCTTGGAAGCTGAGGTGGGAGGATTGCCTGGGCCCGGGAGGTAGAGGCTGCAGTGAGCCAAGATGGCACCACTGGGAAACAGAGGGAGACCCTATCTCAAAAAAAAAAAAAGTCGTATAATAAATGATACTGAGATAACGGTAGAGCTGTCTGGGATGAATAGAAATTTGACTCCAGAATTGATGCCAGAATGAAAGAGTTTGCAGATGGAGGCACAAATAGAAGGTCAATTTCCATCTTTCTGTTTTACATTTTCCCAGGGCATCGTATTTAAGATACATTGGCTTCTTCTGTTTTGCATTGGTAAAGATGGACAGATAGTGAAATGGGATCAAATAACAGAAAGCTGACACATCCTGTTCTCAAGCAGTTTAGCAGGTTCATAGATTAAAGGTTAAGCCCTTTCCCCACCAAGAGGGCCTTATCAAGTCTCTGACTTTGCGCCACAAATTTGATGAAATTGGGGAGGGAGTGGTCTAACTGCAGATTGACATGGCTCTGAGCTTGTCACCAAAGAAACATTCCCGTCTGCCAAAATAGTTAACAATAAAATACATAAACAGCCCTTCTTTCCCCTGGAACTAGTTTGTTCTTTTATTTTCTTAAGCTCAAAGTCAAACCACAATATCTTACCAGCACCTTCTGATGGGGTTTATTATTGCTTTTCTTTTAACATGGAATTTTTACATTTGAATTGTTGATATGCTTTAAAATAAAAGTACTCACTTTTTATTGGGCTTGCAAGGGTTCTGCATTTTCTGGAAAGTTTAGGTAGGAACAAAATGCTTACTTTTCAGTTGAATATACCTAAATTGAAAATGACTCAATAAAATTCACACCCTTGGTCCCTGAAAATGTCTAATCATTTTATTATATGCAGATCACGTGGTTTAGTTTTATGAACAATGAATGACCTTAGTTGAAAACTGGCTTCCCTTTGAAAGTATTTCCAGAAAGAGGGTCTTCAGAAACAAAAAAACCTCTTAATTTTTAATAGACTCCTCCAACCTACAACTGGCTTATAGTTAACAACCCTATAAAACAGGTAAATCCAGTTAATTACATTGAGGTCAGTTCAGCCAATGATCTTAGCGGTTTGATAGATACTTACACTACTTAAAGTTGGGTGCTTAACTGGTGTTTTAATGAGGTGGTTTTGTTTTTTTTGTTTTGCTGAGATATTAGTAAATCAATTTCCCTGCAAAGATTATTGTTTCTATGTTCTGAATAACAGAGCTTTGAGACCCAGCTACTTCTTTTTCTGTGTACTAGAGTAGAAAACCTTGTCTGTGTTCCCCGGTACTCTCTGCCCTCCTCCGTGTAGGAACTGAGGCTTTCTATTCTGTATGTGACCTTTTTAGGTGCCTCTTTTTTTTTTTTTTTTGAGACGGAGTCTCACTCTGTCACCCAGGCTGGAGTGCACTGGCAGGATCTGGGCTTACCGCAATCTCCACCTCCCATGTTCAAGTGATTCTCCTGCCTCAGTCTCCTGAGTAGCTGGGATTACAGGCACACACCACCACACTTGGCTAATTTTTGTATTTTTAGTAGAGATGGGGTCTCGTCATGTTGGCCAGGCTGGTTTCAAACTCCTGACCTCAGGTGATCCGCCCACCTTGGCCTCCCGATTACAGGCATGAACCACTGTGCCCGGCTCAACTTGTAAGAATCTGTTAACGTCACTCCTGGCTCAGCTGACTGAGCCTGAAGTTTATGTGTCAGCTTTTAAATGGCAACACAGAATATCTGCATGTCTAAGTCCTTGTCAAGAAGGCTTACCCTGATTCTAGAGCACTCTGAAATAAGATTTATGGAAATTATGGAATTATGCCTGAAAATTTTGCAGTCCATTTCCTAGATATTCACTTTGATTTTCGTCTGAAACTTAAACCTATAGTTTTTTTCCTCCTGCAGTGAAATTACTGAACTCTGTTTATATAACATGTCATAAATACACTTTGAAGCAATATTACAAATGAGCTTATGAATATTCTTGTTTTTACTATAAGAGTAATGGTAAAGATTAAGGGTACTAAATTAAAGAGAAACTTCCTTATAAAGCTCTATCCATAGGAGATGTTTCTCAGATTTCAGATACTGAGGATGAAATAGATTTTGTTTATGATTCACTTTTTTGAATTGGCTGCTAGACAGCTCAGAGATAAATATTCAGGCCACCCCAAGCAAGTGCACGTGATTATATGGCATGCATTCTATGCATTAATTTCACTTATAGCTTCATTTTTTCTCTTTCTAACATTATGTTTCTATAAACTCACTTCCTACTTGTTATCTAGTTTCCTCGTACATATTTTTAAAATTTTAAATCTTTCTGGAAGTAGGTAAGGTACAAATAAAGAAATAGCACAGAACTAATTACATTTTTTTTGGGTTTAGAACCAATTAAAATGTCCACAGGGTATGATCCCAGTGGTAGGAAGTGACTCCAGCATTCATGACAGTGGGTGGAGCCTTCAGTAGCTTGGAGGCAGCAGGCTGTGTCCCTCACTAAAGGGACCAGGAACAAGATAGCAATAAAATGACAGGCACAGACAGGATATGAGTCCCCAACCCCCCAAAAAACATCACAGAAGTAACTGGGGATGGGGATGCTTTCTAACGGGATGGGCTATAACTGCAGACGGATCGCGGAGTGAGGGATTCACACTTGCCTACTGTTTGAACAGCTCTATTTTAAACCCCAAATTGGGCTGGCCTAAGGAGACATGCTTTAATATACAAATATAGCAAGCAATTCTTCAGTGTGGATTTTGAAGGAAACTCCATCTTCACCAACCTGCTACAAAGACTGACATACCATGATATAAACTTACCCCTGAGGATGAAAGTTTTGTATTTTCAAGAGTCTTTTGTTGAAGATCAGATAAATGAGAAGGTAACATGGTGAGACTTGGCTATCGCTAACAATACGTGGGAAGGAGGGAATATGAAACAAGGCGTGTTGTAGGGGAAAGCGTTTGGGACTTTAGGCCCAGGCTGGGGAAGTGGGAGGCTGTCTGGTGCTGGGAGAGACAAGAAAATACCATTAGGGCACAAGGGAGGATTTTCCAACAAAGCCTCAACCTCGCTTTTATTACTGACAGTAATTCTCACTTGGCTCAACTCTCTACCTTCTTCCCCTTTTTCTTTACTTTTCCTGCCTTTTCTTTATCAGTTTCTAAGACCTGTTGACTCTTTGCTACTGACACCACTTTTGGAGCCCATACAAACTCTGGCAGCAGCTGCAGCCTACAGACTTCTTTCCTGCCTCTGTGCTGGGGCCACCTGCCATCCTCGCTCCGGTTCTTCTCAAGAGGGGTTTCACTTACAACCTGGAGCCTTTCCTTTATCTACCCTGGCTGGGGGGATTAATTTTTCCCAGGTGTGTCCCTGTAACTGGCCATCTCCACAGAGATTGGAGATCCAGACCTCTCTGCCTGTGAAGCTGAGGGGGTGCCTGCCACTTCCGCTGGCGTCGCCCTGTTCCCTGGGTAGTTTCCTGAAGTCACGCTCTCTCCGCCACTGCCTTCATAGAGAGTCCCACCCCAGCTCACACACCTAGCTCTATGCTTGTCAAGAAGCTGTTAAAACAATGAATCCAGGGCTCCCGAGGCCCCACGGAGACATAGGGTCACGCCACCCTCTGCCTTTTCTGCATCTACCGTTGTACCCAGGACTCAGATACTATTCCATGAAGTCTGTTCAAGGACCCATGTCAGAATAGACACAGATCTTTTCCCAAATATCTTGAAGTCCATAGTCAGCTCTCCCTGATAGAGAACTTGCATTTCACTTTGAAGCTTTAACTACACGCATATAAGCCCATCTCTGTGGACCTGTTTCAGCCGTGAATCGAAACATCATGGCTGGGCATGGTGGCTCATGCCTGTAATCCCAGCACTTTGAGAGGCTGAGGCAGGTGGATCACTTGAGGTCAGGAGTTTGAGACCAGCCTGGCCAACATGGTGAAAACTTGTCTCTACTAAAAAATACAAAAAATTAGCTGGGTGTGGTGGTGCATGCCTGTAATCCCAGATACTGGGGAGGTTGAGGCATGAGAATCGTTTGAACCCGGGAGGCGGAGGTTGCAGTGAGCCGAGATGGTGCCACTGCACTCCTGCCTGGGTGATAGAGTGAGACTCTTTCTCAAAACAAAAAACGAAAAACAAACAAACAAAAAACCCAAAAGAGAGTGCAGCTCCATCTTTTGAAGCGGTAAGAGGGATTGAGATGTACCTCTGGGCCTGCATCCGGGCCCATCATTGGTCAAATGTGCTGACAACAATGTTCCTCAATATGTGGTCAGTCCTACTTCTGGCTTTTGTTTTTGATAAATCAATTTGCCAAATTGTTTTCCAGTGTGATATTTAAGCTGTAGGGAGTCCTTACAATTATTGCAACCTGATAGATAGGTCATGTAGGTATATATATATACATATATGTATTTTGCTGGGGTTTTGCCATGTTGCTTAGGCTGGTCTTGAACTCCTGGGCTCAAGTGACCCTCGTGCTTTGACATCCCAAAGTGCTGGGATTACAGGCCTGAGCCACCATGCCCGGCCTAGTTGATTAACTTTTTAGAAAACAAATCTGTTTATTTGTAATCACTTGTAAATGAGTCCCAGATGCCATATAAAGAACTTTGGCACATTATTTTAATTTCAACTTTAGAGCCCAATGGGAAGGGGTTGCACGTATCTACTAGATATTCATAGCATCCAGCATCATCAATGTTCTTGCTGAATTATCTCATTTGTTTTCTGATGGTCCCAATCCCCTTCTTAGAGAAAGTAATTAGGTTTACTAATGCTGGTCTTAGTCCATTTGGGCTGCTCTAACAAAATACCATAAACGGGGTGTCATAAACGACAAATTTATTTCTCACAAATCTGGAGGCTGGGAAATCGAAGATCAAGGCACCAGCAGATTTGGTATTTGGTGAGGGCTTGCTTTCTGTTTAATAGGTGGCACTTTCTCACTGTGTCCTTATATGGTGGAAGGGATAAATGTAACCTCCCCCACCGTTCCCTCCCCCAACAGCCTGTTTCCAGGCAGAGGGCGAGAGGGGCTTGAAACTTTGCCCGAGGCTATCCACCTCCCAGCTGCGAGAGAAAAGGGCTTTAGTTCTTCCCGTGCCTGTGAAGTCTGTACACCAGATTCGCGCCCTCCCCTGAGTTCTGGCCAGGAGGCTTCTCGCCTGTTCAAATTGCTAGGCTTGGCTCTCTCACTTGACTCAACTCCAGGTAAAGTTGGAAACTTTTCCCGCAAACAGATCTTCAACTTCTCCAGTAGTGGTGTGTGTTTGGTTTCCCTTTCCCACTTCCGCAGTTGGGGCAGTCACAATACTTGAGGTGTCTCCCGGGTCCTGCAGGAACAGTTCGCTTCCTTCAGAGGGTCTGTGAGTCCTCTCGGGATTGCTGGTTTGCTCTTGCAGTCGATCTGGAGCTGAAATTTACAACGCAAGCCTCTGCATGCTGCTCTGTCCAGAGCTGCAGTCTAGTCCTGCCTCCCGTCAGCCGTGGTCCTTGGGCCTGTTTTATAAGGGCACTAATCCCAGGAAAGCGACACCCTCATGACTTAATCACCTCCCCAAAGGCCCCACCACCTATAACCATCACCTTGGGAAGTTAGGATTTCAAAATATGAATTTCGGGGCGAGACAAAAAACCTTCAGACCATAGCAATGCTTGTGGTTTTATTTTTACTCTTTTGATCCTTAAATCTCTGGTGATGGTGGCCCTGTCCAGTTAACCATTCCCAAGATGCAGAGTCTAGAGTGTTGGAAGGCTGGGGAGTTCCTCTTCTGTGTTTGAACATGCGTTGTTGTCAACATGGCTGGGAGCTGCAGGAAGCCAGGCTTCCTCTATAAGGGGCCACCAGACTATTTAGCCGGATGCCAACAAAGCTAAGTGAATGACTCTACAGGACACTGGGGGAGGCTGTCCTGAAAAAGCACTGATACCTGTTTGCCATTCAAATGACAGCCTGCACGACAGTAAAGAATGCAGTCATTCAATAACATTTTGGGCTTTTTCAATCCTCTGTTACAGTGAAACAATTCTGATGTGTCATTGTTATTTAAATAGCAAAAATCTATGAGTGTTATTTGAAGAAAAAACCATAACAATGTTTTTGATATCAGTGGGATATTATTAGTTAGGTAACATTGTCTCTAAAAGTTCATCTGCCGACTACGCAGTTAGACTGTACAAGCCTTTAATAGTTGTCAAGAATTTCTGAAAATTCTTTTCAGAGGCATGTGAGATTGGGGAATAAATCCAGGAAAAAGAAAACAGGAACTACTGAAGTTGGGCCCTGCATAGGGGATCAGTGGAGAAAAATTACGCTCCCAGGTGGCCTAGTGGGAGGGTGGAACTTTGGAGATAGACTGATTTTATGGTGATTTCTTCTTAAGTAGTAAATTTTACGGTATGGGATTTGGTCCTGTTCTTCCATTTCTTCTATGAAATATTTAGAAAAATTACTACTGTTAACTCATATTTTCAGTGTAACTACAGTCAGTCTTTTCTGGACTTGTGAAGACTGCTGAGTTCAGAAATACAGTTAACATAAAGGAAAACAGGTGATGCAATGGGTTGAGCTGACTCTTGGGCATGTCAACAGAAGATAGAACCTCGGACAGAAATGAGAAGGACCATGGAGAGATGGGAAAATATTGACACATATTCCAGGACACATTCAGGTCAGAATTAGGAGACACAGTTTTTAGATTGAAATTAGGCTTACAGGAGGCATGGACCATATAGAAATCCAGAGAGGTGCTAGGGAGAGAGAGTTACTACAGCCTTTGGTCTCTTAGTGACTAGGAGGAGCTGAGCTCGTTTCTACATGGAATAATACCACAGTCAAGAAGACCTTAGCTTGTAAAACTGCATTCCCGATAAGTAACAAGCATAAGAAGCAAAAAGGCACCATCTAAATCTAGAATCAAAAGGAACCATGTAAACACACTGAGATAGCATCCTAGGTGTTTCTGCCATAGCCAATAGTTACGTAAACCAGAAACCCAAATCTACCAAAGGAATTACAGGATTCTGTTTGTTGGATGGTGTAAGATAAGGGGGTGTTCTCATAACCAGGAGGCACCAGGATGGCTCAGAGAGAATGGAATTAAATGAACAAAAATGTAGACAATAGCTCAGAAGTTAGTTTTCTTCCTTAACATCACTATACTACAAATTTCTTGTTGCCTCTACTTTTGTAACAAAACATATCCATTCTTTAGGACAGTGATTTTTGGACTCTCTTTTTAAAGTAAGTAAACACTTTCTTTGAAGATATCTTTAAAGATAACTCATGTGAAATCCTACTTCGTAAAATTAGTAAAAGTGGATCTTTTCTGGTTGAAGTTGATTCTCATAGCCAAGGGCTCTGCCTCTTTGACCATCCTCCTTTCTCCCCATCCATCTGTCTGCTTCCTACATTCCTCCAAATCCAAGCCCCTTTTAAAACTTTTTGAATCTGAGAACACTGTATGAAGGTGCTTCTTTAATTAAAGTCTTCAGAATTGTTTTTGTATATTGGTTAGACCTCTAAGAATTTCTACTTCCAACCTGAAAGTATATATGCAGAAATGAATGTCGTGATGAAGCATCTGCCTAAGAAGTTTAATTATTGGCTGTGATTCTGACTTGTTGATTGTTATACTTAAACATGAAGCGATTTCTGGCTCTGACTTAGCTTCTCTAATCGGAGGGTCACCCACACTACCTTGCCCTGAGCATACTTCAAGGCTGCAAGTCATTTTCTTGTTTCTTTTGTTGATGTTCTGCTTTCCATGTTAAAAATATTGTCTCACAGATCTGGAACCAAGCATAACTTTGATAAAATAAAATAAAATGTAAAATAAAATGACACAGTTACTCTGGTCTCCTGCCAGTGAGTTTGTGTTGTAAGTTTTTCCCAGTCATCAAATCTCACAAGTTATATTTTTAATGATAGTTCAATTTGTTGAAGCATATTTCACTTAATTATGTTGATGAATTATTTGTCCGTCATCTGTGATGTCTGTGTGGCAGCCAAGTGTCCAAATCTGGCAACAAATTTTAACTTCTGTGATTCTCTAATACTCAACTGTCATTACCAGGATCTCAACATGCTCTATACTTAAAAAAAGATATCTGCATTTACTTAAAATACATTATTCAGCATATTGGGACATTATTGGAAGATAAAGGTATGTTAATAACATTAGATCACTTACACGTTGTCTCCTGAATCCCACCTGGCCCATTAAAGTAAAGAGATTTCTTAAAGATATTATGTGTATTACCTTTGAATTCTATGAGTGTTGAATTCTATCATTCAGTACTTTGCTGTATCAGGAGTTGAATTCTATCATTCAGTACTTTGCTGTATCAGGAGTTGCCAAACCAAGATTTAGAACAGAGAAATTCAGTCAGGGTTAAACGTGATTCAACATCTCACACGCCATCTATTTTCTAGCGTGATTATGCGTGTCTGCATAGTATACTTGAGTTTATTGCATTTAGATAATGCAATAAAGTAGTGTGCACTAGTTCTTAGAAATATGTATTCCATGGAGTCTATGGAATATCTGATTAAATATTATATTCTGGATCTTTTTCATTCTCTTCCTCTCTCCTGCAATCATGTGGTATGCAGAGTGCTCCAGTAAGGCTTTAAGACTGCAAATGCTGGTGAGTGTCACTTCCTGACTTCAAAGATATCTTAGTCAGATAGGAGGAAGATGTGTGAGCAAAGTTATGTAAAGGAGAGAAAAATGCTTAGGGAGATTTGTGCAGGGTTGTGGAATAATGTATTTTGGCCCCTAAAATTTATCTTTCTTTGTCACCCTCCCTCAATCCCTTCTTTTGCCCCTTGGGTTTGTAGTAGTTTTCTATTGCTGCTGTAACAAATTACCACAAAGTTAGTGGCTTCAAACAACTCAGATTTATTATGTTACAGCTTTTGAGGTCAGAAGTCCAATAAGTCTCACTGGGTTAACATCAAGGTGTGAGCAAGGTTTCCTTCCTTGGGTGGGTTTTAGTGGAGAATCCATTTCCTTGCCTTCCCAGCTTCCAGAGGCTGCCCCATTCCTTGGCTGGCAGCTCCCTTCCATCTTCAAAGTTGGAAATGGCATCACTGTGACCTCCACTTCCTCTCTTTCTCTGTGACTCTCCTCCCTCCTTCATCCACTTATAAAGACCCTATGATTACACTGTGCCTACCTAGATAATTCACAATAATCTCCCATTCACAAAATCAGCTGATGAGCAATTTTAATCCCATCTGCAACCTTAATTTTCCTGGTCATATAACAGAACCTGCTCACAGGTTCTGCAGATTAGGTCATCGGCAGCTTTGGAGGCTGTGATATTGTGAAATATATATTTGGTCTTCTTTCCCCTTTCCTTGCATACAACCCCTAAAATCCTTGGACTCTCCAGAATGCTGTCTTTTTATGTGTTGACTGACAGTGTCAGGGTGGGACTGGTCACTGGAAAGAGAAAAGCATGATTCAAAGGTTGAGACCTTCAGCTTTGCCTCCTAAACTCTAGGGAGAGGAGAGAGGCTGAAGGTCAAGTTGATCACCAATGGCCAATGGTTTAATCAATCATGCCCACGAAATGAAGTCTCCATAAAAACCCGAGGGGACAGGGTTGGGAGAGCTTCAGGATAGCTGAACACATGGAGCTTCCTGGAAGGTGGCGTGCCCAGGGAGGGCATGGAAGCTTCGTGCTCCTTCTCGCATACCTTGCCTCATGTATCTGTTCATCTGTATCCTTTGCAATATCCTATGTAACAAACTGGTAAACGTAACTGTTTCTTTGAGTTCTGTGAGTCACTCCAGCAAATTAATCGAACCCAAAGAGCGGGACATGGGAACTCCAACTTGAAACTGGTCAGAAGTGTCAGAGTCCCAGAATAATGACTGGTATCTGGGGTGGGGGAGTCTTGTGAGACTAAGCCCTTGATCATGATCTCACAGTATCTCCAAGTAGTGAGGGAATTGAGCTGCAGTCTACTGCAGAGTCAGTTGCTTGCTTGCTGGTAGGGAGAAACCCATCCCTCCACATTTGGTTACAGAAATCTTCTGTGTTGATGATTGTTGTTGTTTTAAGTGAGAGAATAGGAACGATGGTTTGAGATTTTTTTTTTCCCCCAAAACAGGGGCCATTATTTTGTCTATCCCAAGGTTACTCCCCTGATTCAAACTTTATACTTTGTGACCATATCTTTTAAAGAAACCCATAGTAGTTCTTCTTTTTTTTCTTTTTTTTTTTTTGAGACGGAGTCTTGTTCTGTTGCCTGCCCAGGCTGGAGTGCAGTGGCGTGATCTTGGCTCACTGCAATCTCAGCCTCCTGGGTTCAAGCAATTTTCCCATCTCAGCCTTCTGAGTAGCTGGGATTGCAGGTGCCCGCCATCATGCCTGGCTAGTTATTGTATTTTTAATAAAGATGGCATTTCACCACGTTGGCCAGGCTGGTCTTGAACTCCTGACCTTAGGTTATCCACCCACCTCGGCCTCCCAAAGTGCTGGGATTACAGGCGTGAACCACCGCACCCAGCCAAGAAAACCCGTAGTAATGCTTTAATAACATCTATTATCCAGGAGTATTCACATTTCCTGGGTTGTCCCGTAAAGATTTGTTTTTTCCTCTGGAAGTTTGTTGTTTTTTCACTGAAGAAACCAGGTCACTTCTGTAAATTTTTCATAGTCTGGGTTTTGCTGACTACATTTCTGTGGTATGAGTTATATGTTTCCCTGAGCCCTGGATTTCTTATAAATTGGTGTCTATAAACTGGTATCTAGAAGTTTGCTTAGATTCAGATTCTATAGTTTGGCAAGGTTTTAATAGGTAGTACTGAGTGTACTTCTACCAGATTTTAGCTTGATATTTTTTGGCAAGAAGACCTCTTCATGGGGGGTGGGTGGTTAAGTCCAGTCAAGTGGCAGAAACCACACCACACTGAACACAGGTCACTTAATATAAAGGATTGTTAATGGGCACAGAGTTGTTAACGGATGTGTGGAGAGGTAAACAGAGAACGTGAAGTTATCACACAGTAGCAACCTCAGAAACAAACAAAGTTGGAAACAAGAAAAGGAATGGGTTAGATTTATGAATATTGAGGAGTGTAAGAGGAACCTTGAGGAGTGAGCGTGGACTCTGTGGAGAAAGCCTGGTGCTGGCGGGTGTGTCTGAGCTTAAAATAGTATCTCTTAGTGCCTCCTTTCTTTTTATTGTCAAATAATATTTCATTTCTTTATTTTCTCATCAGTTGATGGACATTTTGGGTTGTGCCCACTTTTTGGTTGTTATAAGTAATACTGCTATGAATATTTGAGTACAGGTTTTTATGTGGACATATATTTTCATTTCTTCTGAGTAATATACTGGTAGTGGATTTTCTGGACCATTTGGTAATTCTGTGTTTATCGTTTTGAGGAGTTGCCAGACTTTTCCCAAACGCCTGCACCATTTTACATTCTCACCAGCGATGTGTGAGGGTACTAATTTCTCCACATCTTTGCCAACGCTTGTTATCCAACTTTCTGATTCTAGCCATTCTAGAAGGGGTAAGGTAGTGTTTCATTTTGGTTCTGAGTTGCACTTTCCTGATGGCTAGTGATGTTGAACGTCTTTCCATGTGCTTGTTGGCCATTTGTGTATCTTTGGAGAAATGCCTATTCCTATTCTTTTTCTTTTCCTTTCCTTTCTTTCTTTCTTTCTTTTTTTTTTTTTTAAGATAGGGTCTCATTATGTTGCCCAGGCTGATCCTGAACTCCTGGGCTCATGTGATCCACCCACCTTGGCCTCCTAAAGTGCTGGGATTACAGACGTGAGCTGCCATGCTCGGCCTCCATTCCTATTTTTTGCTCATTTTAAAATTAGGTTGTCTCTTTATTATTGAGTTATAAGGGGACAGGCCCGTTGGCTCATGCTTGTAATCCCAGCACTTTGGGAGGCCAAGGCAGGAGGATCACCTGAGTTCAGGAGTTGGAGACCAGCTTGGCCAACATGGTGAAACCCTGTCTCGACTAGAAAAATTAGCCAGGCATGGTGGCACACGCCTGTAATCTCAGCTACTGGGGAGGCTGAGGCATGAGAATTGCTTGAACCTGGGAACCTGGGTTGTGGAGGTTGTAGTGAGCTCCGATTCTACCACTGCACTTGAGTCTGGGAGACAAGAGTGAGACTCCTTCTCAAAAAAAGAAAAAAGAAAAAAAAAGTTATAAGGGTTCTTTATGTATTCTAACAAGTTCTTTATCAGATATATGCTATGCAAAATGAGTTGGGAAGTGTTCCGTTGTTACATTCTCTTCTATTTTGAAAGAGTTTGTGAAGAATTGATATTAATTTTTCTTTAAGTGTTTGGTAGAATATACTGGTGAAGCTAACTGGTCTTGGGCTTTTTATTGCAAGTTTTTTTTAGTACTAATTCCATCTATTTATTTGTTATAGATTTATTCAAATTTTCCGTTTCTTTTGAGTTAGTTTGGGTAGTTTGTGTCTTTCTTGGCATGTGCCCACTTCATCTAAGTTACCTATTTTTTTTTTTTTTCTGAGATGGAGCCTCACTCTGTTGCCCAGGCTGGAGTGCAGTGGCACAGCCTTGGCTCACTGCAACCTCTGCCTCCCAGGTTCAAGCGATTCTTCTGTCTCAGCCTCCCAAGTAGCTGGGATTACAGGCATTCACCACTACGCTTGGCTAATTTTTGTATTTTTAGTAGAGATGGAGTTTCACCATGTTGGCCAGTCTGGTCTCGAACTCCTGATCTCAAGTGATCCACCTGCCTCAGCCTCCCAAAGTGCTGGATTACAGGTGTGAGCCACCACACCTGGCCCTAAGCTACCTAATTTGTTGGCATAAAATTGTTCATAGTGTCCTCTTATAATTACTTTTATTTCTGAAATGTTGGTAGTAATGTCCCCTCTTTTACTTACACTTTTAGTAACTTAAGTCTTTTCCTTTTTCCTTGTTTAGTTTGGCTAAAAGGGTTTGTCAATTTTGATCTTTTCAACCAACTAATATTTGATTTTGCTGCTTTTCTTTACTGTTTTTCTACTCTCTACTTAATTAATTTCCACTCTTGTTTTTGCTATTTTCTTTCTCCTGATTGCTTGTATTTAGTTTGTTCTTCCTTTTTCCAGCATCTTAACATGGAAGCATAAGATTAGGTTGTTGATTTATAATCTTTTTTTAATGTAGGCATTCCCAGCTATAAATTTCCTATGAGATTTACTTTAGCTGTATCCCATAAATTTTGGTATGTGTGTCTTCATTTTTACTTATTTCAAGGTACTTTCTAGTTTCCCGTGTGATTTATTCTCTGGCTCATTGGCTATTTAGTAGCATGTTGTTTACTTTCCACATATTTATGATATTACAATTTTTTTCTGTTATTAATTTTTTATTTCATTCCATTCTGAGAGAGAAAATACATTAATTGATTTCAGTCTTTTAAAACTTGTGGAGGCTTATTTTATGGCCTAATATATGGCCTATTCTAAGGAATGCTCCATGTGCACTGAGAAGAATGTGTTCTGCTATTGTTGGGGAAGTTTCCTGCTATGTACAGTTTGTGTAGTCCTCTATCTTTTCCTTTATACATTTTCTTTATTTTAAATTGACAGCATTTTGTTTTTATGGGTATAGTATGATGTTATGAAGTACATATACATTGTGGAATGGTTAAATGTAGATAATTACCAGGTGCGTTACCTCACATTACCTTGCTATACAAGAGGTCTCTTGAAATGTGTTCCTTCTATTATGCAGCCATGAAAAGGAAAGAGATCATGTCCTTTGCAGGGACATCGATGAAGCCGGAAGCCATTATCCTTAGCAAACTAACACAGGAGCATAAAACCAAACAATGCATGTTCTCACTTATAAGTTGGAGCTGAACAATGAAGTCACATGTATACAGGGAGGGGAACAACACACACTGGGGCCTGTCAGTGGGGGTAGGTGTGGGAGGGAGGGAGAGTATTAGGAAAAATATTTAATGCATGCTGGGCTTAATACCTAGGTGATGGGTTGATAGGTGCAACAAATCACGATGGCACACTTTTACCTATTAACAAACCTGCACATCCTGCACATGTACCCCAGAACTAAAAATTAAAATTAAAAAAGAGAAATGTATTCCTTCTAACCATAATTATGTATCCTTTGACTAACATCTCCCGTTTCCTCCCAAATCCTCTATTTTCTTTCTTATCTGCCTAGTTGTTCCATTCATTATTGGAAGTGGAACATTGGAGTGTTCAACTATTATTGTGGAACTCTATTCTTCCCTTTAATTCTGTCAGCCTTTCCTTTATGTGTTTTGGGGCGCTGTTGTTAGATGTATTTATAATTCTTATACCTTCCTGATGAGATTTACCATTTTATCATTAAAAAATGTCCCCCTTTATCTTTAGTAACTTTTTTTGTTTTAAAGGGTACTTCGATATTAATATAGCCACTCCGCTCTCTAGTGGCTATTGTTTGCATCATGTATCTTTGCCCATCCGTATGCTTTCAACCTATTTGTATCTTTGTACCTAAAGTTTGTAGGAATATTATCGTATAGAGAGCATACAGTTGGAT
The DNA here is from genome assembly GCF_029289425.2 of Pan paniscus. Taxonomy (NCBI): domain Eukaryota; kingdom Metazoa; phylum Chordata; class Mammalia; order Primates; family Hominidae; genus Pan; species Pan paniscus. The sequence continues at coordinate 76,022,009 of NC_073256.2, read as the reverse complement.
TTTGTTTTTTAAATCCAGTCTTACAATCTCTGCCTTTTGAATAGATCATTTTACCCATTCACAATTAATATTATTATTGATACTGCTGAATTTAGTCTACTATTTTTTTCTTTATGTCACATATCTTTCTTTTGTTCTATTCCTCCTTTACTGGATTCTTTTGCATTAATAAAGTATGTTCTTTTCTCACATTTTAATTCTTTTAATAACACTTTCACTTTTTAAAGTTAATTCCTTAGTAGTTGCTCTAGGGATTACCTTGTACACCTTAATTTATCAGAAACTAAATTAGATGTAATTTCAGTGACATATAGAGATGCTAATTCTATATAGCTTTATTCTCTCTTCTTGTTTCCTGTGCTAATATTATTATATATATTACATCTTTTAATTTTATAAACCAATAATATATTGTCATAGTTATTACTTTATATAATTTTATGTCTATTGAAGAATCCAATAAAAGGAAGGAGAGGAGGTATTTATTTATAGTTTGTCATACTTCTTCTAATTCTTCTAATTTACAGTTTCTGGTTCACTGAATTTGTTCCCATGTGTTCCAGTTACTATCAGCTGTTATTTTGCTACTCCAATACAACTCTGCTCCCACCCATTTCCTTGGTGCCATGGATGTCAAATATATTACATTTGTGTACGCTATAGACACAACAAAGTAATCATGTACCCATTCTTTTATATAATTGGTTTTAAAATCAGTTAAGAGAAGAAAGAAAAAGTAAGCATTTAGATTGCCTTTTATAGTTATTTAATTACTTTTCCTGGTTGTGTGTGTGTGTGTGTGTGTGTGTGTGTGTTGTTTCAAATTACTATCTGGGGGGGGTCACATGATTTCAGCCTAAAAATCTTGCTTTACTATTCTCTGTAAGATGAGTCTTCTAGCAACAAATTCTCTCAGATTTTATTTGCCTGGAGATATCTTTATTTTGACTGCAGTTTGAAAAGATGTTTTTGCTGAACATAAGATTCTTGGTTGGTATAATTTTCCCCTTCCACTTTGAATAGGACATCTCACTGCTTTCTGGCCTACGTTGTTTCTGAGAATTTAGCTGTCTATCTTATTGGAGGCTGCTTGTGTATCAGTTTTCTCTTGCGCCTTTCAAAATTTTCTGCTTAATTTTATCTTTTAGCATATTGACTATGATATGTCTGGGTGTGGACTTCTTCGTGTTTGTCCTACTTGGAGTTTGTTGAGCTAGTTGAATGTGTAGATTACAGATTTTCAGCAAAATTGGAACGTTTTCAGCCATTATTACTTTGAATATTTTTTCTGTTTCTTTTTCTTTCTCCTCTCTTTTTGATATTTCTATTATACTTATGTTGGTGTAACTAAAGATGTCTAATATTTCTCTGAGGGTCCATTCATTTTTACTTATTCTTTTTTCTTTCTGTAATTCAGATCATGTGATTTACAGAAAACCAAAATAAAAGGTATCTGTAGCTCTGCTCTCCCCCCCATGTTTATTTGGATTCCCTTTTTCTTTGATCCACATGTCCCTGTCCTGCTCAGTTTATTAATTTCTCCTCAGTGAAATTCAATTTATTCTCAGTGAGAGTGCTATAGACTGAAATATATCCCCTTCCTCAAAATTCATATGCTGAAGCCCTAACCCCCATGTGACCGTATTGGAGACAGAGCTTTTAAGGATGTGATTAAGATTAAACAAGATCATACGAATGGAGCCCTGTATTTAGGGTTCTTTAGAGAAATAGACCCAAACTTATTTTATATATAAAAAATAAGTTATTTTGCAGAATCCCATCTGGGAATATTCCCAACTCCTTAGGCTCATATGATTATGGAGGCCAAAAAGTCCTGTGATCTACTGTTTGCAAGCTGGAGACATAGTAAAGCTGGTGGTGTAGTTTGAAGGTCTGAGAGTTAGAGAGTTGGTGGTGTAGCTTCCAATCTGGGACTAAAGTCTGAGAACCAAGTGCACGAAGGGCAGAAGACTGATGCCTCGGCTCAAGCAATCAGGCAGAAAGTGAATTCAACCTTCTTTGCCTTTTTGTTCTATTCAAGCCCTCAACAGATTGGATGATGCCCACCCACACTGGTGAGGGCAAATCTTCTTTACTCAGTCTAATGATTTAAATGTAATCTCTTCTGGAAACATCCTCACAGACATACCCAGAAGTAATGTTTTACCGGTTGTCTGGACATTCTGATGCCCCATTCAAGTTGACACATAAAGTTAACCATCCATAAGCCCTGAACTGGTAAAAGTGATATCCTTATAAAAGAGAAAGTGACATCAGAGTGTGCTTTTTTTCTCTCTTTGCCATGTCTGCACATAGTGAGAAGACAGCCATCTGCATGTCAAGAAGAGGACCCTCACCAGAAACTGAGTTGGCTGAAACTTTGATCTTGAACTTCCCAGCCTCAAGACCTGTGAGAAATCAATTTCTGTCATTTAAACCGCCCAGCATATGGTATTTTACAACGGCAGTGTGAGCAGATGGAGGAGTTTGCTCTAGAAGTGAGCTCAGGATTGCAAGGTTTGAGAATTCCTAGAACCAACATTATTTCTGCATGTGATGACCTTCCCTCATGTCCTTGCTTTTACCTGTGCATCAGTTTGCTGATCCCATCTAGGAATGTTCTTAACCTCTTAGGCAGTTACTAAGAGTGATTTTAGATGCTCTTGTTCTCAGGGCACTCAGATTCCCCATTTTCCTCTTTCCATTTGCTCCCACATGAATACCAAGTGAATCCTGTCAATACTGGTGGTTCATTCCTTCTTCTCATATTTTTGGATTCTTATCCACTAGTTTTATTGCAGATCAGTATATCCTTTTGATAGTGTAGTTTTAGCCTAGGGATCACTATATCAATAAATATGTGACTTACGTGGACTTCATAGGCCACACCTACAAATCATTCTGTACTTTTAATCTTGATGTGAACTGAAGAATACCACTTACGAAGCAGAAGGGTGATAATAGACTATCCGGGAGCTTTATCGTACTGGACAGGTCTCTGAATCAGCTTAAGCCTGATGAGCTAGTTGATCTAAATTTCACTGTATTTAAGCTTTATCTCTGAGCCAGATCTAACCATCTTCAGAACAGAGAAATGAGAGTTTTGGATTTCATTCCACTTCAGTTTTAAAAAATATTCTCCAACCTCGAAAAATATATGTCTGCATCCAGTGAAATTCTTAACCTCTTGGAATCACTTTGTTCTTAAATAACAAGGCCTTGATCCTCTAGTAGAACTAAAATTTAAAAAGTTATTAACTGTAAAGGTATCCAATTATTTTCAAAGTAAGTCTGAAGTTAAGAGCTAATCATATATATGAGAAAAGAAATCATGGTTGAATCATGGTCAATTTTTCCTTATCAGAGAAGAGACATGGAATTTACACTGAGTTCTCTAAGTCAGCTATTTTATATGCATATGAGTTTTAAATAGTAAATATTTCTTTCCTGAAACATTGATGTGTAAATCTGGGACATATCCTACTTTAGGAAGTTGTTCTGTAATAAAATATAAAGCTTGGAGCTATTAAAAAAAAACCAATGCCCTACCATTGCTAAAAGTTTCAATTGTTCAGGGACAGAATAAGTGATGGGATTTAGAAAATCATAATGATGGCTTTGACATTTCTAGCTTATTTTGTCCAATTATTAATTACAAGTGTCTTTTGATTTTTCTGCATATTTCTCCATCAATGAGTAAAAGCTTTTGATCTGTGTTCTATGTGGAACCCCATGGGGAGAGAGAGATAAATAATAGGAAAGAGTGAAATAAAAGGAAATGGAAATTAGAAAAATATTTGCTTTTATAGATTTTAAATACTGAATTCACATTCCAATAAATTTATCTTTTTTGAAGGTTTTAAAAATGCGAACTCAATAATCTACAAATTTCCCTTAGTGATATAAAATAGTTTCTAACTTGGTCCCCAAATTGCTTATTGATATGTATCCCAAGGTACTTCTGTCCTCTGTGGTAGAGAATAAAGGGAAGCCAGGAAGTGTGGGTCAGGATCTCTGGGAAACTGCTGGCTTCTAGCAAGGCTGGCACGGGTGTGTTCCCATGGAAGGAAAGAACCAAAGGTGCTGGTGAGTAGCTCACCACAGGGGTCAGCCCTGCAGCCCTCTCTGGTGAGATTGTCCTCAGCCTGTGCCTTGGGAAGTAGAATTTCCTATATGTTCTCCACTTAGCATGTTATCAACAATATACCCCATCAGGCACTCAATAAATAAATGAATGGAAATCCTCCAAATCAGGATAAAGCTCAAATACTGTCTCTTCTGTGAAGACTACTTGGATCCCCCAATCAAGAACAATCCTTTACACTTCCCTTCTCTGGCTGCCTGACATGAGACATATTTCCTGGTGTTGACTAAATCCAGGGCTCACCCTAAGATTTTTACCAGAGAGTAAGAATGTGGGAATAATTGTATATCCCATGGGTGGCCACATGTATATATTTATCCCATCCCACATGCTCTTCTTGCAGTCTGACAGACACTCCCCCACCAGGAGCTGGGAGTGACGGGAGTGATGTTCTCTACTCTTTAATTGGGGTATAGTCTTGTGCATGTCCTGACTGCCGCAACAGGGTATGGTGGAAGGAATCCCATGTGACTTCTGAGGCTAAGAGGCTAGATCACAAAAAGGAGAGGTTTTTTTTGTTTTGTTTTGTTTTGTTTTGTTTTCTCTCTATCTCTGTCTCCCATGAAGCTTACCCTTGGAACTCAGCTGCTATTTTGTAAGGAAGTCCATGCCTCTGCTAGATCTGCAGCCAATAGCCAGCCTCACCACCAGATGTGTAAATGAGCCTCAGATGATGCCAGCCTCACCCTTCGAGTCTTCCAGTTGAGGCCCCATTGTGCAGAAGACATAAGGCATTCCCACATGCCCTGTCTGAACTCCTGACCCACAAACACTATCAGAGATAATAAATGATCGTTGTTTTAAGTTACTAAGTTTTAAGTTACTTAATTATGCAGCAATAAATAGATAATCAATACAAAGGCGCATACTGTTCCATGTATAAATGTCTACTATATCTTTCACGCCTTCTTCCAACCCTAACTTGTAACACTTTTGTAGCAATTAGCGCCAAATTTGCACATGAAATACAAATCATATTTCTGTAAATGGTCATGAGGGTTAAATAAAGATCATACATGAAAGAGCCAGGCAGGGTGTTCAGTAATATGAAGTACTCAGTAAATGTTAACTACACACGAATTTGCTGAAACATGTTTCTTATGTCTAAATAATGAATTTGCTTTTCCTTGTATATCTTGCCTGTATGACACAAAAGGACACAGTCTGATCACATCAGTTCAGCAAAGGCAAGCCTCATCAGTTGGTAAAAAAAATTGGTTTAATGAATTGCAATCACACAAACAAAACTACAACTTACTTGATTAGGTTTTCCACCTCTCATCTGGTTTCTCTACCTTATATTTGTATTCTGATTCCGTCCTTTTATTGGTTTTCCTTTCCTTTTAAATCCTTGGATGAATTTTTAAATATCTATTGCATTTTTTTTATGTGGCCAAAGTCTCTTGAATAAGGTCTTATTGAAATTTCTTCAATGGCTGGATAAAATTGCATCCCAACTCAATTTTTGCATCCTGGCACAGGAAGTGGTCTCAAGTATTGCAGAACTGGATGGAGACTCGTAGGCCCTCTGGGCAGGCTAATACTTTGCTTTCCCATCACATGGATATTCATAAAATATTTGTTAGATGTAGGAGTGAGGCTAGAGAAGGCTAGCAGGACCAGGGCTTACCCACATTCTGGCTCTGTAAGACAGTAATCTGGCTGTGATGGCCACAGTTGATTGGCTGTCTTCTCAGCCCTCCGCAAATGCACTCATCGGGAGCAGGTTAACCTTCTCAAGTAGAGGATGTTCCTGTGTTCTGTCAAGGATATACAGGACACAGTCTGTGCCGATGCTTTTTTCGTGCATGAAACATATCATCTTAAGAAGATTTGCAAGTCCGTTTGTGTGTAGTACAGCAGCAAGGATCGTAGACCTGGTGTCAGCAAGCCTGGACACACAGTTTCTCTGAGCCTCTCTCAATTGCCTTTCAAATGAAGGTCTTGGATAAAATCACTTTTAAAGCTCTTGCCTGCTATATTATTTCATCTCTTTCTTATATGAGCTGCATGATAAATGAGTATAGAAAAAAGAATACACATGCTTTACAAGAGAAATTCAAAAGAATTAACCTATATATCCTTTTAGGTTAATTAAAATAGAATTCTGACTTACGAGGTTTCCATCTAATTCAGAACTAATACTTTAAAGTTTTTACAAAATCTTCGTAAAGCAAAACCAATGAGTAATATATTACCAACTATAGGATTCATGAAAAAATGGGAGTCAAATGAAGCACTGCCACATTGATCAAATCATTGTACAATTTTTAGAAATAACAGCATGTGAACCTTGATGTCACTGCTGCAAATGCATTTCTATATTTTGTGTATAGTTTTGAAAAATTTGTAGCCTGATGTTATAAATATGTAATATAATTTCCTTCAGAAAATAATATTTATAATTATCAGTACCCAATGATTGCATGCAAGAGAAGTTTACTTGTTGGCTGAATTACATTTATTGAGAAGTAAGAAAATAAAAGATCCTGGAACGATCACTATAGTAACGAAACAACTGAGTTGCCCACAGTTAAACTGCTGGGACTACCAGTTGGAAATCAGACAATGAAGAAGGAGAAGACATGAGTTCTAATAAGGTGAAAATTGTTCTTCAGGGAAAATGGAATATTAAACATAGTTTGGTTTTGCAAACACTCTAGGTTATGTAAAATGTAAAGATGAAGCTAGAATTTCAAGTCTGGAAAGAACTATAGATACCTAGATACACTGAGCTTTGACTACAGTTGCCTATTTATACATAGCTACTGGTTACTTCCACTGAATTGTATTTACGATTTAAAATTTATGAGATTTTAATGAATTAAATAAAAGGCTGTGGCCGTAGAAAAGCTATTTCTCTTGCCCTGAAAATGCTCTGATTGCTTTAATTTTCTCACAACTCCCTTTTTTTCTTTTCACTCTTCTCTCTCTCTGCCCCATTCTTTCTCTCAAGGTTGGGGTGTTCTTTCTTGTGTAAGCTGCTGCATAGAGGTGAGATATAGGATATATAGAGAGTGCTGATTAATTAATAAAATCTTGAAGTTCCTTCCCATTGTTTATTTTAAAAGTTATTTCATCATATTAATGAAAATTAAATAATATTCTGCAAAATAACTGGCTTGTATTTGTCAAAAATTCAAGTTCAAGAAAGGCAACGAAAAACTGAGGAGCCATTTGAAATTGCAGAAGACACAAGAGTTGACAACGAAATGTAGTCCACCTGATTTGAGATTTCATCCTGTACTGGTAAAATTTTCTTTTTCCTATAAAGAGAATTATTGAGAAATATGACAAAATGTGAATAAGGTCTGTAGATTAGATTATAGTAATGTATTGATTTCATGATAGATATGGTGATATTCTAACTATATAGAATAAAGTCCTTGAATACCCACTAGAATAATTAGGATATCATATTTGCAATTCCTTCTCAACTGGCTCAGAATAAAATTATATTTATGAGAGAGAGAGAGAAAGAGAGACAGAAGAGAGAGAGAGACAGAGAGAGAATTAGAAAACCAGTGTGGTAAATTATTTATAGTTGGGGGAACCAAGTGAAAAATATACAGGCATTGTTGTACTATTCTTGTAAGTTTTCTGTAAGTTTGAAATTACTTTAAAATATAAGTTTAAAAAACAATAAAAAGGGTTTTTCAGACTATTCTCTATAGCTTTTAATTTTGGGGAGGAAAACAAAGTCAGGATTAAATAGTAAAAACTAAAAATGAATGACTCACCTTCTGTAAATATTCTTTATAATTTCAAAAAATTGATTTTTAGTTTTAATTATCCCTTTTTTCTTTTTTTTGAGACAGGGTTTCACTGTGTCACGCAGACTGGACTGCAGTGACATAATCATAACTCACTGTAACCTTGAGTGTGCACCTGAGTAGCTAGGACTACAGGCACACACCTAGCTGATTTTTAAATTTTATTTATTTATTTTTTTAGAGACAAGGTCTTGCAATATTGCCCAGGCTGGTATTGAACTCCCGGCCTCAAGCAATCCTCCCACCTGGGTCTCCCAAAATATTGGAATATCAGGCATGAGCCACCGTGCCTGGCTAATTATCCCATTTTGAATCACAAATTTCCTAGGGAATTTATGACTTTCAGCTCTGTACTCTTATCTAAATTGTTTAAGATTTATTAGCCTTTTTCAAAAATAGCAGTTTTTCATGAGAATAAAAAGATTCCCAATTTTATGTTATTTTAAACTTATTATCACTGAAATTAAGCATCCTAATAAAGAGAATTCTAAAACTTTAAGCAAAATGTTGGACTTCTAGCTTATGACCATAATCTTGATAGCAACAGTGCTAAGCAAATAAGACATGGTCCATGAACTTATTTATGTATTATTAAAAAACATACCAATTTGAGCTCAGACTTAGCCTAAATATTTAACCATGGCATATGTATGCACATTTATGCTTTAATTTACTTTTTATTTTGTGTTTTTAATAATATACGGGCTTGAAGACTAGTGCTATTTTCTGTTCTTTTCCAAATGCCTTCTTCCCCCATCTCCACCACCTTCGATTTTACTTTTATTTATTTATTTATTTATTTTTTAGAGATGGGGTCTCGCCGTGTCACCCAGGGTGGAGTTGGAATGCAGTAGTGTGCTCATAGCTCACTGTAGCCTCTGAACTCCTGGGTTCAAATGATCCTCCTCCTTCAGCCTCCTGAGTAGCTGGGACTACAAGTATGCACCACTGCACCAAATTAATTTTTTGGGGGTTGGGTTGGGGGTAGAGGCAGTGTCTTGCTTTGTTGCTCAGGCTTGTCTTGAACTCCTGGCTTCAAGTGATCCTCCTGACTTGGCCCCCCACAAAGTGCTTGGATTACAGGCATGAGCTACCGTGCCCTGCCCCAACTTAGATTTTAGACATCAGAAACACTTTCCCTTTTACATTATCATGGAGTGATATGACATAGAGAAAAATAATCAAGTAACTCAATCATAAATGAGAATTTCTTAGAAACACACAGTTACAAAACACTAAATCTCTAACAAAGTTAATTCCTTGCCAATATTATTTTTATTCTACTTAGAGTTCATTGAGCTTGGATGTGTAGTATTGGTTTTCATCACATTTGGGAAGTTTTAAGCTATTATTTCTTCAAATATTCTGTCTGGCCTTTTCTCTCCTCTCCTGGAACCCTTATTTTGCATATATTGTCATGCTTCATGGCATACCACAGCTCAGTGAGGCTCCCTTCATTATTCTTCATTCTTTTTTCTTTCCGTTCATCAGACTGATTAATCTCAATAGACCTATCTTCAAGTTCATTGATTATTTCTTCTGCCTGCTCAAAACTACTGTTGAACCTCTTTAGTCCAACTCCAGAACTTGTATTTTTTTTGGTTCTTTTTTAAAGAAATAATTTTAATCTTTTTATTGATATTTTTCATTTGGCGAGATATCATTCCCACACTTTCCTTTAGTTCTTTAGACATGCTTTCCTGTAGCTCTTGAAACATATTTAAAATAGCTAATTTAAAATCTTTGTTGGCAAGTGGAACATCTGGGCTTCCTCAGGGACAAGTTGTATTGACTGCTTTTTCCCTGTGTATGAGGAATACTTCCTTGTTTCTTTCCATGTCTTATAATTTTGTTGTTGAGAACTGAACATTTTCAGTTCCACAAACTCTGGATTCTCCTCCCTCTCCAGGGTTGTTTGCTGTTGTCGTTTGTTTAGTGACCTTTCTGATCAAATTCTGAGAGTGTATTCTTTGTCATATGTGGTCATTGAAGTCTCTGCTCAGTTACCTTAGTGGTCAGCTAATGATTGAACAGAAATTTTCTTAAATGCCTGAAACGAGTAAGTCTACCAGTTTTCACCAAGGGTTTCTGCGTGTTGAAGCAAGGCTTCAGCACTCAGTCAGGCAGTTGACAGCTCTGCCTTAGCCTTCATTTCCTGCTTATGCAGAGCCTGAAGGTTAGCCAGATGTAAGGGCTTAGTTGCTTCTCAGGTCTTTCCTGAGCATATGCACAATTCTGGACATGCTCATGACCTTTTAAGTTCCCAGGAATATGTCAGAGCTTATCAAAGCCTCTATAAACACCTCTTTTCCCAGCTTTTCTTCTTTTAAAGCTTTTTAGTTGGCTCATTGTTTGTCTCAACTATTATCTACCACCTAAGGCAGCTGCAATCTTACACCAGTGCTTTTCACACTGGGTCAGCTATGAAACAGGTCGAATAAACAAGGCTTTATGAGTGGGGTCTTCCAGGGAACCACTGGACAGGTCAAATAATGACAGTTCTTTGAGAATGGGGCTTCAAAGGAGATCTAATCCTTTTCTGCCTCCTCCTGTAGCTGCCAGGCTATTGATTTTTACTGTGGTAATGCACTTTTAGTTTTCAAGGTTACTGTGGAACTGGGGAGGGAAAGATGGGAATAGAGTAAGTTAAGTCATCACAAAGCTCACTTTTCTTCATGAGATTCAGCCATTTCTTTAATAAACACTTCCTGGGTTGCTGCAGGCCTTTGATTAGTTTCTAGTGTTCTGAAAAAGTTGATTCTGATTATTTATTTATTGAGACAAGGCTGGAGTGCAGTGGCAGGATCTTGGCTCACTGCAGCCTCAAACTCCTGGGCTTAAGTGGTTCCCCTGCCTCAGCCACCCAGGTAGCTGGGGCTACAAGTGTGCGCCAGCATGCCTGGCTAATTTTTGTTTTGGGCTCAAGTGATCCTCCCAGCTTGGCCTCCCAAAGTGCTGGGATTACAGGCATGAACCACTGTACCTGGCCTTGATTCTGACAATTTTTGTGAGTTTTCTCATTGTTTTTGTGGAGGAGAAAATTTTTGGAGATCCTTACTCTGTCATTTTTGCAGATGTCACTTTGTCAGTAATATTACCTTTTCTCTTTTTGTGTAGTCTCTGTCATTGTTATTAAACAACCAGGAAGACGGATAGTAAAGTAAGCCATATCAAGAAATGATTTACTCCTTAAGAAAGAATAAAAGGAAAATTTCAAAAACAGGAACCCCTTTTATAAGATTATAATTTTGAACAAAACACCTTGTCAGATGTAGAATTGAATATGTAAGCACACATCTGTTCACACTTAACAAAAGATATTAAGTCCACACTTAACAAAAGGTATTATGATGTAGTTATTTGCATTTTGTCTTATATTTGTCCGATTTAAAATAGAGAATTAAAAACATAAACAAATCATTCTGTTTATTTATTTCTAATAAAACAGGTAAGAAATTGTACCAATGGTACTTCATTCACACAGGAACCATTCAGTAGTTAAAAAGTTGTAGCTGGACTCTCAATACACTCAAGGAAAATAAAATCATGTTTACCTTGATTTAAAATTAAGAGTTAAATCCCTTGCAGTCAGAGGCTCAGAGTCTTTTATTATTACATGCAGAATATACCTTAGCTTATTTCTTGTTTCCATTCATATGATATAGCATCATATCAGCAGAATAATAATAGAAAAATGAACCTTGCAAAACTTAAGTTTCAATGAAAAGTTGATGATTAAATAAATACGCTAACTTTCTGAACTCTTAGAAACTGGATAAGATTTCAACAGCAAATGTTTTTGAGGCTAACAGAATGTTAAATTTTAATATTTTTTAGTTTTAAAAGTACTTGTGGCCAGGCGCCATGGTTCACGCCTGTAATCCCAGCACTTTGGGAGGCTGAGACAGGTGGATCACCTGAGGTCAGGAGTTCTAGACCAGCCTGACCAACATGGTGAAACCCTGTCTCTACTAAAAATACAAAAATTAGCCAGGCGTGGTGATAGGCGCCTATAATCCTAGCTACTTGGGAGGCTGAGGCAGGAGAATCGCTTGAACCTGGGAGGCGGAGGTTGCAGTGAGCTGAGATTGC